>NW_026526895.1:0-655053 GCF_024362965.1 Panthera pardus
CACAACGGAGAGTGCCTTTCAGGATCAGTCTTTGGCTGCCAAGGCCACACACGTCGATGGCCCCTGGTCGGGGAGGCCTCAGGTATCCTCTTGTGTAGCTGCAGCCGGGCCTGGGAAACAACATGGTGAGCTTCCAGGTTCCATGCCGAGTTAGCCTGTACCGCTTGTGAACCCCAGGCGCGTGGTGTTGTCAAACTTTGGTATTGGTTCCCCATGGGGAGAGAGCCTTAGCTAGGGTTAGGGTTTGGTCCAGGGACGTCGCTAGGGCTGAAGCGTCTCCGATCTCGTGAACTCCCTTGAGGGGAGAAGTGAGGGTATGTGTGATGGTGGGGCTCAAGGGTTAGGTTAGGAGGACCCCTTAGGTTTCACTGGAGGTCCCTTTTGTGGGTAGGGTTAGGGTTAGGCCCTGGAGGCTTCAGGCCCCGAACCCACAGCAGGGGACTGGTCTCCCCGATGGGGTCAGTTGAGGGCACAAGAGAGGATGCCGGTCTGGATCAGTCTTTGGCGGCCAACACCACACAAGTTGATGGGCCCCTGGTCGGGGAGCCCTCAGGAAATTTGTCGGGCTGCTGCAGCCGCACTTGGGAAAGGACATGGTGAGCTTCCAGGTTCCATGGCAAGTGTGCCTGCACAGCTTGTGGACCTCAGGCACGTGGTGTTGTTAGACTTTGGTACTGGGTCCCCATGGAGGAGAGCCTTAGCTAGGGTTAGTGTCTGGTCCAGGAACGTCGCCATACCCGAAGCGACTCCAGTGTCATGATCTCCCTTGATGGATGAAGTGAGGGCCCATGCGAAGGGGCAGCTCAACTGTAGGGTTAGAGTTCGAGCCCGGCGTAGTTTTCGGTGGAGGGTCTTGTCTCTGGGCAGAATTAATGTTAAGGTTAAGTCCCAGGAGGCCCGGCGCCAAAGCATCAGCAAGGCAGTGGTCTCCCCAAAGGGCTAAGAGGAGTGCACAACGGAGGTGCCGGTCAGGATCAGTCTTTGGATGCCAAGGCCACACACGTCGATGGGACCCTGGTCGGGAGGCCTCAGGAATACTCTAGGGCAGATGCAACCAGGCCAGGGAAACAACATGGTGAGCTTCCAGGTTCCATGCAGAATGAGCCTCCACCGCTTGTGGACCCCAGGTGTATGATGTTGTTGGACTTTGTTATTGGGTCCCAATGGGGAGAGAGCCTTAGCTAGGGTTATGGTTCAGAGCAAGGAGGTCGCATTGGCCAAAGTGACTCAGGAATCATGATCTCCTTCAATCGCTGAAGTGAGGGCCCTTGCGACCAGGCGGCTCAAATGTAGGGTTAGAGTTCGAGGCACCCTTAGGTTTCAGTGGAGGGTCGAGTTTTGGGGTAGGGTTAGGGTTACGGGAAGGTCCCATGAGGCTCCATGCCCCAAACCCATGGCAGGGCAGTGGTCTCCCCGAAAGGCTGAGTTGAGGGCAAAAGGGAGGGTGCCGATCAGGATCAGTCTTTGGCTGCCAAGGCCACACACGTCGATGGGCCTATGGTCAGGAGGGCCTCAGAAATCCTCTTGGGCACATGCAACCGTGCCTGGGATATGACATGGTGAGACTTCAGGTTCCATTCCGAGTGACCATGCATTGCTTGTTGACCCCAGGGACGTGGTGTTGTCAGACATTGGTATTGGATTCCCATGGGGAGAGAGTTAGTTAGGGTTAGGGTTCGGTCCAGGGTCGTGACCAGGGCCGAAGTGACTCAGGTCTCGTAATCTCCCTCGAGGACTGAAGTGAGGGCACACATATCAAGGCGGCTCAAGTCCAGGGTAGGGTTCGAGGCAGACTTAGGTTTTGGTGGAGTGGCCCGGTATGGGGTAGGTTGAAGGTTACAGTTAGGGTTAGGGTTCGGTCGAGGGACGTCGCCAGGGCTGAAGCGACTCCAGTCGCGTGATCTCCCTCGAGGGCTGAAGTGAGGGCCCATGCCAGAAGGCGGCTCCATTGCAGGGTTAGGGTATGAGGCAGGCTTAGGTGGCGGTGGAGGGTCCCGGTTCGGGGTACGGTTAGGGTTGGGTTTGGGTCCCAGGAGGCTCCAGGCGCCGAAGACACAGCAGGGCAGTGGTTTCCCCCGAAGGGCTGAGTTGAGGGCACAAGGGAGGCTGTCGGTCAGGATCCGTCTTTGGTTATCTAGGCCACACACGTGATTGGGCTCCTGGTCCAGGAGGCCTCCAGAATCCTCTCGGGCCACTGCAGCTGGGCCTGGGAAATGACATGGTGAGATTCCAGGATCCATGCCGAGTCAGCCTGCATCGCTTCGGGAACCCAGGCGCCTGGTGTTCTCAGACGTTGGAGTTGGGTCACCATGGGGAGGGAGCCTCAGATACGGTTAGGGTTTGGTCCAGGGACTTCGCCAGGGCCGAAGCTACTCCGGTCTCGTGATCTTCCTCGAAGGCTGAAGTGAGTGCCCATGCCAGAGGGCGGCTCCTTTGCAAGGTTAGGGTTCGAGGCAGGCTTAGGTTGTGGTGGAGGGTCCCGGATCGGGGTAAGGTTAGGGTTAAGGATAGGTCACAGGAGGCTCCAGGCGCCGAACCCACAGCAGTGCAGTGGTCTCCCAGAAGGCCTCAGATGAGGGCACAAGGGAGGCTGCCCGTCAGGATCCGTCTTTGGCTTTCAAGGACACACACGTGATTGGGCCCCTGGTAGAGAAGGCATTCTGAATCCTCTCGGCAGCTGCAGCCGGGCCTGGGAAACGACATGGTAAGCTTCCAGGTTCCATACCGAGTCAGCCAACCGCTTCTGGACCCCAGGCGCCTGGTGATCTCACCAGTTGGAATTGGGTCCCCATGGGGAGGCAGCCTTATCTAGGGTTAGGGTTTGGTCCAGGGACATGGCCAGGGCCGAAGCGACTCCGGTCTCATGATCTCCCTCCAGGGCTGAAGTGAGGGCCCATGCCAGAAGAAGGCTCCATTGCAGGGTTAGGGTTCGAGGCAGGCTTACGTTGCCGTGGAGGGTCCCGGTCCGGGGTACGGTTAGGGATAGGGTTAGGTCCCAGGAGGCTCCAGGCGCCCAACCCACAGCAGGGCAGTGTTCTCCCCGAAGGGCTGAGTGGAGGGCACAAGGGACCGTGCCGGTCAGGATCCGTCTTTGGCTGCCAAGGCCACACAAGTGATTGGGCCCCTGGTCGAGGAGGCCTCCGGAATCCTCTCGGCAGCTGCAGCCGGTCCTGGGAAACGACATGATGAGCTTCCAGGTTCCATGCCGAGTCAGCCTGCACCTCTTCCGGATCCCAGGCGCGTGGTGTTGTCAGACGTTGGCTTTGGGTCCTCTTGGGGAGAGAGCCTTAGCTAGGTTTAGGGTTCGGTCCAGGGACGTGGCCAGGGCCAAAGCGACTCCGGTCTCGTGATCTCCCTCGAGAGCTGAAGTGAGGGCCCATGCAGGAAGGCGGCTCAAGTGCAGGGTTAGGGGTCGAGGCCGGCTTAGGTTTCGGTGGAGGGTCCCCGTTCGGTGTGGGGTTAGGGTTAGGGTTAGGTCCCAGGAGGCTCCAGGCGCCGAACCCACTGCAGGGCAGTGGTCTTCCCGAAGGCCTGAGTTGAGGGCACAAGGGACCGTGCCGGTCAGGATCCGTCTTTGGCTGCCAAGGCCACAGACGTCGATCGGCCCCTGTTTGAGGAGGCCTCCCGAATCCTCTCGGTCAGCTGCACACGGGCCTGGGAAACCACATGGTGAGCTTGCAGCTTCCATGCCGAGTCAGCCTGCACCGCCTCTGGACCCCAGGCGCGTGGTCTTGTCAGACTTTGGCATGGGGTCCCCATGGGGAGGGAGCCTTAGCTAGGGTTAGGGTATGGTCCAGGGACGTCGCCAGGGCTGAATCGACTGCAGTCTCGTGATCTCCCTCAGGGGCTGAAGTGAGGGCCCATGCCAGAAGGCGGCTCCATTGCAGGGTTAGGGTTCGAGGCAGGCTTACGTTGCAGTGGAGGGTCCCGGTTCGGGGTACGGTTAGGGTTAGGGTTAGGTCCCAGGAGGCTCCAGGCGCCCAACCCACAGCAGGGCAGTGTTCTCCCCGAAGGGCTGAGTGGAGGGCACAAGGGACCGTGCCGGTCAGGATCCGTCTTTGGCTGCCAAGGCCACACACGTGATTGGGCCCCTGGTCGAGGAGGCCTCCGGAATCCTCTGGGCAGCTGCAGCCGGGCCTGGGAAACGACATGGTGAGCTTCCAGGTTCCATGCCGAGTCAGCCTGCACCTCTACCGGACCCCCGGCGCGTGGTGTTGTCAGACGTTGGCATTGGGTCCTCTCGGGGAGAGAGCCTTAGCTAGGGTTAGGGTTCGGTCCAGGGATGTCGCCAGGGCCGAAGCGATTCCGGTCTCGTGATCTCCCTCGAGGGCTGAAGTGAGGGCCCATGCAGCAAGGCGGCTCAAGTGCAGGGTTAGGGGTCGAGGCCGGCTTAGGTTTCGGTGGAGGGTCCCCGTTCGGTGTGGGGTTAGGGTTAGGGTTAGGTCCCAGGAGGCTCCAGGCGCCGAACCCACAGCAGGGCAGTGGTGTCCCCGAAGGCCTGAGTTGAGGCCACAAGGGACCGTGCCGGTCAGGATCCGTCTTTGGCTGCCAAGGCCACAGACGTCGATCGGCCCCTGTTCGAGGAGGCCTCCGGAATCCTCTCGGTCAGCTGCACACGGGCCTGGGAAACCACATGGTGAGCTTGCAGCTTCCATGCCGAGTCAGCCTGCACCGCCTCTGGACCCCAGGCGCGTGGTCTTGTCAGACTTTGGCATGGGGTCCCCATGGGGAGGGAGCCTTAGCTAGGGTTAGGGTTTGGTCCAGGGACGTCGCCAGGGCTGAATCGACTCCAGTCTCGTGATCTCCCTCGAGGGCTGAAGTGAGGGCCCATGCCAGAAGGCGGCTCCATTGCAGGGTTAGGGTTCGAGGCAGGCTTACATTGCGGTGGAGGGTCCCGGTTCGGGGTACGGTTAGGGTTAGGGTTAGGTCCCAGGAGGCTCCAGGCGCCCAACCCACAGCAGGGCAGTGTTCTCCCCGAAGGGCTGAGTGGAGGGCACAAGGGACCGTGCCGGTCAGGATCCGTCTTTGGCTGCCAAGGCCACACACGTGATTGGGCCCCTGGTCGAGGAGGCCTCCGGAATCCTCTGGGCAGCTGCAGCCGGGCCTGGGAAACGACATGGTGAGCTTCCAGGTTCCATGCCGAGTCAGCCTGCACCTCTTCCGGACCCCAGGCGCGTGGTGTTGTCAGACGTTGGCATTGGGTCCTCTTGGGGAGAGAGCCTTAGCTAGGGTTAGGGTTCGGTCCAGGGAGGTGGCCAGGGCCGAAGCGACTCCGGTCTCGTGATCTCCCTCGAGGGCTGAAGTGAGGGCCCATGCAGCAAGGCGGCTCAAGTGCAGGGTTAGGGGTCGAGGCCGGCTTAGGTTTCGGTGGAGGGTCCCCGATCGGTGTGGGGTTAGGGTTAGGGTTAGGTCCCAGGAGGCTCCAGGCGCCGAACCCACAGCAGGGCAGTGGTCTTCCCGAAGGCCTGAGTTGAGGGCACAAGGGACCGTGCCGGTCAGGATCCGTCTTTGGCTGCCAAGGCCACAGACGTCGATCGGCCCCTGTTCGAGGAGGCCTCCGGAATCCTCTCGGTCAGCTGCACACGGGCCTGGGAAACCACATGGTTAGCTTGCAGCTTCCATGCCGAGTCAGCCTGCACCGCCTCTGGACCCCAGGCGCGTGGTCTTGTCAGACTTTGGCATGGGGTCCCCATGGGGAGCGAGGCTTAGCTAGGGTTAGGGTTTGGTCCAGGGACGTCGCCAGGGCTGAATCGACTCCAGTCTCGTGATCTCCCTCGAGGGCTGAAGTGAGGGCCCATGCCAGAAGGCGGCTCCATTGCAGGGTTAGGGTTCGAGGCAGGCTTACGTTGCGGTGGAGGGTCCCGGTTCGGGGTACGGTTAGGGTTAGGGTTAGGTCCCAGGAGGCTCCAGGCGCCCAACCCACAGCAGGGCAGTGTTCTCCCCGAAGGGCTGAGTTGAGGGCACAAGGGACCGTGCCGGTCAGGATCCGTCTTTGGCTGCCAAGGCCACACACGTGATTGGGCCCCTGGTCGAGGAGGCCTCCGGAATCCTCTGGGCAGCTGCAGCCGGGCCTGGGAAACGACATGGTGAGCTTCCAGGTTCCATGCCGAGTCAGCCTGCACCACTACCGGACACCAGGCGCGTGGTGTTGTCAGACGTTGGCATTGGGTCCTCTTGGGGAGAGAGCCTTAGCTAGGGTTAGGGTTCGGTCCAGGGACGTGGCCAGGGCCGAAGCGACTCCGGTCTCGTGATCTCCCTCGAGGGCTGAAGTGAGGGCCCATGCAGGAAGGCGGCTCAAGTGCAGGGTTAGGGGTCGAGGCCGGCTTAGGTTTCGGTGGAGGGTCCCCGTTCGGTGTGGGGTTAGGGTTAGGGTTAGGTCCCAGGAGGCTCCAGGCGCCGAACACACTGCAGGGCAGTGGTCTTCCCGAAGGCCTGAGTTGAGGGCACAAGGGACCGTGCCGGGCAGGATCCGTCTTTGGCTGCCAAGGCCACAGACGTCGATCGGCCCCTGTTCGAGGAGGCCTCCGGAATCCTCTCGGTCAGCTGCACACGGGCCTGGGAAACCACATGGTGAGCTTGCAGCTTCCATGCCGAGTCAGCCTGCACCGCCTCTGGACCACAGGCGCGTGGTCTTGTCAGACTTTGGCATGGGGTCCCCATGGGGAGCGAGCCTTAGCTAGAGTTAGGGTTTGGTCCAGGGACGTCGCCAGGGCTGAATCGACTCCAGTCTCGTGATCTCCCTCGAGGGCTGAAGTGAGGGCCCATGCCAGAAGGCGGCTCCATTGCAGGGGTAGGGTTCGAGGCAGGCTTACGTTGCGGTGGAGGGTCCCGGTTCGGGGTACGGTTAGGGTTAGGGTTAGGTCCCAGGAGGCTCCAGGCGCCCAACCCACAGCAGGGCAGTGTTCTCCCCGAAGGGCTGAGTGGAGGGCACAAGGGACCGTGCCGGTCAGGATCCGTCTTTGGCTGCCAAGGCCACACACGTGATTGGGCCCCTGGTCGAGAAGGCCTCCGGAATCCTCTGGGCAGTTGCAGCCGGGCGTGGGAAACGACATGGTGAGCTTCCAGGTTCCATGCCGAGTCAGCCTGCACCTCTACCGGACCCCAGGCGCGTGGTGTTGTCAGACGTTGGCATTGGGTCCTCTCGGGGAGAGAGCCTTAGCTAGGGTTAGGGTTCGGTCCAGGGACGTCGCCAGGGCCGAAGCGATTCCGGTCTCGTGATCTCCCTCGAGGGCTGAAGTGAGGGCCCATGCAGCAAGGCGGCTCAAGTGCAGGGTTAGGGGTCGAGGCCGCCTTACGTTTCGGTGGAGGGTCCCCGTTCGGTGTGGGGTTAGGGTTAGGGTTAGGTCCCAGGAGGCTCCAGGCGCCGAACCCACAGCAGGACAGTGGTCTTCCCGAAGGCCTGAGTTGAGGCCACAAGGGACCGTGCCGGTCAGGATCCGTCTTTGGCTGCCAAGGCCACAGACGTCGATCGGCCCCTGTTCGAGGAGGCCTCCGGAATCCTCTCGGTCAGCTGCACACGGGCCTGGGAAACCACATGGTGAGCTTGCAGCTTCCATGCCGAGTCAGCCTGCACCGCCTCTGGACCCCAGGCGCGTGGTCTTGTCAGACTTTGGCATGGGGTCCCCATGGGGAGGGAGCCTTAGCTAGGGTTAGGGTTTGGTCCAGGGACGTCGCCAGGGCTGAATCGACTCCAGTCTCGTGATCTCCCTCGAGGGCTGAAGTGAGGGCCCATGCCAGAAGGCGGCTCCATTGCAGGGTTAGGGTTCGAGGCAGGCTTACGTTGCGGTGGAGGGTCCCGGTTCGGGGTACGGTTAGGGTTAGGGTTAGGTCCCAGGAGGCTCCAGGCGCCCAACCCACAGCAGGGCAGTGTTCTCCCCGAAGGGCTGAGTGGAGGGCACAAGGGACCGTGCCGGTCAGGATCCGTCTTTGGCTGCCAAGGCCACACACGTGATTGGGCCCCTGGTCGAGGAGGCCTCCGGAATCCTCTGGGCAGCTGCAGCCGGGCCTGGGAAACGACATGGTGAGCTTCCAGGTTCCATGCCGAGTCAGCCTGCACCTCTACCGGACCCCAGGCGCGTGGTGTTGTCAGACGTTGGCATTGGGTCCTCTTGGGGAGAGAGCCTTAGCTAGCGTTAGGGTTCGGTCCAGGGACGTCGCCAGGGCCGAAGCGACTCCGGTCTCGTGATCTCCCTCGAGGGCTGAAGTGAGGGCCCATGCAGCCAGGCGGCTCCAGTGCAGGGTTAGGGGTCGAGGCCGGCTTAGGTTTCGGTGGAGGGTCCCCGTTCGGTGTGGGGTTAGGGTTAGGGTTAGGTCCCAGGAGGCTCCAGGCGCCGAACCCACAGCAGGGCAGTGGTCTTCCCGAAGGCCTGAGTTGAGGGCACAAGGGACCGTGCCGGTCAGGATCCGTCTTTGGCTGCCAAGGCCACAGACGTCGATCGGCCCCTGTTCGAGGAGGCCTCCGGAATCCTCTCGGTCAGCTGCACACGGGCCTGGGAAACCACATGGTTAGCTTGCAGCTTCCATGCCGAGTCAGCCTGCACCGCCTCTGGACCCCAGGCGCGTGGTCTTGTCAGACTTTGGCATGGGGTCCCCATGGGGAGCGAGGCTTAGCTAGGGTTAGGGTTTGGTCCAGGGACGTCGCCAGGGCTGAATCGACTCCAGTGTCGTGATCTCCCTCGAGGGCTGAAGTGAGGGCCCATGCCAGAAGGCGGCTCCATTGCAGGGTTAGGGTTCGAGGCAGGCTTACGTTGCGGTGGAGGGTCCCGGTTCGGGGTACGGTTAGGGTTAGGGTTAGGTCCCAGGAGGCTCCAGGCGCCCAACCCACAGCAGGGCAGTGTTCTCCCCGAAGGGCTGAGTGGAGGGCACAAGGGACCGTGCCGGTCAGGATCCGTCTTTGGCTGCCAAGGCCACACACGTGATTGGGCCCCTGGTCGAGGAGGCCTCCGGAATCCTCTGGGCAGCTGCAGCCGGGCCTGGGAAACGACATGGTGAGCTTCCAGGTTCCATGCCGAGTCAGCCTGCACCTCTTCCGGACCCCAGGCGCGTGGTGTTGTCAGACGTTGGCATTGGGTCCTCTTGGGGAGAGAGCCTTAGCTAGGGTTAGGGTTCGGTCCAGGGACGTGGCCAGGGCCGAAGCGACTCCGGTCTCGTGATCTCCCTCGAGGGCTGAAGTGAGGGCCCATGCAGCAAGGCGGCTCAAGTGCAGGGTTAGGGGTCGAGGCCGGCTTAGGTTTCGGTGGAGGGTCCCCGTTCGGTGTGGGGTTAGGGTTAGGGTTAGGTCCCAGGAGGCTCCAGGCGCCGAACCCACAGCAGGGCAGTGGTCTTCCCGAAGGCCTGAGTTGAGGGCACAAGGGACCGTGCCGGTCAGGATCCGTCTTTGGCTGCCAAGGCCACAGACGTCGATCGGCCCCTGTTCGAGGAGGCCTCCGGAATCCTGTCGGTCAGCTGCACACGGGCCTGGGAAACCAAATGCTGAGCTTGCAGCTTCCATGCCGAGTCAGCCTGCACCGCCTCTGGACCCCAGGCGCGTGGTCTTGTCACACTATGGCATGGAGTCCCCATGGGGAGGGAGCCTTAGCTAGGGTTAGGGTTTGGTCCAGGGACGTCGCCAGGGCTGAATCGACTCCAATCTCGTGATCTCCCTCGAGGGCTGAAGTGAGGGCCCATGCCAGAAGGCGGCTCCATTGCAGGGTTAGGGTTCGAAGCAGGCTTAGGTTGCGGTGGAGGGTCCCGGTTCGGGGTACGGTTAGGGTTAGGGTTAGGTCCCAGGAGGCTCCAGGCGCCCAACCCACAGCAGGGTAGTGTTCTCCCCGAAGGGCTGAGTGGAGGGCACAAGGGACCGTGCCGGTCAGGATCCGTCTTTGGCTGCCAAGGCCACAGAGGTCGATCGGCCCCTGTTCGAGGAGGCCTCCGGAATCCTCTCGGTCAGCTGCACACGGGCCTGGGAAACCACATGGTGAGCTTGCAGCTTCCATGCCGAGTCAGCCTGCACCGCCTCTGGACCCCAGGCGCGTGGTCTTGTCAGACTTTGGCATGGGGTCCCCATGGGGAGCGAGCCTTAGCTAGGGTTAGGGTTTGGTCAGGGACGTCGCCAGGGCTGAATCGACTCCAGTCTCGTGATCTCCCTCGAGGGCTGAAGTGAGGGCCCATGCCAGAAGGCGGCTCCATTGCAGGGTTAGGGTTCGAGGCAGGCTTACGTTGCGGTGGAGGGTCCCGGTTCGGGGTACGGTTAGGGTTAGGGTTAGGTCCCAGGAGGCTCCAGGCGCCCAACCCACAGCAGGGCAGTGTTCTCCCCGAAGGGCTGAGTGGAGGGCACAAGGGACCGTGCCGGTCAGGATCCGTCTTTGGCTGCCAAGGCCACACGCGTGATTGGGCCCCTGGTCGAGGAGGCCTCCGGAATCCTCTGGGCAGCTGCAGCCGGGCCTGGGAAACGACATGGTGAGCTTCCAGGTTCCATGCCGAGTCAGCCTGCACCTCTACCGGACCCCAGGCGCGTGGTGTTGTCAGACGTTGGCATTGGGTCCTCTTGGGGAGAGAGCCTTAGCTAGGGTTAGGGTTCGGTCCAGGGACGTGGCCAGGGCCGAAGCGACTCCGGTCTCGTGATCTCCCTCGAGGGCTGAAGTGAGGGCCCATGCAGCAAGGCGGCTCCAGTGCAGGGTTAGGGGTCGAGGCCGGCTTAGGTTTCGGTGGAGGGTCCCCGTTCGGTGTGGGGTTAGGGTTAGGGTTAGGTCCCAGGAGGCTCCAGGCGCCGAACCCACAGCAGGGCAGTGGTCTTCCCGAAGGCCTGAGTTGAGGGCACAAGGGACCGTGCCGGTCAGGATCCGTCTTTGGCTGCCAAGGCCACAGACGTCGATCGGCCCCTGTTCGAGGAGGCCTCCGGAATCCTCTCGGTCAGCTGCACACGGGCCTGGGAAACCACATGGTGAGCTTGCAGCTTCCATGCCGAGTCAGCCTGCACCGCCTCTGGACCCCAGGCGCGTGGTCTTGTCAGACTTTGGCATGGGGTCCCCATGGGGAGCGAGCCTTAGCTAGGGTTAGGGTTTGGTCCAGGGACGTCGCCAGGGCTGAATCGACTCCAGTCTCGTGATCTCCCTCGAGGGCTGAAGTGAGGGCCCATGCCAGAAGGCGGCTCCATTGCAGGGTTAGGGTTCGAGGCAGGCTTACGTTGCGGTGGAGGGTCCCGGTTCGGGGTACGGTTAGGGTTAGGGTTAGGTCCCAGGAGGCTCCAGGCGCCCAACCCACAGCAGGGCAGTGTTCTCCCCGAAGGGCTGAGTTGAGGGCACAAGGGACCGTGCCGGTCAGGATCCGTCTTTGGCTGCCAAGGCCACACACGTGATTGGGCCCCTGGTCGAGGAGGCCTCCGGAATCCTCTGGGCAGCTGCAGCCGGGCCTGGGAAACGACATGGTGAGCTTCCAGGTTCCATGCCGAGTCAGCCTGCACCTCTACCGGACCCCAGGCGCGTGGTGTTGTCAGACGTTGGCATTGGGTCCTCTTGGGGAGAGAGCCTTAGCTAGGGTTAGGGTTCGGTCCAGGGACGTGGCCAGGGCCGAAGCGACTCCGGTCTCGTGATCTCCCTCGAGGGCTGAAGTGAGGGCCCATGCAGCAAGGCGGCTCCAGTGCAGGGTTAGGGGTCGAGGCCGGCTTAGGTTTCGGTGGAGGGTCCCCGTTCGGTGTGGGGTTAGGGTTAGGGTTAGGTCCCAGGAGGCTCCAGGCGCCGAACCCACAGCAGGGCAGTGGTCTTCCCGAAGGCCTGAGTTGAGGGCACAAGGGACCGTGCCGGTCAGGATCCGTCTTTGGCTGCCAAGGCCACAGACGTCGATCGGCCCCTGTTCGAGGAGGCCTCCGGAATCCTCTCGGTCAGCTGCACACGGGCCTGGGAAACCACATGGTGAGCTTGCAGCTTCCATGCCGAGTCAGCCTGCACCGCCTCTGGACCCCAGGCGCGTGGTCTTGTCAGACTTTGGCATGGGGTCCCCATGGGGAGGGAGCCTTAGCTAGGGTTAGGGTTTGGTCCAGGGACGTCGCCAGGGCTGAATCGACTCCAGTCTCGTGATCTCCCTCGAGGGCTGAAGTGAGGGCCCATGCCAGAAGGCGGCTCCATTGCAGGGTTAGGGTTCGAGGCAGGCTTACGTTGCGGTGGAGGGTCCCGGTTCGGGGTACGGTTAGGGTTAGGGTTAGGTCCCAGGAGGCTCCAGGCGCCCAACCCACAGCAGGGCAGTGTTCTCCCCGAAGGGCTGAGTGGAGGGCACAAGGGACCGTGCCGGTCAGGATCCGTCTTTGGCTGCCAAGGCCACACACGTGATTGGGCCCCTGGTCGAGGAGGCCTCCGGAATCCTCTGGGCAGCTGCAGCCGGGCCTGGGAAACGACATGGTGAGCTTCCAGGTTCCATGCCGAGTCAGCCTGCACCTCTACCGGACCCCAGGCGCGTGGTGTTGTCAGACGTTGGCATTGGGTCCTCTTGGGGAGAGAGCCTTAGCTAGGGTTAGGGTTCGGTCCAGGGACGTGGCCAGGGCCGAAGCGACTCCGGTCTCGTGATCTCCCTCGAGGGCTGAAGTGAGGGCCCATGCAGCAAGGCGGCTCCAGTGCAGGGTTAGGGGTCGAGGCCGGCTTAGGTTTCGGTGGATGGTCCCCGTTCGGTGTGGGGTTAGGGTTAGGGTTAGGTCCCAGGAGGCTCCAGGCGCCGAACCCACAGCAGGGCAGTGGTCTTCCCGAAGGCCTGAGTTGAGGGCACAAGGGACCGTGCCGGTCAGGATCCGTCTTTGGCTGTCAAGGCCACAGACGTCGATCGGCCCCTGTTCGAGGAGGCCTCCGGAATCCTCTCGGTCAGCTGCACACGGGCCTGGGAAACCACATGGTGAGCTTGCAGCTTCCATGCCGAGTCAGCCTGCACCGCCTCTGGACCCCAGGCGCGTGGTCTTGTCAGACTTTGGCATGGGGTCCCCATGGGGAGCGAGCCTTAGCTAGGGTTAGGGTTTGGTCCAGGGACGTCGCCAGGGCTGAATCGACTCCAGTCTCGTGATCTCCCTCGAGGGCTGAAGTGAGGGCCCATGCCAGAAGGCGGCTCCATTGCAGGGTTAGGGTTCGAGGCAGGCTTACGTTGCGGTGGAGGGTCCCGGTTCGGGGTACGGTTAGGGTTAGGGTTAGGTCCCAGGAGGCTCCAGGCGCCCAACCCACAGCAGGGCAGTGTTCTCCCCGAAGGGCTGAGTGGAGGGCACAAGGGACCGTGCCGGTCAGGATCCGTCTTTGGCTGCCAAGGCCACACACGTGATTGGGCCCCTGGTCGAGGAGGCCTCCGGAATCCTCTGGGCAGCTGCAGCCGGGCCTGGGAAACGACATGGTGAGCTTCCAGGTTCCATGCCGAGTCAGCCTGCACCTCTACCGGACCCCAGGCCCGTGGTGTTGTCAGACGTTGGCATTGGGTCCTCTTGGGGAGAGAGCCTTAGCTAGGGTTAGGGTTCGGTCCAGGGACGTCGCCAGGGCCGAAGCGACTCCGGTCTCGTGATCTCCCTCGAGGGCTGAAGTGAGGGTCCATGCAGCAAGGCGGCTCAAGTGCAGGGTTAGGGGTCGAGGCCGGCTTAGGTTTCGGTGGAGGGTCCCCGTTCGGTGTGGGGTTAGGGTTAGGGTTAGGTCCCAGGAGGCTCCAGGCGCCGAACCCACAGCAGGGCAGTGGTCTTCCCGAAGGCCTGAGTTGAGGGCACAAGGGACCGTGCCGGTCAGGATCCGTCTTTGGCTGCCAAGGCCACAGACGTCGATCGGCCTCTGTTCGAGGAGGCCTCCGGAATCCTCTCGGTCAGCTGCACACGGGCCTGGGAAACCACATGGTGAGCTTGCAGCTTCCATGCCGAGTCAGCCTGCACCGCCTCTGGACCCCAGGCGCGTGGTCTTGTCAGACTTTGGCATGGGGTCCCCATGGGGAGGGAGCCTTAGCTAGGGTTAGGGTTTGGTCCAGGGACGTCGCCAGGGCTGAATCGACTCCAGTCTCGTGATCTCCCTCGAGGGCTGAAGTGAGGGCCCATGCCAGAAGGCGGCTCCATTGCAGGGTTAGGGTTCGAGGCAGGCTTACGTTGCGGTGGAGGGTCCCGGTTCGGGGTACGGTTAGGGTTAGGGTTAGGTCCCAGGAGGCTCCAGGCGCCCAACCCACAGCAGGGCAGTGTTCTCCCCGAAGGGCTGAGTGGAGGGCACAAGGGACCGTGCCGGTCAGGATCCGTCTTTGGCTGCCAAGGCCACACACGTGATTGGGCCCCTGGTCGAGGAGGCCTCCGGAATCCTCTGGGCAGCTGCAGCCGGGCCTGGGAAACGACATGGTGAGCTTCCAGGTTCCATGCCGAGTCAGCCTGCACCTCTTCCGGACCCCAGGCGCGTGGTGTTGTCAGACGTTGGCATTGGGTCCTCTTGGGGAGAGAGCCTTAGCTAGGGTTAGGGTTCGGTCCAGGGACGTGGCCAGGGCCGAAGCGACTCCGGTCTCGTGATCTCCCTCGAGGGCTGAAGTGAGGGCCCATGCAGCAAGGCGGCTCCAGTGCAGGGTTAGGGGTCGAGGCCGGCTTAGGTTTCGGTGGAGGGTCCCCGTTCGGTGTGGGGTTAGGGTTAGGGTTAGGTCCCAGGAGGCTCCAGGCGCCGAACCCACAGCAGGGCAGTGGTCTTCCCGAAGGCCTGAGTTGAGGGCACAAGGGACCGTGCCGGTCAGGATCCGTCTTTGGCTGCCAAGGCCACAGACGTCGATCGGCCCCTGTTCGAGGAGGCCTCCGGAATCCTCTCGGTCAGCTGCACACGGGCCTGGGAAACCACATGGTGAGCTTGCAGCTTCCATGCCGAGTCAGCCTGCACCGCCTCTGGACCCCAGGCGCGTGGTCTTGTCAGACTTTGGCATGGGGTCCCCATGGGGAGCGAGCCTTAGCTAGGGTTAGGGTTTGGTCCAGGGACGTCGCCAGGGCTGAATCGACTCCAGTCTCGTGATCTCCCTCGAGGGCTGAAGTGAGGGCCCATGCCAGAAGGCGGCTCCATTGCAGGGTTAGGGTTCGAGGCAGGCTTACGTTGCGGTGGAGGGTCCCGGTTCGGGGTACGGTTAGGGTTAGGGTTAGGTCCCAGGAGGCTCCAGGCGCCCAACCCACAGCAGGGCAGTGTTCTCCCCGAAGGGCTGAGTGGAGGGCACAAGGGACCGTGCCGGTCAGGATCCGTCTTTGGCTGCCAAGGCCACACACGTGATTGGGCCCCTGGTCGAGGAGGCCTCCGGAATCCTCTGGGCAGCTGCAGCCGGGCCTGGGAAACGACATGGTGAGCTTCCAGGTTCCATGCCGAGTCAGCCTGCACCTCTACCGGACCCCAGGCGCGTGGTGTTGTCAGACGTTGGCATTGGGTCCTCTTGGGGAGAGAGCCTTAGCTAGCGTTAGGGTTCGGTCCAGGGACGTCGCCAGGGCCGAAGCGACTCCGGTCTCGTGATCTCCCTCGAGGGCTGAAGTGAGGGTCCATGCAGCAAGGCGGCTCAAGTGCAGGGTTAGGGGTCGAGGCCGCCTTACGTTTCGGTGGAGGGTCCCCGTTCGGTGTGGGGTTAGGGTTAGGGTTAGGTCCCAGGAGGCTCCAGGCGCCGAACCCACAGCAGGGCAGTGGTCTTCCCGAAGGCCTGAGTTGAGGGCACAAGGGACCGTGCCGGTCAGGATCCGTCTTTGGCTGCCAAGGCCACAGACGTCGATCGGCCCCTGTTCGAGGAGGCCTCCGGAATCCTCTCGGTCAGCTGCACACGGGCCTGGGAAACCACATGGTGAGCTTGCAGCTTCCATGCCGAGTCAGCCTGCACCGCCTCTGGACCCCAGGCGCGTGGTCTTGTCAGACTTTGGCATGGGGTCCCCATGGGGAGGGAGCCTTAGCTAGGGTTAGGGTTTGGTCCAGGGACGTCGCCAGGGCTGAATCGACTCCAGTCTCGTGATCTCCCTCGAGGGCTGAAGTGAGGGCCCATGCCAGAAGGCGGCTCCATTGCAGGGTTAGGGTTCGGGGCAGGCTTACGTTGCGGTGGAGGGTCCCGGTTCGGGGTACGGTTAGGGTTAGGGTTAGGTCCCAGGAGGCTCCAGGCGCCCAACCCACAGCAGGGCAGTGTTCTACCCGAAGGGCTGAGTGGAGGGCACAAGGGACCGTGCCGGTCAGGATCCGTCTTTGGCTGCCAAGGCCACACACGTGATTGGGCCCCTGGTCGAGGAGGCCTCCGGAATCCTCTGGGCAGCTGCAGCCGGGCCTGGGAAACGACATGGTGAGCTTCCAGGTTCCATGCCGAGTCAGCCTGCACCTCTACCGGACCCCAGGCGCGTGGTGTTGTCAGACGTTGGCATTGGGTCCTCTTGGGGAGAGAGCCTTAGCTAGGGTTAGGGTTCGGTCCAGGGACGTGGCCAGGGCCGAAGCGACTCCGGTCTCGTGATCTCCCTCGAGGGCTGAAGTGAGGGCCCATGCAGCAAGGCGGCTCCAGTGCAGGGTTAGGGGTCGAGGCCGGCTTAGGTTTCGGTGGAGGGTCCCCGTTCGGTGTGGGGTTAGGGTTAGGGTTAGGTCCCAGGAGGCTCCAGGCGCCGAACCCACAGCAGGGCAGTGGTCTTCCCGAAGGCCTGAGTTGAGGGCACAAGGGACCGTGCCGGTCAGGATCCGTCTTTGGCTGCCAAGGCCACACACGTCGATCGGCCCCTGTTCGAGGAGGCCTCCGGAATCCTCTCGGTCAGCTGCACACGGGCCTGGGAAACCACATGGTGAGCTTGCAGCTTCCATGCCGAGTCAGCCTGCACCGCCTCTGGACCCCAGGCGCGTGGTCTTGTCAGACTTTGGCATGGGGTCCCCATGGGGAGCGAGCCTTAGCTAGGGTTAGGGTTTGGTCCAGGGACGTCGCCAGGGCTGAATCGACTCCAGTCTCGTGATCTCCCTCGAGGGCTGAAGTGAGGGCCCATGCCAGAAGGCGGCTCCATTGCAGGGTTAGGGTTCGAGGCAGGCTTACGTTGCGGTGGAGGGTCCCGGTTCGGGGTACGGTTAGGGTTAGAGTTAGGTCCCAGGAGGCTCCAGGCGCCCAACCCACAGCAGGGCAGTGTTCTCCCCGAAGGGCTGAGTTGAGGGCACAAGGGACCGTGCCGGTCAGGATCCGTCTTTGGCTGCCAAGGCCACACACGTGATTGGGCCCCTGGTCGAGGAGGCCTCCGGAATCCTCTGGGCAGCTGCAGCCGGGCCTGGGAAACGACATGGTGAGCTTCCAGGTTCCATGCCGAGTCAGCCTGCACCTCTACCGGACCCCAGGCGCGTGGTGTTGTCAGACGTTGGCATTGGGTCCTCTTGGGGAGAGAGCCTTAGCTAGGGTTAGGGTTCGGTCCAGGGACGTGGCCAGGGCCGAAGCGACTCCGGTCTCGTGATCTCCCTCGAGGGCTGAAGTGAGGGCCCATGCAGCAAGGCGGCTCCAGTGCAGGGTTAGGGGTCGAGGCCGGCTTAGGTTTCGGTGGAGGGTCCCCGTTCGGTGTGGGGTTAGGGTTAGGGTTAGGTCCCAGGAGGCTCCAGGCGCCGAACCCACAGCAGGGCAGTGGTCTTCCCGAAGGCCTGAGTTGAGGGCACAAGGGACCGTGCCGGTCAGGATCCGTCTTTGGCTGCCAAGGCCACAGACGTCGATCGGCCCCTGTTCGAGGAGGCCTCCGGAATCCTCTCGGTCAGCTGCACACGGGCCTGGGAAACCACATGGTGAGCTTGCAGCTTCCATGCCGAGTCAGCCTGCACCGCCTCTGGACCCCAGGCGCGTGGTCTTGTCAGACTTTGGCATGGGGTCCCCATGGGGAGCGAGCCTTAGCTAGGGTTAGGGTTTGGTCCAGGGACGTCGCCAGGGCTGAATCGACTCCAGTCTCGTGATCTCCCTCGAGGGCTGAAGTGAGGGCCCATGCCAGAAGGCGGCTCCATTGCAGGGTTAGGGTTCGAGGCAGGCTTACGTTGCGGTGGAGGGTCCCGGTTCGGGGTACGGTTAGGGTTAGGGTTAGGTCCCAGGAGGCTCCAGGCGCCCAACCCACAGCAGGGCAGTGTTCTCCCCGAAGGGCTGAGTGGAGGGCACAAGGGACCGTGCCGGTCAGGATCCGTCTTTGGCTGCCAAGGCCACACACGTGATTGGGCCCCTGGTCGAGGAGGCCTCCGGAATCCTCTGGGCAGCTGCAGCCGGGCCTGGGAAACGACATGGTGAGCTTCCAGGTTCCATGCCGAGTCAGCCTGCACCTCTACCGGACCCCAGGCGCGTGGTGTTGTCAGACGTTGGCATTGGGTCCTCTTGGGGAGAGAGCCTTAGCTAGGGTTAGGGTTCGGTCCAGGGACGTGGCCAGGGCCGAAGCGACTCCGGTCTCGTGATCTCCCTCGAGGGCTGAAGTGAGGGCCCATGCAGCAAGGCGGCTCCAGTGCAGGGTTAGGGGTCGAGGCCGGCTTAGGTTTCGGTGGAGGGTCCCCGTTCGGTGTGGGGTTAGGGTTAGGGTTAGGTCCCAGGAGGCTCCAGGCGCCGAACCCACAGCAGGGCAGTGGTCTTCCCGAAGGCCTGAGTTGAGGGCACAAGGGACCGTGCCGGTCAGGATCCGTCTTTGGCTGCCAAGGCCACAGACGTCGATCGGCCCCTGTTCGAGGAGGCCTCCGGAATCCTCTCGGTCAGCTGCACACGGGCCTGGGAAACCACATGGTGAGCTTGCAGCTTCCATGCCGAGTCAGCCTGCACCGCCTCTGGACCCCAGGCGCGTGGTCTTGTCAGACTTTGGCATGGGGTCCCCATGGGGAGCGAGCCTTAGCTAGGGTTAGGGTTTGGTCCAGGGACGTCGCCAGGGCTGAATCGACTCCAGTCTCGTGATCTCCCTCGAGGGCTGAAGTGAGGGCCCATGCCAGAAGGCGGCTCCATTGCAGGGTTAGGGTTCGAGGCAGGCTTACGTTGCGGTGGAGGGTCCCGGTTCGGGGTACGGTTAGGGTTAGGGTTAGGTCCCAGGAGGCTCCAGGCGCCCAACCCACAGCAGGGCAGTGTTCTCCCAGAAGGGCTGAGTTGAGGGCACAAGGGACCGTGCCGGTCAGGATCCGTCTTTGGCTGCCAAGGCCACACACGTGATTGGGCCCCTGGTCGAGGAGGCCTCCGGAATCCTCTGGGCAGCTGCAGCCGGGCCTGGGAAACGACATGGTGAGCTTCCAGGTTCCATGCCGAGTCAGCCTGCACCTCTACCGGACCCCAGGCGCGTGGTGTTGTCAGACGTTGGCATTGGGTCCTCTTGGGGAGAGAGCCTTAGCTAGGGTTAGGGTTCGGTCCAGGGACGTGGCCAGGGCCGAAGCGACTCCGGTCTCGTGATCTCCCTCGAGGGCTGAAGTGAGGGCCCATGCAGCAAGGCGGCTCCAGTGCAGGGTTAGGGGTCGAGGCCGGCTTAGGTTTCGGTGGAGGGTCCCCGTTCGGTGTGGGGTTAGGGTTAGGGTTAGGTCCCAGGAGGCTCCAGGCGCCGAACCCACAGCAGGGCAGTGGTCTTCCCGAAGGCCTGAGTTGAGGGCACAAGGGACCGTGCCGGTCAGGATCCGTCTTTGGCTGCCAAGGCCACAGACGTCGATCGGCCCCTGTTCGAGGAGGCCTCCGGAATCCTCTCGGTCAGCTGCACACGGGCCTGGGAAACCACATGGTGAGCTTGCAGCTTCCATGCCGAGTCAGCCTGCACCGCCTCTGGACCCCAGGCGCGTGGTCTTGTCAGACTTTGGCATGGGGTCCCCATGGGGAGGGAGCCTTAGCTAGGGTTAGGGTTTGGTCCAGGGACGTCGCCAGGGCTGAATCGACTCCAGTCTCGTGATCTCCCTCGAGGGCTGAAGTGAGGGCCCATGCCAGAAGGCGGCTCCATTGCAGGGTTAGGGTTCGAGGCAGGCTTACGTTGCGGTGGAGGGTCCCGGTTCGGGGTACGGTTAGGGTTAGGGTTAGGTCCCAGGAGGCTCCAGGCGCCCAACCCACAGCAGGGCAGTGTTCTCCCCGAAGGGCTGAGTGGAGGGCACAAGGGACCGTGCCGGTCAGGATCCGTCTTTGGCTGCCAAGGCCACACACGTGATTGGGCTCCTGGTCGAGGAGGCCTCCGGAATCCTCTGGGCAGCTGCAGCCGGGCCTGGGAAACGACATGGTGAGCTTCCAGGTTCCATGCCGAGTCAGCCTGCACCTCTACCGGACCCCAGGCGCGTGGTGTTGTCAGACGTTGGCATTGGGTCCTCTTGGGGAGAGAGCCTTAGCTAGCGTTAGGGTTCGGTCCAGGGACGTCGCCAGGGCCGAAGCGACTCCGGTCTCGTGATCTCCCTCGAGGGCTGAAGTGAGGGCCCATGCAGCAAGGCGGCTCAAGTGCAGGGTTAGGGGTCGAGGCCGGCTTAGGTTTCGGTGGAGGGTCCCCGTTCGGTGTGGGGTTAGGGTTAGGGTTAGGTGCCAGGAGGCTCCAGGCGCCGAACCCACAGCAGGGCAGTGGTCTTCCCGAAGGCCTGAGTTGAGGGCACAAGGGACCGTGCCGGTCAGGATCCGTCTTTGGCTGCCAAGGCCACACACGTCGATCGGCCCCGGTTCGAGGAGGCCTCCGGAATCCTCTCGGTCAGCTGCACACGGGCCTGGGAAACCACATGGTGAGCTTGCAGCTTCCATGCCGAGTCAGCCTGCACCGCCTCTGGACCCCAGGCGCGTGGTCTTGTCAGACTTTGGCATGGGGTCCCCATGGGGAGGGAGCCTTAGCTAGGGTTAGGGTTTGGTCCAGGGACGTCGCCAGGGCTGAAGCGACTCCAGTCTCGTGATCTCCCTCGAGGGTTGAAGTGAGGGCCCATGCAGGAAGGCGGCTCCATTGCAGGGTTAGGGTTCGAGGCAGGCTTACGTTGCGGTGGAGGGTCCCGGTTCGGGGTACGGTTAGGGTTAGGGTTAGGTCCCAGGAGGCTCCAGGCGCCCAACCCACAGCAGGGCAGTGTTCTCCCCGAAGGGCTGAGTGGAGGGCACAAGGGACCGTGCCGGTCAGGATCCGTCTTTGGCTGCCAAGGCCACACACGTGATTGGGCCCCTGGTCGAGGAGGCCTCCGGAATCCTCTGGGCAGCTGCAGCCGGGCCTGGGAAACGACATGGTGAGCTTCCAGGTTCCATGCCGAGTCAACCTGCACCTCTACCGGACCCCAGGCGCGTGGTGTTGTCAGACGTTGGCATTGGGTCCTCTTGGGGAGAGAGCCTTAGCTAGGGTTAGGGTTCGGTCCAGGGACGTGGCCAGGGCCGAAGCGACTCCGGTCTCGTGATCTCCCTCGAGGGCTGAAGTGAGGGCCCATGCAGCAAGGCGGCTCAAGTGCAGGGTTAGGGGTCGAGGCCGGCTTAGGTTTCGGTGGAGGGTCCCCGTTCGGTGTGGGGTTAGGGTTAGGGTTAGGTCCCAGGAGGCTCCAGGCGCCGAACCCACAGCAGGGCAGTGGTCTTCCCGAAGGCCTGAGTTGAGGGCACAAGGGACCGTGCCGGTCAGGATCCGTCTTTGGCTGCCAAGGCCACAGACGTCGATCGGCCCCTGTTCGAGGAGGCCTCCGGAATCCTCTCGGTCAGCTGCACACGGGCCTGGGAAACCACATGGTGAGCTTGCAGCTTCCATGCCGAGTCAGCCTGCACCGCCTCTGGACCCCAGGCGCGTGGTCTTGTCAGACTTTGGCATGGGGTCCCCATGGGGAGCGAGCCTTAGCTAGGGTTAGGGTTTGGTCCAGGGACGTCGCCAGGGCTGAATCGACTCCAGTCTCGTGATCTCCCTCGAGGGCTGAAGTGAGGGCCCATGCCAGAAGGCGGCTCCATTGCAGGGTTAGGGTTCGAGGCAGGCTTACGTTGCGGTGGAGGGTCCCGGTTCGGGGTACGGTTAGGGTTAGGGTTAGGTCCCAGGAGGCTCCAGGCGCCCAACCCACAGCAGGGCAGTGTTCTCCCAGAAGGGCTGAGTTGAGGGCACAAGGGACCGTGCCGGTCAGGATCCGTCTTTGGCTGCCAAGGCCACACACGTGATTGGGCCCCTGGTCGAGGAGGCCTCCGGAATCCTCTGGGCAGCTGCAGCCGGGCCTGGGAAACGACATGGTGAGCTTCCAGGTTCCATGCCGAGTCAGCCTGCACCTCTACCGGACCCCAGGCGCGTGGTGTTGTCAGACGTTGGCATTGGGTCCTCTTGGGGAGAGAGCCTTAGCTAGGGTTAGGGTTCGGTCCAGGGACGTGGCCAGGGCCGAAGCGACTCCGGTCTCGTGATCTCCCTCGAGGGCTGAAGTGAGGGCCCATGCAGCAAGGCGGCTCCAGTGCAGGGTTAGGGGTCGAGGCCGGCTTAGGTTTCGGTGGAGGGTCCCCGTTCGGTGTGGGGTTAGGGTTAGGGTTAGGTCCCAGGAGGCTCCAGGCGCCGAACCCACAGCAGGGCAGTGGTCTTCCCGAAGGCCTGAGTTGAGGGCACAAGGGACCGTGCCGGTCAGGATCCGTCTTTGGCTGCCAAGGCCACAGACGTCGATCGGCCCCTGTTCGAGGAGGCCTCCGGAATCCTCTCGGTCAGCTGCACACGGGCCTGGGAAACCACATGGTGAGCTTGCAGCTTCCATGCCGAGTCAGCCTGCACCGCCTCTGGACCCCAGGCGCGTGGTCTTGTCAGACTTTGGCATGGGGTCCCCATGGGGAGGGAGCCTTAGCTAGGGTTAGGGTTTGGTCCAGGGACGTCGCCAGGGCTGAATCGACTCCAGTCTCGTGATCTCCCTCGAGGGCTGAAGTGAGGGCCCATGCCAGAAGGCGGCTCCATTGCAGGGTTAGGGTTCGAGGCAGGCTTACGTTGCGGTGGAGGGTCCCGGTTCGGGGTACGGTTAGGGTTAGGGTTAGGTCCCAGGAGGCTCCAGGCGCCCAACCCACAGCAGGGCAGTGTTCTCCCCGAAGGGCTGAGTGGAGGGCACAAGGGACCGTGCCGGTCAGGATCCGTCTTTGGCTGCCAAGGCCACACACGTGATTGGGCTCCTGGTCGAGGAGGCCTCCGGAATCCTCTGGGCAGCTGCAGCCGGGCCTGGGAAACGACATGGTGAGCTTCCAGGTTCCATGCCGAGTCAGCCTGCACCTCTACCGGACCCCAGGCGCGTGGTGTTGTCAGACGTTGGCATTGGGTCCTCTTGGGGAGAGAGCCTTAGCTAGCGTTAGGGTTCGGTTCAGGGACGTCGCCAGGGCCGAAGCGACTCCGGTCTCGTGATCTCCCTCGAGGGCTGAAGTGAGGGCCCATGCAGCAAGGCGGCTCAAGTGCAGGGTTAGGGGTCGAGGCCGGCTTAGGTTTCGGTGGAGGGTCCCCGTTCGGTGTGGGGTTAGGGTTAGGGTTAGGTGCCAGGAGGCTCCAGGCGCCGAACCCACAGCAGGGCAGTGGTCTTCCCGAAGGCCTGAGTTGAGGGCACAAGGGACCGTGCCGGTCAGGATCCGTCTTTGGCTGCCAAGGCCACACACGTCGATCGGCCCCGGTTCGAGGAGGCCTCCGGAATCCTCTCGGTCAGCTGCACACGGGCCTGGGAAACCACATGGTGAGCTTGCAGCTTCCATGCCGAGTCAGCCTGCACCGCCTCTGGACCCCAGGCGCGTGGTCTTGTCAGACTTTGGCATGGGGTCCCCATGGGGAGGGAGCCTTAGCTAGGGTTAGGGTTTGGTCCAGGGACGTCGCCAGGGCTGAAGCGACTCCAGTCTCGTGATCTCCCTCGAGGGTTGAAGTGAGGGCCCATGCAGGAAGGCGGCTCCATTGCAGGGTTAGGGTTCGAGGCAGGCTTACGTTGCGGTGGAGGGTCCCGGTTCGGGGTACGGTTAGGGTTAGGGTTAGGTCCCAGGAGGCTCCAGGCGCCCAACCCACAGCAGGGCAGTGTTCTCCCCGAAGGGCTGAGTGGAGGGCACAAGGGACCGTGCCGGTCAGGATCCGTCTTTGGCTGCCAAGGCCACACACGTGATTGGGCCCCTGGTCGAGGAGGCCTCCGGAATCCTCTGGGCAGCTGCAGCCGGGCCTGGGAAACGACATGGTGAGCTTCCAGGTTCCATGCCGAGTCAACCTGCACCTCTACCGGACCCCAGGCGCGTGGTGTTGTCAGACGTTGGCATTGGGTCCTCTTGGGGAGAGAGCCTTAGCTAGGGTTAGGGTTCGGTCCAGGGACGTGGCCAGGGCCGAAGCGACTCCGGTCTCGTGATCTCCCTCGAGGGCTGAAGTGAGGGCCCATGCAGCAAGGCGGCTCAAGTGCAGGGTTAGGGTTCGAGGCCGGCTTAGGTTTCGGTGGAGGGTCCCCGTTCGGTGTGGGGTTAGGGTTAGGGTTAGGTCCCAGGAGGCTCCAGGCGCCGAACCCACAGCAGGGCAGTGGTCTTCCCGAAGGCCTGAGTTGAGGGCACAAGGGACCGTGCCGGTCAGGATCCGTCTTTGGCTGCCAAGGCCACAGACGTCGATCGGCCCCTGTTCGAGGAGGCCTCCGGAATCCTCTCGGTCAGCTGCACACGGGCCTGGGAAACCACATGGTGAGCTTGCAGCTTCCATGCCGAGTCAGCCTGCACCGCCTCTGGACCCCAGGCGCGTGGTCTTGTCAGACTTTGGCATGGGGTCCCCATGGGGAGGGAGCCTTAGCTAGGGTTAGGGTTTGGTCCAGGGACGTCGCCAGGGCTGAATCGACTCCAGTCTCGTGATCTCCCTCGAGGGCTGAAGTGAGGGCCCATGCCAGAAGGCGGCTCCATTGCAGGGTTAGGGTTCGGGGCAGGCTTACGTTGCGGTGGAGGGTCCCGGTTCGGGGTACGGTTAGGGTTAGGGTTAGGTCCCAGGAGGCTCCAGGCGCCCAACCCACAGCAGGGCAGTGTTCTCCCCGAAGGGCTGAGTGGAGGGCACAAGGGACCGTGCCGGTCAGGATCCGTCTTTGGCTGCCAAGGCCACACACGTGATTGGGCCCCTGGTCGAGGAGGCCTCCGGAATCCTCTGGGCAGCTGCAGCCGGGCCTGGGAAACGACATGGTGAGCTTCCAGGTTCCATGCCGAGTCAGCCTGCACCTCTACCGGACCCCAGGCGCGTGGTGTTGTCAGACGTTGGCATTGGGTCCTCTTGGGGAGAAAGCCTTAGCTAGCGTTAGGGTTCGGTCCAGGGACGTCGCCAGGGCCGAAGCGACTCCGGTCTCGTGATCTCCCTCGAGGGCTGAAGTGAGGGTCCATGCAGCAAGGCGGCTCAAGTGCAGGGTTAGGGGTCGAGGCCGGCTTACGTTTCGGTGGAGGGTCCCCGTTCGGTGTGGGGTTAGGGTTAGGGTTAGGTCCCAGGAGGCTCCAGGCGCCGAACCCACAGCAGGGCAGTGGTCTTCCCGAAGGCCTGAGTTGAGGGCACAAGGGACCGTGCCGGTCAGGATCCGTCTTTGGCTGCCAAGGCCACAGACGTCGATCGGCCCCTGTTCGAGGAGGCCTCCGGAATCCTCTCGGTCAGCTGCACACGGGCCTGGGAAACCACATGGTGAGCTTGCAGCTTCCATGCCGAGTCAGCCTGCACCGCCTCTGGACCCCAGGCGCGTGGTCTTGTCAGACTTTGGCATGGGGTCCCCATGGGGAGGGAGCCTTAGCTAGGGTTAGGGTTTGGTCCAGGGACGTCGCCAGGGCTGAATCGACTCCAGTCTCGTGATCTCCCTCGAAGGCTGAAGTGAGGGCCCATGCCAGAAGGCGGCTCCATTGCAGGGTTAGGGTTCGGGGCAGGCTTACGTTGCGGTGGAGGGTCCCGGTTCGGGGTACGGTTAGGGTTAGGGTTAGGTCCCAGGAGGCTCCAGGCGCCCAACCCACAGCAGGGCAGTGTTCTACCCGAAGGGCTGAGTGGAGGGCACAAGGGACCGTGCCGGTCAGGATCCGTCTTTGGCTGCCAAGGCCACACACGTGATTGGGCCCCTGGTCGAGGAGGCCTCCGGAATCCTCTGGGCAGCTGCAGCCGGGCCTGGGAAACGACATGGTGAGCTTCCAGGTTCCATGCCGAGTCAGCCTGCACCTCTACCGGACCCCAGGCGCGTGGTGTTGTCAGACGTTGGCATTGGGTCCTCTTGGGGAGAGAGCCTTAGCTAGGGTTAGGGTTCGGTCCAGGGACGTGGCCAGGGCCGAAGCGACTCCGGTCTCGTGATCTCCCTCGAGGGCTGAAGTGAGGGCCCATGCAGCAAGGCGGCTCCAGTGCAGGGTTAGGGGTCGAGGCCGGCTTAGGTTTCGGTGGAGGGTCCCCGTTCGGTGTGGGGTTAGGGTTAGGGTTAGGTCCCAGGAGGCTCCAGGCGCCGAACCCACAGCAGGGCAGTGGTCTTCCCGAAGGCCTGAGTTGAGGGCACAAGGGACCGTGCCGGTCAGGATCCGTCTTTGGCTGCCAAGGCCACACACGTCGATCGGCCCCGGTTCGAGGAGGCCTCCGGAATCCTCTCGGTCAGCTGCACACGGGCCTGGGAAACCACATGGTGAGCTTGCAGCTTCCATGCCGAGTCAGCCTGCACCGCCTCTGGACCCCAGGCGCGTGGTCTTGTCAGACTTTGGCATGGGGTCCCCATGGGGAGGGAGCCTTAGCTAGGGTTAGGGTTTGGTCCAGGGACGTCGCCAGGGCTGAATCGACTCCAGTCTCGTGATCTCCCTCGAGGGCTGAAGTGAGGGCCCATGCCAGAAGGCGGCTCCATTGCAGGGTTAGGGTTCGAGGCAGGCTTACGTTGCGGTGGAGGGTCCCGGTTCGGGGTACGGTTAGGGTTAGGGTTAGGTCCCAGGAGGCTCCAGGCGCCCATCCCACAGCAGGGCAGTGTTCTCCCCGAAGGGCTGAGTGGAGGGCACAAGGGACCGTGCCGGTCAGGATCCGTCTTTGGCTGCCAAGGCCACACACGTGATTGGGCCCCTGGTCGAGGAGGCCTCCGGAATCCTCTGGGCAGCTGCAGCCGGGCCTGGGAAACGACATGGTGAGCTTCCAGGTTCCATGCCGAGTCAGCCTGCACCTCTACCGGACCCCAGGCGCGTGGTGTTGTCAGACGTTGGCATTGGGTCCTCTTGGGGAGAGAGCCTTAGCTAGGGTTAGGGTTCGGTCCAGGGACGTCGCCAGGGCCGAAGCGACTCCGGTCTCGTGATCTCCCTCGAGGGCTGAAGTGAGGGTCCATGCAGCAAGGCGGCTCAAGTGCAGGGTTAGGGGTCGAGGCCGGCTTAGGTTTCGGTGGAGGGTCCCCGTTCGGTGTGGGGTTAGGGTTAGGGTTAGGTCCCAGGAGGCTCCAGGCGCCGAACCCACAGCAGGGCAGTGGTCTTCCCGAAGGCCTGAGTTGAGGGCACAAGGGACCGTGCCGGTCAGGATCCGTCTTTGGCTGCCAAGGCCACAGACGTCGATCGGCCCCTGTTCGAGGAGGCCTCCGGAATCCTCTCGGTCAGCTGCACACGGGCCTGGGAAACCACATGGTGAGCTTGCAGCTTCCATGCCGAGTCAGCCTGCACCGCCTCTGGACCCCAGGCGCGTGGTCTTGTCAGACTTTGGCATGGGGTCCCCATGGGGAGCGAGCCTTAGCTAGGGTTAGGGTTTGGTCCAGGGACGTCGCCAGGGCTGAATCGACTCCAGTCTCGTGATCTCCCTCGAGGGCTGAAGTGAGGGCCCATGCCAGAAGGCGGCTCCATTGCAGGGTTAGGGTTCGAGGCAGGCTTACGTTGCGGTGGAGGGTCCCGGTTCGGGGTACGGTTAGGGTTAGAGTTAGGTCCCAGGAGGCTCCAGGCGCCCAACCCACAGCAGGGCAGTGTTCTCCCCGAAGGGCTGAGTTGAGGGCACAAGGGACCGTGCCGGTCAGGATCCGTCTTTGGCTGCCAAGGCCACACACGTGATTGGGCCCCTGGTCGAGGAGGCCTCCGGAATCCTCTGGGCAGCTGCAGCCGGGCCTGGGAAACGACATGGTGAGCTTCCAGGTTCCATGCCGAGTCAGCCTGCACCTCTACCGGACCCCAGGCGCGTGGTGTTGTCAGACGTTGGCATTGGGTCCTCTTGGGGAGAGAGCCTTAGCTAGGGTTAGGGTTCGGTCCAGGGACGTGGCCAGGGCCGAAGCGACTCCGGTCTCGTGATCTCCCTCGAGGGCTGAAGTGAGGGCCCATGCAGCAAGGCGGCTCCAGTGCAGGGTTAGGGGTCGAGGCCGGCTTAGGTTTCGGTGGAGGGTCCCCGTTCGGTGTGGGGTTAGGGTTAGGGTTAGGTCCCAGGAGGCTCCAGGCGCCGAACCCACAGCAGGGCAGTGGTCTTCCCGAAGGCCTGAGTTGAGGGCACAAGGGACCGTGCCGGTCAGGATCCGTCTTTGGCTGCCAAGGCCACACACGTCGATCGGCCCCGGTTCGAGGAGGCCTCCGGAATCCTCTCGGTCAGCTGCACACGGGCCTGGGAAACCACATGGTGAGCTTGCAGCTTCCATGCCGAGTCAGCCTGCACCGCCTCTGGACCCCAGGCGCGTGGTCTTGTCAGACTTTGGCATGGGGTCCCCATGGGGAGGGAGCCTTAGCTAGGGTTAGGGTTTGGTCCAGGGACGTCGCCAGGGCTGAATCGACTCCAGTCTCGTGATCTCCCTCGAGGGCTGAAGTGAGGGCCCATGCCAGAAGGCGGCTCCATTGCAGGGTTAGGGTTCGAGGCAGGCTTACGTTGCGGTGGAGGGTCCCGGTTCGGGGTACGGTTAGGGTTAGGGTTAGGTCCCAGGAGGCTCCAGGCGCCCAACCCACAGCAGGGCAGTGTTCTCCCCGAAGGGCTGAGTGGAGGGCACAAGGGACCGTGCCGGTCAGGATCCGTCTTTGGCTGCCAAGGCCACACACGTGATTGGGCCCCTGGTCGAGGAGGCCTCCGGATTCCTCTGGGCAGCTGCAGCCGGGCCTGGGAAACGACATGGTGAGCTTCCAGGTTCCATGCCGAGTCAGCCTGCACCTCTACCGGACCCCAGGCGCGTGGTGTTGTCAGACGTTGGCATTGGGTCCTGTTGGGGAGAGAGCCTTAGCTAGGGTTAGGGTTCGGTCCAGGGACGTGGCCAGGGCCGAAGCGACTCCGGTCTCGTGATCTCCCTCGAGGGCTGAAGTGAGGGCCCATGCAGCAAGGAGGCTCAAGTGCAGGGTTAGGGGTCGAGGCCGGCTTAGGTTTCGGTGGAGGGTCCCCGTTCGGTGTGGGGTTAGGGTTAGGGTTAGGTCCCAGGAGGCTCCAGGCGCCGAACCCACAGCAGGGCAGTGGTCTTCCCGAAGGCCTGAGTTGAGGGCACAAGGGACCGTGCCGGTCAGGATCCGTCTTTGGCTGCCAAGGCCACAGACGTCGATCGGCCCCTGTTCGAGGAGGCCTCCGGAATCCTCTCGGTCAGCTGCACACGGGCCTGGGAAACCACATGGTGAGCTTGCAGCTTCCATGCCGAGTCAGCCTGCACCGCCTCTGGACCCCAGGCGCGTGGTCTTGTCAGACTTTGGCATGGGGTCCCCATGGGGAGCGAGCCTTAGCTAGGGTTAGGGTTCGGTCCAGGGACTTGGCCAGGGCCGAAGCGACTCCGGTCTCGTGATCTCCCTCGAGGGCTGAAGTGAGGGCCCATGCAGCAAGGCGGCTCAAGTGCAGGGTTAGGGGTCGAGGCCGGCTTAGGTTTCGGTGGAGGGTCCCCGTTCGGTGTGGGGTTAGGGTTAGGGTTAGGTGCCAGGAGGCTCCAGGCGCCGAACCCACAGCAGGGCAGTGGTCTTCCCGAAGGCCTGAGTTGAGGGCACAAGGGACCGTGCCGGTCAGGATCCGTCTTTGGCTGCCAAGGCCACACACGTCGATCGGCCCCGGTTCGAGGAGGCCTCCGGAATCCTCTCGGTCAGCTGCACACGGGCCTGGGAAACCACATGGTGAGCTTGCAGCTTCCATGGCGAGTCAGCCTGCACCGCCTCTGGACCCCAGGCGCGTGGTCTTGTCAGACTTTGGCATGGGGTCCCCATGGGGAGGGAGCCTTAGCTAGGGTTAGGGTTTGGTCCAGGGACGTCGCCAGGGCCGAAGCGACTCCAGTCTCGTGATCTCCCTCGAGGGCTGAAGTGAGGGCCCATGCCAGAAGGCGGCTCCATTGCAGGGTTAGGGTTCGAGGCAGGCTTACGTTGCGGTGGAGGGTCCCGGTTCGGGGTACGGTTAGGGTTAGGGTTAGGTCCCAGGAGGCTCCAGGCGCCCAACCCACAGCAGGGCAGTGTTCTCCCCGAAGGGCTGAGTGGAGGGCACAAGGGACCGTGCCGGTCAGGATCCGTCTTTGGCTGCCATGGCCACACACGTGATTGGGCCCCTGGTCGAGGAGGCCTCCGGAATCCTCTGGGCAGCTGCAGCCGGGCCTGGGAAACGACATGGTGAGCTTCCAGGTTCCATGCCGAGTCAACCTGCACCTCTACCGGACCCCAGGCGGGTGGTGTTGTCAGACGTTGGCATTGGGTCCTCTTGGGGAGAGAGCCTTAGCTAGGGTTAGGGTTCGGTCCAGGGACGTGGCCAGGGCCGAAGCGACTCCGGTCTCGTGATCTCCCTCGAGGGCTGAAGTGAGGGCCCATGCAGCAAGGCGGCTCAAGTGCAGGGTTAGGGGTCGAGGCCGGCTTAGGTTTCGGTGGAGGGTCCCCGTTCGGTGTGGGGTTAGGGTTAGGGTTAGGTCCCAGGAGGCTCCAGGCGCCGAACCCACAGCAGGGCAGTGGTCTTCCCGAAGGCCTGAGTTGAGGGCACAAGGGACCGTGCCGGTCAGGATCCGTCTTTAGCTGCCAAAGCCACAGACGTCGATCGGCCCCTGTTCGAGGAGGCCTCCGGAATCCTCTCGGTCAGCTGCACACGGGCCTGGGAAACCACATGGTGAGCTTGCAGCTTCCATGCCGAGTCAGCCTGCACCGCCTCTGGACCCCAGGCGCGTGGTCTTGTCAGACTTTGGCATGGGGTCCCCATGGGGAGCGAGCCTTAGCTAGGGTTAGGGTTCGGTCCAGGGACGTGGCCAGGGCCGAAGCGACTCCGGTCTCGTGATCTCCCTCGAGGGCTGAAGTGAGGGCCCATGCAGCAAGGCGGCTCAAGTGCAGGGTTAGGGGTCGAGGCCGGCTTAGGTTTCGGTGGAGGGTCCCCGTTCGGTGTGGGGTTAGGGTTAGGGTTAGGTCCCAGGAGGCTCCAGGCGCCGAACCCACAGCAGGGCAGTGGTCTTCCCGAAGGCCTGAGTTGAGGGCACAAGGGACCGTGCCGGTCAGGATCCGTCTTTGGCTGCCAAGGCCACAGACGTCGATCGGCCCCTGTTCGAGGAGGCCTCCGGAATCCTCTCGGTCAGCTGCACACGGGCCTGGGAAACCACATGGTGAGCTTGCAGCTTCCATGCCGAGTCAGCCTGCACCGCCTCTGGACCCCAGGCGCGTGGTCTTGTCAGACTTTGGCATGGGGTCCCCATGGGGAGGGAGCCTTAGCTAGGGTTAGGGTTTGGTCCAGGGACGTCGCCAGGGCTGAATCGACTCCAGTCTCGTGATCTCCCTCGAGGGCTGAAGTGAGGGCCCATGCCAGAAGGCGGCTCCATTGCAGGGTTAGGGTTCGAGGCAGGCTTACGTTGCGGTGGAGGGTCCCGGTTCGGGGTACGGTTAGGGTTAGGGTTAGGTCCCAGGAGGCTCCAGGCGCCCAACCCACAGCAGGGCAGTGTTCTCCCCGAAGGGCTGAGTGGAGGGCACAAGGGACCGTGCCGGTCAGGATCCGTCTTTGGCTGCCAAGGCCACACACGTGATTGGGCCCCTGGTCGAGGAGGCCTCCGGAATCCTCTGGGCAGCTGCAGCCGGGCCTGGGAAACGACATGGTGAGCTTCCAGGTTCCATGCCGAGTCAGCCTGCACCTCTACCGGACCCCAGGCGCGTGGTGTTGTCAGACGTTGGCATTGGGTCCTTTTGGGGAGAGAGCCTTAGCTAGGGTTAGGGTTCGGTCCAGGGACGTGGCCAGGGCCGAAGCGACTCCGGTCTCGTGATCTCCCTCGAGGGCTGAAGTGAGGGCCCATGCAGCAAGGCGGCTCCAGTGCAGGGTTAGGGGTCGAGGCCGGCTTAGGTTTCGGTGGAGGGTCCCCGTTCGGTGTGGGGTTAGGGTTAGGGTTAGGTCCCAGGAGGCTCCAGGCGCCGAACCCACAGCAGGGCAGTGGTCTTCCCGAAGGCCTGAGTTGAGGGCACAAGGGACCGTGCCGGTCAGGATCCGTCTTTGGCTGCCAAGGCCACAGACGTCGATCGGCCCCTGTTCGAGGAGGCCTCCGGAATCCTCTCGGTCAGCTGCACACGGGCCTGGGAAACCACATGGTGAGCTTGCAGCTTCCATGCCGAGTCAGCCTGCACCGCCTCTGGACCCCAGGCGCGTGGTCTTGTCAGACTTTGGCATGGGGTCCCCATGGGGAGCGAGCCTTAGCTAGCGTTAGGGTTTGGTCCAGGGACGTCGCCAGGGCTGAATCGACTCCAGTCTCGTGATCTCCCTCGAGGGCTGAAGTGAGGGCCCATGCCAGAAGGCGGCTCCATTGCAGGGTTAGGGTTCGAGGCAGGCTTACGTTGCGGTGGAGGGTCCCGGTTCGGGGTACGGTTAGGGTTAGGGTTAGGTCCCAGGAGGCTCCAGGCGCCCAACCCACAGCAGGGCAGTGTTCTCCCCGAAGGGCTGAGTGGAGGGCACAAGGGACCGTGCCGGTCAGGATCCGTCTTTGGCTGCCAAGGCCACACACGTGATTGGGCCCCTGGTCGAGGAGGCCTCCGGAATCCTCTGGGCAGCTGCAGCCGGGCCTGGGAAACGACATGGTGAGCTTCCAGGTTCCATGCCGAGTCAGCCTGCACCTCTACCGGACCCCAGGCGCGTGGTGTTGTCAGACGTTGGCATTGGGTCCTCTTGGGGAGAGAGCCTTAGCTAGGGTTAGGGTTCGGTCCAGGGACGTCGCCAGGGCCGAAGCGACTCCGGTCTCGTGATCTCCCTCGAGGGCTGAAGTGAGGGTCCATGCAGCAAGGCGGCTCAAGTGCAGGGTTAGGGGTCGAGGCCGGCTTAGGTTTCGGTGGAGGGTCCCCGTTCGGTGTGGGGTTAGGGTTAGGGTTAGGTCCCAGGAGGCTCCAGGCGCCGAACCCACAGCAGGGCAGTGGTCTTCCCGAAGGCCTGAGTTGAGGGCACAAGGGACCGTGCCGGTCAGGATCCGTCTTTGGCTGCCAAGGCCACAGACGTCGATCGGCCCCTGTTCGAGGAGGCCTCCGGAATCCTCTCGGTCAGCTGCACACGGGCCTGGGAAACCACATGGTGAGCTTGCAGCTTCCATGCCGAGTCAGCCTGCACCGCCTCTGGACCCCAGGCGCGTGGTCTTGTCAGACTTTGGCATGGGGTCCCCATGGGGAGCGAGCCTTAGCTAGGGTTAGGGTTTGGTCCAGGGACGTCGCCAGGGCTGAATCGACTCCAGTCTCGTGATCTCCCTCGAGGGCTGAAGTGAGGGCCCATGCCAGAAGGCGGCTCCATTGCAGGGTTAGGGTTCGAGGCAGGCTTACGTTGCGGTGGAGGGTCCCGGTTCGGGGTACGGTTAGGGTTAGAGTTAGGTCCCAGGAGGCTCCAGGCGCCCAACCCACAGCAGGGCAGTGTTCTCCCCGAAGGGCTGAGTTGAGGGCACAAGGGACCGTGCCGGTCAGGATCCGTCTTTGGCTGCCAAGGCCACACACGTGATTGGGCCCCTGGTCGAGGAGGCCTCCGGAATCCTCTGGGCAGCTGCAGCCGGGCCTGGGAAACGACATGGTGAGCTTCCAGGTTCCATGCCGAGTCAGCCTGCACCTCTACCGGACCCCAGGCGCGTGGTGTTGTCAGACGTTGGCATTGGGTCCTCTTGGGGAGAGAGCCTTAGCTAGGGTTAGGGTTCGGTCCAGGGACGTGGCCAGGGCCGAAGCGACTCCGGTCTCGTGATCTCCCTCGAGGGCTGAAGTGAGGGCCCATGCAGCAAGGCGGCTCCAGTGCAGGGTTAGGGGTCGAGGCCGGCTTAGGATTCGGTGGAGGGTCCCCGTTCGGTGTGGGGTTAGGGTTAGGGTTAGGTCCCAGGAGGCTCCAGGCGCCGAACCCACAGCAGGGCAGTGGTCTTCCCGAAGGCCTGAGTTGAGGGCACAAGGGACCGTGCCGGTCAGGATCCGTCTTTAGCTGCCAAAGCCACAGACGTCGATCGGCCCCCTGTTCGAGGAGGCCTCCGGAATCCTCTCGGTCAGCTGCACACGGGCCTGGGAAACCACATGGTGAGCTTGCAGCTTCCATGCCGAGTCAGCCTGCACCGCCTCTGGACCCCAGGCGCGTGGTCTTGTCAGACTTTGGCATGGGGTCCCCATGGGGAGCGAGCCTTAGCTAGGGTTAGGGTTCGGTCCAGGGACGTGGCCAGGGCCGAAGCGACTCCGGTCTCGTGATCTCCCTCGAGGGCTGAAGTGAGGGCCCATGCAGCAAGGCGGCTCAAGTGCAGGGTTAGGGGTCGAGGCCGGCTTAGGTTTCGGTGGAGGGTCCCCGTTCGGTGTGGGGTTAGGGTTAGGGTTAGGTCCCAGGAGGCTCCAGGCGCCGAACCCACAGCAGGGCAGTGGTCTTCCCGAAGGCCTGAGTTGAGGGCACAAGGGACCGTGCCGGTCAGGATCCGTCTTTGGCTGCCAAGGCCACAGACGTCGATCGGCCCCTGTTCGAGGAGGCCTCCGGAATCCTCTCGGTCAGCTGCACACGGGCCTGGGAAACCACATGGTGAGCTTGCAGCTTCCATGCCGAGTCAGCCTGCACCGCCTCTGGACCCCAGGCGCGTGGTCTTGTCAGACTTTGGCATGGGGTCCCCATGGGGAGCGAGCCTTAGCTAGCGTTAGGGTTTGGTCCAGGGACGTCGCCAGGGCTGAATCGACTCCAGTCTCGTGATCTCCCTCGAGGGCTGAAGTGAGGGCCCATGCCAGAAGGCGGCTCCATTGCAGGGTTAGGGTTCGAGGCAGGCTTACGTTGCGGTGGAGGGTCCCGGTTCGGGGTACGGTTAGGGTTAGGGTTAGGTCCCAGGAGGCTCCAGGCGCCCAACCCACAGCAGGGCAGTGTTCTCCCCGAAGGGCTGAGTGGAGGGCACAAGGGACCGTGCCGGTCAGGATCCGTCTTTGGCTGCCAAGGCCACACACGTGATTGGGCCCCTGGTCGAGGAGGCCTCCGGAATCCTCTGGGCAGCTGCAGCCGGGCCTGGGAAACGACATGGTGAGCTTCCAGGTTCCATGCCGAGTCAGCCTGCACCTCTACCGGACCCCAGGCGCGTGGTGTTGTCAGACGTTGGCATTGGGTCCTCTTGGGGAGAGAGCCTTAGCTAGGGTTAGGGTTCGGTCCAGGGACGTGGCCAGGGCCGAAGCGACTCCGGTCTCGTGATCTCCCTCGAGGGCTGAAGTGAGGGCCCATGCAGCAAGGCGGCTCCAGTGCAGGGTTAGGGGTCGAGGCCGGCTTAGGTTTCGGTGGAGGGTCCCCGTTCGGTGTGGGGTTAGGGTTAGGGTTAGGTCCCAGGAGGCTCCAGGCGCCGAACCCACAGCAGGGCAGTGGTCTTCCCGAAGGCCTGAGTTGAGGGCACAAGGGACCGTGCCGGTCAGGATCCGTCTTTGGCTGCCAAGGCCACAGACGTCGATCGGCCCCTGTTCGAGGAGGCCTCCGGAATCCTCTCGGTCAGCTGCACACGGGCCTGGGAAACCACATGGTGAGCTTGCAGCTTCCATGCCGAGTCAGCCTGCACCGCCTCTGGACCCCAGGCGCGTGGTCTTGTCAGACTTTGGCATGGGGTCCCCATGGGGAGCGAGCCTTAGCTAGGGTTAGGGTTCGGTCCAGGGACGTGGCCAGGGCCGAAGCGACTCCGGTCTCGTGATCTCCCTCGAGGGCTGAAGTGAGGGCCCATGCAGCAAGGCGGCTCAAGTGCAGGGTTAGGGGTCGAGGCCGGCTTAGGTTTCGGTGGAGGGTCCCCGTTCGGTGTGGGGTTAGGGTTAGGTTTAGGTCCCAGGAGGCTCCAGGCGCCGAACCCACAGCAGGGCAGTGGTCTTCCCGAAGGCCTGAGTTGAGGGCACAAGGGACCGTGCCGGTCAGGATCCGTCTTTGGCTGCCAAGGCCACACACGTCGATCGGCCCCTGTTCGAGGAGGCCTCCGGAATCCTCTCGGTCAGCTGCACACGAGCCTGGGAAACCACATGGTGAGCTTGCAGCTTCCATGCCGAGTCAGCCTGCACCGCCTCTGGACCCCAGGCGCGTGGTCTTGTCAGACTTTGGCATGGGGTCCCCATGGGGAGGGAGCCTTAGCTAGGGTTAGGGTTTGGTCCAGGGACGTCGCCAGGGCTGAATCGACTCCAGTCTCGTGATCTCCCTCGAGGGCTGAAGTGAGGGCCCATGCCAGAAGGCGGCTCCATTGCAGGGTTAGGGTTCGAGGCAGGCTTACGTTGCGGTGGAGGGTCCCGGTTCGGGGTACGGTTAGGGTTAGGGTTAGGTCCCAGGAGGCTCCAGGCGCCCAACCCACAGCAGGGCAGTGTTCTCCCCGAAGGGCTGAGTGGAGGGCACAAGGGACCGTGCCGGTCAGGATCCGTCTTTGGCTGCCAAGGCCACACACGTGATTGGGCCCCTGGTCGAGGAGGCCTCCGGAATCCTCTGGGCAGCTGCAGCCGGGCCTGGGAAACGACATGGTGAGCTTCCAGGTTCCATGCCGAGTCAGCCTGCACCTCTACCGGACCCCAGGCGCGTGGTGTTGTCAGACGTTGGCATTGGGTCCTTTTGGGGAGAGAGCCTTAGCTAGGGTTAGGGTTCGGTCCAGGGACGTGGCCAGGGCCGAAGCGACTCCGGTCTCGTGATCTCCCTCGAGGGCTGAAGTGAGGGCCCATGCAGCAAGGCGGCTCCAGTGCAGGGTTAGGGGTCGAGGCCGGCTTAGGTTTCGGTGGAGGGTCCCCGTTCGGTGTGGGGTTAGGGTTAGGGTTAGGTCCCAGGAGGCTCCAGGCGCCGAACCCACAGCAGGGCAGTGGTCTTCCCGAAGGCCTGAGTTGAGGGCACAAGGGACCGTGCCGGTCAGGATCCGTCTTTGGCTGCCAAGGCCACAGACGTCGATCGGCCCCTGTTCGAGGAGGCCTCCGGAATCCTCTCGGTCAGCTGCACACGGGCCTGGGAAACCACATGGTGAGCTTGCAGCTTCCATGCCGAGTCAGCCTGCACCGCCTCTGGACCCCAGGCGCGTGGTCTTGTCAGACTTTGGCATGGGGTCCCCATGGGGAGCGAGCCTTAGCTAGCGTTAGGGTTTGGTCCAGGGACGTCGCCAGGGCTGAATCGACTCCAGTCTCGTGATCTCCCTCGAGGGCTGAAGTGAGGGCCCATGCCAGAAGGCGGCTCCATTGCAGGGTTAGGGTTCGAGGCAGGCTTACGTTGCGGTGGAGGGTCCCGGTTCGGGGTACGGTTAGGGTTAGGGTTAGGTCCCAGGAGGCTCCAGGCGCCCAACCCACAGCAGGGCAGTGTTCTCCCCGAAGGGCTGAGTGGAGGGCACAAGGGACCGTGCCGGTCAGGATCCGTCTTTGGCTGCCAAGGCCACACACGTGATTGGGCCCCTGGTCGAGGAGGCCTCCGGAATCCTCTGGGCAGCTGCAGCCGGGCCTGGGAAACGACATGGTGAGCTTCCAGGTTCCATGCCGAGTCAGCCTGCACCTCTACCGGACCCCAGGCGCGTGGTGTTGTCAGACGTTGGCATTGGGTCCTCTTGGGGAGAGAGCCTTAGCTAGGGTTAGGGTTCGGTCCAGGGACGTCGCCAGGGCCGAAGCGACTCCGGTCTCGTGATCTCCCTCGAGGGCTGAAGTGAGGGTCCATGCAGCAAGGCGGCTCAAGTGCAGGGTTAGGGGTCGAGGCCGGCTTAGGTTTCGGTGGAGGGTCCCCGTTCGGTGTGGGGTTAGGGTTAGGGTTAGGTCCCAGGAGGCTCCAGGCGCCGAACCCACAGCAGGGCAGTGGTCTTCCCGAAGGCCTGAGTTGAGGGCACAAGGGACCGTGCCGGTCAGGATCCGTCTTTGGCTGCCAAGGCCACAGACGTCGATCGGCCCCTGTTCGAGGAGGCCTCCGGAATCCTCTCGGTCAGCTGCACACGGGCCTGGGAAACCACATGGTGAGCTTGCAGCTTCCATGCCGAGTCAGCCTGCACCGCCTCTGGACCCCAGGCGCGTGGTCTTGTCAGACTTTGGCATGGGGTCCCCATGGGGAGCGAGCCTTAGCTAGGGTTAGGGTTTGGTCCAGGGACGTCGCCAGGGCTGAATCGACTCCAGTCTCGTGATCTCCCTCGAGGGCTGAAGTGAGGGCCCATGCCAGAAGGCGGCTCCATTGCAGGGTTAGGGTTCGAGGCAGGCTTACGTTGCGGTGGAGGGTCCCGGTTCGGGGTACGGTTAGGGTTAGAGTTAGGTCCCAGGAGGCTCCAGGCGCCCAACCCACAGCAGGGCAGTGTTCTCCCCGAAGGGCTGAGTTGAGGGCACAAGGGACCGTGCCGGTCAGGATCCGTCTTTGGCTGCCAAGGCCACACACGTGATTGGGCCCCTGGTCGAGGAGGCCTCCGGAATCCTCTGGGCAGCTGCAGCCGGGCCTGGGAAACGACATGGTGAGCTTCCAGGTTCCATGCCGAGTCAGCCTGCACCTCTACCGGACCCCAGGCGCGTGGTGTTGTCAGACGTTGGCATTGGGTCCTCTTGGGGAGAGAGCCTTAGCTAGGGTTAGGGTTCGGTCCAGGGACGTGGCCAGGCCGAAGCGACTCCGGTCTCGTGATCTCCCTCGAGGGCTGAAGTGAGGGCCCATGCAGCAAGGCGGCTCCAGTGCAGGGTTAGGGGTCGAGGCCGGCTTAGGATTCGGTGGAGGGTCCCCGTTCGGTGTGGGGTTAGGGTTAGGGTTAGGTCCCAGGAGGCTCCAGGCGCCGAACCCACAGCAGGGCAGTGGTCTTCCCGAAGGCCTGAGTTGAGGGCACAAGGGACCGTGCCGGTCAGGATCCGTCTTTGGCTGCCAAGGCCACACACGTCGATCGGCCCCGGTTCGAGGAGGCCTCCGGAATCCTCTCGGTCAGCTGCACACGGGCCTGGGAAACCACATGGTGAGCTTGCAGCTTCCATGCCGAGTCAGCCTGCACCGCCTCTGGACCCCAGGCGCGTGGTCTTGTCAGACTTTGGCATGGGGTCCCCATGGGGAGGGAGCCTTAGCTAGGGTTAGGGTTTGGTCCAGGGACGTCGCCAGGGCTGAATCGACTCCAGTCTCGTGATCTCCCTCGAGGGCTGAAGTGAGGGCCCATGCCAGAAGGCGGCTCCATTGCAGGGTTAGGGTTCGAGGCAGGCTTACGTTGCGGTGGAGGGTCCCGGTTCGGGGTACGGTTAGGGTTAGGGTTAGGTCCCAGGAGGCTCCAGGCGCCCAACCCACAGCAGGGCAGTGTTCTCCCCGAAGGGCTGAGTGGAGGGCACAAGGGACCGTGCCGGTCAGGATCCGTCTTTGGCTGCCAAGGCCACACACGTGATTGGGCCCCTGGTCGAGGAGGCCTCCGGATTCCTCTGGGCAGCTGCAGCCGGGCCTGGGAAACGACATGGTGAGCTTCCAGGTTCCATGCCGAGTCAGCCTGCACCTCTACCGGACCCCAGGCGCGTGGTGTTGTCAGACGTTGGCATTGTGTCCTGTTGGGGAGAGAGCCTTAGCTAGGGTTAGGGTTCGGTCCAGGGACGTGGCCAGGGCCGAAGCGACTCCGGTCTCGTGATCTCCCTCGAGGGCTGAAGTGAGGGCCCATGCAGCAAGGAGGCTCAAGTGCAGGGTTAGGGGTCGAGGCCGGCTTAGGTTTCGGTGGAGGGTCCCCGTTCGGTGTGGGGTTAGGGTTAGGGTTAGGTCCCAGGAGGCTCCAGGCGCCGAACCCACAGCAGGGCAGTGGTCTTCCCGAAGGCCTGAGTTGAGGGCACAAGGGACCGTGCCGGTCAGGATCCGTCTTTGGCTGCCAAGGCCACAGACGTCGATCGGCCCCTGTTCGAGGAGGCCTCCGGAATCCTCTCGGTCAGCTGCACACGGGCCTGGGAAACCACATGGTGAGCTTGCAGCTTCCATGCCGAGTCAGCCTGCACCGCCTCTGGACCCCAGGCGCGTGGTCTTGTCAGACTTTGGCATGGGGTCCCCATGGGGAGCGAGCCTTAGCTAGGGTTAGGGTTCGGTCCAGGGACGTGGCCAGGGCCGAAGCGACTCCGGTCTCGTGATCTCCCTCGAGGGCTGAAGTGAGGGCCCATGCAGCAAGGCGGCTCAAGTGCAGGGTTAGGGGTCGAGGCCGGCTTAGGTTTCGGTGGAGGGTCCCCGTTCGGTGTGGGGTTAGGGTTAGGGTTAGGTGCCAGGAGGCTCCAGGCGCCGAACCCACAGCAGGGCAGTGGTCTTCCCGAAGGCCTGAGTTGAGGGCACAAGGGACCGTGCCGGTCAGGATCCGTCTTTGGCTGCCAAGGCCACACACGTCGATCGGCCCCGGTTCGAGGAGGCCTCCGGAATCCTCTCGGTCAGCTGCACACGGGCCTGGGAAACCACATGGTGAGCTTGCAGCTTCCATGCCGAGTCAGCCTGCACCGCCTCTGGACCCCAGGCGCGTGGTCTTGTCAGACTTTGGCATGGGGTCCCCATGGGGAGGGAGCCTTAGCTAGGGTTAGGGTTTGGTCCAGGGACGTCGCCAGGGCCGAAGCGACTCCAGTCTCGTGATCTCCCTCGAGGGCTGAAGTGAGGGCCCATGCCAGAAGGCGGCTCCATTGCAGGGTTAGGGTTCGAGGCAGGCTTACGTTGCGGTGGAGGGTCCCGGTTCGGGGTACGGTTAGGGTTAGGGTTAGGTCCCAGGAGGCTCCAGGCGCCCAACCCACAGCAGGGCAGTGTTCTCCCCGAAGGGCTGAGTGGAGGGCACAAGGGACCGTGCCGGTCAGGATCCGTCTTTGGCTGCCATGGCCACACACGTGATTGGGCCCCTGGTCGAGGAGGCCTCCGGAATCCTCTGGGCAGCTGCAGCCGGGCCTGGGAAACGACATGGTGAGCTTCCAGGTTCCATGCCGAGTCAACCTGCACCTCTACCGGACCCCAGGCGGGTGGTGTTGTCAGACGTTGGCATTGGGTCCTCTTGGGGAGAGAGCCTTAGCTAGGGTTAGGGTTCGGTCCAGGGACGTGGCCAGGGCCGAAGCGACTCCGGTCTCGTGATCTCCCTCGAGGGCTGAAGTGAGGGCCCATGCAGCAAGGCGGCTCAAGTGCAGGGTTAGGGGTCGAGGCCGGCTTAGGTTTCGGTGGAGGGTCCCCGTTCGGTGTGGGGTTAGGGTTAGGGTTAGGTCCCAGGAGGCTCCAGGCGCCGAACCCACAGCAGGGCAGTGGTCTTCCCGAAGGCCTGAGTTGAGGGCACAAGGGACCGTGCCGGTCAGGATCCGTCTTTAGCTGCCAAAGCCACAGACGTCGATCGGCCCCTGTTCGAGGAGGCCTCCGGAATCCTCTCGGTCAGCTGCACACGGGCCTGGGAAACCACATGGTGAGCTTGCAGCTTCCATGCCGAGTCAGCCTGCACCGCCTCTGGACCCCAGGCGCGTGGTCTTGTCAGACTTTGGCATGGGGTCCCCATGGGGAGCGAGCCTTAGCTAGGGTTAGGGTTCGGTCCAGGGACGTGGCCAGGGCCGAAGCGACTCCGGTCTCGTGATCTCCCTCGAGGGCTGAAGTGAGGGCCCATGCAGCAAGGCGGCTCAAGTGCAGGGTTAGGGGTCGAGGCCGGCTTAGGTTTCGGTGGAGGGTCCCCGTTCGGTGTGGGGTTAGGGTTAGGGTTAGGTCCCAGGAGGCTCCAGGCGCCGAACCCACAGCAGGGCAGTGGTCTTCCCGAAGGCCTGAGTTGAGGGCACAAGGGACCGTGCCGGTCAGGATCCGTCTTTGGCTGCCAAGGCCACAGACGTCGATCGGCCCCTGTTCGAGGAGGCCTCCGGAATCCTCTCGGTCAGCTGCACACGGGCCTGGGAAACCACATGGTGAGCTTGCAGCTTCCATGCCGAGTCAGCCTGCACCGCCTCTGGACCCCAGGCGCGTGGTCTTGTCAGACTTTGGCATGGGGTCCCCATGGGGAGGGAGCCTTAGCTAGGGTTAGGGTTTGGTCCAGGGACGTCGCCAGGGCTGAATCGACTCCAGTCTCGTGATCTCCCTCGAGGGCTGAAGTGAGGGCCCATGCCAGAAGGCGGCTCCATTGCAGGGTTAGGGTTCGAGGCAGGCTTACGTTGCGGTGGAGGGTCCCGGTTCGGGGTACGGTTAGGGTTAGGGTTAGGTCCCAGGAGGCTCCAGGCGCCCAACCCACAGCAGGGCAGTGTTCTCCCCGAAGGGCTGAGTGGAGGGCACAAGGGACCGTGCCGGTCAGGATCCGTCTTTGGCTGCCAAGGCCACACACGTGATTGGGCCCCTGGTCGAGGAGGCCTCCGGAATCCTCTGGGCAGCTGCAGCCGGGCCTGGGAAACGACATGGTGAGCTTCCAGGTTCCATGCCGAGTCAGCCTGCACCTCTACCGGACCCCAGGCGCGTGGTGTTGTCAGACGTTGGCATTGGGTCCTTTTGGGGAGAGAGCCTTAGCTAGGGTTAGGGTTCGGTCCAGGGACGTGGCCAGGGCCGAAGCGACTCCGGTCTCGTGATCTCCCTCGAGGGCTGAAGTGAGGGCCCATGCAGCAAGGCGGCTCCAGTGCAGGGTTAGGGGTCGAGGCCGGCTTAGGTTTCGGTGGAGGGTCCCCGTTCGGTGTGGGGTTAGGGTTAGGGTTAGGTCCCAGGAGGCTCCAGGCGCCGAACCCACAGCAGGGCAGTGGTCTTCCCGAAGGCCTGAGTTGAGGGCACAAGGGACCGTGCCGGTCAGGATCCGTCTTTGGCTGCCAAGGCCACAGACGTCGATCGGCCCCTGTTCGAGGAGGCCTCCGGAATCCTCTCGGTCAGCTGCACACGGGCCTGGGAAACCACATGGTGAGCTTGCAGCTTCCATGCCGAGTCAGCCTGCACCGCCTCTGGACCCCAGGCGCGTGGTCTTGTCAGACTTTGGCATGGGGTCCCCATGGGGAGCGAGCCTTAGCTAGCGTTAGGGTTTGGTCCAGGGACGTCGCCAGGGCTGAATCGACTCCAGTCTCGTGATCTCCCTCGAGGGCTGAAGTGAGGGCCCATGCCAGAAGGCGGCTCCATTGCAGGGTTAGGGTTCGAGGCAGGCTTACGTTGCGGTGGAGGGTCCCGGTTCGGGGTACGGTTAGGGTTAGGGTTAGGTCCCAGGAGGCTCCAGGCGCCCAACCCACAGCAGGGCAGTGTTCTCCCCGAAGGGCTGAGTGGAGGGCACAAGGGACCGTGCCGGTCAGGATCCGTCTTTGGCTGCCAAGGCCACACACGTGATTGGGCCCCTGGTCGAGGAGGCCTCCGGAATCCTCTGGGCAGCTGCAGCCGGGCCTGGGAAACGACATGGTGAGCTTCCAGATTCCATGCCGAGTCAGCCTGCACCTCTACCGGACCCCAGGCGCGTGGTGTTGTCAGACGTTGGCATTGGGTCCTCTTGGGGAGAGAGCCTTAGCTAGGGTTAGGGTTCGGTCCAGGGACGTGGCCAGGGCCGAAGCGACTCCGGTCTCGTGATCTCCCTCGAGGGCTGAAGTGAGGGCCCATGCAGCAAGGCGGCTCCAGTGCAGGGTTAGGGGTCGAGGCCGGCTTAGGTTTCGGTGGAGGGTCCCCGTTCGGTGTGGGGTTAGGGTTAGGGTTAGGTCCCAGGAGGCTCCAGGCGCCGAACCCACAGCAGGGCAGTGGTCTTCCCGAAGGCCTGAGTTGAGGGCACAAGGGACCGTGCCGGTCAGGATCCGTCTTTGGCTGCCAAGGCCACAGACGTCGATCGGCCCCTGTTCGAGGAGGCCTCCGGAATCCTCTCGGTCAGCTGCACACGGGCCTGGGAAACCACATGGTGAGCTTGCAGCTTCCATGCCGAGTCAGCCTGCACCGCCTCTGGACCCCAGGCGCGTGGTCTTGTCAGACTTTGGCATGGGGTCCCCATGGGGAGCGAGCCTTAGCTAGGGTTAGGGTTCGGTCCAGGGACGTGGCCAGGGCCGAAGCGACTCCGGTCTCGTGATCTCCCTCGAGGGCTGAAGTGAGGGCCCATGCAGCAAGGCGGCTCAAGTGCAGGGTTAGGGGTCGAGGCCGGCTTAGGTTTCGGTGGAGGGTCCCCGTTCGGTGTGGGGTTAGGGTTAGGTTTAGGTCCCAGGAGGCTCCAGGCGCCGAACCCACAGCAGGGCAGTGGTCTTCCCGAAGGCCTGAGTTGAGGGCACAAGGGACCGTGCCGGTCAGGATCCGTCTTTGGCTGCCAAGGCCACACACGTCGATCGGCCCCGGTTCGAGGAGGCCTCCGGAATCCTCTCGGTCAGCTGCACACGAGCCTGGGAAACCACATGGTGAGCTTGCAGCTTCCATGCCGAGTCAGCCTGCACCGCCTCTGGACCCCAGGCGCGTGGTCTTGTCAGACTTTGGCATGGGGTCCCCATGGGGAGGGAGCCTTAGCTAGGGTTAGGGTTTGGTCCAGGGACGTCGCCAGGGCTGAATCGACTCCAGTCTCGTGATCTCCCTCGAGGGCTGAAGTGAGGGCCCATGCCAGAAGGCGGCTCCATTGCAGGGTTAGGGTTCGAGGCAGGCTTACGTTGCGGTGGAGGGTCCCGGTTCGGGGTACGGTTAGGGTTAGGGTTAGGTCCCAGGAGGCTCCAGGCGCCCAACCCACAGCAGGGCAGTGTTCTCCCCGAAGGGCTGAGTGGAGGGCACAAGGGACCGTGCCGGTCAGGATCCGTCTTTGGCTGCCAAGGCCACACACGTGATTGGGCCCCTGGTCGAGGAGGCCTCCGGAATCCTCTGGGCAGCTGCAGCCGGGCCTGGGAAACGACATGGTGAGCTTCCAGGTTCCATGCCGAGTCAGCCTGAACCTCTACCGGACCCCAGGCGCGTGGTGTTGTCAGACGTTGGCATTGGGTCCTCTTGGGGAGAGAGCCTTAGCTAGGGTTAGGGTTCGGTCCAGGGACGTGGCCAGGGCCGAAGCGACTCCGGTCTCGTGATCTCCCTCGAGGGCTGAAGTGAGGGCCCATGCAGCAAGGCGGCTCCAGTGCAGGGTTAGGGGTCGAGGCCGGCTTAGGTTTCGGTGGAGGGTCCCCGTTCGGTGTGGGGTTAGGGTTAGGGTTAGGTCCCAGGAGGCTCCAGGCGCCGAACCCACAGCAGGGCAGTGGTCTTCCCGAAGGCCTGAGTTGAGGCCACAAGGGACCGTGCCGGTCAGGATCCGTCTTTGGCTGCCAAGGCCACAGACGTCGATCGGCCCCTGTTCGAGGAGGCCTCCGGAATCCTCTCGGTCAGCTGCACACGGGCCTGGGAAACCACATGGTGAGCTTGCAGCTTCCATGCCGAGTCAGCCTGCACCGCCTCTGGACCCCAGGCGCGTGGTCTTGTCAGACTTTGGCATGGGGTCCCCATGGGGAGCGAGCCTTAGCTAGGGTTAGGGTTTGGTCCAGGGACGTCGCCAGGGCTGAATCGACTCCAGTCTCGTGATCTCCCTCGAGGGCTGAAGTGAGGGCCCATGCCAGAAGGCGGCTCCATTGCAGGGTTAGGGTTCGAGGCAGGCTTACGTTGCGGTGGAGGGTCCCGGTTCGGGGTACGTTTAGGGTTTGGGTTAGGTCCCAGGAGGCTCCAGGCGCCCAACCCACAGCAGGGCAGTGTTCTCCCCGAAGGGCTGAGTGGAGGGCACAAGGGACCGTGCCGGTCAGGATCCGTCTTTGGCTGCCAAGGCCACACACGTGATTGGGCCCCTGGTCGAGGAGGCCTCCGGAATCCTCTGGGCAGCTGCAGCCGGGCCTGGGAAACGACATGGTGAGCTTCCAGGTTCCATGCCGAGTCAGCCTGCACCTCTACCGGACCCCAGGCGCGTGGTGTTGTCAGACGTTGGCATTGGGTCCTCTTGGGGAGAGAGCCTTAGCTAGGGTTAGGGTTCGGTCCAGGGACGTGGCCAGGGCCGAAGCGACTCCGGTCTCGTGATCTCCCTCGAGGGCTGAAGTGAGGGCCCATGCAGCAAGGCGGCTCCAGTGCAGGGTTAGGGGTCGAGGCCGGCTTAGGTTTCGGTGGAGGGTCCCCGTTCGGTGTGGGGTTAGGGTTAGGGTTAGGTCCCAGGAGGCTCCAGGCGCCGAACCCACAGCAGGGCAGTGGTCTTCCCGAAGGCCTGAGTTGAGGGCACAAGGGACCGTGCCGGTCAGGATCCGTCTTTGGCTGCCAAGGCCACAGACGTCGATCGGCCCCTGTTCGAGGAGGCCTCCGGAATCCTCTCGGTCAGCTGCACACGGGCCTGGGAAACCACATGGTGAGCTTGCAGCTTCCATGCCGAGTCAGCCTGCACCGCCTCTGGACCCCAGGCGCGTGGTCTTGTCAGACTTTGGCATGGGGTCCCCATGGGGAGCGAGCCTTAGCTAGGGTTAGGGTTTGGTCCAGGGACGTCGCCAGGGCTGAATCGACTCCAGTCTCGTGATCTCCCTCGAGGGCTGAAGTGAGGGCCCATGCCAGAAGGCGGCTCCATTGCAGGGTTAGGGTTCGAGGCAGGCTTACGTTGCGGTGGAGGGTCCCGGTTCGGGGTACGGTTAGGGTTAGGGTTAGGTCCCAGGAGGCTCCAGGCGCCCAACCCACAGCAGGGCAGTGTTCTCCCCGAAGGGCTGAGTTGAGGGCACAAGGGACCGTGCCGGTCAGGATCCGTCTTTGGCTGCCAAGGCCACACACGTGATTGGGCCCCTGGTCGAGGAGGCCTCCGGAATCCTCTGGGCAGCTGCAGCCGGGCCTGGGAAACGACATGGTGAGCTTCCAGGTTCCATGCCGAGTCAGCCTGCACCTCTACAGGACCCCAGGCGCGTGGTGTTGTCAGACGTTGGCATTGGGTCCTCTTGGGGAGAGAGCCTTAGCTAGGGTTAGGGTTCGGTCCAGGGACGTGGCCAGGGCCGAAGCGACTCCGGTCTCGTGATCTCCCTCGAGGGCTGAAGTGAGGGCCCATGCAGCAAGGCGGCTCCAGTGCAGGGTTAGGGGTCGAGGCCGGCTTAGGTTTCGGTGGAGGGTCCCCGTTCGGTGTGGGGTTAGGGTTAGGGTTAGGTCCCAGGAGGCTCCAGGCGCCGAACCCACAGCAGGGCAGTGGTCTTCCCGAAGGCCTGAGTTGAGGGCACAAGGGACCGTGCCGGTCAGGATCCGTCTTTGGCTGCCAAGGCCACAGAAGTCGATCGGCCCCTGTTCGAGGAGGCCTCCGGAATCCTCTCGGTCAGCTGCACACGGGCCTGGGAAACCACATGGTGAGCTTGCAGCTTCCATGCCGAGTCAGCCTGCACCGCCTCTGGACCCCAGGCGCGTGGTCTTGTCAGACTTTGGCATGGGGTCCCCATGGGGAGCGAGCCTTAGCTAGGGTTAGGGTTTGGTCCAGGGACGTCGCCAGGGCTGAATCGACTCCAGTCTCGTGATCTCCCTCGAGGGCTGAAGTGAGGGCCCATGCCAGAAGGCGGCTCCATTGCAGGGTTAGGGTTCGAGGCAGGCTTACGTTGCGGTGGAGGGTCCCGGTTCGGGGTACGGTTAGGGTTAGGGTTAGGTCCCAGGAGGCTCCAGGCGCCCAACCCACAGCAGGGCAGTGTTCTCCCCGAAGGGCTGAGTGGAGGGCACAAGGGACCGTGCCGGTCAGGATCCGTCTTTGGCTGCCAAGGCCACACACGTGATTGGGCCCCTGGTCGAGGAGGCCTCCGGAATCCTCTGGGCAGCTGCAGCCGGGCCTGGGAAACGACATGGTGAGCTTCCAGGTTCCATGCCGAGTCAGCCTGCACCTCTACCGGACCCCAGGCGCGTGGTGTTGTCAGACGTTGGCATTGGGTCCTCTTGGGGAGAGAGCCTTAGCTAGGGTTAGGGTTCGGTTCAGGGACGTCGCCAGGGTCGAAGCGACTCCGGTCTCGTGATCTCCCTCGAGGGCTGAATTGAGGGTCCATGCAGCAAGGCGGCTCCAGTGCAGGGTTAGGGGTCGAGGCCGGCTTAGGTTTCGGTGGAGGGTCCCCGTTCGGTGTGGGGTTAGGGTTAGGGTTAGGTCCCAGGAGGCTCCAGGCGCCGAACCCACAGCAGGGCAGTGGTCTTCCCGAAGGCCTGAGTTGAGGCCACAAGGGACCGTGCCGGTCAGGATCCGTCTTTGGCTGCCAAGGCCACAGACGTCGATCGGCCTCTGTTCGAGGAGGCCTCCGGAATCCTCTCGGTCAGCTGCACACGGGCCTGGGAAACCACATGGTGAGCTTGCAGCTTCCATGCCGAGTCAGCCTGCACCGCCTCTGGACCCCAGGCGCGTGGTCTTGTCAGACTTTGGCATGGGGTCCCCATGGGGAGGGAGCCTTAGCTAGGGTTAGGGTTTGGTCCAGGGACGTCGCCAGGGCTGAATCGACTCCAGTCTCGTGATCTCCCTCGAGGGCTGAAGTGAGGGCCCATGCCAGAAGGCGGCTCCATTGCAGGGTTAGGGTTCGAGGCAGGCTTACGTTGCGGTGGAGGGTCCCGGTTCGGGGTACGGTTAGGGTTAGGGTTAGGTCCCAGGAGGCTCCAGGCGCCCAACCCACAGCAGGGCAGTGTTCTCCCCGAAGGGCTGAGTTGAGGGCACAAGGGACCGTGCCGGTCAGGATCCGTCTTTGGCTGCCAAGGCCACACACGTGATTGGGCCCCTGGTCGAGGAGGCCTCCGGAATCCTCTGGGCAGCTGCAGCCGGGCCTGGGAAACGACATGGTGAGCTTCCAGGTTCCATGCCGAGTCAGCCTGCACCTCTTCCGGACCCCAGGCGCGTGGTGTTGTCAGACGTTGGCATTGGGTCCTCTTGGGGAGAGAGCCTTAGCTAGGGTTAGGGTTCGGTCCAGGGACGTGGCCAGGGCCGAAGCGACTCCGGTCTCGTGATCTCCCTCGAGGGCTGAAGTGAGGGCCCATGCAGCAAGGCGGCTCAAGTGCAGGGTTAGGGGTCGAGGCCGGCTTAGGTTTCGGTGGAGGGTCCCCGTTCGGTGTGGGGTTAGGGTTAGGGTTAGGTCCCAGGAGGCTCCAGGCGCCGAACCCACAGCAGGGCAGTGGTCTTCCCGAAGGCCTGAGTTGAGGGCACAAGGGACCGTGCCGGTCAGGATCCGTCTTTGGCTGCCAAGGCCACAGACGTCGATCAGCCCCTGTTCGAGGAGGCCTCCGGAATCCTCTCGGTCAGCTGCACACGGGCCTGGGAAACCACATGGTGAGCTTGCAGCTTCCATGCCGAGTCAGCCTGCACCGCCTCTGGACCCCAGGCGCGTGGTCTTGTCAGACTTTGGCATGGGGTCCCCATGGGGAGGGAGCCTTAGCTAGGGTTAGGGTTTGGTCCAGGGACGTCGCCAGGGCTGAATCGACTCCAGTCTCGTGATCTCCCTCGAGGGCTGAAGTGAGGGCCCATGCCAGAAGGCGGCTCCATTGCAGGGTTAGGGTTCGAGGCAGGCTTACGTTGCGGTGGAGGGTCCCGGTTCGGGGTACGGTTAGGGTTAGGGTTAGGTCCCAGGAGGCTCCAGGCGCCCAACCCACAGCAGGGCAGTGTTCTCCCCGAAGGGCTGAGTTGAGGGCACAAGGGACCGTGCCGGTCAGGATCCGTCTTTGGCTGCCAAGGCCACACACGTGATTGGGCCCCTGGTCGAGGAGGCCTCCGGAATCCTCTGGGCAGCTGCAGCCGGGCCTGGGAAACGACATGGTGAGCTTCCAGGTTCCATGCCGAGTCAGCCTGCACCTCTACCGGACCCCAGGCGCGTGGTGTTGTCAGACGTTGGCATTGGGTCCTCTTGGGGAGAGAGCCTTAGCTAGGGTTAGGGTTCGGTCCAGGGACGTGGCCAGGGCCGAAGCGACTCCGGTCTCGTGATCTCCCTCGAGGGCTGAAGTGAGGGCCCATGCAGCAAGGCGGCTCCAGTGCAGGGTTAGGGGTCGAGGCCGGCTTAGGTTTCGGTGGAGGGTCCCCGTTCGGTGTGGGGTTAGGGTTAGGGTTAGGTCCCAGGAGGCTCCAGGCGCCGAACCCACAGCAGGGCAGTGGTCTTCCCGAAGGCCTGAGTTGAGGGCACAAGGGACCGTGCCGGTCAGGATCCGTCTTTGGCTGCCAAGGCCACAGACGTCGATCGGCCCCTGTTCGAGGAGGCCTCCGGAATCCTCTCGGTCAGCTGCACACGGGCCTGGGAAACCACATGGTGAGCTTGCAGCTTCCATGCCGAGTCAGCCTGCACCGCCTCTGGACCCCAGGCGCGTGGTCTTGTCAGACTTTGGCATGGGGTCCCCATGGGGAGCGAGCCTTAGCTAGGGTTAGGGTTTGGTCCAGGGACGTCGCCAGGGCTGAATCGACTCCAGTCTCGTGATCTCCCTCGAGGGCTGAAGTGAGGGCCCATGCCAGAAGGCGGCTCCATTGCAGGGTTAGGGTTCGAGGCAGGCTTACGTTGTGGTGGAGGGTCCCGGTTCGGGGTACGGTTAGGGTTAGGGTTAGGTCCCAGGAGGCTCCAGGCGCCCAACCCACAGCAGGGCAGTGTTCTCCCCGAAGGGCTGAGTGGAGGGCACAAGGGACCGTGCCGGTCAGGATCCGTCTTTGGCTGCCAAGGCCACACACGTGATTGGGCCCCTGGTCGAGGAGGCCTCCGGAATCCTCTGGGCAGCTGCAGCCGGGCCTGGGAAACGACATGGTGAGCTTCCAGGTTCCATGCCGAGTCAGCCTGCACCTCTACCGGACCCCAGGCGCGTGGTGTTGTCAGACGTTGGCATTGGGTCCTCTTGGGGAGAGAGCCTTAGCTAGGGTTAGGGTTCGGTCCAGGGACGTGTCCAGGGCCGAAGCGACTCCGGTCTCGTGATCTCCCTCGAGGGCTGAAGTGAGGTCCCATGCAGCAAGGCGGCTCCAGTGCAGGGTTAGGGGTCGAGGCCGGCTTAGGTTTCGGTGGAGGGTCCCCGTTCGGTGTGGGGTTAGGGTTAGGGTTAGGTCCCAGGAGGCTCCAGGCGCCGAACCCACAGCAGGGCAGTGGTCTTCCCGAAGGCCTGAGTTGAGGGCACAAGGGACCGTGCCGGTCAGGATCCGTCTTTGGCTGCCAAGGCCACAGAAGTCGATCGGCCCCTGTTCGAGGAGGCCTCCGGAATCCTCTCGGTCAGCTGCACACGGGCCTGGGAAACCACATGGTGAGCTTGCAGCTTCCATGCCGAGTCAGCCTGCACCGCCTCTGGACCCCAGGCGCGTGGTCTTGTCAGACTTTGGCATGGGGTCCCCATGGGGAGCGAGCCTTAGCTAGGGTTAGGGTTTGGTCCAGGGACGTCGCCAGGGCTGAATCGACTCCAGTCTCGTGATCTCCCTCGAGGGCTGAAGTGAGGGCCCATGCCAGAAGGCGGCTCCATTGCAGGGTTAGGGTTCGAGGCAGGCTTACGTTGCGGTGGAGGGTCCCGGTTCGGGGTACGGTTAGGGTTAGGGTTAGGTCCCAGGAGGCTCCAGGCGCCCAACCCACAGCAGGGCAGTGTTCTCCCCGAAGGGCTGAGTGGAGGGCACAAGGGACCGTGCCGGTCAGGATCCGTCTTTGGCTGCCAAGGCCACACACGTGATTGGGCCCCTGGTCGAGGAGGCCTCCGGAATCCTCTGGGCAGCTGCAGCCGGGCCTGGGAAACGACATGGTGAGCTTCCAGGTTCCATGCCGAGTCAGCCTGCACCTCTACCGGACCCCAGGCGCGTGGTGTTGTCAGACGTTGGCATTGGGTCCTCTTGGGGAGAGAGCCTTAGCTAGGGTTAGGGTTCGGTCCAGGGACGTGGCCAGGGCCGAAGCGACTCCGGTCTCGTGATCTCCCTCGAGGGCTGAAGTGAGGGCCCATGCAGCAAGGCGGCTCCAGTGCAGGGTTAGGGGTCGAGGCCGGCTTAGGTTTCGGTGGAGGGTCCCCGTTCGGTGTGGGGTTAGGGTTAGGGTTAGGTCCCAGGAGGCTCCAGGCGCCGAACCCACAGCAGGGCAGTGGTCTTCCCGAAGGCCTGAGTTGAGGGCACAAGGGACCGTGCCGGTCAGGATCCGTCTTTGGCTGCCAAGGCCACAGACGTCGATCGGCCCCTGTTCGAGGAGGCCTCCGGAATCCTCTCGGTCAGCTGCACACAGGCCTGGGAAACCACATGGTGAGCTTGCAGCTTCCATGCCGAGTCAGCCTGCACCGCCTCTGGACCCCAGGCGCGTGGTCTTGTCAGACTTTGGCATGGGGTCCCCATGGGGAGCGAGCCTTAGCTAGGGTTAGGGTTTGGTCCAGGGACGTCGCCAGGGCTGAATCGACTCCAGTCTCGTGATCTCCCTCGAGGGCTGAAGTGAGGGCCCATGCCAGAAGGCGGCTCCATTGCAGGGTTAGGGTTCGAGGCAGGCTTACGTTGCGGTGGAGGGTCCCGGTTCGGGGTACGGTTAGGGTTAGGGTTAGGTCCCAGGAGGCTCCAGGCGCCCAACCCACAGCAGGGCAGTGTTCTCCCCGAAGGGCTGAGTTGAGGGCACAAGGGACCGTGCCGGTCAGGATCCGTCTTTGGCTGCCAAGGCCACACACGTGATTGGGCCCCTGGTCGAGGAGGCCTCCGGAATCCTCTGGGCAGCTGCAGCCGGGCCTGGGAAACGACATGGTGAGCTTCCAGGTTCCATGCCGAGTCAGCCTGCACCTCTTCCGGACCCCAGGCGCGTGGTGTTGTCAGACGTTGGCATTGGGTCCTCTTGGGGAGAGAGCCTTAGCTAGGGTTAGGGTTCGGTCCAGGGACGTGTCCAGGGCCGAAGCGACTCCGGTCTCGTGATCTCCCTCGAGGGCTGAAGTGAGGGCCCATGCAGCAAGGCGGCTCCAGTGCAGGGTTAGGGGTCGAGGCCGGCTTAGGTTTCGGTGGAGGGTCCCCGTTCGGTGTGGGGTTAGGGTTAGGGTTAGGTCCCAGGAGGCTCCAGGCGCCGAACCCACAGCAGGGCAGTGGTCTTCCCGAAGGCCTGAGTTGAGGGCACAAGGGACCGTGCCGGTCAGGATCCGTCTTTGGCTGCCAAGGCCACAGACGTCGATCGGCCCCTGTTCGAGGAGGCCTCCGGAATCCTCTCGGTCAGCTGCACATGGGCCTGGGAAACCACATGGTGAGCTTGCAGCTTCCATGCCGAGTCAGCCTGCACCGCCTCTGGACCCCAGGCGCGTGGTCTTGTCAGACTTTGGCATGGGGTCCCCATGGGGAGCGAGCCTTAGCTAGGGTTAGGGTTTGGTCCAGGGACGTCGCCAGGGCTGAATCGACTCCAGTCTCGTGATCTCCCTCGAGGGCTGAAGTGAGGGCCCATGCCAGAAGGCGGCTCCATTGCAGGGTTAGGGTTCGAGGCAGGCTTACGTTGCGATGGAGGGTCCCGGTTCAGGGTACGTTTAGGGTTAGGGTTAGGTCCCAGGAGGCTCCAGGCGCCCAACCCACAGCAGGGCAGTGTTCTCCCCGAAGGGCTGAGTGGAGGGCACAAGGGACCGTGCCGGTCAGGATCCGTCTTTGGCTGCCAAGGCCACACACGTGATTGGGCCCCTGGTCGAGGAGGCCTCCGGAATCCTCTGGGCAGCTGCAGCCGGGCCTGGGAAACGACATGGTGAGCTTCCAGGTTCCATGCCGAGTCAGCCTGCACCTCTACCGGACCCCAGGCGCGTGGTGTTGTCAGACGTTGGCATTGGGTCCTCTTGGGGAGAGAGCCTTAGCTAGGGTTAGGGTTCGGTCCAGGGACGTGGCCAGGGCCGAAGCGACTCCGGTCTCGTGATCTCCCTCGAGGGCTGAAGTGAGGGCCCATGCAGCAAGGCGGCTCCAGTGCAGGGTTAGGGGTCGAGGCCGGCTTAGGTTTCGGTGGAGGGTCCCCGTTCGGTGTGGGGTTAGGGTTAGGGTTAGGTCCCAGGAGGCTCCAGGCGCCGAACCCACAGCAGGGCAGTGGTCTTCCCGAAGGCCTGAGTTGAGGGCACAAGGGACCGTGCCGGTCAGGATCCGTCTTTGGCTGCCAAGGCCACAGACGTCGATCGGCCCCTGTTCGAGGAGGCCTCCGGAATCCTCTCGGTCAGCTGCACACGGGCCTGGGAAACCACATGGTGAGCTTGCAGCTTCCATGCCGAGTCAGCCTGCACCGCCTCTGGACCCCAGGCGCGTGGTCTTGTCAGACTTTGGCATGGGGTCCCCATGGGGAGCGAGCCTTAGCTAGGGTTAGGGTTTGGTCCAGGGACGTCGCCAGGGCTGAATCGACTCCAGTCTCGTGATCTCCCTCGAGGGCTGAAGTGAGGGCCCATGCCAGAAGGCGGCTCCATTGCAGGGTTAGGGTTCGAGGCAGGCTTACGTTGCGGTGGAGGGTCCCGGTTCGGGGTACGGTTAGGGTTAGGGTTAGGTCCCAGGAGGCTCCAGGCGCCCAACCCACAGCAGGGCAGTGTTCTCCCCGAAGGGCTGAGTGGAGGGCACAAGGGACCGTGCCGGTCAGGATCCGTCTTTGGCTGCCAAGGCCACACACGTGATTGGGCCCCTGGTCGAGGAGGCCTCCGGAATCCTCTGGGCAGCTGCAGCCGGGCCTGGGAAACGACATGGTGAGCTTCCAGGTTCCATGCCGAGTCAGCCTGCACCTCTACCGGACCCCAGGCGCGTGGTGTTGTCAGACGTTGGCATTGGGTCCTCTTGGGGAGAGAGCCTTAGCTAGGGTTAGGGTTCGGTCCAGGGACGTCGCCAGGGCCGAAGCGACTCCGGTCTCGTGATCTCCCTCGAGGGCTGAAGTGAGGGTCCATGCAGCAAGGCGGCTCAAGTGCAGGGTTAGGGGTCGAGGCCGGCTTAGGTTTCGGTGGAGGGTCCCCGTTCGGTGTGGGGTTAGGGTTAGGGTTAGGTCCCAGGAGGCTCCAGGCGCCGAACCCACAGCAGGGCAGTGGTCTTCCCGAAGGCCTGAGTTGAGGCCACAAGGGACCGTGCCGGTCAGGATCCGTCTTTGGCTGCCAAGGCCACAGACGTCGATCGGTCCCTGTTCGAGGAGGCCTCCGGAATGCTCTCGGTCAGCTGCACACGGGCCTGGGAAACCACATGGTGACCTTGCAGCTTCCATGCCGAGTCAGCCTGCACCGCCTCTGGACCCCAGGCGCGTGGTCTTGTCAGACTTTGGCATGGGGTCCCCATGGGGAGGGAGCCTTAGCTAGGGTTAGGGTTTGGTCCAGGGACGTCGCCAGGGCTGAATCGACTGCAGTCTCGTGATCTCCCTCGAGGGCTGAAGTGAGGGCCCATGCCAGAAGGCGGCTCCATTGCAGGGTTAGGGTTCGAGGCAGGCTTACGTTGCGGTGGAGGGTCCCGGTTCGGGGTACGGTTAGGGTTAGGGTTAGGTCCCAGGAGGCTCCAGGCGCCCAACCCACAGCAGGGCAGTGTTCTACCCGAAGGGCTGAGTGGAGGGCACAAGGGACCGTGCCGGTCAGGATCCGTCTTTGGCTGCCAAGGCCACACACGTGATTGGGCCCCTGGTCGAGGAGGCCTCCGGAATCCTCTGGGCAGCTGCAGCCGGGCCTGGGAAACGACATGGTGAGCTTCCAGGTTCCATGCCGAGTCAGCCTGCACCTCTACCGGACCCCAGGCGCGTGGTGTTGTCAGACGTTGGCATTGGGTCCTCTTGGGGAGAGAGCCTTAGCTAGGGTTAGGGTTCGGTCCAGGGACGTGGCCAGGGCCGAAGCGACTCCGGTCTCGTGATCTCCCTCGAGGGCTGAAGTGAGGGCCCATGCAGCAAGGCGGCTCCAGTGCAGGGTTAGGGGTCGAGGCCGGCTTAGGTTTCGGTGGAGGGTCCCCGTTCGGTGTGGGGTTAGGGTTAGGGTTAGGTCCCAGGAGGCTCCAGGCGCCGAACCCACAGCAGGGCAGTGGTCTTCCCGAAGGCCTGAGTTGAGGGCACAAGGGACCGTGCCGGTCAGGATCCGTCTTTGGCTGCCAAGGCCACAGACGTCGATCGGCCCCTGTTCGAGGAGGCCTCCGGAATCCTCTCGGTCAGCTGCACACGGGCCTGGGAAACCACATGGTGAGCTTGCAGCTTCCATGCCGAGTCAGCCTGCACCGCCTCTGGACCCCAGGCGCGTGGTCTTGTCAGACTTTGGCATGGGGTCCCCATGGGGAGCGAGCCTTAGCTAGGTTTAGGGTTTGGTCCAGGGACGTCGCCAGGGCTGAATCGACTCCAGTCTCGTGATCTCCCTCGAGGGCTGAAGTGAGGGCCCATGCCAGAAGGCGGCTCCATTGCAGGGTTAGGGTTCGAGGCAGGCTTACGTTGTGGTGGAGGGTCCCGGTTCGGGGTACGGTTAGGGTTAGGGTTAGGTCCCAGGAGGCTCCAGGCGCCCAACCCACAGCAGGGCAGTGTTCTCCCCGAAGGGCTGAGTTGAGGGCACAAGGGACCGTGCCGGTCAGGATCCGTCTTTGGCTGCCAAGGCCACACACGTGATTGGGCCCCTGGTCGAGGAGGCCTCCGGAATCCTCTGGGCAGCTGCAGCCGGGCCTGGGAAACGACATGGTGAGCTTCCAGGTTCCATGCCGAGTCAGCCTGCACCTCTACCGGACCCCAGGCGCGTGGTGTTGTCAGACGTTGGCATTGGGTCCTCTTGGGGAGAGAGCCTTAGCTAGGGTTAGGGTTCGGTCCAGGGACGTGTCCAGGGCCGAAGCGACTCCGGTCTCGTGATCTCCCTCGAGGGCTGAAGTGAGGTCCCATGCAGCAAGGCGGCTCCAGTGCAGGGTTAGGGGTCGAGGCCGGCTTAGGTTTCGGTGGAGGGTCCCCGTTCGGTGTGGGGTTAGGGTTAGGGTTAGGTCCCAGGAGGCTCCAGGCGCCGAACCCACAGCAGGGCAGTGGTCTTCCCGAAGGCCTGAGTTGAGGGCACAAGGGACCGTGCCGGTCAGGATCCGTCTTTGGCTGCCAAGGCCACAGACGTCGATCGGCCCCTGTTCGAGGAGGCCTCCGGAATCCTCTCGGTCAGCTGCACACGGGCCTGGGAAACCACATGGTGAGCTTGCAGCTTCCATGCCGAGTCAGCCTGCACCGCCTCTGGACCCCAGGCGCGTGGTCTTGTCAGACTTTGGCATGGGGTCCCCATGGGGAGCGAGCCTTAGCTAGGGTTAGGGTTTGGTCCAGGGACGTCGCCAGGGCTGAATCGACTCCAGTCTCGTGATCTCCCTCGAGGGCTGAAGTGAGGGCCCATGCCAGAAGGCGGCTCCATTGCAGGGTTAGGGTTCGAGGCAGGCTTACGTTGCGGTGGAGGGTCCCGGTTCGGGGTACGGTTAGGGTTAGGGTTAGGTCCCAGGAGGCTCCAGGCGCCCAACCCACAGCAGGGCAGTGTTCTCCCCGAAGGGCTGAGTGGAGGGCACAAGGGACCGTGCCGGTCAGGATCCGTCTTTGGCTGCCAAGGCCACACACGTGATTGGGCCCCTGGTCGAGGAGGCCTCCGGAATCCTCTGGGCAGCTGCAGCCGGGCCTGGGAAACGACATGGTGAGCTTCCAGGTTCCATGCCGAGTCAGCCTGCACCTCTACCGGACCCCAGGCGCGTGGTGTTGTCAGACGTTGGCATTGGGTCCTCTTGGGGAGAGAGCCTTAGCTAGGGTTAGGGTTCGGTCCAGGGACGTGGCCAGGGCCGAAGCGACTCCGGTCTCGTGATCTCCCTCGAGGGCTGAAGTGAGGGCCCATGCAGCAAGGCGGCTCCAGTGCAGGGTTAGGGGTCGAGGCCGGCTTAGGTTTCGGTGGAGGGTCCCCGTTCGGTGTGGGGTTAGGGTTAGGGTTAGGTCCCAGGAGGCTCCAGGCGCCGAACCCACAGCAGGGCAGTGGTCTTCCCGAAGGCCTGAGTTGAGGGCACAAGGGACCGTGCCGGTCAGGATCCGTCTTTGGCTGCCAAGGCCACAGACGTCGATCGGCCCCTGTTCGAGGAGGCCTCCGGAATCCTCTCGGTCAGCTGCACACGGGCCTGGGAAACCACATGGTGAGCTTGCAGCTTCCATGCCGAGTCAGCCTGCACCGCCTCTGGACCCCAGGCGCGTGGTCTTGTCAGACTTTGGCATGGGGTCCCCATGGGGAGCGAGCCTTAGCTAGGGTTAGGGTTTGGTCCAGGGACGTCGCCAGGGCTGAATCGACTCCAGTCTCGTGATCTCCCTCGAGGGCTGAAGTGAGGGCCCATGCCAGAAGGCGGCTCCATTGCAGGGTTAGGGTTCGAGGCAGGCTTACGTTGTGGTGGAGGGTCCCGGTTCGGGGTACGGTTAGGGTTAGGGTTAGGTCCCAGGAGGCTCCAGGCGCCCAACCCACAGCAGGGCAGTGTTCTCCCCGAAGGGCTGAGTTGAGGGCACAAGGGACCGTGCCGGTCAGGATCCGTCTTTGGCTGCCAAGGCCACACACGTGATTGGGCCCCTGGTCGAGGAGGCCTCCGGAATCCTCTGGGCAGCTGCAGCCGGGCCTGGGAAACGACATGGTGAGCTTCCAGGTTCCATGCCGAGTCAGCCTGCACCTCTTCCGGACCCCAGGCGCGTGGTGTTGTCAGACGTTGGCATTGGGTCCTCTTGGGGAGAGAGCCTTAGCTAGGGTTAGGGTTCGGTCCAGGGACGTGTCCAGGGCCGAAGCGACTCCGGTCTCGTGATCTCCCTCGAGGGCTGAAGTGAGGGCCCATGCAGCAAGGCGGCTCCAGTGCAGGGTTAGGGGTCGAGGCCGGCTTAGGTTTCGGTGGAGGGTCCCCGTTCGGTGTGGGGTTAGGGTTAGGGTTAGGTCCCAGGAGGCTCCAGGCGCCGAACCCACAGCAGGGCAGTGGTCTTCCCGAAGGCCTGAGTTGAGGGCACAAGGGACCGTGCCGGTCAGGATCCGTCTTTGGCTGCCAAGGCCACAGACGTCGATCGGCCCCTGTTCGAGGAGGCCTCCGGAATCCTCTCGGTCAGCTGCACACGGGCCTGGGAAACCACATGGTGAGCTTGCAGCTTCCATGCCGAGTCAGCCTGCACCGCCTCTGGACCCCAGGCGCGTGGTCTTGTCAGACTTTGGCATGGGGTCCCCATGGGGAGCGAGCCTTAGCTAGGGTTAGGGTTTGGTCCAGGGACGTCGCCAGGGCTGAATCGACTCCAGTCTCGTGATCTCCCTCGAGGGCTGAAGTGAGGGCCCATGCCAGAAGGCGGCTCCATTGCAGGGTTAGGGTTCGAGGCAGGCTTACGTTGCGATGGAGGGTCCCGGTTCAGGGTACGTTTAGGGTTAGGGTTAGGTCCCAGGAGGCTCCAGGCGCCCAACCCACAGCAGGGCAGTGTTCTCCCCGAAGGGCTGAGTGGAGGGCACAAGGGACCGTGCCGGTCAGGATCCGTCTTTGGCTGCCAAGGCCACACACGTGATTGGGCCCCTGGTCGAGGAGGCCTCCGGAATCCTCTGGGCAGCTGCAGCCGGGCCTGGGAAACGACATGGTGAGCTTCCAGGTTCCATGCCGAGTCAGCCTGCACCTCTACCGGACCCCAGGCGCGTGGTGTTGTCAGACGTTGGCATTGGGTCCTCTTGGGGAGAGAGCCTTAGCTAGGGTTAGGGTTCGGTCCAGGGACGTCGCCAGGGCCGAAGCGACTCCGGTCTCGTGATCTCCCTCGAGGGCTGAAGTGAGGGTCCATGCAGCAAGGCGGCTCAAGTGCAGGGTTAGGGGTCGAGGCCGGCTTAGGTTTCGGTGGAGGGTCCCCGTTCGGTGTGGGGTTAGGGTTAGGGTTAGGTCCCAGGAGGCTCCAGGCGCCGAACCCACAGCAGGGCAGTGGTCTTCCCGAAGGCCTGAGTTGAGGCCACAAGGGACCGTGCCGGTCAGGATCCGTCTTTGGCTGCCAAGGCCACAGACGTCGATCGGTCCCTGTTCGAGGAGGCCTCCGGAATGCTCTCGGTCAGCTGCACACGGGCCTGGGAAACCACATGGTGACCTTGCAGCTTCCATGCCGAGTCAGCCTGCACCGCCTCTGGACCCCAGGCGCGTGGTCTTGTCAGACTTTGGCATGGGGTCCCCATGGGGAGGGAGCCTTAGCTAGGGTTAGGGTTTGGTCCAGGGACGTCGCCAGGGCTGAATCGACTGCAGTCTCGTGATCTCCCTCGAGGGCTGAAGTGAGGGCCCATGCCAGAAGGCGGCTCCATTGCAGGGTTAGGGTTCGAGGCAGGCTTACGTTGCGGTGGAGGGTCCCGGTTCGGGGTACGGTTAGGGTTAGGGTTAGGTCCCAGGAGGCTCCAGGCGCCCAACCCACAGCAGGGCAGTGTTCTCCCCGAAGGGCTGAGTGGAGGGCACAAGGGACCGTGCCGGTCAGGATCCGTCTTTGGCTGCCAAGGCCACACACGTGATTGGGCCCCTGGTCGAGGAGGCCTCCGGAATCCTCTGGGCAGCTGCAGCCGGGCCTGGGAAACGACATGGTGAGCTTCCAGGTTCCATGCCGAGTCAGCCTGCACCTCTACCGGACCCCAGGCGCGTGGTGTTGTCAGACGTTGGCATTGGGTCCTCTTGGGGAGAGAGCCTTAGCTAGGGTTAGGGTTCGGTCCAGGGACGTGGCCAGGGCCGAAGCGACTCCGGTCTCGTGATCTCCCTCGAGGGCTGAAGTGAGGGCCCATGCAGCAAGGCGGCTCCAGTGCAGGGTTAGGGGTCGAGGCCGGCTTAGGTTTCGGTGGAGGGTCCCCGTTCGGTGTGGGGTTAGGGTTAGGGTTAGGTCCCAGGAGGCTCCAGGCGCCGAACCCACAGCAGGGCAGTGGTCTTCCCGAAGGCCTGAGTTGAGGGCACAAGGGACCGTGCCGGTCAGGATCCGTCTTTGGCTGCCAAGGCCACAGACGTCGATCGGCCCCTGTTCGAGGAGGCCTCCGGAATCCTCTCGGTCAGCTGCACACGGGCCTGGGAAACCACATGGTGAGCTTGCAGCTTCCATGCCGAGTCAGCCTGCACCGCCTCTGGACCCCAGGCGCGTGGTCTTGTCAGACTTTGGCATGGGGTCCCCATGGGGAGCGAGCCTTAGCTAGGGTTAGGGTTTGGTCCAGGGACGTCGCCAGGGCTGAATCGACTCCAGTCTCGTGATCTCCCTCGAGGGCTGAAGTGAGGGCCCATGCCAGAAGGCGGCTCCATTGCAGGGTTAGGGTTCGAGGCAGGCTTACGTTGTGGTGGAGGGTCCCGGTTCGGGGTACGGTTAGGGTTAGGGTTAGGTCCCAGGAGGCTCCAGGCGCCCAACCCACAGCAGGGCAGTGTTCTCCCCGAAGGGCTGAGTTGAGGGCACAAGGGACCGTGCCGGTCAGGATCCGTCTTTGGCTGCCAAGGCCACACACGTGATTGGGCCCCTGGTCGAGGAGGCCTCCGGAATCCTCTGGGCAGCTGCAGCCGGGCCTGGGAAACGACATGGTGAGCTTCCAGGTTCCATGCCGAGTCAGCCTGCACCTCTACCGGACCCCAGGCGCGTGGTGTTGTCAGACGTTGGCATTGGGTCCTCTTGGGGAGAGAGCCTTAGCTAGGGTTAGGGTTCGGTCCAGGGACGTGTCCAGGGCCGAAGCGACTCCGGTCTCGTGATCTCCCTCGAGGGCTGAAGTGAGGTCCCATGCAGCAAGGCGGCTCCAGTGCAGGGTTAGGGGTCGAGGCCGGCTTAGGTTTCGGTGGAGGGTCCCCGTTCGGTGTGGGGTTAGGGTTAGGGTTAGGTCCCAGGAGGCTCCAGGCGCCGAACCCACAGCAGGGCAGTGGTCTTCCCGAAGGCCTGAGTTGAGGGCACAAGGGACCGTGCCGGTCAGGATCCGTCTTTGGCTGCCAAGGCCACAGACGTCGATCGGCCCCTGTTCGAGGAGGCCTCCGGAATCCTCTCGGTCAGCTGCACACGGGCCTGGGAAACCACATGGTGAGCTTGCAGCTTCCATGCCGAGTCAGCCTGCACCGCCTCTGGACCCCAGGCGCGTGGTCTTGTCAGACTTTGGCATGGGGTCCCCATGGGGAGCGAGCCTTAGCTAGGGTTAGGGTTTGGTCCAGGGACGTCGCCAGGGCTGAATCGACTCCAGTCTCGTGATCTCCCTCGAGGGCTGAAGTGAGGGCCCATGCCAGAAGGCGGCTCCATTGCAGGGTTAGGGTTCGAGGCAGGCTTACGTTGCGGTGGAGGGTCCCGGTTCGGGGTACGGTTAGGGTTAGGGTTAGGTCCCAGGAGGCTCCAGGCGCCCAACCCACAGCAGGGCAGTGTTCTCCCCGAAGGGCTGAGTGGAGGGCACAAGGGACCGTGCCGGTCAGGATCCGTCTTTGGCTGCCAAGGCCACACACGTGATTGGGCCCCTGGTCGAGGAGGCCTCCGGAATCCTCTGGGCAGCTGCAGCCGGGCCTGGGAAACGACATGGTGAGCTTCCAGGTTCCATGCCGAGTCAGCCTGCACCTCTACCGGACCCCAGGCGCGTGGTGTTGTCAGACGTTGGCATTGGGTCCTCTTGGGGAGAGAGCCTTAGCTAGGGTTAGGGTTCGGTCCAGGGACGTGGCCAGGGCCGAAGCGACTCCGGTCTCGTGATCTCCCTCGAGGGCTGAAGTGAGGGCCCATGCAGCAAGGCGGCTCCAGTGCAGGGTTAGGGGTCGAGGCCGGCTTAGGTTTCGGTGGAGGGTCCCCGTTCGGTGTGGGGTTAGGGTTAGGGTTAGGTCCCAGGAGGCTCCAGGCGCCGAACCCACAGCAGGGCAGTGGTCTTCCCGAAGGCCTGAGTTGAGGGCACAAGGGACCGTGCCGGTCAGGATCCGTCTTTGGCTGCCAAGGCCACAGACGTCGATCGGCCCCTGTTCGAGGAGGCCTCCGGAATCCTCTCGGTCAGCTGCACACGGGCCTGGGAAACCACATGGTGAGCTTGCAGCTTCCATGCCGAGTCAGCCTGCACCGCCTCTGGACCCCAGGCGCGTGGTCTTGTCAGACTTTGGCATGGGGTCCCCATGGGGAGCGAGCCTTAGCTAGGGTTAGGGTTTGGTCCAGGGACGTCGCCAGGGCTGAATCGACTCCAGTCTCGTGATCTCCCTCGAGGGCTGAAGTGAGGGCCCATGCCAGAAGGCGGCTCCATTGCAGGGTTAGGGTTCGAGGCAGGCTTACGTTGTGGTGGAGGGTCCCGGTTCGGGGTACGGTTAGGGTTAGGGTTAGGTCCCAGGAGGCTCCAGGCGCCCAACCCACAGCAGGGCAGTGTTCTCCCCGAAGGGCTGAGTTGAGGGCACAAGGGACCGTGCCGGTCAGGATCCGTCTTTGGCTGCCAAGGCCACACACGTGATTGGGCCCCTGGTCGAGGAGGCCTCCGGAATCCTCTGGGCAGCTGCAGCCGGGCCTGGGAAACGACATGGTGAGCTTCCAGGTTCCATGCCGAGTCAGCCTGCACCTCTTCCGGACCCCAGGCGCGTGGTGTTGTCAGACGTTGGCATTGGGTCCTCTTGGGGAGAGAGCCTTAGCTAGGGTTAGGGTTCGGTCCAGGGACGTGTCCAGGGCCGAAGCGACTCCGGTCTCGTGATCTCCCTCGAGGGCTGAAGTGAGGGCCCATGCAGCAAGGCGGCTCCAGTGCAGGGTTAGGGGTCGAGGCCGGCTTAGGTTTCGGTGGAGGGTCCCCGTTCGGTGTGGGGTTAGGGTTAGGGTTAGGTCCCAGGAGGCTCCAGGCGCCGAACCCACAGCAGGGCAGTGGTCTTCCCGAAGGCCTGAGTTGAGGGCACAAGGGACCGTGCCGGTCAGGATCCGTCTTTGGCTGCCAAGGCCACAGACGTCGATCGGCCCCTGTTCGAGGAGGCCTCCGGAATCCTCTCGGTCAGCTGCACACGGGCCTGGGAAACCACATGGTGAGCTTGCAGCTTCCATGCCGAGTCAGCCTGCACCGCCTCTGGACCCCAGGCGCGTGGTCTTGTCAGACTTTGGCATGGGGTCCCCATGGGGAGCGAGCCTTAGCTAGGGTTAGGGTTTGGTCCAGGGACGTCGCCAGGGCTGAATCGACTCCAGTCTCGTGATCTCCCTCGAGGGCTGAAGTGAGGGCCCATGCCAGAAGGCGGCTCCATTGCAGGGTTAGGGTTCGAGGCAGGCTTACGTTGCGGTGGAGGGTCCCGGTTCGGGGTACGGTTAGGGTTAGGGTTAGGTCCCAGGAGGCTCCAGGCGCCCAACCCACAGCAGGGCAGTGTTCTACCCGAAGGGCTGAGTGGAGGGCACAAGGGACCGTGCCGGTCAGGATCCGTCTTTGGCTGCCAAGGCCACACACGTGATTGGGCCCCTGGTCGAGGAGGCCTCCGGAATCCTCTGGGCAGCTGCAGCCGGGCCTGGGAAACGACATGGTGAGCTTCCAGGTTCCATGCCGAGTCAGCCTGCACCTCTACCGGACCCCAGGCGCGTGGTGTTGTCAGACGTTGGCATTGGGTCCTCTTGGGGAGAGAGCCTTAGCTAGGGTTAGGGTTCGGTCCAGGGACGTGGCCAGGGCCGAAGCGACTCCGGTCTCGTGATCTCCCTCGAGGGCTGAAGTGAGGGCCCATGCAGCAAGGCGGCTCCAGTGCAGGGTTAGGGGTCGAGGCCGGCTTAGGTTTCGGTGGAGGGTCCCCGTTCGGTGTGGGGTTAGGGTTAGGGTTAGGTCCCAGGAGGCTCCAGGCGCCGAACCCACAGCAGGGCAGTGGTCTTCCCGAAGGCCTGAGTTGAGGGCACAAGGGACCGTGCCGGTCAGGATCCGTCTTTGGCTGCCAAGGCCACAGACGTCGATCGGCCCCTGTTCGAGGAGGCCTCCGGAATCCTCTCGGTCAGCTGCACACGGGCCTGGGAAACCACATGGTGAGCTTGCAGCTTCCATGCCGAGTCAGCCTGCACCGCCTCTGGACCCCAGGCGCGTGGTCTTGTCAGACTTTGGCATGGGGTCCCCATGGGGAGGGAGCCTTAGCTAGGGTTAGGGTTTGGTCCAGGGACGTCGCCAGGGCTGAATCGACTCCAGTCTCGTGATCTCCCTCGAGGGCTGAAGTGAGGGCCCATGCCAGAAGGCAGCTCCATTGCAGGGTTAGGGTTCGAGGCAGGCTTACGTTGCGGTGGAGGGTCCCGGTTCGGGGTACGGTTAGGGTTAGGGTTAGGTCCCAGGAGGCTCCAGGCGCCCAACCCACAGCAGGGCAGTGTTCTCCCCGAAGGGCTGAGTTGCGGGCACAAGGGACGGTGCCGGTCAGGATCCGTCTTTGGCTGCCAAGGCCACACACGTGATTGGGCCCCTGGTCGAGGAGGCCTCCGGAATCCTCTGGGCAGCTGCAGCCGGGCCTGGGAAACGACATGGTGAGCTTCCAGGTTCCATGCCGAGTCAGCCTGCACCTCTACCGGACCCCAGGCGCGTGGTGTTGTCAGACGTTGGCATTGGGTCCTCTTGGGGAGAGAGCCTTAGCTAGGGTTAGGGTTCGGTCCAGGGACGTGGCCAGGGCCGAAGCGACTCCGGTCTCGTGATCTCCCTCGAGGGCTGAAGTGAGGGCCCATGCAGCAAGGCGGCTCCAGTGCAGGGTTAGGGGTCGAGGCCGGCTTAGGTTTCGGTGGAGGGTCCCCGTTCGGTGTGGGGTTAGGGTTAGGGTTAGGTCCCAGGAGGCTCCAGGCGCCGAACCCACAGCAGGGCAGTGGTCTTCCCGAAGGCCTGAGTTGAGGGCACAAGGGACCGTGCCGGTCAGGATCCGTCTTTGGCTGCCAAGGACACAGACGTCGATCGGCCCCTGTTCGAGGAGGCCTCCGGAATCCTCTCGGTCAGCTGCACACGGGCCTGGGAAACCACATGGTGAGCTTGCAGCTTCCATGCCGAGTCAGCCTGCACCGCCTCTGGACCCCAGGCGCGTGGTCTTGTCAGACTTTGGCATGGGGTCCCCATGGGGAGCGAGCCTTAGCTAGGGTTAGGGTTTGGTCCAGGGACGTCGCCAGGGCTGAATCGACTCCAGTCTCGTGATCTCCCTCGAGGGCTGAAGTGAGGGCCCATGCCAGAAGGCGGCTCCATTGCAGGGTTAGGGTTCGAGGCAGGCTTACGTTGCGGTGGAGGGTCCCGGTTCGGGGTACGGTTAGGGTTAGGGTTAGGTCCCAGGAGGCTCCAGGCGCCCAACCCACAGCAGGGCAGTGTTCTCCCCGAAGGGCTGAGTGGAGGGCACAAGGGACCGTGCCGGTCAGGATCCGTCTTTGGCTGCCAAGGCCACACACGTGATTGGGCCCCTGGTCGAGGAGGCCTCCGGAATCCTCTGGGCAGCTGCAGCCGGGCCTGGGAAACGACATGGTGAGCTTCCAGGTTCCATGCCGAGTCAGCCTGCACCTCTACCGGACCCCAGGCGCGTGGTGTTGTCAGACGTTGGCATTGGGTCCTCTTGGGGAGAGAGCCTTAGCTAGGGTTAGGGTTCGGTCCAGGGACGTGGCCAGGGCCGAAGCGACTCCGGTCTCGTGATCTCCCTCGAGGGCTGAAGTGAGGGCCCATGCAGCAAGGCGGCTCCAGTGCAGGGTTAGGGGTCGAGGCCGGCTTAGGTTTCGGTGGAGGGTCCCCGTTCGGTGTGGGGTTAGGGTTAGGGTTAGGTCCCAGGAGGCTCCAGGCGCCGAACCCACAGCAGGGCAGTGGTCTTCCCGAAGGCCTGAGTTGAGGCCACAAGGGACCGTGCCGGTCAGGATCCGTCTTTGGCTGCCAAGGACACAGACGTCGATCGGCCCCTGTTCGAGGAGGCCTCCGGAATCCTCTCGGTCAGCTGCACACGGGCCTGGGAAACCACATGGTGAGCTTGCAGCTTCCATGCCGAGTCAGCCTGCACCGCCTCTGGACCCCAGGCGCGTGGTCTTGTCAGACTTTGGCATGGGGTCCCCATGGGGAGGGAGCCTTAGCTAGGGTTAGGGTTTGGTCCAGGGACGTCGCCAGGGCTGAATCGACTCCAGTCTCGTGATCTCCCTCGAGGGCTGAAGTGAGGGCCCATGCCAGAAGGCGGCTCCATTGCAGGGTTAGTGTTCGGGGCAGGCTTACGTTGCGGTGGAGGGTCCCGGTTCGGGGTACGGTTAGGGTTAGGGTTAGGTCCCAGGAGGCTCCAGGCGCCCAACCCACAGCAGGGCAGTGTTCTCCCCGAAGGGCTGAGTGGAGGGCACAAAGGACCGTGCCGGTCAGGATCCGTCTTTGGCTGCCAAGGCCACACACGTGATTGGGCCCCTGGTCGAGGAGGCCTCCGGAATCCTCTGGGCAGCTGCAGCCGGGCCTGGGAAACGACATGGTGAGCTTCCAGGTTCCATGCCGAGTCAGCCTGCACCTCTACCGGACCCCAGGCGCGTGGTGTTGTCAGACGTTGGCATTGGGTCCTCTTGGGGAGAGAGCCTTAGCTAGGGTTAGGGTTCGGTCCAGGGACGTGGCCAGGGCCGAAGCGACTCCGGTCTCGTGATCTCCCTCGAGGGCTGAAGTGAGGGCCCATGCAGCAAGGCGGCTCCAGTGCAGGGTTAGGGGTCGAGGCCGGCTTAGGTTTCGGTGGAGGGTCCCCGTTCGGTGTGGGGTTAGGGTTAGGGTTAGGTCCCAGGAGGCTCCAGGCGCCGAACCCACAGCAGGGCAGTGGTCTTCCCGAAGGCCTGAGTTGAGGGCACAAGGGACCGTGCCGGTCAGGATCCGTCTTTGGCTGCCAAGGCCACAGACGTCGATCGGCCCCTGTTCGAGGAGGCCTCCGGAATCCTCTCGGTCAGCTGCACACGGGCCTGGGAAACCACATGGTGAGCTTGCAGCTTCCATGCCGAGTCAGCCTGCACCGCCTCTGGACCCCAGGCGCGTGGTCTTGTCAGACTTTGGCATGGGGTCCCCATGGGGAGCGAGCCTTAGCTAGGGTTAGGGTTTGGTCCAGGGACGTCGCCAGGGCTGAATCGACTCCAGTCTCGTGATCTCCCTCGAGGGCTGAAGTGAGGGCCCATGCCAGAAGGCGGCTCCATTGCAGGGTTAGGGTTCGAGGCAGGCTTACGTTGCGGTGGAGGGTCCCGGTTCGGGGTACGGTTAGGGTTAGGGTTAGGTCCCAGGAGGCTCCAGGCGCCCAACCCACAGCAGGGCAGTGTTCTCCCCGAAGGGCTGAGTGGAGGGCACAAGGGACCGTGCCGGTCAGGATCCGTCTTTGGCTGCCAAGGCCACACACGTGATTGGGCCCCTGGTCGAGGAGGCCTCCGGAATCCTCTGGGCAGCTGCAGCCGGGCCTGGGAAACGACATGGTGAGCTTCCAGGTTCCATGCCGAGTCAGCCTGCACCTCTACCGGACCCCAGGCGCGTGGTGTTGTCAGACGTTGGCATTGGGTCCTCTTGGGGAGAGAGCCTTAGCTAGGGTTAGGGTTCGGTCCAGGGACGTGGCCAGGGCCGAAGCGACTCCGGTCTCGTGATCTCCCTCGAGGGCTGAAGTGAGGGCCCATGCAGCAAGGCGGCTCCAGTGCAGGGTTAGGGGTCGAGGCCGGCTTAGGTTTCGGTGGAGGGTCCCCGTTCGGTGTGGGGTTAGGGTTAGGGTTAGGTCCCAGGAGGCTCCAGGCGCCGAACCCACAGCAGGGCAGTGGTCTTCCCGAAGGCCTGAGTTGAGGGCACAAGGGACCGTGCCGGTCAGGATCCGTCTTTGGCTGCCAAGGCCACAGACGTCGATCGGCCCCTGTTCGAGGAGGCCTCCGGAATCCTCTCGGTCAGCTGCACACGGGCCTGGGAAACCACATGGTGAGCTTGCAGCTTCCATGCCGAGTCAGCCTGCACCGCCTCTGGACCCCAGGCGCGTGGTCTTGTCAGACTTTGGCATGGGGTCCCCATGGGGAGCGAGCCTTAGCTAGGGTTAGGGTTTGGTCCAGGGACGTCGCCAGGGCTGAATCGACTCCAGTCTCGTGATCTCCCTCGAGGGCTGAAGTGAGGGCCCATGCCAGAAGGCGGCTCCATTGCAGGGTTAGGGTTCGAGGCAGGCTTACGTTGTGGTGGAGGGTCCCGGTTCGGGGTACGGTTAGGGTTAGGGTTAGGTCCCAGGAGGCTCCAGGCGCCCAACCCACAGCAGGGCAGTGTTCTCCCCGAAGGGCTGAGTTGAGGGCACAAGGGACCGTGCCGGTCAGGATCCGTCTTTGGCTGCCAAGGCCACACACGTGATTGGGCCCCTGGTCGAGGAGGCCTCCGGAATCCTCTGGGCAGCTGCAGCCGGGCCTGGGAAACGACATGGTGAGCTTCCAGGTTCCATGCCGAGTCAGCCTGCACCTCTTCCGGACCCCAGGCGCGTGGTGTTGTCAGACGTTGGCATTGGGTCCTCTTGGGGAGAGAGCCTTAGCTAGGGTTAGGGTTCGGTCCAGGGACGTGTCCAGGGCCGAAGCGACTCCGGTCTCGTGATCTCCCTCGAGGGCTGAAGTGAGGGCCCATGCAGCAAGGCGGCTCCAGTGCAGGGTTAGGGGTCGAGGCCGGCTTAGGTTTCGGTGGAGGGTCCCCGTTCGGTGTGGGGTTAGGGTTAGGGTTAGGTCCCAGGAGGCTCCAGGCGCCGAACCCACAGCAGGGCAGTGGTCTTCCCGAAGGCCTGAGTTGAGGGCACAAGGGACCGTGCCGGTCAGGATCCGTCTTTGGCTGCCAAGGCCACAGACGTCGATCGGCCCCTGTTCGAGGAGGCCTCCGGAATCCTCTCGGTCAGCTGCACACGGGCCTGGGAAACCACATGGTGAGCTTGCAGCTTCCATGCCGAGTCAGCCTGCACCGCCTCTGGACCCCAGGCGCGTGGTCTTGTCAGACTTTGGCATGGGGTCCCCATGGGGAGCGAGCCTTAGCTAGGGTTAGGGTTTGGTCCAGGGACGTCGCCAGGGCTGAATCGACTCCAGTCTCGTGATCTCCCTCGAGGGCTGAAGTGAGGGCCCATGCCAGAAGGCGGCTCCATTGCAGGGTTAGGGTTCGAGGCAGGCTTACGTTGCGGTGGAGGGTCCCGGTTCGGGGTACGGTTAGGGTTAGGGTTAGGTCCCAGGAGGCTCCAGGCGCCCAACCCACAGCAGGGCAGTGTTCTCCCCGAAGGGCTGAGTGGAGGGCACAAGGGACCGTGCCGGTCAGGATCCGTCTTTGGCTGCCAAGGCCACACACGTGATTGGGCCCCTGGTCGAGGAGGCCTCCGGAATCCTCTGGGCAGCTGCAGCCGGGCCTGGGAAACGACATGGTGAGCTTCCAGGTTCCATGCCGAGTCAGCCTGCACCTCTACCGGACCCCAGGCGCGTGGTGTTGTCAGACGTTGGCATTGGGTCCTCTTGGGGAGAGAGCCTTAGCTAGGGTTAGGGTTCGGTCCAGGGACGTCGCCAGGGCCGAAGCGACTCCGGTCTCGTGATCTCCCTCGAGGGCTGAAGTGAGGGTCCATGCAGCAAGGCGGCTCAAGTGCAGGGTTAGGGGTCGAGGCCGGCTTAGGTTTCGGTGGAGGGTCCCCGTTCGGTGTGGGGTTAGGGTTAGGGTTAGGTCCCAGGAGGCTCCAGGCGCCGAACCCACAGCAGGGCAGTGGTCTTCCCGAAGGCCTGAGTTGAGGCCACAAGGGACCGTGCCGGTCAGGATCCGTCTTTGGCTGCCAAGGCCACAGACGTCGATCGGTCCCTGTTCGAGGAGGCCTCCGGAATGCTCTCGGTCAGCTGCACACGGGCCTGGGAAACCACATGGTGACCTTGCAGCTTCCATGCCGAGTCAGCCTGCACCGCCTCTGGACCCCAGGCGCGTGGTCTTGTCAGACTTTGGCATGGGGTCCCCATGGGGAGGGAGCCTTAGCTAGGGTTAGGGTTTGGTCCAGGGACGTCGCCAGGGCTGAATCGACTGCAATCTCGTGATCTCCCTCGAGGGCTGAAGTGAGGGCCCATGCCAGAAGGCGGCTCCATTGCAGGGTTAGGGTTCGAGGCAGGCTTACGTTGCGGTGGAGGGTCCCGGTTCGGGGTACGGTTAGGGTTAGGGTTAGGTCCCAGGAGGCTCCAGGCGCCCAACCCACAGCAGGGCAGTGTTCTACCCGAAGGGCTGAGTGGAGGGCACAAGGGACCGTGCCGGTCAGGATCCGTCTTTGGCTGCCAAGGCCACACACGTGATTGGGCCCCTGGTCGAGGAGGCCTCCGGAATCCTCTGGGCAGCTGCAGCCGGGCCTGGGAAACGACATGGTGAGCTTCCAGGTTCCATGCCGAGTCAGCCTGCACCTCTACCGGACCCCAGGCGCGTGGTGTTGTCAGACGTTGGCATTGGGTCCTCTTGGGGAGAGAGCCTTAGCTAGGGTTAGGGTTCGGTCCAGGGACGTGGCCAGGGCCGAAGCGACTCCGGTCTCGTGATCTCCCTCGAGGGCTGAAGTGAGGGCCCATGCAGCAAGGCGGCTCCAGTGCAGGGTTAGGGGTCGAGGCCGGCTTAGGTTTCGGTGGAGGGTCCCCGTTCGGTGTGGGGTTAGGGTTAGGGTTAGGTCCCAGGAGGCTCCAGGCGCCGAACCCACAGCAGGGCAGTGGTCTTCCCGAAGGCCTGAGTTGAGGGCACAAGGGACCGTGCCGGTCAGGATCCGTCTTTGGCTGCCAAGGCCACAGACGTCGATCGGCCCCTGTTCGAGGAGGCCTCCGGAATCCTCTCGGTCAGCTGCACACGGGCCTGGGAAACCACATGGTGAGCTTGCAGCTTCCATGCCGAGTCAGCCTGCACCGCCTCTGGACCCCAGGCGCGTGGTCTTGTCAGACTTTGGCATGGGGTCCCCATGGGGAGGGAGCCTTAGCTAGGGTTAGGGTTTGGTCCAGGGACGTCGCCAGGGCTGAATCGACTCCAGTCTCGTGATCTCCCTCGAGGGCTGAAGTGAGGGCCCATGCCAGAAGGCAGCTCCATTGCAGGGTTAGGGTTCGAGGCAGGCTTACGTTGCGGTGGAGGGTCCCGGTTCGGGGTACGGTTAGGGTTAGGGTTAGGTCCCAGGAGGCTCCAGGCGCCCAACCCACAGCAGGGCAGTGTTCTCCCCGAAGGGCTGAGTTGCGGGCACAAGGGACGGTGCCGGTCAGGATCCGTCTTTGGCTGCCAAGGCCACACACGTGATTGGGCCCCTGGTCGAGGAGGCCTCCGGAATCCTCTGGGCAGCTGCAGCCGGGCCTGGGAAACGACATGGTGAGCTTCCAGGTTCCATGCCGAGTCAGCCTGCACCTCTACCGGACCCCAGGCGCGTGGTGTTGTCAGACGTTGGCATTGGGTCCTCTTGGGGAGAGAGCCTTAGCTAGGGTTAGGGTTCGGTCCAGGGACGTGGCCAGGGCCGAAGCGACTCCGGTCTCGTGATCTCCCTCGAGGGCTGAAGTGAGGGCCCATGCAGCAAGGCGGCTCCAGTGCAGGGTTAGGGGTCGAGGCCGGCTTAGGTTTCGGTGGAGGGTCCCCGTTCGGTGTGGGGTTAGGGTTAGGGTTAGGTCCCAGGAGGCTCCAGGCGCCGAACCCACAGCAGGGCAGTGGTCTTCCCGAAGGCCTGAGTTGAGGGCACAAGGGACCGTGCCGGTCAGGATCCGTCTTTGGCTGCCAAGGCCACAGACGTCGATCGGCCCCTGTTCGAGGAGGCCTCCGGAATCCTCTCGGTCAGCTGCACACGGGCCTGGGAAACCACATGGTGAGCTTGCAGCTTCCATGCCGAGTCAGCCTGCACCGCCTCTGGACCCCAGGCGCGTGGTCTTGTCAGACTTTGGCATGGGGTCCCCATGGGGAGGGAGCCTTAGCTAGGGTTAGGGTTTGGTCCAGGGACGTCGCCAGGGCTGAATCGACTCCAGTCTCGTGATCTCCCTCGAGGGCTGAAGTGAGGGCCCATGCCAGAAGGCGGCTCCATTGCAGGGTTAGGGTTCGGGGCAGGCTTACGTTGCGGTGGAGGGTCCCGGTTCGGGGTACGGTTAGGGTTAGGGTTAGGTCCCAGGAGGCTCCAGGCGCCGAACCCACAGCAGGGCAGTGTTCTACCCGAAGGGCTGAGTGGAGGGCACAAGGGACCGTGCCGGTCAGGATCCGTCTTTGGCTGCCAAGGCCACACACGTGATTGGGCCCCTGGTCGAGGAGGCCTCCGGAATCCTCTGGGCAGCTGCAGCCGGGCCTGGGAAACGACATGGTGAGCTTCCAGGTTCCATGCCGAGTCAGCCTGCACCTCTACCGGACCCCAGGCGCGTGGTGTTGTCAGACGTTGGCATTGGGTCCTCTTGGGGAGAGAGCCTTAGCTAGGGTTAGGGTTCGGTCCAGGGACGTGGCCAGGGCCGAAGCGACTCCGGTCTCGTGATCTCCCTCGAGGGCTGAAGTGAGGGCCCATGCAGCAAGGCGGCTCCAGTGCAGGGTTAGGGGTCGAGGCCGGCTTAGGTTTCGGTGGAGGGTCCCCGTTCGGTGTGGGGTTAGGGTTAGGGTTAGGTCCCAGGAGGCTCCAGGCGCCGAACCCACAGCAGGGCAGTGGTCTTCCCGAAGGCCTGAGTTGAGGGCACAAGGGACCGTGCCGGTCAGGATCCGTCTTTGGCTGCCAAGGACACAGACGTCGATCGGCCCCTGTTCGAGGAGGCCTCCGGAATCCTCTCGGTCAGCTGCACACGGGCCTGGGAAACCACATGGTGAGCTTGCAGCTTCCATGCCGAGTCAGCCTGCACCGCCTCTGGACCCCAGGCGCGTGGTCTTGTCAGACTTTGGCATGGGGTCCCCATGGGGAGCGAGCCTTAGCTAGGGTTAGGGTTTGGTCCAGGGACGTCGCCAGGGCTGAATCGACTCCAGTCTCGTGATCTCCCTCGAGGGCTGAAGTGAGGGCCCATGCCAGAAGGCGGCTCCATTGCAGGGTTAGGGTTCGAGGCAGGCTTACGTTGCGGTGGAGGGTCCCGGTTCGGGGTACGGTTAGGGTTAGGGTTAGGTCCCAGGAGGCTCCAGGCGCCCAACCCACAGCAGGGCAGTGTTCTCCCCGAAGGGCTGAGTGGAGGGCACAAGGGACCGTGCCGGTCAGGATCCGTCTTTGGCTGCCAAGGCCACACACGTGATTGGGCCCCTGGTCGAGGAGGCCTCCGGAATCCTCTGGGCAGCTGCAGCCGGGCCTGGGAAACGACATGGTGAGCTTCCAGGTTCCATGCCGAGTCAGCCTGCACCTCTACCGGACCCCAGGCGCGTGGTGTTGTCAGACGTTGGCATTGGGTCCTCTTGGGGAGAGAGCCTTAGCTAGGGTTAGGGTTCGGTCCAGGGACGTGGCCAGGGCCGAAGCGACTCCGGTCTCGTGATCTCCCTCGAGGGCTGAAGTGAGGGCCCATGCAGCAAGGCGGCTCCAGTGCAGGGTTAGGGGTCGAGGCCGGCTTAGGTTTCGGTGGAGGGTCCCCGTTCGGTGTGGGGTTAGGGTTAGGGTTAGGTCCCAGGAGGCTCCAGGCGCCGAACCCACAGCAGGGCAGTGGTCTTCCCGAAGGCCTGAGTTGAGGCCACAAGGGACCGTGCCGGTCAGGATCCGTCTTTGGCTGCCAAGGACACAGACGTCGATCGGCCCCTGTTCGAGGAGGCCTCCGGAATCCTCTCGGTCAGCTGCACACGGGCCTGGGAAACCACATGGTGAGCTTGCAGCTTCCATGCCGAGTCAGCCTGCACCGCCTCTGGACCCCAGGCGCGTGGTCTTGTCAGACTTTGGCATGGGGTCCCCATGGGGAGGGAGCCTTAGCTAGGGTTAGGGTTTGGTCCAGGGACGTCGCCAGGGCTGAATCGACTCCAGTCTCGTGATCTCCCTCGAGGGCTGAAGTGAGGGCCCATGCCAGAAGGCGGCTCCATTGCAGGGTTAGTGTTCGGGGCAGGCTTACGTTGCGGTGGAGGGTCCCGGTTCGGGGTACGGTTAGGGTTAGGGTTAGGTCCCAGGAGGCTCCAGGCGCCCAACCCACAGCAGGGCAGTGTTCTCCCCGAAGGGCTGAGTGGAGGGCACAAAGGACCGTGCCGGTCAGGATCCGTCTTTGGCTGCCAAGGCCACACACGTGATTGGGCCCCTGGTCGAGGAGGCCTCCGGAATCCTCTGGGCAGCTGCAGCCGGGCCTGGGAAACGACATGGTGAGCTTCCAGGTTCCATGCCGAGTCAGCCTGCACCTCTACCGGACCCCAGGCGCGTGGTGTTGTCAGACGTTGGCATTGGGTCCTCTTGGGGAGAGAGCCTTAGCTAGGGTTAGGGTTCGGTCCAGGGACGTGGCCAGGGCCGAAGCGACTCCGGTCTCGTGATCTCCCTCGAGGGCTGAAGTGAGGGCCCATGCAGCAAGGCGGCTCCAGTGCAGGGTTAGGGGTCGAGGCCGGCTTAGGTTTCGGTGGAGGGTCCCCGTTCGGTGTGGGGTTAGGGTTAGGGTTAGGTCCCAGGAGGCTCCAGGCGCCGAACCCACAGCAGGGCAGTGGTCTTCCCGAAGGCCTGAGTTGAGGGCACAAGGGACCGTGCCGGTCAGGATCCGTCTTTGGCTGCCAAGGCCACAGACGTCGATCGGCCCCTGTTCGAGGAGGCCTCCGGAATCCTCTCGGTCAGCTGCACACGGGCCTGGGAAACCACATGGTGAGCTTGCAGCTTCCATGCCGAGTCAGCCTGCACCGCCTCTGGACCCCAGGCGCGTGGTCTTGTCAGACTTTGGCATGGGGTCCCCATGGGGAGGGAGCCTTAGCTAGGGTTAGGGTTTGGTCCAGGGACGTCGCCAGGGCTGAATCGACTCCAGTCTCGTGATCTCCCTCGAGGGCTGAAGTGAGGGCCCATGCCAGAAGGCGGCTCCATTGCAGGGTTAGGGTTCGAGGCAGGCTTACGTTGCGGTGGAGGGTCCCGGTTCGGGGTACGGTTAGGGTTAGGGTTAGGTCCCAGGAGGCTCCAGGCGCCCAACCCACAGCAGGGCAGTGTTCTACCCGAAGGGCTGAGTGGAGGGCACAAGGGACCGTGCCGGTCAGGATCCGTCTTTGGCTGCCAAGGCCACACACGTGATTGGGCCCCTGGTCGAGGAGGCCTCCGGAATCCTCTGGGCAGCTGCAGCCGGGCCTGGGAAACGACATGGTGAGCTTCCAGGTTCCATGCCGAGTCAGCCTGCACCTCTACCGGACCCCAGGCGCGTGGTGTTGTCAGACGTTGGCATTGGGTCCTCTTGGGGAGAGAGCCTTAGCTAGGGTTAGGGTTCGGTCCAGGGACGTGGCCAGGGCCGAAGCGACTCCGGTCTCGTGATCTCCCTCGAGGGCTGAAGTGAGGGCCCATGCAGCAAGGCGGCTCCAGTGCAGGGTTAGGGGTCGAGGCCGGCTTAGGTTTCGGTGGAGGGTCCCCGTTCGGTGTGGGGTTAGGGTTAGGGTTAGGTCCCAGGAGGCTCCAGGCGCCGAACCCACAGCAGGGCAGTGGTCTTCCCGAAGGCCTGAGTTGAGGCCACAAGGGACCGTGCCGGTCAGGATCCGTCTTTGGCTGCCAAGGCCACAGACGTCGATCGGCCCCTGTTCGAGGAGGCCTCCGGAATCCTCTCGGTCAGCTGCACACGGGCCTGGGAAACCACATGGTGAGCTTGCAGCTTCCATGCCGAGTCAGCCTGCACCGCCTCTGGACCCCAGGCGCGTGGTCTTGTCAGACTTTGGCATGGGGTCCCCATGGGGAGGGAGCCTTAGCTAGGGTTAGGGTTTGGTCCAGGGACGTCGCCAGGGCTGAATCGACTCCAGTCTCGTGATCTCCCTCGAGGGCTGAAGTGAGGGCCCATGCCAGAAGGCGGCTCCATTGCAGGGTTAGGGTTCGAGGCAGGCTTACGTTGCGGTGGAGGGTCCCGGTTCGGGGTACGGTTAGGGTTAGGGTTAGGTCCCAGGAGGCTCCAGGCGCCCAACCCACAGCAGGGCAGTGTTCTCCCCGAAGGGCTGAGTGGAGGGCACAAGGGACCGTGCCGGTCAGGATCCGTCTTTGGCTGCCAAGGCCACACACGTGATTGGGCCCCTGGTCGAGGAGGCCACCGGAATCCTCTGGGCAGCTGCAGCCGGGCCTGGGAAACGACATGGTGAGCTTCCAGGTTCCATGCCGAGTCAGCCTGCACCTCTACCGGACCCCAGGCGCGTGGTGTTGTCAGACGTTGGCATTGGGTCCTCTTGGGGAGAGAGCCTTAGCTAGGGTTAGGGTTCGTTCCAGGGACGTCGCCAGGGCCGAAGCGACTCCGGTCTCGTGATCTCCCTCGAGGGCTGAAGTGAGGGTCCATGCAGCAAGGCGGCTCAAGTGCAGGGTTAGGGGTCGAGGCCGGCTTAGGTTTCGGTGGAGGGTCCCCGTTCGGTGTGGGGTTAGGGTTAGGGTTAGGTCCCAGGAGGCTCCAGGCGCCGAACCCACAGCAGGGCAGTGGTCTTCCCGAAGGCCTGAGTTGAGGCCACAAGGGACCGTGCCGGTCAGGATCCGTCTTTGGCTGCCAAGGCCACAGACGTCGATCGGCCCCTGTTCGAGGAGGCCTCCGGAATCCTCTCGGTCAGCTGCACACGGGCCTGGGAAACCACATGGTGAGCTTGCAGCTTCCATGCCGAGTCAGCCTGCACCGCCTCTGGACCCCAGGCGCGTGGTCTTGTCAGACTTTGGCATGGGGTCCCCATGGGGAGGGAGCCTTAGCTAGGGTTAGGGTTTGGTCCAGGGACGTCGCCAGGGCTGAATCGACTCCAGTCTCGTGATCTCCCTCGAGGGCTGAAGTGAGGGCCCATGCCAGAAGGCGGCTCCATTGCAGGGTTAGGGTTCGAGGCAGGCTTACGTTGCGGTGGAGGGTCCCGGTTCGGGGTACGGTTAGGGTTAGGGTTAGGTCCCAGGAGGCTCCAGGCGCCCAACCCACAGCAGGGCAGTGTTCTCCCCGAAGGGCTGAGTGGAGGGCACAATGGACCGTGCCGGTCAGGATCCGTCTTTGGCTGCCAAGGCCACACACGTGATTGGGCCCCTGGTCCAGGAGGCCTCCGGAATCCTCTGGGCAGCTGCAGCCGGGCCTGGGAAACGACATGGTGAGCTTCCAGGTTCCATGCCGAGTCAGCCTGCACCTCTACCGGACCCCAGGCGCGTGGTGTTGTCAGACGTTGGCATTGGGTCCTCTTGGGGAGAGAGCCTTAGCTAGGGTTAGGGTTCGGTCCAGGGACGTGGCCAGGGCCGAAGCGACTCCGGTCTCGTGATCTCCCTCGAGGGCTGAAGTGAGGGCCCATGCAGCAAGGCGGCTCAAGTGCAGGGTTAGGGGTCGAGGCCGGCTTAGGTTTCGGTGGAGGGTCCCCGTTCGGTGTGGGGTTAGGGTTAGGGTTAGGTGCCAGGAGGCTCCAGGCGCCGAACCCACAGCAGGGCAGTGGTCTTCCCGAAGGCCTGAGTTGAGGCCACAAGGGACCGTGCCGGTCAGGATCCGTCTTTGGCTGCCAAGGCCACACACGTCGATCGGCCCCTGTTCGAGGAGGCCTCCGGAATCCTCTCGGTCAGCTGCACACGGGCCTGGGAAACCACATGGTGAGCTTGCAGCTTCCATGCCGAGTCAGCCTGCACCGCCTCTGGACCCCAGGCGCGTGGTCTTGTCAGACTTTGGCATGGGGTCCCCATGGGGAGCGAGCCTTAGCTAGGGTTAGGGTTTGGTCCAGGGACGTCGCCAGGGCTGAATCGACTCCAGTCTCGTGATCTCCCTCGAGGGCTGAAGTGAGGGCCCATGCCAGAAGGCGGCTCCATTGCAGGGTTAGGGTTCGAGGCAGGCTTACGTTGCGGTGGAGGGTCCCGGTTCGGGGTACGGTTAGGGTTAGAGTTAGGTCCCAGGAGGCTCCAGGCGCCCAACCCACAGCAGGGCAGTGTTCTCCCCGAAGGGCTGAGTTGAGGGCACAAGGGACCGTGCCGGTCAGGATCCGTCTTTGGCTGCCAAGGCCACACACGTGATTGGGCCCCTGGTCGAGGAGGCCTCCGGAATCCTCTGGGCAGCTGCAGCAGGGCCTGGGAAACGACATGGTGAGCTTCCAGGTTCCATGCCGAGTCAGCCTGCACCTCTACCGGACCCCAGGCGCGTGGTGTTGTCAGACGTTGGCATTGGGTCCTCTTGGGGAGAGAGCCTTAGCTAGGGTTAGGGTTCGGTCCAGGGACGTGGCCAGGGCCGAAGCGACTCCGGTCTCGTGATCTCCCTCGAGGGCTGAAGTGAGGGCCCATGCAACAAGGCAGCTCCAGTGCAGGGTTAGGGTTCGAGGCCGGCTTAGGTTTCGGTGGAGGGTCCCCGTTCGGTGTGGGGTTAGGGTTAGGGTTAGGTCCCAGGAGGCTCCAGGCGCCGAACCCACAGCAGGGCAGTGGTCTTCCCGAAGGCCTGAGTTGAGGCCACAAGGGACCGTGCCGGTCAGGATCCGTCTTTGGCTGCCAAGGCCACAGACGTCGATCGGCCCCTGTTCGAGGAGGCCTCCGGAATCCTCTCGGTCAGCTGCACACGGGCCTGGGAAACCACATGGTGAGCTTGCAGCTTCCATGCCGAGTCAGCCTGCACCGCCTCTGGACCCCAGGCGCGTGGTCTTGTCAGACTTTGGCATGGGGTCCCCATGGGGAGGGAGCCTTAGCTAGGGTTAGGGTTTGGTCCAGGGACGTCGCCAGGGCTGAATCGACTGCAGTCTCGTGATCTCCCTCGAGGGCTGAAGTGAGGGCCCATGCCAGAAGGCGGCTCCATTGCAGGGTTAGGGTTCGAGGCAGGCTTACGTTGCGGTGGAGGGTCCCGGTTCGGGGTACGGTTAGGGTTAGGGTTAGGTCCCAGGAGGCTCCAGGCGCCCAACCCACAGCAGGGCAGTGTTCTCCCCGAAGGGCTGAGTTGAGGGCACAAGGGACCGTGCCGGTCAGGATCCGTCTTTGGCTGCCAAGGCCACACACGTGATTGGGCCCCTGGTCGAGGAGGCCTCCGGAATCCTCTGGGCAGCTGCAGCCGGGCCTGGGAAACGACATGGTGAGCTTCCAGGTTCCATGCCGAGTCAGCCTGCACCTCTACCGGACCCCAGGCGCGTGGTGTTGTCAGACGTTGGCATTGGGTCCTCTTGGGGAGAGAGCCTTAGCTAGGGTTAGGGTTCGGTCCAGGGACGTCGCCAGGGCCGAAGCGACTCCGGTCTCGTGATCTCCCTCGAGGGCTGAAGTGAGGGTCCATGCAGCAAGTCGGCTCAAGTGCAGGGTTAGGGGTCGAGGCCGGCTTAGGTTTCGGTGGAGGGTCCCCGTTCGGTGTGGGGTTAGGGTTAGGGTTAGGTCCCAGGAGGCTCCAGGCGCCGAACCCACAGCAGGGCAGTGGTCTTCCCGAAGGCCTGAGTTGAGGCCACAAGGGACCGTGCCGGTCAGGATCCGTCTTTGGCTGCCAAGGCCACAGACGTCGATCGGCCTCTGTTCGAGGAGGCCTCCGGAATCCTCTCGGTCAGCTGCACACGGGCCTGGGAAACCACATGGTGAGCTTGCAGCTTCCATGCCGAGTCAGCCTGCACCGCCTCTGGACCCCAGGCGCGTGGTCTTGTCAGACTTTGGCATGGGGTCCCCATGGGGAGGGAGCCTTAGCTAGGGTTAGGGTTTGGTCCAGGGACGTCGCCAGGGCTGAATCGACTGCAGTCTCGTGATCTCCCTCGAGGGCTGAAGTGAGGGCCCATGCCAGAAGGCGGCTCCATTGCAGGGTTAGGGTTCGAGGCAGGCTTACGTTGCGGTGGAGGGTCCCGGTTCGGGGTACGGTTAGGGTTAGGGTTAGGTCCCAGGAGGCTCCAGGCGCCCAACCCACAGCAGGGCAGTGTTCTCCCCGAAGGGCTGAGTTGAGGGCACAAGGGACCGTGCCGGTCAGGATCCGTCTTTGGCTGCCAAGGCCACACACGTGATTGGGCCCCTGGTCGAGGAGGCCTCCGGAATCCTCTGGGCAGCTGCTGCCGGGCCTGGGAAACGACATGGTGAGCTTCCAGGTTCCATGCCGAGTCAGCCTGCACCTCTTCCGGACCCCAGGCGCGTGGTGTTGTCAGACGTTGGCATTGGGTCCTCTTGGGGAGAGAGCCTTAGCTAGGGTTAGGGTTCGGTCCAGGGACGTGGCCAGGGCCGAAGCGACTCCGGTCTCGTGATCTCCCTCGAGGGCTGAAGTGAGGGCCCATGCAGCAAGGCGGCTCCAGTGCAGGGTTAGGGGTCGAGGCCGGCTTAGGTTTCGGTGGAGGGTCCCCGTTCGGTGTGGGGTTAGGGTTAGGGTTAGGTCCCAGGAGGCTCCAGGCGCCGAACCCACAGCAGGGCAGTGGTCTTCCCGAAGGCCTGAGTTGAGGGCACAAGGGACCGTGCCGGTCAGGATCCGTCTTTGGCTGCCAAGGCCACACACGTCGATCGGCCCCTGTTCGAGGAGGCCTCCGGAATCCTCTCGGTCAGCTGCACACGGGCCTGGGAAACCACATGGTGAGCTTGCAGCTTCCATGCCGAGTCAGCCTGCACCGCCTCTGGACCCCAGGCGCGTGGTCTTGTCAGACTTTGGCATGGGGTCCCCATGGGGAGCGAGCCTTAGCTAGGGTTAGGGTTTGGTCCAGGGACGTCGCCAGGGCTGAATCGACTCCAGTCTCGTGATCTCCCTCGAGGGCTGAAGTGAGGGCCCATGCCAGAAGGCGGCTCCATTGCAGGGTTAGGGTTCGAGGCAGGCTTACGTTGCGGTGGAGGGTCCCGGTTCGGGGTACGGTTAGGGTTAGGGTTAGGTCCCAGGAGGCTCCAGGCGCCCAACCCACAGCAGGGCAGTGTTCTCCCCGAAGGGCTGAGTTGAGGGCACAAGGGACCGTGCCGGTCAGGATCCGTCTTTGGCTGCCAAGGCCACACACGTGATTGGGCCCCTGGTCGAGGAGGCCTCCGGAATCCTCTGGGCAGCTGCAGCCGGGCCTGGGAAACGACATGGTGAGCTTCCAGGTTCCATGCCGAGTCAGCCTGCACCTCTTCCGGACCCCAGGCGCGTGGTGTTGTCAGACGTTGGCATTGGGTCCTCTTGGGGAGAGAGCCTTAGCTAGGGTTAGGGTTCGGTCCAGGGACGTGGCCAGGGCCGAAGCGACTCCGGTCTCGTGATCTCCCTCGAGGGCTGAAGTGAGGGCCCATGCAGCAAGGCGGCTCCAGTGCAGGGTTAGGGGTCGAGGCCGGCTTAGGTTTCGGTGGAGGGTCCCCGTTCGGTGTGGGGTTAGGGTTAGGGTTAGGTCCCAGGAGGCTCCAGGCGCCGAACCCACAGCAGGGCAGTGGTCTTCCCGAAGGCCTGAGTTGAGGCCACAAGGGACCGTGCCGGTCAGGATCCGTCTTTGGCTGCCAAGGCCACAGACGTCGATCGGCCCCTGTTCGAGGAGGCCTCCGGAATCCTCTCGGTCAGCTGCACACGGGCCTGGGAAACCACATGGTGAGCTTGCAGCTTCCATGCCGAGTCAGCCTGCACCGCCTCTGGACCCCAGGCGCGTGGTCTTGTCAGACTTTGGCATGGGGTCCCCATGGGGAGCGAGCCTTAGCTAGGGTTAGGGTTTGGTCCAGGGACGTCGCCAGGGCTGAATCGACTCCAGTCTCGTGATCTCCCTCGAGGGCTGAAGTGAGGGCCCATGCCAGAAGGCGGCTCCATTGCAGGGTTAGGGTTCGAGGCAGGCTTACGTTGCGGTGGAGGGTCCCGGTTCGGGGTACGGTTAGGGTTAGGGTTAGGTCCCAGGAGGCTCCAGGCGCCCAACCCACAGCAGGGCAGTGTTCTCCCCGAAGGGCTGAGTTGAGGGCACAAGGGACCGTGCCGGTCAGGATCCGTCTTTGGCTGCCAAGGCCACACACGTGATTGGGCCCCTGGTCGAGGAGGCCTCCGGAATCCTCTGGGCAGCTGCAGCCGGGCCTGGGAAACGACATGGTGAGCTTCCAGGTTCCATGCCGAGTCAGCCTGCACCTCTACCGGACCCCAGGCGCGTGGTGTTGTCAGACGTTGGCATTGGGTCCTCTTGGGGAGAGAGCCTTAGCTAGGGTTAGGGTTCGGTCCAGGGACGTGGCCAGGGCCGAAGCGACTCCGGTCTCGTGATCTCCCTCGAGGGCTGAAGTGAGGGCCCATGCAGCAAGGCGGCTCCAGTGCAGGGTTAGGGGTCGAGGCCGGCTTAGGTTTCGGTGGAGGGTCCCCGTTCGGTGTGGGGTTAGGGTTAGGGTTAGGTCCCAGGAGGCTCCAGGCGCCGAACCCACAGCAGGGCAGTGGTCTTCCCGAAGGCCTGAGTTGAGGGCACAAGGGACCGTGCCGGTCAGGATCCGTCTTTGGCTGCCAAGGCCACAGACGTCGATCGGCCCCTGTTCGAGGAGGCCTCCGGAATCCTCTCGGTCAGCTGCACACGGGCCTGGGAAACCACATGGTGAGCTTGCAGCTTCCATGCCGAGTCAGCCTGCACCGCCTCTGGACCCCAGGCGCGTGGTCTTGTCAGACTTTGGCATGGGGTCCCCATGGGGAGGGAGCCTTAGCTAGGGTTAGGGTTTGGTCCAGGGACGTCGCCAGGGCTGAATCGACTGCAGTCTCGTGATCTCCCTCGAGGGCTGAAGTGAGGGCCCATGCCAGAAGGCGGCTCCATTGCAGGGTTAGGGTTCGAGGCAGGCTTACGTTGCGGTGGAGGGTCCCGGTTCGGGGTACGGTTAGGGTTAGGGTTAGGTCCCAGGAGGCTCCAGGCGCCCAACCCACAGCAGGGCAGTGTTCTCCCCGAAGGGCTGAGTGGAGGGCACAAGGGACCGTGCCGGTCAGGATCCGTCTTTGGCTGCCAAGGCCAAACACGTGATTGGGCCCCTGGTCGAGGAGGCCTCCGGAATCCTCTGGGCAGCTGCAGCCGGGCCTGGGAAACGACATGGTGAGCTTCCAGGTTCCATGCCGAGTCAGCCTGCACCTCTACCGGACCCCAGGCGCGTGGTGTTGTCAGACGTTGGCATTGGGTCCTTTGGGGAGAGAGCCTTAGCTAGGGTTAGGGTTCGGTCCAGGGACGTGGCCAGGGCCGAAGCGACTCCGGTCTCGTGATCTCCCTCGAGGGCTGAAGTGAGGGCCCATGCAGCAAGGCGGCTCCAGTGCAGGGTTAGGGGTCGAGGCCGGCTTAGGTTTCGGTGGAGGGTCCCCGTTCGGTGTGGGGTTAGGGTTAGGGTTAGTTCCCAGGAGGCTCCAGGCGCCGAACCCACAGCAGGGCAGTGGTCTTCCCGAAGGCCTGAGTTGAGGCCACAAGGGACCGTGCCGGTCAGGATCCGTCTTTGGCTGCCAAGGCCACAGACGTCGATCGGTCCCTGTTCGAGGAGGCCTCCGGAATGCTCTCGGTCAGCTGCACACGGGCCTGGGAAACCACATGGTGAGCTTGCAGCTTCCATGCCGAGTCAGCCTGCACCGCCTCTGGACCCCAGGCGCGTGGTCTTGTCAGACTTTGGCATGGGGTCCCCATGGGGAGGGAGCCTTAGCTAGGGTTAGGGTTTGGTCCAGGGACGTCGCCAGGGCTGAATCGACTGCAGTCTCGTGATCTCCCTCGAGGGCTGAAGTGAGGGCCCATGCCAGAAGGCGGCTCCATTGCAGGGTTAGGGTTCGAGGCAGGCTTACGTTGCGGTGGAGGGTCCCGGTTCGGGGTACGGTTAGGGTTAGGGTTAGGTCCCAGGAGGCTCCAGGCGCCCAACCCACAGCAGGGCAGTGTTCTCCCCGAAGGGCTGAGTGGAGGGCACAAGGGACCGTGCCGGTCAGGATCCGTCTTTGGCTGCCAAGGCCACACACGTGATTGGGGCCCTGGTCGAGGAGGCCTCCGGAATCCTCTGGGCAGCTGCAGCCGGGCCTGGGAAACGACATGGTGAGCTTCCAGGTTCCATGCCGAGTCAGCCTGCACCTCTACCGGACCCCAGGCGCGTGGTGTTGTCAGACGTTGGCATTGGGTCCTCTTGGGGAGAGAGCCTTAGCTAGGGTTAGGGTTCGGTCCAGGGACGTGGCCAGGGCCGAAGCGACTCCGGTCTCGTGATCTCCCTCGAGGGCTGAAGTGAGGGCCCATGCAGCAAGGCGGCTCAAGTGCAGGGTTAGGGGTCGAGGCCGGCTTAGGTTTCGGTGGAGGGTCCCCGTTCGGTGTGGGGTTAGGGTTAGGGTTAGGTGCCAGGAGGCTCCAGGCGCCGAACCCACAGCAGGGCAGTGGTCTTCCCGAAGGCCTGAGTTGAGGGCACAAGGGACCGTGCCGGTCAGGATCCGTCTTTGGCTGCCAAGGCCACACACGTCGATCGGCCCCTGTTCGAGGAGGCCTCCGGAATCCTCTCGGTCAGCTGCACACGGGCCTGGGAAACCACATGGTGAGCTTGCAGCTTCCATGCCGAGTCAGCCTGCACCGCCTCTGGACCCCAGGCGCGTGGTCTTGTCAGACTTTGGCATGGGGTCCCCATGGGGAGCGAGCCTTAGCTAGGGTTAGGGTTTGGTCCAGGGACGTCGCCAGGGCTGAATCGACTCCAGTCTCGTGATCTCCCTCGAGGGCTGAAGTGAGGGCCCATGCCAGAAGGCGGCTCCATTGCAGGGTTAGGGTTCGAGGCAGGCTTACGTTGCGGTGGAGGGTCCCGGTTCGGGGTACGGTTAGGGTTAGGGTTAGGTCCCAGGAGGCTCCAGGCGCCCAACCCACAGCAGGGCAGTGTTCTCCCCGAAGGGCTGAGTTGAGGGCACAAGGGACCGTGCCGGTCAGGATCCGTCTTTGGCTGCCAAGGCCACACACGTGATTGGGCCCCTGGTCGAGGAGGCCTCCGGAATCCTCTGGGCAGCTGCAGCCGGGCCTGGGAAACGACATGGTGAGCTTCCAGGTTCCATGCCGAGTCAGCCTGCACCTCTTCCGGACCCCAGGCGCGTGGTGTTGTCAGACGTTGGCATTGGGTCCTCTTGGGGAGAGAGCCTTAGCTAGGGTTAGGGTTCGGTCCAGGGACGTGGCCAGGGCCGAAGCGACTCCGGTCTCGTGATCTCCCTCGAGGGCTGAAGTGAGGGCCCATGCAGCAAGGCGGCTCCAGTGCAGGGTTAGGGGTCGAGGCCGGCTTAGGTTTCGGTGGAGGGTCCCCGTTCGGTGTGGGGTTAGGGTTAGGGTTAGGTCCCAGGAGGCTCCAGGCGCCGAACCCACAGCAGGGCAGTGGTCTTCCCGAAGGCCTGAGTTGAGGGCACAAGGGACCGTGCCGGTCAGGATCCGTCTTTGGCTGCCAAGGCCACAGACGTCGATCGGCCCCTGTTCGAGGAGGCCTCCGGAATCCTCTCGGTCAGCTGCACACGGGCCTGGGAAACCACATGGTGAGCTTGCAGCTTCCATGCCGAGTCAGCCTGCACCGCCTCTGGACCCCAGGCGCGTGGTCTTGTCAGACTTTGGCATGGGGTCCCCATGGGGAGCGAGCCTTAGCTAGGGTTAGGGTTTGGTCCAGGGACGTCGCCAGGGCTGAATCGACTCCAGTCTCGTGATCTCCCTCGAGGGCTGAAGTGAGGGCCCATGCCAGAAGGCGGCTCCATTGCAGGGTTAGGGTTCGAGGCAGGCTTACGTTGCGGTGGAGGGTCCCGGTTCGGGGTACGGTTAGGGTTAGGGTTAGGTCCCAGGAGGCTCCAGGCGCCCAACCCACAGCAGGGCAGTGTTCTCCCCGAAGGGCTGAGTGGAGGGCACAAGGGACCGTGCCGGTCAGGATCCGTCTTTGGCTGCCAAGGCCACACACGTGATTGGGCCCCTGGTCGAGGAGGCCTCCGGAATCCTCTGGGCAGCTGCAGCCGGGCCTGGGAAACGACATGGTGAGCTTCCAGGTTCCATGCCGAGTCAGCCTGCACCTCTACCGGACCCCAGGCGCGTGGTGTTGTCAGACGTTGGCATTGGGTCCTCTTGGGGAGAGAGCCTTAGCTAGGGTTAGGGTTCGGTCCAGGGACGTCGCCAGGGCCGAAGCGACTCCGGTCTCGTGATCTCCCTCGAGGGCTGAAGTGAGGGTCCATGCAGCAAGGCGGCTCAAGTGCAGGGTTAGGGGTCGAGGCCGGCTTAGGTTTCGGTGGAGGGTCCCCGTTCGGTGTGGGGTTAGGGTTAGGGTTAGGTCCCAGGAGGCTCCAGGCGCCGAACCCACAGCAGGGCAGTGGTCTTCCCGAAGGCCTGAGTTGAGGCCACAAGGGACCGTGCCGGTCAGGATCCGTCTTTGGCTGCCAAGGCCACAGACGTCGATCGGTCCCTGTTCGAGGAGGCCTCCGGAATGCTCTCGGTCAGCTGCACACGGGCCTGGGAAACCACATGGTGACCTTGCAGCTTCCATGCCGAGTCAGCCTGCACCGCCTCTGGACCCCAGGCGCGTGGTCTTGTCAGACTTTGGCATGGGGTCCCCATGGGGAGGGAGCCTTAGCTAGGGTTAGGGTTTGGTCCAGGGACGTCGCCAGGGCTGAATCGACTGCAGTCTCGTGATCTCCCTCGAGGGCTGAAGTGAGGGCCCATGCCAGAAGGCGGCTCCATTGCAGGGTTAGGGTTCGAGGCAGGCTTACGTTGCGGTGGAGGGTCCCGGTTCGGGGTACGGTTAGGGTTAGGGTTAGGTCCCAGGAGGCTCCAGGCGCCCAACCCACAGCAGGGCAGTGTTCTACCCGAAGGGCTGAGTGGAGGGCACAAGGGACCGTGCCGGTCAGGATCCGTCTTTGGCTGCCAAGGCCACACACGTGATTGGGCCCCTGGTCGAGGAGGCCTCCGGAATCCTCTGGGCAGCTGCAGCCGGGCCTGGGAAACGACATGGTGAGCTTCCAGGTTCCATGCCGAGTCAGCCTGCACCTCTACCGGACCCCAGGCGCGTGGTGTTGTCAGACGTTGGCATTGGGTCCTCTTGGGGAGAGAGCCTTAGCTAGGGTTAGGGTTCGGTCCAGGGACGTGGCCAGGGCCGAAGCGACTCCGGTCTCGTGATCTCCCTCGAGGGCTGAAGTGAGGGCCCATGCAGCAAGGCGGCTCCAGTGCAGGGTTAGGGGTCGAGGCCGGCTTAGGTTTCGGTGGAGGGTCCCCGTTCGGTGTGGGGTTAGGGTTAGGGTTAGGTCCCAGGAGGCTCCAGGCGCCGAACCCACAGCAGGGCAGTGGTCTTCCCGAAGGCCTGAGTTGAGGGCACAAGGGACCGTGCCGGTCAGGATCCGTCTTTGGCTGCCAAGGCCACAGACGTCGATCGGCCCCTGTTCGAGGAGGCCTCCGGAATCCTCTCGGTCAGCTGCACACGGGCCTGGGAAACCACATGGTGAGCTTGCAGCTTCCATGCCGAGTCAGCCTGCACCGCCTCTGGACCCCAGGCGCGTGGTCTTGTCAGACTTTGGCATGGGGTCCCCATGGGGAGGGAGCCTTAGCTAGGGTTAGGGTTTGGTCCAGGGACGTCGCCAGGGCTGAATCGACTCCAGTCTCGTGATCTCCCTCGAGGGCTGAAGTGAGGGCCCATGCCAGAAGGCAGCTCCATTGCAGGGTTAGGGTTCGAGGCAGGCTTACGTTGCGGTGGAGGGTCCCGGTTCGGGGTACGGTTAGGGTTAGGGTTAGGTCCCAGGAGGCTCCAGGCGCCCAACCCACAGCAGGGCAGTGTTCTCCCCGAAGGGCTGAGTTGCGGGCACAAGGGACGGTGCCGGTCAGGATCCGTCTTTGGCTGCCAAGGCCACACACGTGATTGGGCCCCTGGTCGAGGAGGCCTCCGGAATCCTCTGGGCAGCTGCAGCCGGGCCTGGGAAACGACATGGTGAGCTTCCAGGTTCCATGCCGAGTCAGCCTGCACCTCTACCGGACCCCAGGCGCGTGGTGTTGTCAGACGTTGGCATTGGGTCCTCTTGGGGAGAGAGCCTTAGCTAGGGTTAGGGTTCGGTCCAGGGACGTGGCCAGGGCCGAAGCGACTCCGGTCTCGTGATCTCCCTCGAGGGCTGAAGTGAGGGCCCATGCAGCAAGGCGGCTCCAGTGCAGGGTTAGGGGTCGAGGCCGGCTTAGGTTTCGGTGGAGGGTCCCCGTTCGGTGTGGGGTTAGGGTTAGGGTTAGGTCCCAGGAGGCTCCAGGCGCCGAACCCACAGCAGGGCAGTGGTCTTCCCGAAGGCCTGAGTTGAGGGCACAAGGGACCGTGCCGGTCAGGATCCGTCTTTGGCTGCCAAGGCCACACACGTCGATCGGCCCCTGTTCGAGGAGGCCTCCGGAATCCTCTCGGTCAGCTGCACACGGGCCTGGGAAACCACATGGTGAGCTTGCAGCTTCCATGCCGAGTCAGCCTGCACCGCCTCTGGACCCCAGGCGCGTGGTCTTGTCAGACTTTGGCATGGGGTCCCCATGGGGAGGGAGCCTTAGCTAGGGTTAGGGTTTGGTCCAGGGACGTCGCCAGGGCTGAATCGACTCCAGTCTCGTGATCTCCCTCGAGGGCTGAAGTGAGGGCCCATGCCAGAAGGCGGCTCCATTGCAGGGTTAGGGTTCGGGGCAGGCTTACGTTGCGGTGGAGGGTCCCGGTTCGGGGTACGGTTAGGGTTAGGGTTAGGTCCCAGGAGGCTCCAGGCGCCGAACCCACAGCAGGGCAGTGTTCTACCCGAAGGGCTGAGTGGAGGGCACAAGGGACCGTGCCGGTCAGGATCCGTCTTTGGCTGCCAAGGCCACACACGTGATTGGGCCCCTGGTCGAGGAGGCCTCCGGAATCCTCTGGGCAGCTGCAGCCGGGCCTGGGAAACGACATGGTGAGCTTCCAGGTTCCATGCCGAGTCAGCCTGCACCTCTACCGGACCCCAGGCGCGTGGTGTTGTCAGACGTTGGCATTGGGTCCTCTTGGGGAGAGAGCCTTAGCTAGGGTTAGGGTTCGGTCCAGGGACGTGGCCAGGGCCGAAGCGACTCCGGTCTCGTGATCTCCCTCGAGGGCTGAAGTGAGGGCCCATGCAGCAAGGCGGCTCCAGTGCAGGGTTAGGGGTCGAGGCCGGCTTAGGTTTCGGTGGAGGGTCCCCGTTCGGTGTGGGGTTAGGGTTAGGGTTAGGTCCCAGGAGGCTCCAGGCGCCGAACCCACAGCAGGGCAGTGGTCTTCCCGAAGGCCTGAGTTGAGGGCACAAGGGACCGTGCCGGTCAGGATCCGTCTTTGGCTGCCAAGGACACAGACGTCGATCGGCCCCTGTTCGAGGAGGCCTCCGGAATCCTCTCGGTCAGCTGCACACGGGCCTGGGAAACCACATGGTGAGCTTGCAGCTTCCATGCCGAGTCAGCCTGCACCGCCTCTGGACCCCAGGCGCGTGGTCTTGTCAGACTTTGGCATGGGGTCCCCATGGGGAGCGAGCCTTAGCTAGGGTTAGGGTTTGGTCCAGGGACGTCGCCAGGGCTGAATCGACTCCAGTCTCGTGATCTCCCTCGAGGGCTGAAGTGAGGGCCCATGCCAGAAGGCGGCTCCATTGCAGGGTTAGGGTTCGAGGCAGGCTTACGTTGCGGTGGAGGGTCCCGGTTCGGGGTACGGTTAGGGTTAGGGTTAGGTCCCAGGAGGCTCCAGGCGCCCAACCCACAGCAGGGCAGTGTTCTCCCCGAAGGGCTGAGTGGAGGGCACAAGGGACCGTGCCGGTCAGGATCCGTCTTTGGCTGCCAAGGCCACACACGTGATTGGGCCCCTGGTCGAGGAGGCCTCCGGAATCCTCTGGGCAGCTGCAGCCGGGCCTGGGAAACGACATGGTGAGCTTCCAGGTTCCATGCCGAGTCAGCCTGCACCTCTACCGGACCCCAGGCGCGTGGTGTTGTCAGACGTTGGCATTGGGTCCTCTTGGGGAGAGAGCCTTAGCTAGGGTTAGGGTTCGGTCCAGGGACGTGGCCAGGGCCGAAGCGACTCCGGTCTCGTGATCTCCCTCGAGGGCTGAAGTGAGGGCCCATGCAGCAAGGCGGCTCCAGTGCAGGGTTAGGGGTCGAGGCCGGCTTAGGTTTCGGTGGAGGGTCCCCGTTCGGTGTGGGGTTAGGGTTAGGGTTAGGTCCCAGGAGGCTCCAGGCGCCGAACCCACAGCAGGGCAGTGGTCTTCCCGAAGGCCTGAGTTGAGGCCACAAGGGACCGTGCCGGTCAGGATCCGTCTTTGGCTGCCAAGGACACAGACGTCGATCGGCCCCTGTTCGAGGAGGCCTCCGGAATCCTCTCGGTCAGCTGCACACGGGCCTGGGAAACCACATGGTGAGCTTGCAGCTTCCATGCCGAGTCAGCCTGCACCGCCTCTGGACCCCAGGCGCGTGGTCTTGTCAGACTTTGGCATGGGGTCCCCATGGGGAGGGAGCCTTAGCTAGGGTTAGGGTTTGGTCCAGGGACGTCGCCAGGGCTGAATCGACTCCAGTCTCGTGATCTCCCTCGAGGGCTGAAGTGAGGGCCCATGCCAGAAGGCGGCTCCATTGCAGGGTTAGTGTTCGGGGCAGGCTTACGTTGCGGTGGAGGGTCCCGGTTCGGGGTACGGTTAGGGTTAGGGTTAGGTCCCAGGAGGCTCCAGGCGCCCAACCCACAGCAGGGCAGTGTTCTCCCCGAAGGGCTGAGTGGAGGGCACAAAGGACCGTGCCGGTCAGGATCCGTCTTTGGCTGCCAAGGCCACACACGTGATTGGGCCCCTGGTCGAGGAGGCCTCCGGAATCCTCTGGGCAGCTGCAGCCGGGCCTGGGAAACGACATGGTGAGCTTCCAGGTTCCATGCCGAGTCAGCCTGCACCTCTACCGGACCCCAGGCGCGTGGTGTTGTCAGACGTTGGCATTGGGTCCTCTTGGGGAGAGAGCCTTAGCTAGGGTTAGGGTTCGGTCCAGGGACGTGGCCAGGGCCGAAGCGACTCCGGTCTCGTGATCTCCCTCGAGGGCTGAAGTGAGGGCCCATGCAGCAAGGCGGCTCCAGTGCAGGGTTAGGGGTCGAGGCCGGCTTAGGTTTCGGTGGAGGGTCCCCGTTCGGTGTGGGGTTAGGGTTAGGGTTAGGTCCCAGGAGGCTCCAGGCGCCGAACCCACAGCAGGGCAGTGGTCTTCCCGAAGGCCTGAGTTGAGGGCACAAGGGACCGTGCCGGTCAGGATCCGTCTTTGGCTGCCAAGGCCACAGACGTCGATCGGCCCCTGTTCGAGGAGGCCTCCGGAATCCTCTCGGTCAGCTGCACACGGGCCTGGGAAACCACATGGTGAGCTTGCAGCTTCCATGCCGAGTCAGCCTGCACCGCCTCTGGACCCCAGGCGCGTGGTCTTGTCAGACTTTGGCATGGGGTCCCCATGGGGAGGGAGCCTTAGCTAGGGTTAGGGTTTGGTCCAGGGACGTCGCCAGGGCTGAATCGACTCCAGTCTCGTGATCTCCCTCGAGGGCTGAAGTGAGGGCCCATGCCAGAAGGCGGCTCCATTGCAGGGTTAGGGTTCGAGGCAGGCTTACGTTGCGGTGGAGGGTCCCGGTTCGGGGTACGGTTAGGGTTAGGGTTAGGTCCCAGGAGGCTCCAGGCGCCCAACCCACAGCAGGGCAGTGTTCTACCCGAAGGGCTGAGTGGAGGGCACAAGGGACCGTGCCGGTCAGGATCCGTCTTTGGCTGCCAAGGCCACACACGTGATTGGGCCCCTGGTCGAGGAGGCCTCCGGAATCCTCTGGGCAGCTGCAGCCGGGCCTGGGAAACGACATGGTGAGCTTCCAGGTTCCATGCCGAGTCAGCCTGCACCTCTACCGGACCCCAGGCGCGTGGTGTTGTCAGACGTTGGCATTGGGTCCTCTTGGGGAGAGAGCCTTAGCTAGGGTTAGGGTTCGGTCCAGGGACGTGGCCAGGGCCGAAGCGACTCCGGTCTCGTGATCTCCCTCGAGGGCTGAAGTGAGGGCCCATGCAGCAAGGCGGCTCCAGTGCAGGGTTAGGGGTCGAGGCCGGCTTAGGTTTCGGTGGAGGGTCCCCGTTCGGTGTGGGGTTAGGGTTAGGGTTAGGTCCCAGGAGGCTCCAGGCGCCGAACCCACAGCAGGGCAGTGGTCTTCCCGAAGGCCTGAGTTGAGGCCACAAGGGACCGTGCCGGTCAGGATCCGTCTTTGGCTGCCAAGGCCACAGACGTCGATCGGCCCCTGTTCGAGGAGGCCTCCGGAATCCTCTCGGTCAGCTGCACACGGGCCTGGGAAACCACATGGTGAGCTTGCAGCTTCCATGCCGAGTCAGCCTGCACCGCCTCTGGACCCCAGGCGCGTGGTCTTGTCAGACTTTGGCATGGGGTCCCCATGGGGAGGGAGCCTTAGCTAGGGTTAGGGTTTGGTCCAGGGACGTCGCCAGGGCTGAATCGACTCCAGTCTCGTGATCTCCCTCGAGGGCTGAAGTGAGGGCCCATGCCAGAAGGCGGCTCCATTGCAGGGTTAGGGTTCGAGGCAGGCTTACGTTGCGGTGGAGGGTCCCGGTTCGGGGTACGGTTAGGGTTAGGGTTAGGTCCCAGGAGGCTCCAGGCGCCCAACCCACAGCAGGGCAGTGTTCTCCCCGAAGGGCTGAGTGGAGGGCACAAGGGACCGTGCCGGTCAGGATCCGTCTTTGGCTGCCAAGGCCACACACGTGATTGGGCCCCTGGTCGAGGAGGCCACCGGAATCCTCTGGGCAGCTGCAGCCGGGCCTGGGAAACGACATGGTGAGCTTCCAGGTTCCATGCCGAGTCAGCCTGCACCTCTACCGGACCCCAGGCGCGTGGTGTTGTCAGACGTTGGCATTGGGTCCTCTTGGGGAGAGAGCCTTAGCTAGGGTTAGGGTTCGTTCCAGGGACGTCGCCAGGGCCGAAGCGACTCCGGTCTCGTGATCTCCCTCGAGGGCTGAAGTGAGGGTCCATGCAGCAAGGCGGCTCAAGTGCAGGGTTAGGGGTCGAGGCCGGCTTAGGTTTCGGTGGAGGGTCCCCGTTCGGTGTGGGGTTAGGGTTAGGGTTAGGTCCCAGGAGGCTCCAGGCGCCGAACCCACAGCAGGGCAGTGGTCTTCCCGAAGGCCTGAGTTGAGGCCACAAGGGACCGTGCCGGTCAGGATCCGTCTTTGGCTGCCAAGGCCACAGACGTCGATCGGCCCCTGTTCGAGGAGGCCTCCGGAATCCTCTCGGTCAGCTGCACACGGGCCTGGGAAACCACATGGTGAGCTTGCAGCTTCCATGCCGAGTCAGCCTGCACCGCCTCTGGACCCCAGGCACGTGGTCTTGTCAGACTTTGGCATGGGGTCCCCATGGGGAGGGAGCCTTAGCTAGGGTTAGGGTTTGGTCCAGGGACGTCGCCAGGGCTGAATCGACTCCAGTCTCGTGATCTCCCTCGAGGGCTGAAGTGAGGGCCCATGCCAGAAGGCGGCTCCATTGCAGGGTTAGGGTTCGAGGCAGGCTTACGTTGCGGTGGAGGGTCCCGGTTCGGGGTACGGTTAGGGTTAGGGTTAGGTCCCAGGAGGCTCCAGGCGCCCAACCCACAGCAGGGCAGTGTTCTCCCCGAAGGGCTGAGTGGAGGGCACAATGGACCGTGCCGGTCAGGATCCGTCTTTGGCTGCCAAGGCCACACACGTGATTGGGCCCCTGGTCCAGGAGGCCTCCGGAATCCTCTGGGCAGCTGCAGCCGGGCCTGGGAAACGACATGGTGAGCTTCCAGGTTCCATGCCGAGTCAGCCTGCACCTCTACCGGACCCCAGGCGCGTGGTGTTGTCAGACGTTGGCATTGGGTCCTCTTGGGGAGAGAGCCTTAGCTAGGGTTAGGGTTCGGTCCAGGGACGTGGCCAGGGCCGAAGCGACTCCGGTCTCGTGATCTCCCTCGAGGGCTGAAGTGAGGGCCCATGCAGCAAGGCGGCTCAAGTGCAGGGTTAGGGGTCGAGGCCGGCTTAGGTTTCGGTGGAGGGTCCCCGTTCGGTGTGGGGTTAGGGTTAGGGTTAGGTGCCAGGAGGCTCCAGGCGCCGAACCCACAGCAGGGCAGTGGTCTTCCCGAAGGCCTGAGTTGAGGCCACAAGGGACCGTGCCGGTCAGGATCCGTCTTTGGCTGCCAAGGCCACACACGTCGATCGGCCCCTGTTCGAGGAGGCCTCCGGAATCCTCTCGGTCAGCTGCACACGGGCCTGGGAAACCACATGGTGAGCTTGCAGCTTCCATGCCGAGTCAGCCTGCACCGCCTCTGGACCCCAGGCGCGTGGTCTTGTCAGACTTTGGCATGGGGTCCCCATGGGGAGCGAGCCTTAGCTAGGGTTAGGGTTTGGTCCAGGGACGTCGCCAGGGCTGAATCGACTCCAGTCTCGTGATCTCCCTCGAGGGCTGAAGTGAGGGCCCATGCCAGAAGGCGGCTCCATTGCAGGGTTAGGGTTCGAGGCAGGTTTACGTTGCGGTGGAGGGTCCCGGTTCGGGGTACGGTTAGGGTTAGAGTTAGGTCCCAGGAGGCTCCAGGCGCCCAACCCACAGCAGGGCAGTGTTCTCCCCGAAGGGCTGAGTGGAGGGCACAAGGGACCGTGCCGGTCAGGATCCGTCTTTGGCTGCCAAGGCCACACACGTGATTGGGCCCCTGGTCGAGGAGGCCTCCGGAATCCTCTGGGCAGCTGCAGCAGGGCCTGGGAAACGACATGGTGAGCTTCCAGGTTCCATGCCGAGTCAGCCTGCACCTCTACCGGACCCCAGGCACGTGGTGTTGTCAGACGTTGGCATTGGGTCCTCTTGGGGAGAGAGCCTTAGCTAGGGTTAGGGTTCGGTCCAGGGACGTGGCCAGGGCCGAAGCGACTCCGGTCTCGTGATCTCCCTCGAGGGCTGAAGTGAGGGCCCATGCAACAAGGCAGCTCCAGTGCAGGGTTAGGGGTCGAGGCCGGCTTAGGTTTCGGTGGAGGGTCCCCGTTCGGTGTGGGGTTAGGGTTAGGGTTAGGTCCCAGGAGGCTCCAGGCGCCGAACCCACAGCAGGGCAGTGGTCTTCCCGAAGGCCTGAGTTGAGGCCACAAGGGACCGTGCCGGTCAGGATCCGTCTTTGGCTGCCAAGGCCACAGACGTCGATCGGCCCCTGTTCGAGGAGGCCTCCGGAATCCTCTCGGTCAGCTGCACACGGGCCTGGGAAACCACATGGTGAGCTTGCAGCTTCCATGCCGAGTCAGCCTGCACCGCCTCTGGACCCCAGGCGCGTGGTCTTGTCAGACTTTGGCATGGGGTCCCCATGGGGAGGGAGCCTTAGCTAGGGTTAGGGTTTGGTCCAGGGACGTCGCCAGGGCTGAATCGACTGCAGTCTCGTGATCTCCCTCGAGGGCTGAAGTGAGGGCCCATGCCAGAAGGCGGCTCCATTGCAGGGTTAGGGTTCGAGGCAGGCTTACGTTGCGGTGGAGGGTCCCGGTTCGGGGTACGGTTAGGGTTAGGGTTAGGTCCCAGGAGGCTCCAGGCGCCCAACCCACAGCAGGGCAGTGTTCTCCCCGAAGGGCTGAGTTGAGGGCACAAGGGACCGTGCCGGTCAGGATCCGTCTTTGGCTGCCAAGGCCACACACGTGATTGGGCCCCTGGTCGAGGAGGCCTCCGGAATCCTCTGGGCAGCTGCAGCCGGGCCTGGGAAACGACATGGTGAGCTTCCAGGTTCCATGCCGAGTCAGCCTGCACCTCTACCGGACCCCAGGCGCGTGGTGTTGTCAGACGTTGGCATTGGGTCCTCTTGGGGAGAGAGCCTTAGCTAGGGTTAGGGTTCGGTCCAGGGACGTCGCCAGGGCCGAAGCGACTCCGGTCTCGTGATCTCCCTCGAGGGCTGAAGTGAGGGTCCATGCAGCAAGTCGGCTCAAGTGCAGGGTTAGGGGTCGAGGCCGGCTTAGGTTTCGGTGGAGGGTCCCCGTTCGGTGTGGGGTTAGGGTTAGGGTTAGGTCCCAGGAGGCTCCAGGCGCCGAACCCACAGCAGGGCAGTGGTCTTCCCGAAGGCCTGAGTTGAGGCCACAAGGGACCGTGCCGGTCAGGATCCGTCTTTGGCTGCCAAGGCCACAGACGTCGATCGGCCTCTGTTCGAGGAGGCCTCCGGAATCCTCTCGGTCAGCTGCACACGGGCCTGGGAAACCACATGGTGAGCTTGCAGCTTCCATGCCGAGTCAGCCTGCACCGCCTCTGGACCCCAGGCGCGTGGTCTTGTCAGACTTTGGCATGGGGTCCCCATGGGGAGGGAGCCTTAGCTAGGGTTAGGGTTTGGTCCAGGGACGTCGCCAGGGCTGAATCGACTGCAGTCTCGTGATCTCCCTCGAGGGCTGAAGTGAGGGCCCATGCCAGAAGGCGGCTCCATTGCAGGGTTAGGGTTCGAGGCAGGCTTACGTTGCGGTGGAGGGTCCTGGTTCGGGGTACGGTTAGGGTTAGGGTTAGGTCCCAGGAGGCTCCAGGCGCCCAACCCACAGCAGGGCAGTGTTCTCCCCGAAGGGCTGAGTTGAGGGCACAAGGGACCGTGCCGGTCAGGATCCGTCTTTGGCTGCCAAGGCCACACACGTGATTGGGCCCCTGGTCGAGGAGGCCTCCGGAATCCTCTGGGCAGCTGCTGCCGGGCCTGGGAAACGACATGGTGAGCTTCCAGGTTCCATGCCGAGTCAGCCTGCACCTCTTCCGGACCCCAGGCGCGTGGTGTTGTCAGACGTTGGCATTGGGTCCTCTTGGGGAGAGAGCCTTAGCTAGGGTTAGGGTTCGGTCCAGGGACGTGGCCAGGGCCGAAGCGACTCCGGTCTCGTGATCTCCCTCGAGGGCTGAAGTGAGGGCCCATGCAGCAAGGCGGCTCCAGTGCAGGGTTAGGGGTCGAGGCCGGCTTAGGTTTCGGTGGAGGGTCCCCGTTCGGTGTGGGGTTAGGGTTAGGGTTAGGTCCCAGGAGGCTCCAGGCGCCGAACCCACAGCAGGGCAGTGGTCTTCCCGAAGGCCTGAGTTGAGGGCACAAGGGACCGTGCCGGTCAGGATCCGTCTTTGGCTGCCAAGGCCACACACGTCGATCGGCCCCTGTTCGAGGAGGCCTCCGGAATCCTCTCGGTCAGCTGCACACGGGCCTGGGAAACCACATGGTGAGCTTGCAGCTTCCATGCCGAGTCAGCCTGCACCGCCTCTGGACCCCAGGCGCGTGGTCTTGTCAGACTTTGGCATGGGGTCCCCATGGGGAGCGAGCCTTAGCTAGGGTTAGGGTTTGGTCCAGGGACGTCGCCAGGGCTGAATCGACTCCAGTCTCGTGATCTCCCTCGAGGGCTGAAGTGAGGGCCCATGCCAGAAGGCGGCTCCATTGCAGGGTTAGGGTTCGAGGCAGGCTTACGTTGCGGTGGAGGGTCCCGGTTCGGGGTACGGTTAGGGTTAGGGTTAGGTCCCAGGAGGCTCCAGGCGCCCAACCCACAGCAGGGCAGTGTTCTCCCCGAAGGGCTGAGTTGAGGGCACAAGGGACCGTGCCGGTCAGGATCCGTCTTTGGCTGCCAAGGCCACACACGTGATTGGGCCCCTGGTCGAGGAGGCCTCCGGAATCCTCTGGGCAGCTGCAGCCGGGCCTGGGAAACGACATGGTGAGCTTCCAGGTTCCATGCCGAGTCAGCCTGCACCTCTTCCGGACCCCAGGCGCGTGGTGTTGTCAGACGTTGGCATTGGGTCCTCTTGGGGAGAGAGCCTTAGCTAGGGTTAGGGTTCGGTCCAGGGACGTGGCCAGGGCCGAAGCGACTCCGGTCTCGTGATCTCCCTCGAGGGCTGAAGTGAGGGCCCATGCAGCAAGGCGGCTCCAGTGCAGGGTTAGGGGTCGAGGCCGGCTTAGGTTTCGGTGGAGGGTCCCCGTTCGGTGTGGGGTTAGGGTTAGGGTTAGGTCCCAGGAGGCTCCAGGCGCCGAACCCACAGCAGGGCAGTGGTCTTCCCGAAGGCCTGAGTTGAGGGCACAAGGGACCGTGCCGGTCAGGATCCGTCTTTGGCTGCCAAGGCCACAGACGTCGATCGGCCCCTGTTCGAGGAGGCCTCCGGAATCCTCTCGGTCAGCTGCACACGGGCCTGGGAAACCACATGGTGAGCTTGCAGCTTCCATGCCGAGTCAGCCTGCACCGCCTCTGGACCCCAGGCGCGTGGTCTTGTCAGACTTTGGCATGGGGTCCCCATGGGGAGCGAGCCTTAGCTAGGGTTAGGGTTTGGTCCAGGGACGTCGCCAGGGCTGAATCGACTCCAGTCTCGTGATCTCCCTCGAGGGCTGAAGTGAGGGCCCATGCCAGAAGGCGGCTCCATTGCAGGGTTAGGGTTCGAGGCAGGCTTACGTTGCGGTGGAGGGTCCCGGTTCGGGGTACGGTTAGGGTTAGGGTTAGGTCCCAGGAGGCTCCAGGCGCCCAACCCACAGCAGGGCAGTGTTCTCCCCGAAGGGCTGAGTTGAGGGCACAAGGGACCGTGCCGGTCAGGATCCGTCTTTGGCTGCCAAGGCCACACACGTGATTGGGCCCCTGGTCGAGGAGGCCTCCGGAATCCTCTGGGCAGCTGCAGCCGGGCCTGGGAAACGACATGGTGAGCTTCCAGGTTCCATGCCGAGTCAGCCTGCACCTCTACCGGACCCCAGGCGCGTGGTGTTGTCAGACGTTGGCATTGGGTCCTCTTGGGGAGAGAGCCTTAGCTAGGGTTAGGGTTCGGTCCAGGGACGTGGCCAGGGCCGAAGCGACTCCGGTCTCGTGATCTCCCTCGAGGGCTGAAGTGAGGGCCCATGCAGCAAGGCGGCTCCAGTGCAGGGTTAGGGGTCGAGGCCGGCTTAGGTTTCGGTGGAGGGTCCCCGTTCGGTGTGGGGTTAGGGTTAGGGTTAGGTCCCAGGAGGCTCCAGGCGCCGAACCCACAGCAGGGCAGTGGTCTTCCCGAAGGCCTGAGTTGAGGGCACAAGGGACCGTGCCGGTCAGGATCCGTCTTTGGCTGCCAAGGCCACAGACGTCGATCGGCCCCTGTTCGAGGAGGCCTCCGGAATCCTCTCGGTCAGCTGCACACGGGCCTGGGAAACCACATGGTGAGCTTGCAGCTTCCATGCCGAGTCAGCCTGCACCGCCTCTGGACCCCAGGCGCGTGGTCTTGTCAGACTTTGGCATGGGGTCCCCATGGGGAGGGAGCCTTAGCTAGGGTTAGGGTTTGGTCCAGGGACGTCGCCAGGGCTGAATCGACTGCAGTCTCGTGATCTCCCTCGAGGGCTGAAGTGAGGGCCCATGCCAGAAGGCGGCTCCATTGCAGGGTTAGGGTTCGAGGCAGGCTTACGTTGCGGTGGAGGGTCCCGGTTCGGGGTACGGTTAGGGTTAGGGTTAGGTCCCAGGAGGCTCCAGGCGCCCAACCCACAGCAGGGCAGTGTTCTCCCCGAAGGGCTGAGTGGAGGGCACAAGGGACCGTGCCGGTCAGGATCCGTCTTTGGCTGCCAAGGCCAAACACGTGATTGGGCCCCTGGTCGAGGAGGCCTCCGGAATCCTCTGGGCAGCTGCAGCCGGGCCTGGGAAACGACATGGTGAGCTTCCAGGTTCCATGCCGAGTCAGCCTGCACCTCTACCGGACCCCAGGCGCGTGGTGTTGTCAGACGTTGGCATTGGGTCCTTTGGGGAGAGAGCCTTAGCTAGGGTTAGGGTTCGGTCCAGGGACGTGGCCAGGGCCGAAGCGACTCCGGTCTCGTGATCTCCCTCGAGGGCTGAAGTGAGGGCCCATGCAGCAAGGCGGCTCCAGTGCAGGGTTAGGGGTCGAGGCCGGCTTAGGTTTCGGTGGAGGGTCCCCGTTCGGTGTGGGGTTAGGGTTAGGGTTAGTTCCCAGGAGGCTCCAGGCGCCGAACCCACAGCAGGGCAGTGGTCTTCCCGAAGGCCTGAGTTGAGGCCACAAGGGACCGTGCCGGTCAGGATCCGTCTTTGGCTGCCAAGGCCACAGACGTCGATCGGTCCCTGTTCGAGGAGGCCTCCGGAATGCTCTCGGTCAGCTGCACACGGGCCTGGGAAACCACATGGTGAGCTTGCAGCTTCCATGCCGAGTCAGCCTGCACCGCCTCTGGACCCCAGGCGCGTGGTCTTGTCAGACTTTGGCATGGGGTCCCCATGGGGAGGGAGCCTTAGCTAGGGTTAGGGTTTGGTCCAGGGACGTCGCCAGGGCTGAATCGACTGCAGTCTCGTGATCTCCCTCGAGGGCTGAAGTGAGGGCCCATGCCAGAAGGCGGCTCCATTGCAGGGTTAGGGTTCGAGGCAGGCTTACGTTGCGGTGGAGGGTCCCGGTTCGGGGTACGGTTAGGGTTAGGGTTAGGTCCCAGGAGGCTCCAGGCGCCCAACCCACAGCAGGGCAGTGTTCTCCCCGAAGGGCTGAGTGGAGGGCACAAGGGACCGTGCCGGTCAGGATCCGTCTTTGGCTGCCAAGGCCACACACGTGATTGGGGCCCTGGTCGAGGAGGCCTCCGGAATCCTCTGGGCAGCTGCAGCCGGGCCTGGGAAACGACATGGTGAGCTTCCAGGTTCCATGCCGAGTCAGCCTGCACCTCTACCGGACCCCAGGCGCGTGGTGTTGTCAGACGTTGGCATTGGGTCCTCTTGGGGAGAGAGCCTTAGCTAGGGTTAGGGTTCGGTCCAGGGACGTGGCCAGGGCCGAAGCGACTCCGGTCTCGTGATCTCCCTCGAGGGCTGAAGTGAGGGCCCATGCAGCAAGGCGGCTCAAGTGCAGGGTTAGGGGTCGAGGCCGGCTTAGGTTTCGGTGGAGGGTCCCCGTTCGGTGTGGGGTTAGGGTTAGGGTTAGGTGCCAGGAGGCTCCAGGCGCCGAACCCACAGCAGGGCAGTGGTCTTCCCGAAGGCCTGAGTTGAGGGCACAAGGGACCGTGCCGGTCAGGATCCGTCTTTGGCTGCCAAGGCCACACACGTCGATCGGCCCCTGTTCGAGGAGGCCTCCGGAATCCTCTCGGTCAGCTGCACACGGGCCTGGGAAACCACATGGTGAGCTTGCAGCTTCCATGCCGAGTCAGCCTGCACCGCCTCTGGACCCCAGGCGCGTGGTCTTGTCAGACTTTGGCATGGGGTCCCCATGGGGAGCGAGCCTTAGCTAGGGTTAGGGTTTGGTCCAGGGACGTCGCCAGGGCTGAATCGACTCCAGTCTCGTGATCTCCCTCGAGGGCTGAAGTGAGGGCCCATGCCAGAAGGCGGCTCCATTGCAGGGTTAGGGTTCGAGGCAGGCTTACGTTGCGGTGGAGGGTCCCGGTTCGGGGTACGGTTAGGGTTAGGGTTAGGTCCCAGGAGGCTCCAGGCGCCCAACCCACAGCAGGGCAGTGTTCTCCCCGAAGGGCTGAGTTGAGGGCACAAGGGACCGTGCCGGTCAGGATCCGTCTTTGGCTGCCAAGGCCACACACGTGATTGGGCCCCTGGTCGAGGAGGCCTCCGGAATCCTCTGGGCAGCTGCAGCCGGGCCTGGGAAACGACATGGTGAGCTTCCAGGTTCCATGCCGAGTCAGCCTGCACCTCTTCCGGACCCCAGGCGCGTGGTGTTGTCAGACGTTGGCATTGGGTCCTCTTGGGGAGAGAGCCTTAGCTAGGGTTAGGGTTCGGTCCAGGGACGTGGCCAGGGCCGAAGCGACTCCGGTCTCGTGATCTCCCTCGAGGGCTGAAGTGAGGGCCCATGCAGCAAGGCGGCTCCAGTGCAGGGTTAGGGGTCGAGGCCGGCTTAGGTTTCGGTGGAGGGTCCCCGTTCGGTGTGGGGTTAGGGTTAGGGTTAGGTCCCAGGAGGCTCCAGGCGCCGAACCCACAGCAGGGCAGTGGTCTTCCCGAAGGCCTGAGTTGAGGGCACAAGGGACCGTGCCGGTCAGGATCCGTCTTTGGCTGCCAAGGCCACAGACGTCGATCGGCCCCTGTTCGAGGAGGCCTCCGGAATCCTCTCGGTCAGCTGCACACGGGCCTGGGAAACCACATGGTGAGCTTGCAGCTTCCATGCCGAGTCAGCCTGCACCGCCTCTGGACCCCAGGCGCGTGGTCTTGTCAGACTTTGGCATGGGGTCCCCATGGGGAGCGAGCCTTAGCTAGGGTTAGGGTTTGGTCCAGGGACGTCGCCAGGGCTGAATCGACTCCAGTCTCGTGATCTCCCTCGAGGGCTGAAGTGAGGGCCCATGCCAGAAGGCGGCTCCATTGCAGGGTTAGGGTTCGAGGCAGGCTTACGTTGCGGTGGAGGGTCCCGGTTCGGGGTACGGTTAGGGTTAGGGTTAGGTCCCAGGAGGCTCCAGGCGCCCAACCCACAGCAGGGCAGTGTTCTCCCCGAAGGGCTGAGTTGAGGGCACAAGGGACCGTGCCGGTCAGGATCCGTCTTTGGCTGCCAAGGCCACACACGTGATTGGGCCCCTGGTCGAGGAGGCCTCCGGAATCCTCTGGGCAGCTGCAGCCGGGCCTGGGAAACGACATGGTGAGCTTCCAGGTTCCATGCCGAGTCAGCCTGCACCTCTTCCGGACCCCAGGCGCGTGGTGTTGTCAGACGTTGGCATTGGGTCCTCTTGGGGAGAGAGCCTTAGCTAGGGTTAGGGTTCGGTCCAGGGACGTGGCCAGGGCCGAAGCGACTCCGGTCTCGTGATCTCCCTCGAGGGCTGAAGTGAGGGCCCATGCAGCAAGGCGGCTCCAGTGCAGGGTTAGGGGTCGAGGCCGGCTTAGGTTTCGGTGGAGGGTCCCCGTTCGGTGTGGGGTTAGGGTTAGGGTTAGGTCCCAGGAGGCTCCAGGCGCCGAACCCACAGCAGGGCAGTGGTCTTCCCGAAGGCCTGAGTTGAGGCCACAAGGGACCGTGCCGGTCAGGATCCGTCTTTGGCTGCCAAGGCCACAGACGTCGATCGGCCCCTGTTCGAGGAGGCCTCCGGAATCCTCTCGGTCAGCTGCACACGGGCCTGGGAAACCACATGGTGAGCTTGCAGCTTCCATGCCGAGTCAGCCTGCACCGCCTCTGGACCCCAGGCGCGTGGTCTTGTCAGACTTTGGCATGGGGTCCCCATGGGGAGCGAGCCTTAGCTAGGGTTAGGGTTTGGTCCAGGGACGTCGCCAGGGCTGAATCGACTCCAGTCTCGTGATCTCCCTCGAGGGCTGAAGTGAGGGCCCATGCCAGAAGGCGGCTCCATTGCAGGGTTAGGGTTCGAGGCAGGCTTACGTTGCGGTGGAGGGTCCCGGTTCGGGGTACGGTTAGGGTTAGGGTTAGGTCCCAGGAGGCTCCAGGCGCCCAACCCACAGCAGGGCAGTGTTCTCCCCGAAGGGCTGAGTTGAGGGCACAAGGGACCGTGCCGGTCAGGATCCGTCTTTGGCTGCCAAGGCCACACACGTGATTGGGCCCCTGGTCGAGGAGGCCTCCGGAATCCTCTGGGCAGCTGCAGCCGGGCCTGGGAAACGACATGGTGAGCTTCCAGGTTCCATGCCGAGTCAGCCTGCACCTCTACCGGACCCCAGGCGCGTGGTGTTGTCAGACGTTGGCATTGGGTCCTCTTGGGGAGAGAGCCTTAGCTAGGGTTAGGGTTCGGTCCAGGGACGTGGCCAGGGCCGAAGCGACTCCGGTCTCGTGATCTCCCTCGAGGGCTGAAGTGAGGGCCCATGCAGCAAGGCGGCTCCAGTGCAGGGTTAGGGGTCGAGGCCGGCTTAGGTTTCGGTGGAGGGTCCCCGTTCGGTGTGGGGTTAGGGTTAGGGTTAGGTCCCAGGAGGCTCCAGGCGCCGAACCCACAGCAGGGCAGTGGTCTTCCCGAAGGCCTGAGTTGAGGGCACAAGGGACCGTGCCGGTCAGGATCCGTCTTTGGCTGCCAAGGCCACAGACGTCGATCGGCCCCTGTTCGAGGAGGCCTCCGGAATCCTCTCGGTCAGCTGCACACGGGCCTGGGAAACCACATGGTGAGCTTGCAGCTTCCATGCCGAGTCAGCCTGCACCGCCTCTGGACCCCAGGCGCGTGGTCTTGTCAGACTTTGGCATGGGGTCCCCATGGGGAGGGAGCCTTAGCTAGGGTTAGGGTTTGGTCCAGGGACGTCGCCAGGGCTGAATCGACTGCAGTCTCGTGATCTCCCTCGAGGGCTGAAGTGAGGGCCCATGCCAGAAGGCGGCTCCATTGCAGGGTTAGGGTTCGAGGCAGGCTTACGTTGCGGTGGAGGGTCCCGGTTCGGGGTACGGTTAGGGTTAGGGTTAGGTCCCAGGAGGCTCCAGGCGCCCAACCCACAGCAGGGCAGTGTTCTCCCCGAAGGGCTGAGTGGAGGGCACAAGGGACCGTGCCGGTCAGGATCCGTCTTTGGCTGCCAAGGCCAAACACGTGATTGGGCCCCTGGTCGAGGAGGCCTCCGGAATCCTCTGGGCAGCTGCAGCCGGGCCTGGGAAACGACATGGTGAGCTTCCAGGTTCCATGCCGAGTCAGCCTGCACCTCTACCGGACCCCAGGCGCGTGGTGTTGTCAGACGTTGGCATTGGGTCCTTTGGGGAGAGAGCCTTAGCTAGGGTTAGGGTTCGGTCCAGGGACGTGGCCAGGGCCGAAGCGACTCCGGTCTCGTGATCTCCCTCGAGGGCTGAAGTGAGGGCCCATGCAGCAAGGCGGCTCCAGTGCAGGGTTAGGGGTCGAGGCCGGCTTAGGTTTCGGTGGAGGGTCCCCGTTCGGTGTGGGGTTAGGGTTAGGGTTAGTTCCCAGGAGGCTCCAGGCGCCGAACCCACAGCAGGGCAGTGGTCTTCCCGAAGGCCTGAGTTGAGGCCACAAGGGACCGTGCCGGTCAGGATCCGTCTTTGGCTGCCAAGGCCACAGACGTCGATCGGTCCCTGTTCGAGGAGGCCTCCGGAATGCTCTCGGTCAGCTGCACACGGGCCTGGGAAACCACATGGTGAGCTTGCAGCTTCCATGCCGAGTCAGCCTGCACCGCCTCTGGACCCCAGGCGCGTGGTCTTGTCAGACTTTGGCATGGGGTCCCCATGGGGAGGGAGCCTTAGCTAGGGTTAGGGTTTGGTCCAGGGACGTCGCCAGGGCTGAATCGACTGCAGTCTCGTGATCTCCCTCGAGGGCTGAAGTGAGGGCCCATGCCAGAAGGCGGCTCCATTGCAGGGTTAGGGTTCGAGGCAGGCTTACGTTGCGGTGGAGGGTCCCGGTTCGGGGTACGGTTAGGGTTAGGGTTAGGTCCCAGGAGGCTCCAGGCGCCCAACCCACAGCAGGGCAGTGTTCTCCCCGAAGGGCTGAGTGGAGGGCACAAGGGACCGTGCCGGTCAGGATCCGTCTTTGGCTGCCAAGGCCACACACGTGATTGGGGCCCTGGTCGAGGAGGCCTCCGGAATCCTCTGGGCAGCTGCAGCCGGGCCTGGGAAACGACATGGTGAGCTTCCAGGTTCCATGCCGAGTCAGCCTGCACCTCTACCGGACCCCAGGCGCGTGGTGTTGTCAGACGTTGGCATTGGGTCCTCTTGGGGAGAGAGCCTTAGCTAGGGTTAGGGTTCGGTCCAGGGACGTGGCCAGGGCCGAAGCGACTCCGGTCTCGTGATCTCCCTCGAGGGCTGAAGTGAGGGCCCATGCAGCAAGGCGGCTCAAGTGCAGGGTTAGGGGTCGAGGCCGGCTTAGGTTTCGGTGGAGGGTCCCCGTTCGGTGTGGGGTTAGGGTTAGGGTTAGGTGCCAGGAGGCTCCAGGCGCCGAACCCACAGCAGGGCAGTGGTCTTCCCGAAGGCCTGAGTTGAGGGCACAAGGGACCGTGCCGGTCAGGATCCGTCTTTGGCTGCCAAGGCCACACACGTCGATCGGCCCCTGTTCGAGGAGGCCTCCGGAATCCTCTCGGTCAGCTGCACACGGGCCTGGGAAACCACATGGTGAGCTTGCAGCTTCCATGCCGAGTCAGCCTGCACCGCCTCTGGACCCCAGGCGCGTGGTCTTGTCAGACTTTGGCATGGGGTCCCCATGGGGAGCGAGCCTTAGCTAGGGTTAGGGTTTGGTCCAGGGACGTCGCCAGGGCTGAATCGACTCCAGTCTCGTGATCTCCCTCGAGGGCTGAAGTGAGGGCCCATGCCAGAAGGCGGCTCCATTGCAGGGTTAGGGTTCGAGGCAGGCTTACGTTGCGGTGGAGGGTCCCGGTTCGGGGTACGGTTAGGGTTAGGGTTAGGTCCCAGGAGGCTCCAGGCGCCCAACCCACAGCAGGGCAGTGTTCTCCCCGAAGGGCTGAGTTGAGGGCACAAGGGACCGTGCCGGTCAGGATCCGTCTTTGGCTGCCAAGGCCACACACGTGATTGGGCCCCTGGTCGAGGAGGCCTCCGGAATCCTCTGGGCAGCTGCAGCCGGGCCTGGGAAACGACATGGTGAGCTTCCAGGTTCCATGCCGAGTCAGCCTGCACCTCTTCCGGACCCCAGGCGCGTGGTGTTGTCAGACGTTGGCATTGGGTCCTCTTGGGGAGAGAGCCTTAGCTAGGGTTAGGGTTCGGTCCAGGGACGTGGCCAGGGCCGAAGCGACTCCGGTCTCGTGATCTCCCTCGAGGGCTGAAGTGAGGGCCCATGCAGCAAGGCGGCTCCAGTGCAGGGTTAGGGGTCGAGGCCGGCTTAGGTTTCGGTGGAGGGTCCCCGTTCGGTGTGGGGTTAGGGTTAGGGTTAGGTCCCAGGAGGCTCCAGGCGCCGAACCCACAGCAGGGCAGTGGTCTTCCCGAAGGCCTGAGTTGAGGGCACAAGGGACCGTGCCGGTCAGGATCCGTCTTTGGCTGCCAAGGCCACAGACGTCGATCGGCCCCTGTTCGAGGAGGCCTCCGGAATCCTCTCGGTCAGCTGCACACGGGCCTGGGAAACCACATGGTGAGCTTGCAGCTTCCATGCCGAGTCAGCCTGCACCGCCTCTGGACCCCAGGCGCGTGGTCTTGTCAGACTTTGGCATGGGGTCCCCATGGGGAGCGAGCCTTAGCTAGGGTTAGGGTTTGGTCCAGGGACGTCGCCAGGGCTGAATCGACTCCAGTCTCGTGATCTCCCTCGAGGGCTGAAGTGAGGGCCCATGCCAGAAGGCGGCTCCATTGCAGGGTTAGGGTTCGAGGCAGGCTTACGTTGCGGTGGAGGGTCCCGGTTCGGGGTACGGTTAGGGTTAGGGTTAGGTCCCAGGAGGCTCCAGGCGCCCAACCCACAGCAGGGCAGTGTTCTCCCCGAAGGGCTGAGTGGAGGGCACAAGGGACCGTGCCGGTCAGGATCCGTCTTTGGCTGCCAAGGCCACACACGTGATTGGGCCCCTGGTCGAGGAGGCCTCCGGAATCCTCTGGGCAGCTGCAGCCGGGCCTGGGAAACGACATGGTGAGCTTCCAGGTTCCATGCCGAGTCAGCCTGCACCTCTACCGGACCCCAGGCGCGTGGTGTTGTCAGACGTTGGCATTGGGTCCTCTTGGGGAGAGAGCCTTAGCTAGGGTTAGGGTTCGGTCCAGGGACGTCGCCAGGGCCGAAGCGACTCCGGTCTCGTGATCTCCCTCGAGGGCTGAAGTGAGGGTCCATGCAGCAAGGCGGCTCAAGTGCAGGGTTAGGGGTCGAGGCCGGCTTAGGTTTCGGTGGAGGGTCCCCGTTCGGTGTGGGGTTAGGGTTAGGGTTAGGTCCCAGGAGGCTCCAGGCGCCGAACCCACAGCAGGGCAGTGGTCTTCCCGAAGGCCTGAGTTGAGGCCACAAGGGACCGTGCCGGTCAGGATCCGTCTTTGGCTGCCAAGGCCACAGACGTCGATCGGTCCCTGTTCGAGGAGGCCTCCGGAATGCTCTCGGTCAGCTGCACACGGGCCTGGGAAACCACATGGTGACCTTGCAGCTTCCATGCCGAGTCAGCCTGCACCGCCTCTGGACCCCAGGCGCGTGGTCTTGTCAGACTTTGGCATGGGGTCCCCATGGGGAGGGAGCCTTAGCTAGGGTTAGGGTTTGGTCCAGGGACGTCGCCAGGGCTGAATCGACTGCAGTCTCGTGATCTCCCTCGAGGGCTGAAGTGAGGGCCCATGCCAGAAGGCGGCTCCATTGCAGGGTTAGGGTTCGAGGCAGGCTTACGTTGCGGTGGAGGGTCCCGGTTCGGGGTACGGTTAGGGTTAGGGTTAGGTCCCAGGAGGCTCCAGGCGCCCAACCCACAGCAGGGCAGTGTTCTACCCGAAGGGCTGAGTGGAGGGCACAAGGGACCGTGCCGGTCAGGATCCGTCTTTGGCTGCCAAGGCCACACACGTGATTGGGCCCCTGGTCGAGGAGGCCTCCGGAATCCTCTGGGCAGCTGCAGCCGGGCCTGGGAAACGACATGGTGAGCTTCCAGGTTCCATGCCGAGTCAGCCTGCACCTCTACCGGACCCCAGGCGCGTGGTGTTGTCAGACGTTGGCATTGGGTCCTCTTGGGGAGAGAGCCTTAGCTAGGGTTAGGGTTCGGTCCAGGGACGTGGCCAGGGCCGAAGCGACTCCGGTCTCGTGATCTCCCTCGAGGGCTGAAGTGAGGGCCCATGCAGCAAGGCGGCTCCAGTGCAGGGTTAGGGGTCGAGGCCGGCTTAGGTTTCGGTGGAGGGTCCCCGTTCGGTGTGGGGTTAGGGTTAGGGTTAGGTCCCAGGAGGCTCCAGGCGCCGAACCCACAGCAGGGCAGTGGTCTTCCCGAAGGCCTGAGTTGAGGGCACAAGGGACCGTGCCGGTCAGGATCCGTCTTTGGCTGCCAAGGCCACAGACGTCGATCGGCCCCTGTTCGAGGAGGCCTCCGGAATCCTCTCGGTCAGCTGCACACGGGCCTGGGAAACCACATGGTGAGCTTGCAGCTTCCATGCCGAGTCAGCCTGCACCGCCTCTGGACCCCAGGCGCGTGGTCTTGTCAGACTTTGGCATGGGGTCCCCATGGGGAGGGAGCCTTAGCTAGGGTTAGGGTTTGGTCCAGGGACGTCGCCAGGGCTGAATCGACTCCAGTCTCGTGATCTCCCTCGAGGGCTGAAGTGAGGGCCCATGCCAGAAGGCAGCTCCATTGCAGGGTTAGGGTTCGAGGCAGGCTTACGTTGCGGTGGAGGGTCCCGGTTCGGGGTACGGTTAGGGTTAGGGTTAGGTCCCAGGAGGCTCCAGGCGCCCAACCCACAGCAGGGCAGTGTTCTCCCCGAAGGGCTGAGTTGCGGGCACAAGGGACGGTGCCGGTCAGGATCCGTCTTTGGCTGCCAAGGCCACACACGTGATTGGGCCCCTGGTCGAGGAGGCCTCCGGAATCCTCTGGGCAGCTGCAGCCGGGCCTGGGAAACGACATGGTGAGCTTCCAGGTTCCATGCCGAGTCAGCCTGCACCTCTACCGGACCCCAGGCGCGTGGTGTTGTCAGACGTTGGCATTGGGTCCTCTTGGGGAGAGAGCCTTAGCTAGGGTTAGGGTTCGGTCCAGGGACGTGGCCAGGGCCGAAGCGACTCCGGTCTCGTGATCTCCCTCGAGGGCTGAAGTGAGGGCCCATGCAGCAAGGCGGCTCCAGTGCAGGGTTAGGGGTCGAGGCCGGCTTAGGTTTCGGTGGAGGGTCCCCGTTCGGTGTGGGGTTAGGGTTAGGGTTAGGTCCCAGGAGGCTCCAGGCGCCGAACCCACAGCAGGGCAGTGGTCTTCCCGAAGGCCTGAGTTGAGGGCACAAGGGACCGTGCCGGTCAGGATCCGTCTTTGGCTGCCAAGGCCACACACGTCGATCGGCCCCTGTTCGAGGAGGCCTCCGGAATCCTCTCGGTCAGCTGCACACGGGCCTGGGAAACCACATGGTGAGCTTGCAGCTTCCATGCCGAGTCAGCCTGCACCGCCTCTGGACCCCAGGCGCGTGGTCTTGTCAGACTTTGGCATGGGGTCCCCATGGGGAGGGAGCCTTAGCTAGGGTTAGGGTTTGGTCCAGGGACGTCGCCAGGGCTGAATCGACTCCAGTCTCGTGATCTCCCTCGAGGGCTGAAGTGAGGGCCCATGCCAGAAGGCGGCTCCATTGCAGGGTTAGGGTTCGGGGCAGGCTTACGTTGCGGTGGAGGGTCCCGGTTCGGGGTACGGTTAGGGTTAGGGTTAGGTCCCAGGAGGCTCCAGGCGCCGAACCCACAGCAGGGCAGTGTTCTACCCGAAGGGCTGAGTGGAGGGCACAAGGGACCGTGCCGGTCAGGATCCGTCTTTGGCTGCCAAGGCCACACACGTGATTGGGCCCCTGGTCGAGGAGGCCTCCGGAATCCTCTGGGCAGCTGCAGCCGGGCCTGGGAAACGACATGGTGAGCTTCCAGGTTCCATGCCGAGTCAGCCTGCACCTCTACCGGACCCCAGGCGCGTGGTGTTGTCAGACGTTGGCATTGGGTCCTCTTGGGGAGAGAGCCTTAGCTAGGGTTAGGGTTCGGTCCAGGGACGTGGCCAGGGCCGAAGCGACTCCGGTCTCGTGATCTCCCTCGAGGGCTGAAGTGAGGGCCCATGCAGCAAGGCGGCTCCAGTGCAGGGTTAGGGGTCGAGGCCGGCTTAGGTTTCGGTGGAGGGTCCCCGTTCGGTGTGGGGTTAGGGTTAGGGTTAGGTCCCAGGAGGCTCCAGGCGCCGAACCCACAGCAGGGCAGTGGTCTTCCCGAAGGCCTGAGTTGAGGGCACAAGGGACCGTGCCGGTCAGGATCCGTCTTTGGCTGCCAAGGACACAGACGTCGATCGGCCCCTGTTCGAGGAGGCCTCCGGAATCCTCTCGGTCAGCTGCACACGGGCCTGGGAAACCACATGGTGAGCTTGCAGCTTCCATGCCGAGTCAGCCTGCACCGCCTCTGGACCCCAGGCGCGTGGTCTTGTCAGACTTTGGCATGGGGTCCCCATGGGGAGCGAGCCTTAGCTAGGGTTAGGGTTTGGTCCAGGGACGTCGCCAGGGCTGAATCGACTCCAGTCTCGTGATCTCCCTCGAGGGCTGAAGTGAGGGCCCATGCCAGAAGGCGGCTCCATTGCAGGGTTAGGGTTCGAGGCAGGCTTACGTTGCGGTGGAGGGTCCCGGTTCGGGGTACGGTTAGGGTTAGGGTTAGGTCCCAGGAGGCTCCAGGCGCCCAACCCACAGCAGGGCAGTGTTCTCCCCGAAGGGCTGAGTGGAGGGCACAAGGGACCGTGCCGGTCAGGATCCGTCTTTGGCTGCCAAGGCCACACACGTGATTGGGCCCCTGGTCGAGGAGGCCTCCGGAATCCTCTGGGCAGCTGCAGCCGGGCCTGGGAAACGACATGGTGAGCTTCCAGGTTCCATGCCGAGTCAGCCTGCACCTCTACCGGACCCCAGGCGCGTGGTGTTGTCAGACGTTGGCATTGGGTCCTCTTGGGGAGAGAGCCTTAGCTAGGGTTAGGGTTCGGTCCAGGGACGTGGCCAGGGCCGAAGCGACTCCGGTCTCGTGATCTCCCTCGAGGGCTGAAGTGAGGGCCCATGCAGCAAGGCGGCTCCAGTGCAGGGTTAGGGGTCGAGGCCGGCTTAGGTTTCGGTGGAGGGTCCCCGTTCGGTGTGGGGTTAGGGTTAGGGTTAGGTCCCAGGAGGCTCCAGGCGCCGAACCCACAGCAGGGCAGTGGTCTTCCCGAAGGCCTGAGTTGAGGCCACAAGGGACCGTGCCGGTCAGGATCCGTCTTTGGCTGCCAAGGACACAGACGTCGATCGGCCCCTGTTCGAGGAGGCCTCCGGAATCCTCTCGGTCAGCTGCACACGGGCCTGGGAAACCACATGGTGAGCTTGCAGCTTCCATGCCGAGTCAGCCTGCACCGCCTCTGGACCCCAGGCGCGTGGTCTTGTCAGACTTTGGCATGGGGTCCCCATGGGGAGGGAGCCTTAGCTAGGGTTAGGGTTTGGTCCAGGGACGTCGCCAGGGCTGAATCGACTCCAGTCTCGTGATCTCCCTCGAGGGCTGAAGTGAGGGCCCATGCCAGAAGGCGGCTCCATTGCAGGGTTAGTGTTCGGGGCAGGCTTACGTTGCGGTGGAGGGTCCCGGTTCGGGGTACGGTTAGGGTTAGGGTTAGGTCCCAGGAGGCTCCAGGCGCCCAACCCACAGCAGGGCAGTGTTCTCCCCGAAGGGCTGAGTGGAGGGCACAAAGGACCGTGCCGGTCAGGATCCGTCTTTGGCTGCCAAGGCCACACACGTGATTGGGCCCCTGGTCGAGGAGGCCTCCGGAATCCTCTGGGCAGCTGCAGCCGGGCCTGGGAAACGACATGGTGAGCTTCCAGGTTCCATGCCGAGTCAGCCTGCACCTCTACCGGACCCCAGGCGCGTGGTGTTGTCAGACGTTGGCATTGGGTCCTCTTGGGGAGAGAGCCTTAGCTAGGGTTAGGGTTCGGTCCAGGGACGTGGCCAGGGCCGAAGCGACTCCGGTCTCGTGATCTCCCTCGAGGGCTGAAGTGAGGGCCCATGCAGCAAGGCGGCTCCAGTGCAGGGTTAGGGGTCGAGGCCGGCTTAGGTTTCGGTGGAGGGTCCCCGTTCGGTGTGGGGTTAGGGTTAGGGTTAGGTCCCAGGAGGCTCCAGGCGCCGAACCCACAGCAGGGCAGTGGTCTTCCCGAAGGCCTGAGTTGAGGCCACAAGGGACCGTGCCGGTCAGGATCCGTCTTTGGCTGCCAAGGCCACAGACGTCGATCGGCCCCTGTTCGAGGAGGCCTCCGGAATCCTCTCGGTCAGCTGCACACGGGCCTGGGAAACCACATGGTGAGCTTGCAGCTTCCATGCCGAGTCAGCCTGCACCGCCTCTGGACCCCAGGCGCGTGGTCTTGTCAGACTTTGGCATGGGGTCCCCATGGGGAGCGAGCCTTAGCTAGGGTTAGGGTTTGGTCCAGGGACGTCGCCAGGGCTGAATCGACTCCAGTCTCGTGATCTCCCTCGAGGGCTGAAGTGAGGGCCCATGCCAGAAGGCGGCTCCATTGCAGGGTTAGGGTTCGAGGCAGGCTTACGTTGCGGTGGAGGGTCCCGGTTCGGGGTACGGTTAGGGTTAGGGTTAGGTCCCAGGAGGCTCCAGGCGCCCAACCCACAGCAGGGCAGTGTTCTACCCGAAGGGCTGAGTGGAGGGCACAAGGGACCGTGCCGGTCAGGATCCGTCTTTGGCTGCCAAGGCCACACACGTGATTGGGCCCCTGGTCGAGGAGGCCTCCGGAATCCTCTGGGCAGCTGCAGCCGGGCCTGGGAAACGACATGGTGAGCTTCCAGGTTCCATGCCGAGTCAGCCTGCACCTCTACCGGACCCCAGGCGCGTGGTGTTGTCAGACGTTGGCATTGGGTCCTCTTGGGGAGAGAGCCTTAGCTAGGGTTAGGGTTCGGTCCAGGGACGTGGCCAGGGCCGAAGCGACTCCGGTCTCGTGATCTCCCTCGAGGGCTGAAGTGAGGGCCCATGCAGCAAGGCGGCTCCAGTGCAGGGTTAGGGGTCGAGGCCGGCTTAGGTTTCGGTGGAGGGTCCCCGTTCGGTGTGGGGTTAGGGTTAGGGTTAGGTCCCAGGAGGCTCCAGGCGCCGAACCCACAGCAGGGCAGTGGTCTTCCCGAAGGCCTGAGTTGAGGCCACAAGGGACCGTGCCGGTCAGGATCCGTCTTTGGCTGCCAAGGCCACAGACGTCGATCGGCCCCTGTTCGAGGAGGCCTCCGGAATCCTCTCGGTCAGCTGCACACGGGCCTGGGAAACCACATGGTGAGCTTGCAGCTTCCATGCCGAGTCAGCCTGCACCGCCTCTGGACCCCAGGCGCGTGGTCTTGTCAGACTTTGGCATGGGGTCCCCATGGGGAGGGAGCCTTAGCTAGGGTTAGGGTTTGGTCCAGGGACGTCGCCAGGGCTGAATCGACTCCAGTCTCGTGATCTCCCTCGAGGGCTGAAGTGAGGGCCCATGCCAGAAGGCGGCTCCATTGCAGGGTTAGGGTTCGAGGCAGGCTTACGTTGCGGTGGAGGGTCCCGGTTCGGGGTACGGTTAGGGTTAGGGTTAGGTCCCAGGAGGCTCCAGGCGCCCAACCCACAGCAGGGCAGTGTTCTCCCCGAAGGGCTGAGTGGAGGGCACAAGGGACCGTGCCGGTCAGGATCCGTCTTTGGCTGCCAAGGCCACACACGTGATTGGGCCCCTGGTCGAGGAGGCCACCGGAATCCTCTGGGCAGCTGCAGCCGGGCCTGGGAAACGACATGGTGAGCTTCCAGGTTCCATGCCGAGTCAGCCTGCACCTCTACCGGACCCCAGGCGCGTGGTGTTGTCAGACGTTGGCATTGGGTCCTCTTGGGGAGAGAGCCTTAGCTAGGGTTAGGGTTCGTTCCAGGGACGTCGCCAGGGCCGAAGCGACTCCGGTCTCGTGATCTCCCTCGAGGGCTGAAGTGAGGGTCCATGCAGCAAGGCGGCTCAAGTGCAGGGTTAGGGGTCGAGGCCGGCTTAGGTTTCGGTGGAGGGTCCCCGTTCGGTGTGGGGTTAGGGTTAGGGTTAGGTCCCAGGAGGCTCCAGGCGCCGAACCCACAGCAGGGCAGTGGTCTTCCCGAAGGCCTGAGTTGAGGCCACAAGGGACCGTGCCGGTCAGGATCCGTCTTTGGCTGCCAAGGCCACAGACGTCGATCGGCCCCTGTTCGAGGAGGCCTCCGGAATCCTCTCGGTCAGCTGCACACGGGCCTGGGAAACCACATGGTGAGCTTGCAGCTTCCATGCCGAGTCAGCCTGCACCGCCTCTGGACCCCAGGCGCGTGGTCTTGTCAGACTTTGGCATGGGGTCCCCATGGGGAGGGAGCCTTAGCTAGGGTTAGGGTTTGGTCCAGGGACGTCGCCAGGGCTGAATCGACTCCAGTCTCGTGATCTCCCTCGAGGGCTGAAGTGAGGGCCCATGCCAGAAGGCGGCTCCATTGCAGGGTTAGGGTTCGAGGCAGGCTTACGTTGCGGTGGAGGGTCCCGGTTCGGGGTACGGTTAGGGTTAGGGTTAGGTCCCAGGAGGCTCCAGGCGCCCAACCCACAGCAGGGCAGTGTTCTCCCCGAAGGGCTGAGTGGAGGGCACAATGGACCGTGCCGGTCAGGATCCGTCTTTGGCTGCCAAGGCCACACACGTGATTGGGCCCCTGGTCCAGGAGGCCTCCGGAATCCTCTGGGCAGCTGCAGCCGGGCCTGGGAAACGACATGGTGAGCTTCCAGGTTCCATGCCGAGTCAGCCTGCACCTCTACCGGACCCCAGGCGCGTGGTGTTGTCAGACGTTGGCATTGGGTCCTCTTGGGGAGAGAGCCTTAGCTAGGGTTAGGGTTCGGTCCAGGGACGTGGCCAGGGCCGAAGCGACTCCGGTCTCGTGATCTCCCTCGAGGGCTGAAGTGAGGGCCCATGCAGCAAGGCGGCTCAAGTGCAGGGTTAGGGGTCGAGGCCGGCTTAGGTTTCGGTGGAGGGTCCCCGTTCGGTGTGGGGTTAGGGTTAGGGTTAGGTGCCAGGAGGCTCCAGGCGCCGAACCCACAGCAGGGCAGTGGTCTTCCCGAAGGCCTGAGTTGAGGCCACAAGGGACCGTGCCGGTCAGGATCCGTCTTTGGCTGCCAAGGCCACACACGTCGATCGGCCCCTGTTCGAGGAGGCCTCCGGAATCCTCTCGGTCAGCTGCACACGGGCCTGGGAAACCACATGGTGAGCTTGCAGCTTCCATGCCGAGTCAGCCTGCACCGCCTCTGGACCCCAGGCGCGTGGTCTTGTCAGACTTTGGCATGGGGTCCCCATGGGGAGCGAGCCTTAGCTAGGGTTAGGGTTTGGTCCAGGGACGTCGCCAGGGCTGAATCGACTCCAGTCTCGTGATCTCCCTCGAGGGCTGAAGTGAGGGCCCATGCCAGAAGGCGGCTCCATTGCAGGGTTAGGGTTCGAGGCAGGTTTACGTTGCGGTGGAGGGTCCCGGTTCGGGGTACGGTTAGGGTTAGAGTTAGGTCCCAGGAGGCTCCAGGCGCCCAACCCACAGCAGGGCAGTGTTCTCCCCGAAGGGCTGAGTGGAGGGCACAAGGGACCGTGCCGGTCAGGATCCGTCTTTGGCTGCCAAGGCCACACACGTGATTGGGCCCCTGGTCGAGGAGGCCTCCGGAATCCTCTGGGCAGCTGCAGCAGGGCCTGGGAAACGACATGGTGAGCTTCCAGGTTCCATGCCGAGTCAGCCTGCACCTCTACCGGACCCCAGGCACGTGGTGTTGTCAGACGTTGGCATTGGGTCCTCTTGGGGAGAGAGCCTTAGCTAGGGTTAGGGTTCGGTCCAGGGACGTGGCCAGGGCCGAAGCGACTCCGGTCTCGTGATCTCCCTCGAGGGCTGAAGTGAGGGCCCATGCAACAAGGCAGCTCCAGTGCAGGGTTAGGGGTCGAGGCCGGCTTAGGTTTCGGTGGAGGGTCCCCGTTCGGTGTGGGGTTAGGGTTAGGGTTAGGTCCCAGGAGGCTCCAGGCGCCGAACCCACAGCAGGGCAGTGGTCTTCCCGAAGGCCTGAGTTGAGGCCACAAGGGACCGTGCCGGTCAGGATCCGTCTTTGGCTGCCAAGGCCACAGACGTCGATCGGCCCCTGTTCGAGGAGGCCTCCGGAATCCTCTCGGTCAGCTGCACACGGGCCTGGGAAACCACATGGTGAGCTTGCAGCTTCCATGCCGAGTCAGCCTGCACCGCCTCTGGACCCCAGGCGCGTGGTCTTGTCAGACTTTGGCATGGGGTCCCCATGGGGAGGGAGCCTTAGCTAGGGTTAGGGTTTGGTCCAGGGACGTCGCCAGGGCTGAATCGACTGCAGTCTCGTGATCTCCCTCGAGGGCTGAAGTGAGGGCCCATGCCAGAAGGCGGCTCCATTGCAGGGTTAGGGTTCGAGGCAGGCTTACGTTGCGGTGGAGGGTCCCGGTTCGGGGTACGGTTAGGGTTAGGGTTAGGTCCCAGGAGGCTCCAGGCGCCCAACCCACAGCAGGGCAGTGTTCTCCCCGAAGGGCTGAGTTGAGGGCACAAGGGACCGTGCCGGTCAGGATCCGTCTTTGGCTGCCAAGGCCACACACGTGATTGGGCCCCTGGTCGAGGAGGCCTCCGGAATCCTCTGGGCAGCTGCAGCCGGGCCTGGGAAACGACATGGTGAGCTTCCAGGTTCCATGCCGAGTCAGCCTGCACCTCTACCGGACCCCAGGCGCGTGGTGTTGTCAGACGTTGGCATTGGGTCCTCTTGGGGAGAGAGCCTTAGCTAGGGTTAGGGTTCGGTCCAGGGACGTCGCCAGGGCCGAAGCGACTCCGGTCTCGTGATCTCCCTCGAGGGCTGAAGTGAGGGTCCATGCAGCAAGTCGGCTCAAGTGCAGGGTTAGGGGTCGAGGCCGGCTTAGGTTTCGGTGGAGGGTCCCCGTTCGGTGTGGGGTTAGGGTTAGGGTTAGGTCCCAGGAGGCTCCAGGCGCCGAACCCACAGCAGGGCAGTGGTCTTCCCGAAGGCCTGAGTTGAGGCCACAAGGGACCGTGCCGGTCAGGATCCGTCTTTGGCTGCCAAGGCCACAGACGTCGATCGGCCTCTGTTCGAGGAGGCCTCCGGAATCCTCTCGGTCAGCTGCACACGGGCCTGGGAAACCACATGGTGAGCTTGCAGCTTCCATGCCGAGTCAGCCTGCACCGCCTCTGGACCCCAGGCGCGTGGTCTTGTCAGACTTTGGCATGGGGTCCCCATGGGGAGGGAGCCTTAGCTAGGGTTAGGGTTTGGTCCAGGGACGTCGCCAGGGCTGAATCGACTGCAGTCTCGTGATCTCCCTCGAGGGCTGAAGTGAGGGCCCATGCCAGAAGGCGGCTCCATTGCAGGGTTAGGGTTCGAGGCAGGCTTACGTTGTGGTGGAGGGTCCTGGTTCGGGGTACGGTTAGGGTTAGGGTTAGGTCCCAGGAGGCTCCAGGCGCCCAACCCACAGCAGGGCAGTGTTCTCCCCGAAGGGCTGAGTTGAGGGCACAAGGGACCGTGCCGGTCAGGATCCGTCTTTGGCTGCCAAGGCCACACACGTGATTGGGCCCCTGGTCGAGGAGGCCTCCGGAATCCTCTGGGCAGCTGCTGCCGGGCCTGGGAAACGACATGGTGAGCTTCCAGGTTCCATGCCGAGTCAGCCTGCACCTCTTCCGGACCCCAGGCGCGTGGTGTTGTCAGACGTTGGCATTGGGTCCTCTTGGGGAGAGAGCCTTAGCTAGGGTTAGGGTTCGGTCCAGGGACGTGGCCAGGGCCGAAGCGACTCCGGTCTCGTGATCTCCCTCGAGGGCTGAAGTGAGGGCCCATGCAGCAAGGCGGCTCCAGTGCAGGGTTAGGGGTCGAGGCCGGCTTAGGTTTCGGTGGAGGGTCCCCGTTCGGTGTGGGGTTAGGGTTAGGGTTAGGTCCCAGGAGGCTCCAGGCGCCGAACCCACAGCAGGGCAGTGGTCTTCCCGAAGGCCTGAGTTGAGGGCACAAGGGACCGTGCCGGTCAGGATCCGTCTTTGGCTGCCAAGGCCACACACGTCGATCGGCCCCTGTTCGAGGAGGCCTCCGGAATCCTCTCGGTCAGCTGCACACGGGCCTGGGAAACCACATGGTGAGCTTGCAGCTTCCATGCCGAGTCAGCCTGCACCGCCTCTGGACCCCAGGCGCGTGGTCTTGTCAGACTTTGGCATGGGGTCCCCATGGGGAGCGAGCCTTAGCTAGGGTTAGGGTTTGGTCCAGGGACGTCGCCAGGGCTGAATCGACTCCAGTCTCGTGATCTCCCTCGAGGGCTGAAGTGAGGGCCCATGCCAGAAGGCGGCTCCATTGCAGGGTTAGGGTTCGAGGCAGGCTTACGTTGCGGTGGAGGGTCCCGGTTCGGGGTACGGTTAGGGTTAGGGTTAGGTCCCAGGAGGCTCCAGGCGCCCAACCCACAGCAGGGCAGTGTTCTCCCCGAAGGGCTGAGTTGAGGGCACAAGGGACCGTGCCGGTCAGGATCCGTCTTTGGCTGCCAAGGCCACACACGTGATTGGGCCCCTGGTCGAGGAGGCCTCCGGAATCCTCTGGGCAGCTGCAGCCGGGCCTGGGAAACGACATGGTGAGCTTCCAGGTTCCATGCCGAGTCAGCCTGCACCTCTTCCGGACCCCAGGCGCGTGGTGTTGTCAGACGTTGGCATTGGGTCCTCTTGGGGAGAGAGCCTTAGCTAGGGTTAGGGTTCGGTCCAGGGACGTGGCCAGGGCCGAAGCGACTCCGGTCTCGTGATCTCCCTCGAGGGCTGAAGTGAGGGCCCATGCAGCAAGGCGGCTCCAGTGCAGGGTTAGGGGTCGAGGCCGGCTTAGGTTTCGGTGGAGGGTCCCCGTTCGGTGTGGGGTTAGGGTTAGGGTTAGGTCCCAGGAGGCTCCAGGCGCCGAACCCACAGCAGGGCAGTGGTCTTCCCGAAGGCCTGAGTTGAGGGCACAAGGGACCGTGCCGGTCAGGATCCGTCTTTGGCTGCCAAGGCCACAGACGTCGATCGGCCCCTGTTCGAGGAGGCCTCCGGAATCCTCTCGGTCAGCTGCACACGGGCCTGGGAAACCACATGGTGAGCTTGCAGCTTCCATGCCGAGTCAGCCTGCACCGCCTCTGGACCCCAGGCGCGTGGTCTTGTCAGACTTTGGCATGGGGTCCCCATGGGGAGCGAGCCTTAGCTAGGGTTAGGGTTTGGTCCAGGGACGTCGCCAGGGCTGAATCGACTCCAGTCTCGTGATCTCCCTCGAGGGCTGAAGTGAGGGCCCATGCCAGAAGGCGGCTCCATTGCAGGGTTAGGGTTCGAGGCAGGCTTACGTTGCGGTGGAGGGTCCCGGTTCGGGGTACGGTTAGGGTTAGGGTTAGGTCCCAGGAGGCTCCAGGCGCCCAACCCACAGCAGGGCAGTGTTCTCCCCGAAGGGCTGAGTTGAGGGCACAAGGGACCGTGCCGGTCAGGATCCGTCTTTGGCTGCCAAGGCCACACACGTGATTGGGCCCCTGGTCGAGGAGGCCTCCGGAATCCTCTGGGCAGCTGCAGCCGGGCCTGGGAAACGACATGGTGAGCTTCCAGGTTCCATGCCGAGTCAGCCTGCACCTCTACCGGACCCCAGGCGCGTGGTGTTGTCAGACGTTGGCATTGGGTCCTCTTGGGGAGAGAGCCTTAGCTAGGGTTAGGGTTCGGTCCAGGGACGTGGCCAGGGCCGAAGCGACTCCGGTCTCGTGATCTCCCTCGAGGGCTGAAGTGAGGGCCCATGCAGCAAGGCGGCTCCAGTGCAGGGTTAGGGGTCGAGGCCGGCTTAGGTTTCGGTGGAGGGTCCCCGTTCGGTGTGGGGTTAGGGTTAGGGTTAGGTCCCAGGAGGCTCCAGGCGCCGAACCCACAGCAGGGCAGTGGTCTTCCCGAAGGCCTGAGTTGAGGGCACAAGGGACCGTGCCGGTCAGGATCCGTCTTTGGCTGCCAAGGCCACAGACGTCGATCGGCCCCTGTTCGAGGAGGCCTCCGGAATCCTCTCGGTCAGCTGCACACGGGCCTGGGAAACCACATGGTGAGCTTGCAGCTTCCATGCCGAGTCAGCCTGCACCGCCTCTGGACCCCAGGCGCGTGGTCTTGTCAGACTTTGGCATGGGGTCCCCATGGGGAGGGAGCCTTAGCTAGGGTTAGGGTTTGGTCCAGGGACGTCGCCAGGGCTGAATCGACTGCAGTCTCGTGATCTCCCTCGAGGGCTGAAGTGAGGGCCCATGCCAGAAGGCGGCTCCATTGCAGGGTTAGGGTTCGAGGCAGGCTTACGTTGCGGTGGAGGGTCCCGGTTCGGGGTACGGTTAGGGTTAGGGTTAGGTCCCAGGAGGCTCCAGGCGCCCAACCCACAGCAGGGCAGTGTTCTCCCCGAAGGGCTGAGTGGAGGGCACAAGGGACCGTGCCGGTCAGGATCCGTCTTTGGCTGCCAAGGCCAAACACGTGATTGGGCCCCTGGTCGAGGAGGCCTCCGGAATCCTCTGGGCAGCTGCAGCCGGGCCTGGGAAACGACATGGTGAGCTTCCAGGTTCCATGCCGAGTCAGCCTGCACCTCTACCGGACCCCAGGCGCGTGGTGTTGTCAGACGTTGGCATTGGGTCCTTTGGGGAGAGAGCCTTAGCTAGGGTTAGGGTTCGGTCCAGGGACGTGGCCAGGGCCGAAGCGACTCCGGTCTCGTGATCTCCCTCGAGGGCTGAAGTGAGGGCCCATGCAGCAAGGCGGCTCCAGTGCAGGGTTAGGGGTCGAGGCCGGCTTAGGTTTCGGTGGAGGGTCCCCGTTCGGTGTGGGGTTAGGGTTAGGGTTAGTTCCCAGGAGGCTCCAGGCGCCGAATCCACAGCAGGGCAGTGGTCTTCCCGAAGGCCTGAGTTGAGGCCACAAGGGACCGTGCCGGTCAGGATCCGTCTTTGGCTGCCAAGGCCACAGACGTCGATCGGTCCCTGTTCGAGGAGGCCTCCGGAATGCTCTCGGTCAGCTGCACACGGGCCTGGGAAACCACATGGTGAGCTTGCAGCTTCCATGCCGAGTCAGCCTGCACCGCCTCTGGACCCCAGGCGCGTGGTCTTGTCAGACTTTGGCATGGGGTCCCCATGGGGAGGGAGCCTTAGCTAGGGTTAGGGTTTGGTCCAGGGACGTCGCCAGGGCTGAATCGACTGCAGTCTCGTGATCTCCCTCGAGGGCTGAAGTGAGGGCCCATGCCAGAAGGCGGCTCCATTGCAGGGTTAGGGTTCGAGGCAGGCTTACGTTGCGGTGGAGGGTCCCGGTTCGGGGTACGGTTAGGGTTAGGGTTAGGTCCCAGGAGGCTCCAGGCGCCCAACCCACAGCAGGGCAGTGTTCTCCCCGAAGGGCTGAGTGGAGGGCACAAGGGACCGTGCCGGTCAGGATCCGTCTTTGGCTGCCAAGGCCACACACGTGATTGGGGCCCTGGTCGAGGAGGCCTCCGGAATCCTCTGGGCAGCTGCAGCCGGGCCTGGGAAACGACATGGTGAGCTTCCAGGTTCCATGCCGAGTCAGCCTGCACCTCTACCGGACCCCAGGCGCGTGGTGTTGTCAGACGTTGGCATTGGGTCCTCTTGGGGAGAGAGCCTTAGCTAGGGTTAGGGTTCGGTCCAGGGACGTGGCCAGGGCCGAAGCGACTCCGGTCTCGTGATCTCCCTCGAGGGCTGAAGTGAGGGCCCATGCAGCAAGGCGGCTCAAGTGCAGGGTTAGGGGTCGAGGCCGGCTTAGGTTTCGGTGGAGGGTCCCCGTTCGGTGTGGGGTTAGGGTTAGGGTTAGGTGCCAGGAGGCTCCAGGCGCCGAACCCACAGCAGGGCAGTGGTCTTCCCGAAGGCCTGAGTTGAGGGCACAAGGGACCGTGCCGGTCAGGATCCGTCTTTGGCTGCCAAGGCCACACACGTCGATCGGCCCCTGTTCGAGGAGGCCTCCGGAATCCTCTCGGTCAGCTGCACACGGGCCTGGGAAACCACATGGTGAGCTTGCAGCTTCCATGCCGAGTCAGCCTGCACCGCCTCTGGACCCCAGGCGCGTGGTCTTGTCAGACTTTGGCATGGGGTCCCCATGGGGAGCGAGCCTTAGCTAGGGTTAGGGTTTGGTCCAGGGACGTCGCCAGGGCTGAATCGACTCCAGTCTCGTGATCTCCCTCGAGGGCTGAAGTGAGGGCCCATGCCAGAAGGCGGCTCCATTGCAGGGTTAGGGTTCGAGGCAGGCTTACGTTGCGGTGGAGGGTCCCGGTTCGGGGTACGGTTAGGGTTAGGGTTAGGTCCCAGGAGGCTCCAGGCGCCCAACCCACAGCAGGGCAGTGTTCTCCCCGAAGGGCTGAGTTGAGGGCACAAGGGACCGTGCCGGTCAGGATCCGTCTTTGGCTGCCAAGGCCACACACGTGATTGGGCCCCTGGTCGAGGAGGCCTCCGGAATCCTCTGGGCAGCTGCAGCCGGGCCTGGGAAACGACATGGTGAGCTTCCAGGTTCCATGCCGAGTCAGCCTGCACCTCTTCCGGACCCCAGGCGCGTGGTGTTGTCAGACGTTGGCATTGGGTCCTCTTGGGGAGAGAGCCTTAGCTAGGGTTAGGGTTCGGTCCAGGGACGTGGCCAGGGCCGAAGCGACTCCGGTCTCGTGATCTCCCTCGAGGGCTGAAGTGAGGGCCCATGCAGCAAGGCGGCTCCAGTGCAGGGTTAGGGGTCGAGGCCGGCTTAGGTTTCGGTGGAGGGTCCCCGTTCGGTGTGGGGTTAGGGTTAGGGTTAGGTCCCAGGAGGCTCCAGGCGCCGAACCCACAGCAGGGCAGTGGTCTTCCCGAAGGCCTGAGTTGAGGGCACAAGGGACCGTGCCGGTCAGGATCCGTCTTTGGCTGCCAAGGCCACAGACGTCGATCGGCCCCTGTTCGAGGAGGCCTCCGGAATCCTCTCGGTCAGCTGCACACGGGCCTGGGAAACCACATGGTGAGCTTGCAGCTTCCATGCCGAGTCAGCCTGCACCGCCTCTGGACCCCAGGCGCGTGGTCTTGTCAGACTTTGGCATGGGGTCCCCATGGGGAGCGAGCCTTAGCTAGGGTTAGGGTTTGGTCCAGGGACGTCGCCAGGGCTGAATCGACTCCAGTCTCGTGATCTCCCTCGAGGGCTGAAGTGAGGGCCCATGCCAGAAGGCGGCTCCATTGCAGGGTTAGGGTTCGAGGCAGGCTTACGTTGCGGTGGAGGGTCCCGGTTCGGGGTACGGTTAGGGTTAGGGTTAGGTCCCAGGAGGCTCCAGGCGCCCAACCCACAGCAGGGCAGTGTTCTCCCCGAAGGGCTGAGTTGAGGGCACAAGGGACCGTGCCGGTCAGGATCCGTCTTTGGCTGCCAAGGCCACACACGTGATTGGGCCCCTGGTCGAGGAGGCCTCCGGAATCCTCTGGGCAGCTGCAGCCGGGCCTGGGAAACGACATGGTGAGCTTCCAGGTTCCATGCCGAGTCAGCCTGCACCTCTACCGGACCCCAGGCGCGTGGTGTTGTCAGACGTTGGCATTGGGTCCTCTTGGGGAGAGAGCCTTAGCTAGGGTTAGGGTTCGGTCCAGGGACGTGGCCAGGGCCGAAGCGACTCCGGTCTCGTGATCTCCCTCGAGGGCTGAAGTGAGGGCCCATGCAGCAAGGCGGCTCCAGTGCAGGGTTAGGGGTCGAGGCCGGCTTAGGTTTCGGTGGAGGGTCCCCGTTCGGTGTGGGGTTAGGGTTAGGGTTAGTTCCCAGGAGGCTCCAGGCGCCGAACCCACAGCAGGGCAGTGGTCTTCCCGAAGGCCTGAGTTGAGGCCACAAGGGACCGTGCCGGTCAGGATCCGTCTTTGGCTGCCAAGACCACAGACGTCGATCGGTCCCTGTTCGAGGAGGCCTCCGGAATGCTCTCGGTCAGCTGCACACGGGCCTGGGAAACCACATGGTGAGCTTGCAGCTTCCATGCCGAGTCAGCCTGCACCGCCTCTGGACCCCAGGCGCGTGGTCTTGTCAGACTTTGGCATGGGGTCCCCATGGGGAGGGAGCCTTAGCTAGGGTTAGGGTTTGGTCCAGGGACGTCGCCAGGGCTGAATCGACTGCAGTCTCGTGATCTCCCTCGAGGGCTGAAGTGAGGGCCCATGCCAGAAGGCGGCTCCATTGCAGGGTTAGGGTTCGAGGCAGGCTTACGTTGCGGTGGAGGGTCCCGGTTCGGGGTACGGTTAGGGTTAGGGTTAGGTCCCAGGAGGCTCCAGGCGCCCAACCCACAGCAGGGCAGTGTTCTCCCCGAAGGGCTGAGTGGAGGGCACAAGGGACCGTGCCGGTCAGGATCCGTTTTTGGCTGCCAAGGCCACACACGTGATTGGGGCCCTGGTCGAGGAGGCCTCCGGAATCCTCTGGGCAGCTGCAGCCGGGCCTGGGAAACGACATGGTGAGCTTCCAGGTTCCATGCCGAGTCAGCCTGCACCTCTACCGGACCCCAGGCGCGTGGTGTTGTCAGACGTTGGCATTGGGTCCTCTTGGGGAGAGAGCCTTAGCTAGGGTTAGGGTTCGGTCCAGGGACGTGGCCAGGGCCGAAGCGACTCCGGTCTCGTGATCTCCCTCGAGGGCTGAAGTGAGGGCCCATGCAGCAAGGCGGCTCAAGTGCAGAGTTAGGGGTCGAGGCCGGCTTAGGTTTCGGTGGAGGGTCCCCGTTCGGTGTGGGGTTAGGGTTAGGGTTAGGTGCCAGGAGGCTCCAGGCGCCGAACCCACAGCAGGGCAGTGGTCTTCCCGAAGGCCTGAGTTGAGGGCACAAGGGACCGTGCCGGTCAGGATCCGTCTTTGGCTGCCAAGGCCACACACGTCGATCGGCCCCTGTTCGAGGAGGCCTCCGGAATCCTCTCGGTCAGCTGCACAAGGGCCTGGGAAACCACATGGTGAGCTTGCAGCTTCCATGCCGAGTCAGCCTGCACCGCCTCTGGACCCCAGGCGCGTGGTCTTGTCAGACTTTGGCATGGGGTCCCCATGGGGAGGGAGCCTTAGCTAGGGTTAGGGTTTGGTCCAGGGACGTCGCCAGGGCTGAATCGACTCCAGTCTTGTGATCTCCCTCGAGGGCTGAAGTGAGGGCCCATGCCAGAAGGCGGCTCCATTGCAGGGTTAGGGTTCGAGGCAGGCTTACGTTGCGGTGGAGGGTCCCGGTTCGGGGTACGGTTAGGGTTAGAGTTAGGTCCCAGGAGGCTCCAGGCGCCCAACCCACAGCAGGGCAGTGTTCTCCCCGAAGGGCTGAGTTGAGGGCACAAGGGACCGTGCCGGTCAGGATCCGTCTTTGGCTGCCAAGGCCACACACGTGATTGGGCCCCTGGTCGAGGAGGCCTCCGGAATCCTCTGGGCAGCTGCAGCCGGGCCTGGGAAACGACATGGTGAGCTTCCAGGTTCCATGCCGAGTCAGCCTGCACCTCTACCGGACCCCAGGCGCGTGGTGTTGTCAGACGTTGGCATTGGGTCCTCTTGGGGAGAGAGCCTTAGCTAGGGTTAGGGTTCGGTCCAGGGACGTGGCCAGGGCCGAAGCGACTCCGGTCTCGTGATCTCCCTCGAGGGCTGAAGTGAGGGCCCATGCAGCAAGGCGGCTCCAGTGCAGGGTTAGGGGTCGAGGCCGGCTTAGGTTTCGGTGGAGGGTCCCCGTTCAGTGTGGGGTTAGGGTTAGGGTTAGGTCCCAGGAGGCTCCAGGCGCCGAACCCACAGCAGGGCAGTGGTCTTCCCGAAGGCCTGAGTTGTGCCGGTCAGGATCCGTCTTTGGCTGCCAAGGCCACACACGTCGATCGGCCCCCTGTTCGAGGAGGCCTCCGGAATCCTCTCGGTCAGCTGCACACGGGCCTGGGAAACCACATGGTGAGCTTGCAGCTTCCATGCCGAGTCAGCCTGCACCGCCTCTGGACCCCAGGCGCGTGGTCTTGTCAGACTTTGGCATGGGGGTCCCCATGGGGAGGGAGCCTTAGCTAGGGGTTAGGGGTTTGGTCCAGGGACGTCGCCAGGGCTGAATCGACTGCAGTCTCGTGATCTCCCTCGAGGGCTGAAGTGAGGGCCCATGCCAGAAGGCGGCTCCATTGCAGGGTTAGGGTTCGAGGCAGGCTTACGTTGCGGTGGAGGGTCCCGGTTCGGGGGTACGGTTAGGGTTAGGGTTAGGTCCCAGGAGGCTCCAGGCGCCCCAACCCACAGCAGGGGCCAGTGTTCTCCCCGAAGGGGCTGAGTGGAGGGCACAAGGGACCGTGCCGGTCAGGATCCGTCTTTGGCTGCCAAGGCCACACACGTGATTGGGCCCCTGGTCGAGGAGGCCTCCGGAATTCCTCTGGGCAGCTGCAGCCGGGCCTGGGGAAACGACATGGTGAGCTTCCAGGTTCCATGCCGAGTCAGCCTGCACCTCTACCGGACCCCAGGCGCGTGGTGTTGTCAGACGTTGGCATTGGGTCCTCTTGGGGAGGAGAGCCTTAGCTAGGGTTAGGGTTCGGTCCAGGGACGTGGCCAGGGCCGAAGCGACTCCGGTCTCGTGATCTCCCTCGAGGGCTGAAGTGAGGGCCCATGCAGCAAGGAGGCTCAAGTGCAGGGTTAGGGGTCGAGGCCGGCTTAGGTTTCGGTGGAGGGTCCCCCGTTCGGTGTGGGGTTAGGGTTAGGGTTAGGTCCCAGGAGGCTCCAGGCGCCGAAACCCACAGCAGGGCAGTGGTCTTCCGAAGGCCTGAGTTGAGGGCACAAGGGACCGTGCCGGTCAGGATCCGTCTTTGGCTGCCAAGGCCACACACGTCGATCGGCCCCTGTTCGAGGAGGCCTCCGGAATCCTCTCGGTCACGTGCACACGGGCCTGGGAAACCACATGGTGAGCTTGCAGCTTCCATGCCGAGTCAGCCTGCACCGCCCTCTGGACCCCAGGCGCGTGGTCTTGTCAGACTTTGGCATGGGGTCCCCATGGGGGAGCGAGCCTTAGCTAGGGTTAGGGTTTGGTCCAGGGACGTCGCCAGGGCTGAATCGACTCCAGTCTCGTGATCTCCCTCGAGGGCTGAAGTGAGGGCCCATGCCAGAAGGCGGCTCCATTGCAGGGTTAGGGTTCGAGGCAGGCTTACGTTGCGGGTGGAGGGTCCCGGTTCGGGGTACGGTTAGGGTTAGAGTTAGGTCCCAGGAGGCTCCAGGCGCCCAACCCACAGCAGGGCAGTGTTGTCCCCGAAGGGCTGAGTTGAGGGCACAAGGGACCGTGCCGGTCAGGATCCGTCTTTGGCTGCCAAGGCCACACACGTGATTGGGGCCCCTGGTCGAGGAGGCCTCCGAATCCTCTGGGCAGCTGCAGCCGGGCCTGGGAAACGACATGGTGAGCTTCCAGGTTCCATGCCGAGTCAGCCTGCACCTCTACCGGACCCCAGGCGCGTGGTGTTGTCAGACGTTGGCATTGGGTCCTCTTGGGGAGAGAGCCTTAGCTAGGGTTAGGGTTCGGTCCAGGGACGTGGCCAGGGCCGAAGCGACTCCGGTCTCGTGATCTCCCTCGAGGGCTGAAGTGAGGGCCCATGCAGCAAGGCGGCACAAGTGCAGGGTTAGGGGTTGAGGCCGGCTTAGGTTTCGGTGGAGGGTCCCCGTTCGGTTTGGGGTTAGGGTTAGGGTTAGGTCCCAGGAGGCTCCAGGCGCCGAACCCACAGCAGGGCAGTGGTCTTCCCGAAGCCTGAGTTGAGGGGCACAAGGGACCGTGCCGGTCAGGATCCGTCTTTGGCTGCCAAGGCCACAGACGTCGATCGGCCCCTGTTCGAGGAGGCCTCCGGAATGCTCTCGGTCAGCTGCACACGGGCCTGGGAAACCACATGGTGAGCTTGCAGCTTCCATGCCGAGTCAGCCTGCACCGCCTCTGGACCCCAGGCGCGTGGTCTTGTCAGACTTTGGCATGGGGTCCCCATGGGGAGGGAGCCTTAGCTAGGGTTAGGGTTTGGTCCAGGGACGTCGCCAGGGCTGAATCGACTGCAGTCTCGTGATCTCCCTCGAGGGCTGAAGTGATGGGCCCATGCCAGAAGGCGGCTCCATTGCAGGGTTAGGGTTCGAGGCAGCTTACGTTGCGGTGGAGGGTCCCGGTTCGGGGTACGGTTAGGGTTAGGGTTAGGTCCCAGGAGGCTCCAGGCGCCCAACCCACAGCAGGGCAGTGTTCTCCCCGAAGGGCTGAGTGGAGGGCACAAGGGACCGTGCCGGTCAGGATCCGTCTTTGGCTGCCAAGGCCACACACGTGATTGGGCCCCCTGGTCGAGGAGGCCTCCGGAATCCTCTGGGCAGCTGCAGCCGGCCTGGGAAACGACATGGTGAGCTTCCAGTTCCATGCCGAGTCAGCCTGCACCTCTTCCGGACCCCAGGCGCGTGGTGTTGTCAGACGTTAGCATTGGGTCCTCTTGGGGAGAGAGCCTTAGCTAGGGTTAGGGTTCGGTCCAGGGACGTGGGCCAGGGCCGAAGCGACTCCGGTTCTCGTGATCTCCCTCGAGGGCTGAAGTGAGGGGCCCATGCAGCAAGGCGGCTCCAGTGCAGGGTTAGGGGTCGAGGCCGGCTTAGGTTTCGGTGGAGGGTCCCCCGTTCGGTGTGGGGTTAGGGTTAGGGTTAGGTCCCAGGAGGCTCCAGGCGCCGAACCACAGCAGGGCAGTGGTCTTTCCCGAAGCCTGAGTTGAGGGCACAAGGGACCGTGCCGGTCAGGAATCCGTCTTTGGCTGCCAAGGCCACAGACGTCGATCGGCCCCTGTTCGAGGAGGCCTCCGGAATCCTCTCGGTCAGCTGCACACGGGCCTGGGAAACCACATGGTGAGCTTGCAGCTTCCATGCCGAGTCAGCCTGCACCGCCTCTGGACCCCAGGCGCGTGGTCTTGTCAGACTTTGGCATGGGGTCCCCATGGGGAGCGAGCCTTAGCTAGGGTTAGGGGTTTGGTCCAGGGACGTCGCCAGGGCTGAATCGACTCCAGTCTCGTGATCTCCCTCGAGGGCTGAAGTGAGGGCCCATGCCAGAAGGCGGCTCCATTGCAGGGTTAGGGTTCGAGGCAGGCTTACGTTGCGGTGGAGGGTCCCGGTTCGGGGTACGGTTAGGGTTAGGGTTAGGTCCCAGGAGGCTCCAGGCGCCCAACCCACAGCAGGGCAGTGTTCTCCCCGAAGGGCTGAGTTGAGGGCACAAGGGACCGTGCCGGTCAGGATCCGTCTTTGGCTGCCAAGGCCACACACGTGATTGGGCCCCTGGTCGAGGAGGCCTCCGGAATCCTCTGGGCAGCTGCAGCCGGGCCTGGGAAACGACATGGTGAGCTTCCAGGTTCCATGCCGAGTCAGCCTGCACCTCTACCCGGACCCCAGGCGCGTGGTGTTGTCAGACGTTGGCATTGGGTCCTCTTGGGGAGAGAGCCTTAGCTAGGGTTAGGGTTCGGTCCAGGGACGTGGCCAGGGCCGAAGCGACTCCGGTCTCGTGATCTCCCTCGAGGGCTGAAGTGAGGGCCCATGCAGCAAGGCGGCTCCAGTGCAGGGTTAGGGGTCGAGGCCGGCTTAGGTTTCGGTGGAGGGTCCCCGTTCGGTGTGGGTTAGGGTTAGGGTTAGTTCCCAGGAGGCTCCAGGCGCCGAACCCACAGCAGGGCAGTGGTCTTCCCGAAGGCCTGAGTTGAGGCCACAAGGGACCGTGCCGGTCAGGATCCGTCTTTGGCTGCCAAGACCACAGACGTCGATCGGTCCCTGTTCGAGGAGGCCTCCGGAATGCTCTCGGTCAGCTGCACACGGGCCTGGGAAACCACATGGTGAGCTTGCAGCTTCCATGCCGAGTCAGCCTGCACCGCCTCTGGACCCCAGGCGCGTGGTCTTGTCAGACTTTGGCATGGGGTCCCCATGAGGGAGGGAGCCTTAGCTAGGGTTAGGGTTTGGTCCAGGGACGTCGCCAGGGCTGAATCGACTGCAGTCTCGTGATCTCCCTCGAGGGCTGAAGTGAGGGCCCATGCCAGAAGGCGGCTCCATTGCAGGGTTAGGGTTCGAGGCAGGCTTACGTTGCGGTGGAGGGTCCCGGTTCGGGGTACGGTTAGGGTTAGGGTTAGGTCCCAGGAGGCTCCAGGCGCCCAACCCACAGCAGGGCAGTGTTCTCCCCGAAGGGCTGAGTGGAGGGCACAAGGGACCGTGCCGGTCAGGATCCGTCTTTGGCTGCCAAGGCCACACACGTGATTGGGCCCCTGGTCGAGGAGGCCTCCGGAATCCTCTGGGCAGCTGCAGCCGGGCCTGGGAAACGACATGGTGAGCTTCCAGGTTCCATGCCGAGTCAGCCTGCACCTCTACCGGACCCCAGGCGCGTGGTGTTGTCAGACGTTGGCATTGGGTCCTCTTGGGGAGAGAGCCTTAGCTAGGGTTAGGGTTCGGTCCAGGGACGTGGCCAGGGCCGAAGCGACTCCGGTCTCGTGATCTCCCTCGAGGGCTGAAGTGAGGGCCCATGCAGCAAGGAGGCTCAAGTGCAGGGTTAGGGGTCGAGGCCGGCTTAGGTTTCGGTGGAGGGTCCCCGTTCGGTGTGGGGTTAGGGTTAGGGTTAGGTCCCAGGAGGCTCCAGGCGCCGAACCCACAGCAGGGCAGTGGTCTTCCCGAAGGCCTGAGTTGAGGGCACAAGGGACCGTGCCGGTCAGGATCCGTCTTTGGCTGCCAAGGCCACACACGTCGATCGGCCCCTGTTCGAGGAGGCCTCCGGAATCCTCTCGGTCAGCTGCACACGGGCCTGGGAAACCACATGGTGAGCTTGCAGCTTCCATGCCGAGTCAGCCTGCACCGCCTCTGGACCCCAGGCGCGTGGTCTTGTCAGACTTTGGCATGGGGTCCCCATGGGGAGCGAGCCTTAGCTAGGGTTAGGGTTTGGTCCAGGGACGTCGCCAGGGCTGAATCGACTCCAGTCTCGTGATCTCCCTCGAGGGCTGAAGTGAGGGCCCATGCCAGAAGGCGGCTCCATTGCAGGGTTAGGGTTCGAGGCAGGCTTACGTTGCGGTGGAGGGTCCCGGTTCGGGGTACGGTTAGGGTTAGAGTTAGGTCCCAGGAGGCTCCAGGCGCCCAACCCACAGCAGGGCAGTGTTGTCCCCGAAGGGCTGAGTTGAGGGCACAAGGGACCGTGCCGGTCAGGATCCGTCTTTGGCTGCCAAGGCCACACACGTGATTGGGCCCCTGGTCGAGGAGGCCTCCGGAATCCTCTGGGCAGCTGCAGCCGGGCCTGGGAAACGACATGGTGAGCTTCCAGGTTCCATGCCGAGTCAGCCTGCACCTCTACCGGACCCCAGGCGCGTGGTGTTGTCAGACGTTGGCATTGGGTCCTCTTGGGGAGAGAGCCTTAGCTAGGGTTAGGGTTCGGTCCAGGGACGTGGCCAGGGCCGAAGCGACTCCGGTCTCGTGATCTCCCTCGAGGGCTGAAGTGAGGGCCCATGCAGCAAGGCGGCACAAGTGCAGGGTTAGGGGTTGAGGCCGGCTTAGGTTTCGGTGGAGGGTCCCCGTTCGGTTTGGGGTTAGGGTTAGGGTTAGGTCCCAGGAGGCTCCAGGCGCCGAACCCACAGCAGGGCAGTGGTCTTCCCGAAGGCCTGAGTTGAGGGCACAAGGGACCGTGCCGGTCAGGATCCGTCTTTGGCTGCCAAGGCCACAGACGTCGATCGGCCCCTGTTCGAGGAGGCCTCCGGAATGCTCTCGGTCAGCTGCACACGGGCCTGGGAAACCACATGGTGAGCTTGCAGCTTCCATGCCGAGTCAGCCTGCACCGCCTCAGGACCCCAGGCGCGTGGTCTTGTCAGACTTTGGCATGGGGTCCCCATGGGGAGGGAGCCTTAGCTAGGGTTAGGGTTTGGTCCAGGGACGTCGCCAGGGCTGAATCGACTCCAGTCTCGTGATCTCCCTCGAGGGCTGAAGTGAGGGCCCATGCCAGAAGGCGGCTCCATTGCAGGGTTAGGGTTCGAGGCAGGCTTACGTTGCGGTGGAGGGTCCCGGTTCGGGGTACGGTTAGGGTTAGGGTTAGGTCCCAGGAGGCTCCAGGCGCCCAACCCACAGCAGGGCAGTGTTCTCCCCGAAGGGCTGAGTGGAGGGCACAAGGGACCGTGCCGGTCAGGATCCGTCTTTGGCTGCCAAGGCCACACACGTGATTGGGCCCCTGGTCGAGGAGCCCTCCGGAATCCTCTGGGCAGCTGCAGCCGGGCCTGGGAAACGACATGGTGAGCTTCCAGGTTCCATGCCGAGTCAGCCTGCACCTCTACCGGACCCCAGGCGCGTGGTGTTGTCAGACGTTGGCATTGGGTCCTCTTGGGGAGAGAGCCTTAGCTAGGGTTAGGGTTCGGTCCAGGGACGTGGCCAGGGCCGAAGCGACTCCGGTCTCGTGATCTCCCTCGAGGGCTGAAGTGAGGGCCCATGCAGCAAGGCGGCTCAAGTGCAGGGTTAGGGGTCGAGGCCGGCTTAGGTTTCGGTGGAGGGTCCCCGTTCGGTGTGGGGTTAGGGTTAGGGTTAGTTCCCAGGAGGCTCCAGGCGCCGAACCCACAGCAGGGCAGTGGTCTTCCCGAAGGCCTGAGTTGAGGCCACAAGGGACCGTGCCGGTCAGGATCCGTCTTTGGCTGCCAAGGCCACACACGTCGATCGGCCCCTGTTCGAGGAGGCCTCCGGAATCCTCTCGGTCAGCTGCACACGGGCCTGGGAAACCACATGGTGAGCTTGCAGCTTCCATGCCGAGTCAGCCTGCACCGCCTCTGGACCCCAGGCGCGTGGTCTTGTCAGACTTTGGCATGGGGTCCCCATGGGGAGCGAGCCTTAGCTAGGGTTAGGGTTTGGTCCAGGGACTTCGCCAGGGCTGAATCGACTCCAGTCTCGTGATCTCCCTCGAGGGCTGAAGTGAGGGCCCATGCCAGAAGGCGGCTCCATTGCAGGGTTAGGGTTCGAGGCAGGCTTACGTTGCGGTGGAGGGTCCCGGTTCGGGGTACGGTTAGGGTTAGGGTTAGGTCCCAGGAGGCTCCAGGCGCCCAACCCACAGCAGGGCAGTGTTCTCCCCGAAGGGCTGAGTGGAGGGCACAAGGGACCGTGCCGGTCAGGATCCGTCTTTGGCTGCCAAGGCCACACACGTGATTGGGCCCCTGGTCGAGGAGGCCTCCGGAATCCTCTGGGCAGCTGCAGCCGGGCCTGGGAAACGACATGGTGAGCTTCCAGGTTCCATGCCGAGTCAGCCTGCACCTCTACCGGACCCCAGGCGCGTGGTGTTGTCAGACGTTGGCATTGGGTCCTGTTGGGGAGAGAGCCTTAGCTAGGGTTAGGGTTCGGTCCAGGGACGTGGCCAGGGCCGAAGCGACTCCGGTCTCGTGATCTCCCTCGAGGGCTGAAGTGAGGGCCCATGCAGCAAGGAGGCTCAAGTGCAGGGTTAGGGGTCGAGGCCGGCTTAGGTTTCGGTGGAGGGTCCCCGTTCGGTGTGGGGTTAGGGTTAGGGTTAGGTCCCAGGAGGCTCCAGGCGCCGAACCCACAGCAGGGCAGTGGTCTTCCCGAAGGCCTGAGTTGAGGGCACAAGGGACCGTGCCGGTCAGGATCCGTCTTTGGCTGCCAAGGCCACACACGTCGATCGGCCCCTGTTCGAGGAGGCCTCCGGAATCCTCTCGGTCAGCTGCACACGGGCCTGGGAAACCACATGGTGAGCTTGCAGCTTCCATGCCGAGTCAGCCTGCACCGCCTCTGGACCCCAGGCGCGTGGTCTTGTCAGACTTTGGCATGGGGTCCCCATGGGGAGCGAGCCTTAGCTAGGGTTAGGGTTTGGTCCAGGGACGTCGCCAGGGCTGAATCGACTCCAGTCTCGTGATCTCCCTCGAGGGCTGAAGTGAGGGCCCATGCCAGAAGGCGGCTCCATTGCAGGGTTAGGGTTCGAGGCAGGCTTACGTTGCGGTGGAGGGTCCCGGTTCGGGGTACGGTTAGGGTTAGAGTTAGGTCCCAGGAGGCTCCAGGCGCCCAACCCACAGCAGGGCAGTGTTGTCCCCGAAGGGCTGAGTTGAGGGCACAAGGGACCGTGCCGGTCAGGATCCGTCTTTGGCTGCCAAGGCCACACACGTGATTGGGCCCCTGGTCGAGGAGGCCTCCGGAATCCTCTGGGCAGCTGCAGCCGGGCCTGGGAAACGACATGGTGAGCTTCCAGGTTCCATGCCGAGTCAGCCTGCACCTCTACCGGACCCCAGGCGCGTGGTGTTGTCAGACGTTGGCATTGGGTCCTCTTGGGGAGAGAGCCTTAGCTAGGGTTAGGGTTCGGTCCAGGGACGTGGCCAGGGCCGAAGCGACTCCGGTCTCGTGATCTCCCTCGAGGGCTGAAGTGAGGGCCCATGCAGCAAGGCGGCACAAGTGCAGGGTTAGGGGTTGAGGCCGGCTTAGGTTTCGGTGGAGGGTCCCCGTTCGGTTTGGGGTTAGGGTTAGGGTTAGGTCCCAGGAGGCTCCAGGCGCCGAACCCACAGCAGGGCAGTGGTCTTCCCGAAGGCCTGAGTTGAGGGCACAAGGGACCGTGCCGGTCAGGATCCGTCTTTGGCTGCCAAGGCCACAGACGTCGATCGGCCCCTGTTCGAGGAGGCCTCCGGAATGCTCTCGGTCAGCTGCACACGGGCCTGGGAAACCACATGGTGAGCTTGCAGCTTCCATGCCGAGTCAGCCTGCACCGCCTCAGGACCCCAGGCGCGTGGTCTTGTCAGACTTTGGCATGGGGTCCCCATGGGGAGGGAGCCTTAGCTAGGGTTAGGGTTTGGTCCAGGGACGTCGCCAGGGCTGAATCGACTCCAGTCTCGTGATCTCCCTCGAGGGCTGAAGTGAGGGCCCATGCCAGAAGGCGGCTCCATTGCAGGGTTAGGGTTCGAGGCAGGCTTACGTTGCGGTGGAGGGTCCCGGTTCGGGGTACGGTTAGGGTTAGGGTTAGGTCCCAGGAGGCTCCAGGCGCCCAACCCACAGCAGGGCAGTGTTCTCCCCGAAGGGCTGAGTGGAGGGCACAAGGGACCGTGCCGGTCAGGATCCGTCTTTGGCTGCCAAGGCCACACACGTGATTGGGCCCCTGGTCGAGGAGCCCTCCGGAATCCTCTGGGCAGCTGCAGCCGGGCCTGGGAAACGACATGGTGAGCTTCCAGGTTCCATGCCGAGTCAGCCTGCACCTCTACCGGACCCCAGGCGCGTGGTGTTGTCAGACGTTGGCATTGGGTCCTCTTGGGGAGAGAGCCTTAGCTAGGGTTAGGGTTCGGTCCAGGGACGTGGCCAGGGCCGAAGCGACTCCGGTCTCGTGATCTCCCTCGAGGGCTGAAGTGAGGGCCCATGCAGCAAGGCGGCTCAAGTGCAGGGTTAGGGGTCGAGGCCGGCTTAGGTTTCGGTGGAGGGTCCCCGTTCGGTGTGGGGTTAGGGTTAGGGTTAGTTCCCAGGAGGCTCCAGGCGCCGAACCCACAGCAGGGCAGTGGTCTTCCCGAAGGCCTGAGTTGAGGCCACAAGGGACCGTGCCGGTCAGGATCCGTCTTTGGCTGCCAAGGCCACAGACGTCGATCGGCCCCTGTTCGAGGAGGCCTCCGGAATCCTCTCGGTCAGCTGCACACGGGCCTGGGAAACCACATGGTGAGCTTGCAGCTTCCATGCCGAGTCAGCCTGCACCGCCTCTGGACCCCAGGCGCGTGGTCTTGTCAGACTTTGGCATGGGGTCCCCATGGGGAGCGAGCCTTAGCTAGGGTTAGGGTTTGGTCCAGGGACGTCGCCAGGGCTGAATCGACTCCAGTCTCGTGATCTCCCTCGAGGGCTGAAGTGAGGGCCCATGCCAGAAGGCGGCTCCATTGCAGGGTTAGGGTTCGAGGCAGGCTTACGTTGCGGTGGAGGGTCCCGGTTCGGGGTACGGTTAGGGTTAGGGTTAGGTCCCAGGAGGCTCCAGGCGCCCAACCCACAGCAGGGCAGTGTTCTCCCCGAAGGGCTGAGTTGAGGGCACAAGGGACCGTGCCGGTCAGGATCCGTCTTTGGCTGCCAAGGCCACACACGTGATTGGGCCCCTGGTCGAGGAGGCCTCCGGAATCCTCTGGGCAGCTGCAGCCGGGCCTGGGAAACGACATGGTGAGCTTCCAGGTTCCATGCCGAGTCAGCCTGCACCTCTTCCGGACCCCAGGCGCGTGGTGTTGTCAGACGTTGGCATTGGGTCCTCTTGGGGAGAGAGCCTTAGCTAGGGTTAGGGTTCGGTCCAGGGACGTGGCCAGGGCCGAAGCGACTCCGGTCTCGTGATCTCCCTCGAGGGCTGAAGTGAGGGCCCATGCAGCAAGGCGGCTCCAGTGCAGGGTTAGGGGTCGAGGCCGGCTTAGGTTTCGGTGGAGGGTCCCCGTTCGGTGTGGGGTTAGGGTTAGGGTTAGGTCCCAGGAGGCTCCAGGCGCCGAACCCACAGCAGGGCAGTGGTCTTCCCGAAGGCCTGAGTTGAGGGCACAAGGGACCGTGCCGGTCAGGATCCGTCTTTGGCTGCCAAGGCCACAGACGTCGATCGGCCCCTGTTCGAGGAGGCCTCCGGAATCCTCTCGGTCAGCTGCACACGGGCCTGGGAAACCACATGGTGAGCTTGCAGCTTCCATGCCGAGTCAGCCTGCACCGCCTCTGGACCCCAGGCGCGTGGTCTTGTCAGACTTTGGCATGGGGTCCCCATGGGGAGGGAGCCTTAGCTAGGGTTAGGGTTTGGTCCAGGGACGTCGCCAGGGCTGAATCGACTCCAGTCTCGTGATCTCCCTCGAGGGCTGAAGTGAGGGCCCATGCCAGAAGGCGGCTCCATTGCAGGGTTAGGGTTCGAGGCAGGCTTACGTTGCGGTGGAGGGTCCCGGTTCGGGGTACGGTTAGGGTTAGGGTTAGGTCCCAGGAGGCTCCAGGCGCCCAACCCACAGCAGGGCAGTGTTCTCCCCGAAGGGCTGAGTGGAGGGCACAAGGGACCGTGCCGGTCAGGATCCGTCTTTGGCTGCCAAGGCCACACACGTGATTGGGACCCTGGTCGAGGAGGCCTCCGGAATCCTCTGGGCAGCTGCAGCCGGGCCTGGGAAACGACATGCTGAGCTTCCAGGTTCCATGCCGAGTCAGCCTGCACCTCTACCGGACCCCAGGCGCGTGGTGTTGTCAGACGTTGGCATTGGGTCCTCTTGGGGAGAGAGCCTTAGCTAGGGTTAGGGTTCGGTCCAGGGACGTGGCCAGGGCCGAAGCGACTCCGGTCTCGTGATCTCCCTCGAGGGCTGAAGTGAGGGTCCATGCAGCAAGGCGGCTCCAGTGCAGGGTTAGGGGTCGAGGCCGGCTTAGGTTTCGGTGGAGGGTCCCCGTTCGGTGTGGGGTTAGGGTTAGGGTTAGGTCCCAGGAGGCTCCAGGCGCCGAACCCACAGCAGGGCAGTGGTCTTCCCGAAGGCCTGAGTTGAGGGCACAAGGGACCGTGCCGGTCAGGATCCGTCTTTGGCTGCCAAGGCCACAGACGTCGATCGGCCCCTGTTCGAGGAGGCCTCCGGAATCCTCTCGGTCAGCTGCACACGGGCCTGGGAAACCACATGGTGAGCTTGCAGCTTCCATGCCGAGTCAGCCTGCACCGCCTCTGGACCCCAGGCGCGTGGTCTTGTCAGACTTTGGCATGGGGTCCCCATGGGGAGGGAGCCTTAGCTAGGGTTAGGGTTTGGTCCAGGGACGTCGCCAGGGCTGAATCGACTCCAGTCTCGTGATCTCCCTCGAGGGCTGAAGTGAGGGCCCATGCCAGAAGGCGGCTCCATTGCAGGGTTAGGGTTCGAGGCAGGCTTACGTTGCGGTGGAGGGTCCCGGTTCGGGGTACGGTTAGGGTTAGGGTTAGGTCCCAGGAGGCTCCAGGCGCCCAACCCACAGCAGGGCAGTGTTCTCCCCGAAGGGCTGAGTGGAGGGCACAAGGTACCGTGCCGGTCAGGATCCGTCTTTGGCTGCCAAGGCCACACACGTGATTGGGCCCCTGGTCGAGGAGCCCTCCGGAATCCTCTGGGCAGCTGCAGCCGGGCCTGGGAAACGACATGGTGAGCTTCCAGGTTCCATGCCGAGTCAGCCTGCACCTCTACCGGACCCCAGGCGCGTGGTGTTGTCAGACGTTGGCATTGGGTCCTCTTGGGGAGAGAGCCTTAGCTAGGGTTAGGGTTCGGTCCAGGGACGTGGCCAGGGCCGAAGCGACTCCGGTCTCGTGATCTCCCTCGAGGGCTGAAGTGAGGGCCCATGCAGCAAGGCGGCTCAAGTGCAGGGTTAGGGGTCGAGGCCGGCTTAGGTTTCGGTGGAGGGTCCCCGTTCGGTGTGGGGTTAGGGTTAGGGTTAGTTCCCAGGAGGCTCCAGGCGCCGAACCCACAGCAGGGCAGTGGTCTTCCGAAGGCCTGAGTTGAGGCCACAAGGGACCGTGCCGGTCAGGATCCGTCTTTGGCTGCCAAGGCCACAGACGTCGATCGGCCCCTGTTCGAGGAGGCCTCCGGAATCCTCTCGGTCAGCTGCACACGGGCCTGGGAAACCACATGGTGAGCTTGCAGCTTCCATGCCGAGTCAGCCTGCACCGCCTCTGGACCCCAGGCGCGTGGTCTTGTCAGACTTTGGCATGGGGTCCCCATGGGGAGCGAGCCTTAGCTAGGGTTAGGGTTTGGTCCAGGGACGTCGCCAGGGCTGAATCGACTCCAGTCTCGTGATCTCCCTCGAGGGCTGAAGTGAGGGCCCATGCCAGAAGGCGGCTCCATTGCAGGGTTAGGGTTCGAGGCAGGCTTACGTTGCGGTGGAGGGTCCCGGTTCGGGGTACGGTTAGGGTTAGAGTTAGGTCCCAGGAGGCTCCAGGCGCCCAACCCACAGCAGGGCAGTGTTGTCCCCGAAGGGCTGAGTTGAGGGCACAAGGGACCGTGCCGGTCAGGATCCGTCTTTGGCTGCCAAGGCCACACACGTGATTGGGCCCCTGGTCGAGGAGGCCTCCGGAATCCTCTGGGCAGCTGCAGCCGGGCCTGGGAAACGACATGGTGAGCTTCCAGGTTCCATGCCGAGTCAGCCTGCACCTCTACCGGACCCCAGGCGCGTGGTGTTGTCAGACGTTGGCATTGGGTCCTCTTGGGGAGAGAGCCTTAGCTAGGGTTAGGGTTCGGTCCAGGGACGTGGCCAGGGCCGAAGCGACTCCGGTCTCGTGATCTCCCTCGAGGGCTGAAGTGAGGGCCCATGCAGCAAGGCGGCACAAGTGCAGGGTTAGGGGTTGAGGCCGGCTTAGGTTTCGGTGGAGGGTCCCCGTTCGGTTTGGGGTTAGGGTTAGGGTTAGGTCCCAGGAGGCTCCAGGCGCCGAACCCACAGCAGGGCAGTGGTCTTCCCGAAGGCCTGAGTTGAGGGCACAAGGGACCGTGCCGGTCAGGATCCGTCTTTGGCTGCCAAGGCCACAGACGTCGATCGGCCCCTGTTCGAGGAGGCCTCCGGAATGCTCTCGGTCAGCTGCACACGGGCCTGGGAAACCACATGGTGAGCTTGCAGCTTCCATGCCGAGTCAGCCTGCACCGCCTCAGGACCCCAGGCGCGTGGTCTTGTCAGACTTTGGCATGGGGTCCCCATGGGGAGGGAGCCTTAGCTAGGGTTAGGGTTTGGTCCAGGGACGTCGCCAGGGCTGAATCGACTCCAGTCTCGTGATCTCCCTCGAGGGCTGAAGTGAGGGCCCATGCCAGAAGGCGGCTCCATTGCAGGGTTAGGGTTCGAGGCAGGCTTACGTTGCGGTGGAGGGTCCCGGTTCGGGGTACGGTTAGGGTTAGGGTTAGGTCCCAGGAGGCTCCAGGCGCCCAACCCACAGCAGGGCAGTGTTCTCCCCGAAGGGCTGAGTGGAGGGCACAAGGGACCGTGCCGGTCAGGATCCGTCTTTGGCTGCCAAGGCCACACACGTGATTGGGCCCCTGGTCGAGGAGCCCTCCGGAATCCTCTGGGCAGCTGCAGCCGGGCCTGGGAAACGACATGGTGAGCTTCCAGGTTCCATGCCGAGTCAGCCTGCACCTCTACCGGACCCCAGGCGCGTGGTGTTGTCAGACGTTGGCATTGGGTCCTCTTGGGGAGAGAGCCTTAGCTAGGGTTAGGGTTCGGTCCAGGGACGTGGCCAGGGCCGAAGCGACTCCGGTCTCGTGATCTCCCTCGAGGGCTGAAGTGAGGGCCCATGCAGCAAGGCGGCTCAAGTGCAGGGTTAGGGGTCGAGGCCGGCTTAGGTTTCGGTGGAGGGTCCCCGTTCGGTGTGGGGTTAGGGTTAGGGTTAGTTCCCAGGAGGCTCCAGGCGCCGAACCCACAGCAGGGCAGTGGTCTTCCCGAAGGCCTGAGTTGAGGCCACAAGGGACCGTGCCGGTCAGGATCCGTCTTTGGCTGCCAAGGCCACAGACGTCGATCGGCCCCTGTTCGAGGAGGCCTCCGGAATCCTCTCGGTCAGCTGCACACGGGCCTGGGAAACCACATGGTGAGCTTGCAGCTTCCATGCCGAGTCAGCCTGCACCGCCTCTGGACCCCAGGCGCGTGGTCTTGTCAGACTTTGGCATGGGGTCCCCATGGGGAGCGAGCCTTAGCTAGGGTTAGGGTTTGGTCCAGGGACTTCGCCAGGGCTGAATCGACTCCAGTCTCGTGATCTCCCTCGAGGGCTGAAGTGAGGGCCCATGCCAGAAGGCGGCTCCATTGCAGGGTTAGGGTTCGAGGCAGGCTTACGTTGCGGTGGAGGGTCCCGGTTCGGGGTACGGTTAGGGTTAGGGTTAGGTCCCAGGAGGCTCCAGGCGCCCAACCCACAGCAGGGCAGTGTTCTCCCCGAAGGGCTGAGTGGAGGGCACAAGGGACCGTGCCGGTCAGGATCCGTCTTTGGCTGCCAAGGCCACACACGTGATTGGGCCCCTGGTCGAGGAGGCCTCCGGAATCCTCTGGGCAGCTGCAGCCGGGCCTGGGAAACGACATGGTGAGCTTCCAGGTTCCATGCCGAGTCAGCCTGCACCTCTACCGGACCCCAGGCGCGTGGTGTTGTCAGACGTTGGCATTGGGTCCTGTTGGGGAGAGAGCCTTAGCTAGGGTTAGGGTTCGGTCCAGGGACGTGGCCAGGGCCGAAGCGACTCCGGTCTCGTGATCTCCCTCGAGGGCTGAAGTGAGGGCCCATGCAGCAAGGAGGCTCAAGTGCAGGGTTAGGGGTCGAGGCCGGCTTAGGTTTCGGTGGAGGGTCCCCGTTCGGTGTGGGGTTAGGGTTAGGGTTAGGTCCCAGGAGGCTCCAGGCGCCGAACCCACAGCAGGGCAGTGGTCTTCCCGAAGGCCTGAGTTGAGGGCACAAGGGACCGTGCCGGTCAGGATCCGTCTTTGGCTGCCAAGGCCACACACGTCGATCGGCCCCTGTTCGAGGAGGCCTCCGGAATCCTCTCGGTCAGCTGCACACGGGCCTGGGAAACCACATGGTGAGCTTGCAGCTTCCATGCCGAGTCAGCCTGCACCGCCTCTGGACCCCAGGCGCGTGGTCTTGTCAGACTTTGGCATGGGGTCCCCATGGGGAGCGAGCCTTAGCTAGGGTTAGGGTTTGGTCCAGGGACGTCGCCAGGGCTGAATCGACTCCAGTCTCGTGATCTCCCTCGAGGGCTGAAGTGAGGGCCCATGCCAGAAGGCGGCTCCATTGCAGGGTTAGGGTTCGAGGCAGGCTTACGTTGCGGTGGAGGGTCCCGGTTCGGGGTACGGTTAGGGTTAGAGTTAGGTCCCAGGAGGCTCCAGGCGCCCAACCCACAGCAGGGCAGTGTTGTCCCCGAAGGGCTGAGTTGAGGGCACAAGGGACCGTGCCGGTCAGGATCCGTCTTTGGCTGCCAAGGCCACACACGTGATTGGGCCCCTGGTCGAGGAGGCCTCCGGAATCCTCTGGGCAGCTGCAGCCGGGCCTGGGAAACGACATGGTGAGCTTCCAGGTTCCATGCCGAGTCAGCCTGCACCTCTACCGGACCCCAGGCGCGTGGTGTTGTCAGACGTTGGCATTGGGTCCTCTTGGGGAGAGAGCCTTAGCTAGGGTTAGGGTTCGGTCCAGGGACGTGGCCAGGGCCGAAGCGACTCCGGTCTCGTGATCTCCCTCGAGGGCTGAAGTGAGGGCCCATGCAGCAAGGCGGCACAAGTGCAGGGTTAGGGGTTGAGGCCGGCTTAGGTTTCGGTGGAGGGTCCCCGTTCGGTTTGGGGTTAGGGTTAGGGTTAGGTCCCAGGAGGCTCCAGGCGCCGAACCCACAGCAGGGCAGTGGTCTTCCCGAAGGCCTGAGTTGAGGGCACAAGGGACCGTGCCGGTCAGGATCCGTCTTTGGCTGCCAAGGCCACAGACGTCGATCGGCCCCTGTTCGAGGAGGCCTCCGGAATGCTCTCGGTCAGCTGCACACGGGCCTGGGAAACCACATGGTGAGCTTGCAGCTTCCATGCCGAGTCAGCCTGCACCGCCTCAGGACCCCAGGCGCGTGGTCTTGTCAGACTTTGGCATGGGGTCCCCATGGGGAGGGAGCCTTAGCTAGGGTTAGGGTTTGGTCCAGGGACGTCGCCAGGGCTGAATCGACTCCAGTCTCGTGATCTCCCTCGAGGGCTGAAGTGAGGGCCCATGCCAGAAGGCGGCTCCATTGCAGGGTTAGGGTTCGAGGCAGGCTTACGTTGCGGTGGAGGGTCCCGGTTCGGGGTACGGTTAGGGTTAGGGTTAGGTCCCAGGAGGCTCCAGGCGCCCAACCCACAGCAGGGCAGTGTTCTCCCCGAAGGGCTGAGTGGAGGGCACAAGGGACCGTGCCGGTCAGGATCCGTCTTTGGCTGCCAAGGCCACACACGTGATTGGGCCCCTGGTCGAGGAGCCCTCCGGAATCCTCTGGGCAGCTGCAGCCGGGCCTGGGAAACGACATGGTGAGCTTCCAGGTTCCATGCCGAGTCAGCCTGCACCTCTACCGGACCCCAGGCGCGTGGTGTTGTCAGACGTTGGCATTGGGTCCTCTTGGGGAGAGAGCCTTAGCTAGGGTTAGGGTTCGGTCCAGGGACGTGGCCAGGGCCGAAGCGACTCCGGTCTCGTGATCTCCCTCGAGGGCTGAAGTGAGGGCCCATGCAGCAAGGCGGCTCAAGTGCAGGGTTAGGGGTCGAGGCCGGCTTAGGTTTCGGTGGAGGGTCCCCGTTCGGTGTGGGGTTAGGGTTAGGGTTAGTTCCCAGGAGGCTCCAGGCGCCGAACCCACAGCAGGGCAGTGGTCTTCCCGAAGGCCTGAGTTGAGGCCACAAGGGACCGTGCCGGTCAGGATCCGTCTTTGGCTGCCAAGGCCACAGACGTCGATCGGCCCCTGTTCGAGGAGGCCTCCGGAATCCTCTCGGTCAGCTGCACACGGGCCTGGGAAACCACATGGTGAGCTTGCAGCTTCCATGCCGAGTCAGCCTGCACCGCCTCTGGACCCCAGGCGCGTGGTCTTGTCAGACTTTGGCATGGGGTCCCCATGGGGAGCGAGCCTTAGCTAGGGTTAGGGTTTGGTCCAGGGACTTCGCCAGGGCTGAATCGACTCCAGTCTCGTGATCTCCCTCGAGGGCTGAAGTGAGGGCCCATGCCAGAAGGCGGCTCCATTGCAGGGTTAGGGTTCGAGGCAGGCTTACGTTGCGGTGGAGGGTCCCGGTTCGGGGTACGGTTAGGGTTAGAGTTAGGTCCCAGGAGGCTCCAGGCGCCCAACCCACAGCAGGGCAGTGTTCTCCCCGAAGGGCTGAGTGGAGGGCACAAGGGACCGTGCCGGTCAGGATCCGTCTTTGGCTGCCAAGGCCACACACGTGATTGGGCCCCTGGTCGAGGAGGCCTCCGGAATCCTCTGGGCAGCTGCAGCCGGGCCTGGGAAACGACATGGTGAGCTTCCAGGTTCCATGCCGAGTCAGCCTGCACCTCTACCGGACCCCAGGCGCGTGGTGTTGTCAGACGTTGGCATTGGGTCCTCTTGGGGAGAGAGCCTTAGCTAGGGTTAGGGTTCGGTCCAGGGACGTGGCCAGGGCCGAAGCGACTCCGGTCTCGTGATCTCCCTCGAGGGCTGAAGTGAGGGCCCATGCAGCAAGGCGGCTCCAGTGCAGGGTTAGGGGTCGAGGCCGGCTTAGGTTTCGGTGGAGGGTCCCCGTTCGGTGTGGGGTTAGGGTTAGGGTTAGGTCCCAGGAGGCTCCAGGCGCCGAACCCACAGCAGGGCAGTGGTCTTCCCGAAGGCCTGAGTTGAGGGCACAAGGGACCGTGCCGGTCAGGATCCGTCTTTGGCTGCCAAGGCCACAGACGTCGATCGGCCCCTGTTCGAGGAGGCCTCCGGAATCCTCTCGGTCAGCTGCACACGGGCCTGGGAAACCACATGGTGAGCTTGCAGCTTCCATGCCGAGTCAGCCTGCACCGCCTCTGGACCCCAGGCGCGTGGTCTTGTCAGACTTTGGCATGGGGTCCCCATGGGGAGGGAGCCTTAGCTAGGGTTAGGGTTTGGTCCAGGGACGTCGCCAGGGCTGAATCGACTCCAGTCTCGTGATCTCCCTCGAGGGCTGAAGTGAGGGCCCATGCCAGAAGGCGGCTCCATTGCAGGGTTAGGGTTCGAGGCAGGCTTACGTTGCGGTGGAGGGTCCCGGTTCGGGGTACGGTTAGGGTTAGGGTTAGGTCCCAGGAGGCTCCAGGCGCCCAACCCACAGCAGGGCAGTGTTCTCCCCGAAGGGCTGAGTGGAGGGCACAAGGGACCGTGCCGGTCAGGATCCGTCTTTGGCTGCCAAGGCCACACACGTGATTGGGACCCTGGTCGAGGAGGCCTCCGGAATCCTCTGGGCAGCTGCAGCCGGGCCTGGGAAACGACATGCTGAGCTTCCAGGTTCCATGCCGAGTCAGCCTGCACCTCTACCGGACCCCAGGCGCGTGGTGTTGTCAGACGTTGGCATTGGGTCCTCTTGGGGAGAGAGCCTTAGCTAGGGTTAGGGTTCGGTCCAGGGACGTGGCCAGGGCCGAAGCGACTCCGGTCTCGTGATCTCCCTCGAGGGCTGAAGTGAGGGTCCATGCAGCAAGGCGGCTCCAGTGCAGGGTTAGGGGTCGAGGCCGGCTTAGGTTTCGGTGGAGGGTCCCCGTTCGGTGTGGGGTTAGGGTTAGGGTTAGGTCCCAGGAGGCTCCAGGCGCCGAACCCACAGCAGGGCAGTGGTCTTCCCGAAGGCCTGAGTTGAGGGCACAAGGGACCGTGCCGGTCAGGATCCGTCTTTGGCTGCCAAGGCCACAGACGTCGATCGGCCCCTGTTCGAGGAGGCCTCCGGAATCCTCTCGGTCAGCTGCACACGGGCCTGGGAAACCACATGGTGAGCTTGCAGCTTCCATGCCGAGTCAGCCTGCACCGCCTCTGGACCCCAGGCGCGTGGTCTTGTCAGACTTTGGCATGGGGTCCCCATGGGGAGGGAGCCTTAGCTAGGGTTAGGGTTTGGTCCAGGGACGTCGCCAGGGCTGAATCGACTCCAGTCTCGTGATCTCCCTCGAGGGCTGAAGTGAGGGCCCATGCCAGAAGGCGGCTCCATTGCAGGGTTAGGGTTCGAGGCAGGCTTACGTTGCGGTGGAGGGTCCCGGTTCGGGGTACGGTTAGGGTTAGGGTTAGGTCCCAGGAGGCTCCAGGCGCCCAACCCACAGCAGGGCAGTGTTCTCCCCGAAGGGCTGAGTGGAGGGCACAAGGTACCGTGCCGGTCAGGATCCGTCTTTGGCTGCCAAGGCCACACACGTGATTGGGCCCCTGGTCGAGGAGCCCTCCGGAATCCTCTGGGCAGCTGCAGCCGGGCCTGGGAAACGACATGGTGAGCTTCCAGGTTCCATGCCGAGTCAGCCTGCACCTCTACCGGACCCCAGGCGCGTGGTGTTGTCAGACGTTGGCATTGGGTCCTCTTGGGGAGAGAGCCTTAGCTAGGGTTAGGGTTCGGTCCAGGGACGTGGCCAGGGCCGAAGCGACTCCGGTCTCGTGATCTCCCTCGAGGGCTGAAGTGAGGGCCCATGCAGCAAGGCGGCTCAAGTGCAGGGTTAGGGGTCGAGGCCGGCTTAGGTTTCGGTGGAGGGTCCCCGTTCGGTGTGGGGTTAGGGTTAGGGTTAGTTCCCAGGAGGCTCCAGGCGCCGAACCCACAGCAGGGCAGTGGTCTTCCGAAGGCCTGAGTTGAGGCCACAAGGGACCGTGCCGGTCAGGATCCGTCTTTGGCTGCCAAGGCCACAGACGTCGATCGGCCCCTGTTCGAGGAGGCCTCCGGAATCCTCTCGGTCAGCTGCACACGGGCCTGGGAAACCACATGGTGAGCTTGCAGCTTCCATGCCGAGTCAGCCTGCACCGCCTCTGGACCCCAGGCGCGTGGTCTTGTCAGACTTTGGCATGGGGTCCCCATGGGGAGCGAGCCTTAGCTAGGGTTAGGGTTTGGTCCAGGGACGTCGCCAGGGCTGAATCGACTCCAGTCTCGTGATCTCCCTCGAGGGCTGAAGTGAGGGCCCATGCCAGAAGGCGGCTCCATTGCAGGGTTAGGGTTCGAGGCAGGCTTACGTTGCGGTGGAGGGTCCCGGTTCGGGGTACGGTTAGGGTTAGAGTTAGGTCCCAGGAGGCTCCAGGCGCCCAACCCACAGCAGGGCAGTGTTCTCCCCGAAGGGCTGAGTTGAGGGCACAAGGGACCGTGCCGGTCAGGATCCGTCTTTGGCTGCCAAGGCCACACACGTGATTGGGCCCCTGGTCGAGGAGGCCTCCGGAATCCTCTGGGCAGCTGCAGCCGGGCCTGGGAAACGACATGGTGAGCTTCCAGGTTCCATGCCGAGTCAGCCTGCACCTCTACCGGACCCCAGGCGCGTGGTGTTGTCAGACGTTGGCATTGGGTCCTCTTGGGGAGAGAGCCTTAGCTAGGGTTAGGGTTCGGTCCAGGGACGTGGCCAGGGCCGAAGCGACTCCGGTCTCGTGATCTCCCTCGAGGGCTGAAGTGAGGGCCCATGCAGCAAGGCGGCTCCAGTGCAGGGTTAGGGGTCGAGGCCGGCTTAGGTTTCGGTGGAGGGTCCCCGTTCGGTGTGGGGTTAGGGTTAGGGTTAGGTCCCAGGAGGCTCCAGGCGCCGAACCCACAGCAGGGCAGTGGTCTTCCCGAAGGCCTGAGTTGAGGGCACAAGGGACCGTGCCGGTCAGGATCCGTCTTTGGCTGCCAAGGCCACAGACGTCGATCGGCCCCTGTTCGAGGAGGCCTCCGGAATCCTCTCGGTCAGCTGCACACGGGCCTGGGAAACCACATGGTGAGCTTGCAGCTTCCATGCCGAGTCAGCCTGCACCGCCTCTGGACCCCAGGCGCGTGGTCTTTTCAGACTTTGGCATGGGGTCCCCATGGGGAGCGAGCCTTAGCTAGGGTTAGGGTTTGGTCCAGGGACGTCGCCAGGGCTGAATCGACTCCAGTCTCGTGATCTCCCTCGAGGGCTGAAGTGAGGGCCCATGCCAGAAGGCGGCTCCATTGCAGGGTTAGGGTTCGAGGCAGGCTTACGTTGCGGTGGAGGGTCCCAGTTCGGGGTACGGTTAGGGTTAGGGTTAGGTCCCAGGAGGCTCCAGGCGCCCAACCCACAGCAGGGCAGTGTTCTCCCCGAAGGGCTGAGTTGAGGGCACAAGGGACCGTGCCGGTCAGGATCCGTCTTTGGCTGCCAAGGCCACACACGTGATTGGGCCCCTGGTCGCGGAGCCCTCCGGAATCCTCTGGGCAGCTGCAGCCGGGCCTGGGAAACGACATGGTGAGCTTCCAGGTTCCATGCCGAGTCAGCCTCCACCTCTTCCGGACCCCAGGCGCGTGGTGTTGTCAGACGTTGGCATTGGGTCCTCTTGGGGAGAGAGCCTTAGCTAGGGTTAGGGTTCGGTCCAGGGACGTGGCCAGGGCCGAAGCGACTCCGGTCTCGTGATCTCCCTCGAGGGCTGAAGTGAGGGCCCATGCAGCAAGGCGGCTCCAGTGCAGGGTTAGGGGTCGAGGCCGGCTTAGGTTTCGGTGGAGGGTCCCCGTTCGGTGTGGGGTTAGGGTTAGGGTTAGGTCCCAGGAGGCTCCAGGCGCCGAACCCACAGCAGGGCAGTGGTCTTCCCGAAGGCCTGAGTTGAGGGCACAAGGGACCGTGCCGGTCAGGATCCGTCTTTGGCTGCCAAGGCCACAGACGTCGATCGGCCCCTGTTCGAGGAGGCCTCCGGAATCCTCTCGGTCAGCTGCACACGGGCCTGGGAAACCACATGGTGAGCTTGCAGCTTCCATGCCGAGTCAGCCTGCACCGCCTCTGGACCCCAGGCGCGTGGTCTTGTCAGACTTTGGCATGGGGTCCCCATGGGGAGGGAGCCTTAGCTAGGGTTAGGGTTTGGTCCAGGGACGTCGCCAGGGCTGAATCGACTCCAGTCTCGTGATCTCCCTCGAGGGCTGAAGTGAGGGCCCATGCCAGAAGGCGGCTCCATTGCAGGGTTAGGGTTCGAGGCAGGCTTACGTTGCGGTGGAGGGTCCCGGTTCGGGGTACGGTTAGGGTTAGGGTTAGGTCCCAGGAGGCTCCAGGCGCCCAACCCACAGCAGGGCAGTGTTCTCCCCGAAGGGCTGAGTGGAGGGCACAAGGTACCGTGCCGGTCAGGATCCGTCTTTGGCTGCCAAGGCCACACACGTGATTGGGCCCCTGGTCGAGGAGCCCTCCGGAATCCTCTGGGCAGCTGCAGCCGGGCCTGGGAAACGACATGGTGAGCTTCCAGGTTCCATGCCGAGTCAGCCTGCACCTCTACCGGACCCCAGGCGCGTGGTGTTGTCAGACGTTGGCATTGGGTCCTCTTGGGGAGAGAGCCTTAGCTAGGGTTAGGGTTCGGTCCAGGGACGTGGCCAGGGCCGAAGCGACTCCGGTCTCGTGATCTCCCTCGAGGGCTGAAGTGAGGGCCCATGCAGCAAGGCGGCTCAAGTGCAGGGTTAGGGGTCGAGGCCGGCTTAGGTTTCGGTGGAGGGTCCCCGTTCGGTGTGGGGTTAGGGTTAGGGTTAGTTCCCAGGAGGCTCCAGGCGCCGAACCCACAGCAGGGCAGTGGTCTTCCCGAAGGCCTGAGTTGAGGCCACAAGGGACCGTGCCGGTCAGGATCCGTCTTTGGCTGCCAAGGCCACAGACGTCGATCGGCCCCTGTTCGAGGAGGCCTCCGGAATCCTCTCGGTCAGCTGCACACGGGCCTGGGAAACCACATGGTGAGCTTGCAGCTTCCATGCCGAGTCAGCCTGCACCGCCTCTGGACCCCAGGCGCGTGGTCTTTTCAGACTTTGGCATGGGGTCCCCATGGGGAGCGAGCCTTAGCTAGGGTTAGGGTTTGGTCCAGGGACGTCGCCAGGGCTGAATCGACTCCAGTCTCGTGATCTCCCTCGAGGGCTGAAGTGAGGGCCCATGCCAGAAGGCGGCTCCATTGCAGGGTTAGGGTTCGAGGCAGGCTTACGTTGCGGTGGAGGGTCCCGGTTCGGGGTACGGTTAGGGTTAGGGTTAGGTCCCAGGAGGCTCCAGGCGCCCAACCCACAGCAGGGCAGTGTTCTCCCCGAAGGGCTGAGTGGAGGGCACAAGGGACCGTGCCGGTCAGGATCCGTCTTTGGCTGCCAAGGCCACACACGTGATTGGGCCCCTGGTCGCGGAGCCCTCCGGAATCCTCTGGGCAGCTGCAGCCGGGCCTGGGAAACGACATGGTGAGCTTCCAGGTTCCATGCCGAGTCAGCCTGCACCTCTTCCGGACCCCAGGCGCGTGGTGTTGTCAGACGTTGGCATTGGGTCCTCTTGGGGAGAGAGCCTTAGCTAGGGTTAGGGTTCGGTCCAGGGACGTGGCCAGGGCCGAAGCGACTCCGGTCTCGTGATCTCCCTCGAGGGCTGAAGTGAGGGCCCATGCAGCAAGGCGGCTCCAGTGCAGGGTTAGGGGTCGAGGCCGGCTTAGGTTTCGGTGGAGGGTCCCCGTTCGGTGTGGGGTTAGGGTTAGGGTTAGTTCCCAGGAGGCTCCAGGCGCCGAACCCACAGCAGGGCAGTGGTCTTCCCGAAGGCCTGAGTTGAGGCCACAAGGGATCGTGCCGGTCAGGATCCGTCTTTGGCTGCCAAGGCCACAGACGTCGATCGGCCCCTGTTCGAGGAGGCCTCCGGAATCCTCTCGGTCAGCTGCACACGGGCCTGGGAAACCACATGGTGAGCTTGCAGCTTCCATGCCGAGTCAGCCTGCACCGCCTCTGGACCCCAGGCGCGTGGTCTTGTCAGACTTTGGCATGGGGTCCCCATGGGGAGCGAGCCTTAGCTAGGGTTAAGGTTTGGTCCAGGGACGTCGCCAGGGCTGAATCGACTCCAGTCTCGTGATCTCCCTCGAGGGCTGAAGTGAGGGCCCATGCCAGAAGGCGGCTCCATTGCAGGGTTAGGGTTCGAGGCAGGCTTACGTTGCGGTGGAGGGTCCCAGTTCGGGGTACGGTTAGGGTTAGGGTTAGGTCCCAGGAGGCTACAGGCGCCCAACCCACAGCAGGGCAGTGTTCTCCCCGAAGGGCTGAGTGGAGGGCACAAGGGACCGTGCCGGTCAGGATCCGTCTTTGGCTGCCAAGGCCACACACGTGATTGGTGCCCCTGGTCGAGGAGGCCTCCGGAATCCTCTGGGCAGCTGCAGCCGGGCCTGGGAAACGACATGGTGAGCTTCCAGGTTCCATGCCGAGTCAGCCTGCACCTCTACCGGACCCCAGGCGCGTGGTGTTGTCAGACGTTGGCATTGGGTCCTCTTGGGGAGAGAGCCTTAGCTAGGGTTAGGGTTCGGTCCAGGGACGTGGCCAGGGCCGAAGCGACTCCGGTCTCGTGATCTCCCTCGAGGGCTGAAGTGAGGGCCCATGCAGCAAGGCGGCTCAAGTGCAGGGTTAGGGGTCGAGGCCGGCTTAGGTTTCGGTGGAGGGTCCCCGTTCGGTGTGGGGTTAGGGTTAGGGTTAGGTCCCAGGAGGCTCCAGGCGCCGAACCCACAGCAGGGCAGTGGTCTTCCCGAAGGCCTGAGTTGAGGGCACAAGGGACCGTGCCGGTCAGGATCCGTCTTTGGCTGCCAAGGCCACAGACGTCGATCGGCCCCTGTTCGAGGAGGCCTCCGGAATCCTCTCGGTCAGCTGCACACGGGCCTGGGAAACCACATGGTGAGCTTGCAGCTTCCATGCCGAGTCAGCCTGCACCGCCTCTGGACCCCAGGCGCGTGGTCTTGTCAGACTTTGGCATGGGGTCCCCATGGGGATGGAGCCTTAGCTAGGGTTAGGGTTTGGTCCAGGGACGTCGCCAGGGCTGAATCGACTCCAGTCTCGTGATCTCCCTCGAGGGCTGAAGTGAGGGCCCATGCCAGAAGGCGGCTCCATTGCAGGGTTAGGGTTCGAGGCAGGCTTACGTTGCGGTGGAGGGTCCCGGTTCGGGGTACGGTTAGGGTTAGGGTTAGGTCCCAGGAGGCTACAGGCGCCCAACCCACAGCAGGGCAGTGTTCTCCCCGAAGGGCTGAGTGGAGGGCACAAGGGACCGTGCCGGTCAGGATCCGTCTTTGGCTGCCAAGGCCACACATGTGATTGGGCCCCTGGTCGAGGAGGCCTCCGGAATCCTCTGGGCAGCTGCAGCCGGGCCTGGGAAACGACATGGTGAGCTTCCAGGTCCATGCCGAGTCAGCCTGCACCTCTTCCGGACCCCAGGCGCGTGGTGTTGTCAGACGTTGGCATTGGGTCCTCTTGGGGAGAGAGCCTTAGCTAGGGTTAGGGTTCGGTCCAGGGACGTGGCCAGGGCCGAAGCGACTCCGGTCTCGTGATCTCCCTCGAGGGCTGAAGTGAGGGCCCATGCAGCAAGGCGGCTCAAGTGCAGGGTTAGGGGTCGAGGCCGGCTTAGGTTTCGGTGGAGGGTCCCCGTTCGGTGTGGGGTTAGGGTTAGGGTTAGGTCCCAGGAGGCTCCAGGCGCCGAACCCACAGCAGGGCAGTGGTCTTCCCGAAGGCCTGAGTTGAGGGCACAAGGGACCGTGCCGGTCAGGATCCGTCTTTGGCTGCCAAGGCCACAGACGTCGATCGGCCCCTGTTCGAGGAGGCCTCCGGAATCCTCTCGGTCAGCTGCACACGGGCCTGGGAAACCACATGGTGAGCTTGCAGCTTCCATGCCGAGTCAGCCTGCACCGCCTCTGGACCCCAGGCGCGTGGTCTTGTCAGACTTTGGCATGGGGTCCCCATGGGGAGCGAGCCTTAGCTAGGGTTAGGGTTTGGTCCAGGGACGTCGCCAGGGCTGAATCGACTCCAGTCTCGTGATCTCCCTCGAGGGCTGAAGTGAGGGCCCATGCCAGAAGGCGGCTCCATTGCAGGGTTAGGGTTCGAGGCAGGCTTACGTTGCGGTGGAGGGTCCCGGTTCGGGGTACGGTTAGGGTTAGGGTTAGGTCCCAGGAGGCTCCAGGCGCCCAACCCACAGCAGGGCAGTGTTCTCCCCGAAGGGCTGAGTGGAGGGCACAAGGGACCGTGCCGGTCAGGATCCGTCTTTGGCTGCCAAGGCCACACACATGATTGGGCCCCTGGTCGAGGAGGCCTCCGGAATCCTCTGGGCAGCTGCAGCCGGGCCTGGGAAACGAAATGGTGAGCTTCCAGGTTCCATGCCGAGTCAGCCTGCACCTCTACCGGACCCCAGGCGCGTGGTGTTGTCAGACGTTGGCATTGGGTCCTCTTGGGGAGAGAGCCTTAGCTAGGGTTAGGGTTCGGTCCAGGGACGTGGCCAGGGCCGAAGCGACTCCGGTCTCGTGATCTCCCTCGAGGGCTGAAGTGAGGGCCCATGCAGCAAGGCGGCTCAAGTGCAGGGTTAGGGGTCGAGGCCGGCTTAGGTTTCGGTGGAGGGTCCCCGTTCGGTGTGGGGTTAGGGTTAGGGTTATGTCCCAGGAGGCTCCAGGCGCCGAACCCACAGCAGGGCAGTGGTCTTCCCGAAGGCCTGAGTTGAGGGCACAAGGGACCGTGCCGGTCAGGATCCGTCTTTGGCTGCCAAGGCCACACACGTCGATCGGCCCCTGTTCGAGGAGGCCTCCGGAATCCTCTCGGTCAGCTGCACACGGGCCTGGGAAACCACATGGTGAGCTTGCAGCTTCCATGCCGAGTCAGCCTGCACCGCCTCTGGACCCCAGGCGCGTGGTCTTGTCAGACTTTGGCATGGGGTCCCCATGGGGAGCGAGCCTTAGCTAGGGTTAGGGTTTGGTCCAGGGACGTCGCCAGGGCTGAATCGACTCCAGTCTCGTGATCTCCCTCGAGGGCTGAAGTGAGGGCCCATGCCAGAAGGCGGCTCCATTGCAGGGTTAGGGTTCGAGGCAGGCTTACGTTGCGGTGGAGGGTCCCGGTTCGGGGTACGGTTAGGGTTAGGGTTAGGTCCCAGGAGGCTACAGGCGCCCAACCCACAGCAGGGCAGTGTTCTCCCCGAAGGGCTGAGTGGAGGGCACAAGGGACCGTGCCGGTCAGGATCCGTCTTTGGCTGCCAAGGCCACACACGTGATTGGGCCCCTGGTCGAGGAGGCCTCCGGAATCCTCTGGGCAGCTGCAGCCGGGCCTGGGAAACGACATGGTGAGCTTCCAGGTTCCATGCCGAGTCAGCCTGCACCTCTACCGGACCCCAGGCGCGTGGTGTTGTCAGACGTTGGCATTGGGTCCTCTTGGGGAGAGAGCCTTAGCTAGGGTTAGGGTTCGGTCCAGGGACGTGGCCAGGGCCGAAGCGACTCCAGTCTCGTGATCTCCCTCGAGGGCTGAAGTGAGGGTCCATGCAGCAAGGCGGCTCAAGTGCAGGGTTAGGGGTCGAGGCCGGCTTAGGTTTCGGTGGAGGGTCCCCGTTCGGTGTGGGGTTAGGGTTAGGGTTAGGTCCCAGGAGGCTCCAGGCGCCGAACCCACAGCAGGGCAGTGGTCTTCCCGAAGGCCTGAGTTGAGGGCACAAGGGACCGTGCCGGTCAGGATCCGTCTTTGGCTGCCAAGGCCACAGACGTCGATCGGCCCCTGTTCGAGGAGGCCTCCGGAATCCTCTCGGTCAGCTGCACACGGGCCTGGGAAACCACATGGTGAGCTTGCAGCTTCCATGCCGAGTCAGCCTGCACCGCCTCTGGACCCCAGGCGCGTGGTCTTGTCAGACTTTGGCATGGGGTCCCCATGGGGAGGGAGCCTTAGCTAGGGTTAGGGTTTGGTCCAGGGACGTCGCCAGGGCTGAATCGACTCCAGTCTCGTGATCTCCCTCGAGGGCTGAAGTGAGGGCCCATGCCAGAAGGCGGCTCCATTGCAGGGTTAGGGTTCGAGGCAGGCTTACGTTGCGGTGGAGGGTCCCGGTTCGGGGTACGGTTAGGGTTAGGGTTAGGTCCCAGGAGGCTCCAGGCGCCCAACCCACAGCAGGGCAGTGTTCTCCCCGAAGGGCTGAGTGGAGGGCACAAGGGACCGTGCCGGTCAGGATCCGTCTTTGGCTGCCAAGGCCACACACGTGATTGGGCCCCTGGTCGAGGAGGCCTCCGGAATCCTCTGGGCAGCTGCAGCCGGGCCTGGGAAACGACATGCTGAGCTTCCAGGTTCCATGCCGAGTCAGCCTGCACCTCTACCGGACCCCAGGCGCGTGGTGTTGTCAGACGTTGGCATTGGGTCCTCTTGGGGAGAGAGCCTTAGCTAGGGTTAGGGTTCGGTCCAGGGACGTGGCCAGGGCCGAAGCGACTCCGGTCTCGTGATCTCCCTCGAGGGCTGAAGTGAGGGTCCATGCAGCAAGGCGGCTCCAGTGCAGGGTTAGGGGTCGAGGCCGGCTTAGGTTTCGGTGGAGGGTCCCCGTTCGGTGTGGGGTTAGGGTTAGGGTTAGGTCCCAGGAGGCTCCAGGCGCCGAACCCACAGCAGGGCAGTGGTCTTCCCGAAGGCCTGAGTTGAGGCCACAAGGGACCGTGCCGGTCAGGATCCGTCTTTGGCTGCCAAGGACACAGACGTCGATCGGCCCCTGTTCGAGGAGGCCTCCGGAATCCTCTCGGTCAGCTGCACACGGGCCTGGGAAACCACATGGTGAGCTTGCAGCTTCCATGCCGAGTCAGCCTGCACCGCCTCTGGACCCCAGGCCCGTGGTCTTGTCAGACTTTGGCATGGGGTCCCCATGGGGAGGGAGCCTTAGCTAGGGTTAGGGTTTGGTCCAGGGACGTCGCCAGGGCTGAATCGACTCCAGTCTCGTGATCTCCCTCGAGGGCTGAAGTGAGGGCCCATGCCAGAAGGCGGCTCCATTGCAGGGTTAGGGTTCGAGGCAGGCTTACGTTGCGGTGGAGGGTCCCGGTTCGGGGTACGGTTAGGGTTAGGGTTAGGTCCCAGGAGGCTACAGGCGCCCAACCCACAGCAGGGCAGTGTTCTCCCCGAAGGGCTGAGTGGAGGGCACAAGGGACCGTGCCGGTCAGGATCCGTCTTTGGCTGCCAAGGCCACACACGTGATTGGGCCCCTGGTCGAGGAGGCCTCCGGAATCCTCTGGGCAGCTGCAGCCGGGCCTGGGAAACGACATGCTGAGCTTCCAGGTTCCATGCCGAGTCAGCCTGCACCTCTACCGGACCCCAGGCGCGTGGTGTTGTCAGACGTTGGCATTGGGTCCTCTTGGGGAGAGAGCCTTAGCTAGGGTTAGGGTTCGGTCCAGGGACGTGGCCAGGGCCGAAGCGACTCCGGTCTCGTGATCTCCCTCGAGGGCTGAAGTGAGGGTCCATGCAGCAAGGCGGCTCCAGTGCAGGGTTAGGGGTCGAGGCCGCCTTAGGTTTCGGTGGAGGGTCCCCGTTCGGTGTGGGGTTAGGGTTAGGGTTAGGTCCCAGGAGGCTCCAGGCGCCGAACCCACAGCAGGGCAGTGGTCTTCCCGAAGGCCTGAGTTGAGGGCACAAGGGACCGTGCCGGTCAGGATCCGTCTTTGGCTGCCAAGGCCACAGACGTCGATCGGCCCCTGTTCGAGGAGGCCTCCGGAATCCTCTCGGTCAGCTGCACACGGGCCTGGGAAACCACATGGTGAGCTTGCAGCTTCCATGCCGAGTCAGCCTGCACCGCCTCTGGACCCCAGGCGGGTGGTCTTGTCAGACTTTGGCATGGGGTCCCCATGGGGAGGGAGCCTTAGCTAGGGTTAGGGTTTGGTCCAGGGACGTCGCCAGGGCTGAATCGACTCCAGTCTCGTGATCTCCCTCGAGGGCTGAAGTGAGGGCCCATGCCAGAAGGCGGCTCCATTGCAGGGTTAGGGTTCGAGGCAGGCTTACGTTGCGGTGGAGGGTCCCGGTTCGGGGTACGGTTAGGGTTAGGGTTAGGTCCCAGGAGGCTCCAGGCGCCCAACCCACAGCAGGGCAGTGTTCTCCCCGAAGGGCTGAGTGGAGGGCACAAGGGACCGTGCCGGTCAGGATCCGTCTTTGGCTGCCAAGGCCACACACGTGATTGGGCCCCTGGTCGAGGAGCCCTCCGGAATCCTCTGGGCAGCTGCAGCCGGGCCTGGGAAACGACATGGTGAGCTTCCAGGTTCCATGCCGAGTCAGCCTGCACCTCTACCGGACCCCAGGCGCGTGGTGTTGTCAGACGTTGGCATTGGGTCCTCTTGGGGAGAGAGCCTTAGCTAGGGTTAGGGTTCGGTCCAGGGACGTGGCCAGGGCCGAAGCGACTCCGGTCTCGTGATCTCCCTCGAGGGCTGAAGTGAGGGCCCATGCAGCAAGGCGGCTCAAGTGCAGGGTTAGGGGTCGAGGCCGGCTTAGGTTTCGGTGGAGGGTCCCCGTTCGGTGTGGGGTTAGGGTTAGGGTTAGTTCCCAGGAGGCTCCAGGCGCCGAACCCACAGCAGGGCAGTGGTCTTCCCGAAGGCCTGAGTTGAGGCCACAAGGGACCGTGCCGGTCAGGATCCGTCTTTGGCTGCCAAGGCCACAGACGTCGATCGGCCCCTGTTCGAGGAGGCCTCCGGAATCCTCTCGGTCAGCTGCACACGGGCCTGGGAAACCACATGGTGAGCTTGCAGCTTCCATGCCGAGTCAGCCTGCACCGCCTCTGGACCCCAGGCGCGTGGTCTTGTCAGACTTTGGCATGGGGTCCCCATGGGGAGCGAGCCTTAGCTAGGGTTAGGGTTTGGTCCAGGGACTTCGCCAGGGCTGAATCGACTCCAGTCTCGTGATCTCCCTCGAGGGCTGAAGTGAGGGCCCATGCCAGAAGGCGGCTCCATTGCAGGGTTAGGGTTCGAGGCAGGCTTACGTTGCGGTGGAGGGTCCCGGTTCGGGGTACGGTTAGGGTTAGAGTTAGGTCCCAGGAGGCTCCAGGCGCCCAACCCACAGCAGGGCAGTGTTCTCCCCGAAGGGCTGAGTGGAGGGCACAAGGGACCGTGCCGGTCAGGATCCGTCTTTGGCTGCCAAGGCCACACACGTGATTGGGCCCCTGGTCGAGGAGGCCTCCGGAATCCTCTGGGCAGCTGCAGCCGGGCCTGGGAAACGACATGGTGAGCTTCCAGGTTCCATGCCGAGTCAGCCTGCACCTCTACCGGACCCCAGGCGCGTGGTGTTGTCAGACGTTGGCATTGGGTCCTCTTGGGGAGAGAGCCTTAGCTAGGGTTAGGGTTCGGTCCAGGGACGTGGCCAGGGCCGAAGCGACTCCAGTCTCGTGATCTCCCTCGAGGGCTGAAGTGAGGGCCCATGCAGCAAGGCGGCTCCAGTGCAGGGTTAGGGGTCGAGGCCGGCTTAGGTTTCGGTGGAGGGTCCCCGTTCGGTGTGGGGTTAGGGTTAGGGTTAGGTCCCAGGAGGCTCCAGGCGCCGAACCCACAGCAGGGCAGTGGTCTTCCCGAAGGCCTGAGTTGAGGGCACAAGGGACCGTGCCGGTCAGGATCCGTCTTTGGCTGCCAAGGCCACAGACGTCGATCGGCCCCTGTTCGAGGAGGCCTCCGGAATCCTCTCGGTCAGCTGCACACGGGCCTGGGAAACCACATGGTGAGCTTGCAGCTTCCATGCCGAGTCAGCCTGCACCGCCTCTGGACCCCAGGCGCGTGGTCTTGTCAGACTTTGGCATGGGGTCCCCATGGGGAGGGAGCCTTAGCTAGGGTTAGGGTTTGGTCCAGGGACGTCGCCAGGGCTGAATCGACTCCAGTCTCGTGATCTCCCTCGAGGGCTGAAGTGAGGGCCCATGCCAGAAGGCGGCTCCATTGCAGGGTTAGGGTTCGAGGCAGGCTTACGTTGCGGTGGAGGGTCCCGGTTCGGGGTACGGTTAGGGTTAGGGTTAGGTCCCAGGAGGCTCCAGGCGCCCAACCCACAGCAGGGCAGTGTTCTCCCCGAAGGGCTGAGTGGAGGGCACAAGGGACCGTGCCGGTCAGGATCCGTCTTTGGCTGCCAAGGCCACACACGTGATTGGGCCCCTGGTCGAGGAGGCCTCCGGAATCCTCTGGGCAGCTGCAGCCGGGCCTGGGAAACGACATGCTGAGCTTCCAGGTTCCATGCCGAGTCAGCCTGCACCTCTACCGGACCCCAGGCGCGTGGTGTTGTCAGACGTTGGCATTGGGTCCTCTTGGGGAGAGAGCCTTAGCTAGGGTTAGGGTTCGGTCCAGGGACGTGGCCAGGGCCGAAGCGACTCCGGTCTCGTGATCTCCCTCGAGGGCTGAAGTGAGGGTCCATGCAGCAAGGCGGCTCCAGTGCAGGGTTAGGGGTCGAGGCCGGCTTAGGTTTCGGTGGAGGGTCCCCGTTCGGTGTGGGGTTAGGGTTAGGGTTAGGTCCCAGGAGGCTCCAGGCGCCGAACCCACAGCAGGGCAGTGGTCTTCCCGAAGGCCTGAGTTGAGGGCACAAGGGACCGTGCCGGTCAGGATCCGTCTTTGGCTGCCAAGGCCACAGACGTCGATCGGCCCCTGTTCGAGGAGGCCTCCGGAATCCTCTCGGTCAGCTGCACACGGGCCTGGGAAACCACATGGTGAGCTTGCAGCTTCCATGCCGAGTCAGCCTGCACCGCCTCTGGACCCCAGGCGCGTGGTCTTGTCAGACTTTGGCATGGGGTCCCCATGGGGAGGGAGCCTTAGCTAGGGTTAGGGTTTGGTCCAGGGACGTCGCCAGGGCTGAATCGACTCCAGTCTCGTGATCTCCCTCGAGGGCTGAAGTGAGGGCCCATGCCAGAAGGCGGCTCCATTGCAGGGTTAGGGTTCGAGGCAGGCTTACGTTGCGGTGGAGGGTCCCGGTTCGGGGTACGGTTAGGGTTAGGGTTAGGTCCCAGGAGGCTCCAGGCGCCCAACCCACAGCAGGGCAGTGTTCTCCCCGAAGGGCTGAGTGGAGGGCACAAGGTACCGTGCCGGTCAGGATCCGTCTTTGGCTGCCAAGGCCACACACGTGATTGGGCCCCTGGTCGAGGAGCCCTCCGGAATCCTCTGGGCAGCTGCAGCCGGGCCTGGGAAACGACATGGTGAGCTTCCAGGTTCCATGCCGAGTCAGCCTGCACCTCTACCGGACCCCAGGCGCGTGGTGTTGTCAGACGTTGGCATTGGGTCCTCTTGGGGAGAGAGCCTTAGCTAGGGTTAGGGTTCGGTCCAGGGACGTGGCCAGGGCCGAAGCGACTCCGGTCTCGTGATCTCCCTCGAGGGCTGAAGTGAGGGCCCATGCAGCAAGGCGGCTCAAGTGCAGGGTTAGGGGTCGAGGCCGGCTTAGGTTTCGGTGGAGGGTCCCCGTTCGGTGTGGGGTTAGGGTTAGGGTTAGTTCCCAGGAGGCTCCAGGCGCCGAACCCACAGCAGGGCAGTGGTCTTCCCGAAGGCCTGAGTTGAGGCCACAAGGGACCGTGCCGGTCAGGATCCGTCTTTGGCTGCCAAGGCCACAGACGTCGATCGGCCCCTGTTCGAGGAGGCCTCCGGAATCCTCTCGGTCAGCTGCACACGGGCCTGGGAAACCACATGGTGAGCTTGCAGCTTCCATGCCGAGTCAGCCTGCACCGCCTCTGGACCCCAGGCGCGTGGTCTTGTCAGACTTTGGCATGGGGTCCCCATGGGGAGCGAGCCTTAGCTAGGGTTAGGGTTTGGTCCAGGGACGTCGCCAGGGCTGAATCGACTCCAGTCTCGTGATCTCCCTCGAGGGCTGAAGTGAGGGCCCATGCCAGAAGGCGGCTCCATTGCAGGGTTAGGGTTCGAGGCAGGCTTACGTTGCGGTGGAGGGTCCCGGTTCGGGGTACGGTTAGGGTTAGAGTTAGGTCCCAGGAGGCTCCAGGCGCCCAACCCACAGCAGGGCAGTGTTCTCCCCGAAGGGCTGAGTTGAGGGCACAAGGGACCGTGCCGGTCAGGATCCGTCTTTGGCTGCCAAGGCCACACACGTGATTGGGCCCCTGGTCGATGAGGCCTCCGGAATCCTCTGGGCAGCTGCAGCCGGGCCTGGGAAACGACATGGTGAGCTTCCAGGTTCCATGCCGAGTCAGCCTGCACCTCTACCGGACCCCAGGCGCGTGGTGTTGTCAGACGTTGGCATTGGGTCCTCTTGGGGAGAGAGCCTTAGCTAGGGTTAGGGTTCGGTCCAGGGACGTGGCCAGGGCCGAAGCGACTCCGGTCTCGTGATCTCCCTCGAGGGCTGAAGTGAGGGCCCATGCAGCAAGGCGGCTCCAGTGCAGGGTTAGGGGTCGAGGCCGGCTTAGGTTTCGGTGGAGGGTCCCCGTTCGGTGTGGGGTTAGGGTTAGGGTTAGGTCCCAGGAGGCTCCAGGCGCCGAACCCACAGCAGGGCAGTGGTCTTCCCGAAGGCCTGAGTTGAGGGCACAAGGGACCGTGCCGGTCAGGATCCGTCTTTGGCTGCCAAGGCCACAGACGTCGATCGGCCCCTGTTCGAGGAGGCCTCCGGAATCCTCTCGGTCAGCTGCACACGGGCCTGGGAAACCACATGGTGAGCTTGCAGCTTCCATGCCGAGTCAGCCTGCACCGCCTCTGGACCCCAGGCGCGTGGTCTTTTCAGACTTTGGCATGGGGTCCCCATGGGGAGCGAGCCTTAGCTAGGGTTAGGGTTTGGTCCAGGGACGTCGCCAGGGCTGAATCGACTCCAGTCTCGTGATCTCCCTCGAGGGCTGAAGTGAGGGCCCATGCCAGAAGGCGGCTCCATTGCAGGGTTAGGGTTCGAGGCAGGCTTACGTTGCGGTGGAGGGTCCCAGTTCGGGGTACGGTTAGGGTTAGGGTTAGGTCCCAGGAGGCTCCAGGCGCCCAACCCACAGCAGGGCAGTGTTCTCCCCGAAGGGCTGAGTTGAGGGCACAAGGGACCGTGCCGGTCAGGATCCGTCTTTGGCTGCCAAGGCCACACACGTGATTGGGCCCCTGGTCGAGGAGGCCTCCGGAATCCTCTGGGCAGCTGCAGCCGGGCCTGGGAAACGACATGGTGAGCTTCCAGGTTCCATGCCGAGTCAGCCTGCACCTCTACCGGACCCCAGGCGCGTGGTGTTGTCAGACGTTGGCATTGGGTCCTCTTGGGGAGAGAGCCTTAGCTAGGGTTAGGGTTCGGTCCAGGGACGTGGCCAGGGCCGAAGCGACTCCGGTCTCGTGATCTCCCTCGAGGGCTGAAGTGAGGGCCCATGCAGCAAGGCGGCTCCAGTGCAGGGTTAGGGGTCGAGGCCGGCTTAGGTTTCGGTGGAGGGTCCCCGTTCGGTGTGGGGTTAGGGTTAGGGTTAGGTACCAGGAGGCTCCAGGCGCCGAACCCACAGCAGGGCAGTGGTCTTCCCGAAGGCCTGAGTTGAGGGCACAAGGGACCGTGCCGGTCAGGATCCGTCTTTGGCTGCCAAGGCCACAGACGTCGATCGGCCCCTGTTCGAGGAGGCCTCCGGAATCCTCTCGGTCAGCTGCACACGGGCCTGGGAAACCACATGGTGAGCTTGCAGCTTCCATGCCGAGTCAGCCTGCACCGCCTCTGGTCCCCAGGCGCGTGGTCTTGTCAGACTTTGGCATGGGGTCCCCATGGGGAGGGAGCCTTAGCTAGGGTTAGGGTTTGGTCCAGGGACGTCGCCAGGGCTGAATCGACTCCAGTCTCGTGATCTCCCTCGAGGGCTGAAGTGAGGGCCCATGCCAGAAGACGGCTCCATTGCAGGGTTAGTGTTCGAGGCAGGCTTACGTTGCGGTGGAGGGTCCTGGTTCGGGGTACGGTTAGGGTTAGGGTTAGGTCCCAGGAGGCTCCAGGCGCCCAACCCACAGTAGGGCAGTGTTCTCCCCGAAGGGCTGAGTGGAGGGCACAAGGGACCGTGCCGGTCAGGATCCGTCTTTGGCTGCCAAGGCCACACACGTGATTGGGCCCCTGATCGAGGAGGCCTCCGGAATCCTCTGGGCAGCTGCAGCCGGGCCTGGGAAACGAAATGGTGAGCTTCCAGGTTCCATGCCGAGTCAGCCTGCACCTCTACCGGACCCCAGGCGCGTGGTGTTGTCAGACGTTGGCATTGGGTCCTCTTGGGGAGAGAGCCTTAGCTAGGGTTAGGGTTCGGTCCAGGGACGTGGCCACGGCCGAAGCGACTCCGGTCTCGTGATCTCCCTCGAGGGCTGAAGTGAGGGCCCATGCAGCAAGGCGGCTCAAGTGCAGGGTTAGGGGTCGAGGCCGGCTTAGGTTTCGGTGGAGGGTCCCCGTTCGGTGTGGGGTTAGGGTTAGGGTTAGGTCCCAGGAGGCTCCAGGCGCCGAACCCACAGCAGGGCAGTGGTCTTCCCGAAGGCCTGAGTTGAGGGCACAAGGGACCGTGCCGGTCAGGATCCGTCTTTGGCTGCCAAGGCCACAGACGTCGATCGGCCCCTGTTCGAGGAGGCCTCCGGAATCCTCTCGGTCAGCTGCACACGGGCCTGGGAAACCACATGGTGAGCTTGCAGCTTCCATGCCGAGTCAGCCTGCACCGCCTCTGGACCCCAGGCGCGTGGTCTTGTCAGACTTTGGCATGGGGTCCCCATGGGGAGCGAGCCTTAGCTAGGGTTAGGGTTTGGTCCAGGGACGTCGCCAGGGCTGAATCGACTCCAGTCTCGTGATCTCCCTCGAGGGCTGAAGTGAGGGCCCATGCCAGAAGGCGGCTCCATTGCAGGGTTAGGGTTCGAGGCAGGCTTACGTTGCGGTGGAGGGTCCCGGTTCGGGGTACGGTTAGGGTTAGAGTTAGGTCCCAGGAGGCTCCAGGCGCCCAACCCACAGCAGGGCAGTGTTCTCCCCGAAGGGCTGAGTTGAGGGCACAAGGGACCGTGCCGGTCAGGATCCGTCTTTGGCTGCCAAGGCCACACACGTGATTGGGCCCCTGGTCGATGAGGCCTCCGGAATCCTCTGGGCAGCTGCAGCCGGGCCTGGGAAACGACATGGTGAGCTTCCAGGTTCCATGCCGAGTCAGCCTGCACCTCTACCGGACCCCAGGCGCGTGGTGTTGTCAGACGTTGGCATTGGGTCCTCTTGGGGAGAGAGCCTTAGCTAGGGTTAGGGTTCGGTCCAGGGACGTGGCCAGGGCCGAAGCGACTCCGGTCTCGTGATCTCCCTCGAGGGCTGAAGTGAGGGCCCATGCAGCAAGGCGGCTCCAGTGCAGGGTTAGGGGTCGAGGCCGGCTTAGGTTTCGGTGGAGGGTCCCCGTTCGGTGTGGGGTTAGGGTTAGGGTTAGGTCCCAGGAGGCTCCAGGCGCCGAACCCACAGCAGGGCAGTGGTCTTCCCGAAGGCCTGAGTTGAGGGCACAAGGGACCGTGCCGGTCAGGATCCGTCTTTGGCTGCCAAGGCCACAGACGTCGATCGGCCCCTGTTCGAGGAGGCCTCCGGAATCCTCTCGGTCAGCTGCACACGGGCCTGGGAAACCACATGGTGAGCTTGCAGCTTCCATGCCGAGTCAGCCTGCACCGCCTCTGGACCCCAGGCGCGTGGTCTTTTCAGACTTTGGCATGGGGTCCCCATGGGGAGCGAGCCTTAGCTAGGGTTAGGGTTTGGTCCAGGGACGTCGCCAGGGCTGAATCGACTCCAGTCTCGTGATCTCCCTCGAGGGCTGAAGTGAGGGCCCATGCCAGAAGGCGGCTCCATTGCAGGGTTAGGGTTCGAGGCAGGCTTACGTTGCGGTGGAGGGTCCCAGTTCGGGGTACGGTTAGGGTTAGGGTTAGGTCCCAGGAGGCTCCAGGCGCCCAACCCACAGCAGGGCAGTGTTCTCCCCGAAGGGCTGAGTTGAGGGCACAAGGGACCGTGCCGGTCAGGATCCGTCTTTGGCTGCCAAGGCCACACACGTGATTGGGCCCCTGGTCGCGGAGCCCTCCGGAATCCTCTGGGCAGCTGCAGCCGGGCCTGGGAAACGACATGGTGAGCTTCCAGGTTCCATGCCGAGTCAGCCTCCACCTCTTCCGGACCCCAGGCGCGTGGTGTTGTCAGACGTTGGCATTGGGTCCTCTTGGGGAGAGAGCCTTAGCTAGGGTTAGGGTTCGGTCCAGGGACGTGGCCAGGGCCGAAGCGACTCCGGTCTCGTGATCTCCCTCGAGGGCTGAAGTGAGGGCCCATGCAGCAAGGCGGCTCCAGTGCAGGGTTAGGGGTCGAGGCCGGCTGAGGTTTCGGTGGAGGGTCCCCGTTCGGTGTGGGGTTAGGGTTAGGGTTAGGTCCCAGGAGGCTCCAGGCGCCGAACCCACAGCAGGGCAGTGGTCTTCCCGAAGGCCTGAGTTGAGGCCACAAGGGACCGTGCCGGTCAGGATCCGTCTTTGGCTGCCAAGGACACAGACGTCGATCGGCCCCTGTTCGAGGAGGCCTCCGGAATGCTCTCGGTCAGCTGCACACGGGCCTGGGAAACCACATGGTGAGCTTGCAGCTTCCATGCCGAGTCAGCCTGCACCGCCTCTGGACCCCAGGCGCGTGGTCTTGTCAGACTTTGGCATGGGGTCCCCATGGGGAGGGAGCCTTAGCTAGGGTTAGGGTTTGGTCCAGGGACGTCGCCAGGGCTGAATCGACTCCAGTCTCGTGATCTCCCTCGAGGGCTGAAGTGAGGGCCCATGCCAGAAGGCGGCTCCATTGCAGGGTTAGGGTTCGAGGCAGGCTTACGTTGCGGTGGAGGGTCCCGGTTCGGGGTACGGTTAGGGTTAGAGTTAGGTCCCAGGAGGCTCCAGGCGCCCAACCCACAGCAGGGCAGTGTTCTCCCCGAAGGGCTGAGTTGAGGGCACAAGGGACCGTGCCGGTCAGGATCCGTCTTTGGCTGCCAAGGCCACACACGTGATTGGGCCCCTGGTCGAGGAGGCCTCCGGAATCCTCTGGGCAGCTGCAGCCGGGCCTGGGAAACGACATGGTGAGCTTCCAGGTTCCATGCCGAGTCAGCCTGCACCTCTACCGGACCCCAGGCGCGTGGTGTTGTCAGACGTTGGCATTGGGTCCTCTTGGGGAGAGAGCCTTAGCTAGGGTTAGGGTTCGGTCCAGGGACGTGGCCAGGGCCGAAGCGACTCCGGTCTCGTGATCTCCCTCGAGGGCTGAAGTGAGGGCCCATGCAGCAAGGCGGCTCCAGTGCAGGGTTAGGGGTCGAGGCCGGCTTAGGTTTCGGTGGAGGGTCCCCGTTCGGTGTGGGGTTAGGGTTAGGGTTAGGTACCAGGAGGCTCCAGGCGCCGAACCCACAGCAGGGCAGTGGTCTTCCCGAAGGCCTGAGTTGAGGGCACAAGGGACCGTGCCGGTCAGGATCCGTCTTTGGCTGCCAAGGCCACAGACGTCGATCGGCCCCTGTTCGAGGAGGCCTCCGGAATCCTCTCGGTCAGCTGCACACGGGCCTGGGAAACCACATGGTGAGCTTGCAGCTTCCATGCCGAGTCAGCCTGCACCGCCTCTGGTCCCCAGGCGCGTGGTCTTGTCAGACTTTGGCATGGGGTCCCCATGGGGAGGGAGCCTTAGCTAGGGTTAGGGTTTGGTCCAGGGACGTCGCCAGGGCTGAATCGACTCCAGTCTCGTGATCTCCCTCGAGGGCTGAAGTGAGGGCCCATGCCAGAAGACGGCTCCATTGCAGGGTTAGTGTTCGAGGCAGGCTTACGTTGCGGTGGAGGGTCCTGGTTCGGGGTACGGTTAGGGTTAGGGTTAGGTCCCAGGAGGCTCCAGGCGCCCAACCCACAGTAGGGCAGTGTTCTCCCCGAAGGGCTGAGTGGAGGGCACAAGGGACCGTGCCGGTCAGGATCCGTCTTTGGCTGCCAAGGCCACACACGTGATTGGGCCCCTGATCGAGGAGGCCTCCGGAATCCTCTGGGCAGCTGCAGCCGGGCCTGGGAAACGAAATGGTGAGCTTCCAGGTTCCATGCCGAGTCAGCCTGCACCTCTACCGGACCCCAGGCGCGTGGTGTTGTCAGACGTTGGCATTGGGTCCTCTTGGGGAGAGAGCCTTAGCTAGGGTTAGGGTTCGGTCCAGGGACGTGGCCACGGCCGAAGCGACTCCGGTCTCGTGATCTCCCTCGAGGGCTGAAGTGAGGGCCCATGCAGCAAGGCGGCTCAAGTGCAGGGTTAGGGGTCGAGGCCGGCTTAGGTTTCGGTGGAGGGTCCCCGTTCGGTGTGGGGTTAGGGTTAGGGTTAGGTCCCAGGAGGCTCCAGGCGCCGAACCCACAGCAGGGCAGTGGTCTTCCCGAAGGCCTGAGTTGAGGGCACAAGGGACCGTGCCGGTCAGGATCCGTCTTTGGCTGCCAAGGCCACAGACGTCGATCGGCCCCTGTTCGAGGAGGCCTCCGGAATCCTCTCGGTCAGCTGCACACGGGCCTGGGAAACCACATGGTGAGCTTGCAGCTTCCATGCCGAGTCAGCCTGCACCGCCTCTGGACCCCAGGCGCGTGGTCTTGTCAGACTTTGGCATGGGGTCCCCATGGGGAGCGAGCCTTAGCTAGGGTTAGGGTTTGGTCCAGGGACGTCGCCAGGGCTGAATCGACTCCAGTCTCGTGATCTCCCTCGAGGGCTGAAGTGAGGGCCCATGCCAGAAGGCGGCTCCATTGCAGGGTTAGGGTTCGAGGCAGGCTTACGTTGCGGTGGAGGGTCCCGGTTCGGGGTACGGTTAGGGTTAGAGTTAGGTCCCAGGAGGCTCCAGGCGCCCAACCCACAGCAGGGCAGTGTTCTCCCCGAAGGGCTGAGTTGAGGGCACAAGGGACCGTGCCGGTCAGGATCCGTCTTTGGCTGCCAAGGCCACACACGTGATTGGGCCCCTGGTCGATGAGGCCTCCGGAATCCTCTGGGCAGCTGCAGCCGGGCCTGGGAAACGACATGGTGAGCTTCCAGGTTCCATGCCGAGTCAGCCTGCACCTCTACCGGACCCCAGGCGCGTGGTGTTGTCAGACGTTGGCATTGGGTCCTCTTGGGGAGAGAGCCTTAGCTAGGGTTAGGGTTCGGTCCAGGGACGTGGCCAGGGCCGAAGCGACTCCGGTCTCGTGATCTCCCTCGAGGGCTGAAGTGAGGGCCCATGCAGCAAGGCGGCTCCAGTGCAGGGTTAGGGGTCGAGGCCGGCTTAGGTTTCGGTGGAGGGTCCCCGTTCGGTGTGGGGTTAGGGTTAGGGTTAGGTCCCAGGAGGCTCCAGGCGCCGAACCCACAGCAGGGCAGTGGTCTTCCCGAAGGCCTGAGTTGAGGGCACAAGGGACCGTGCCGGTCAGGATCCGTCTTTGGCTGCCAAGGCCACAGACGTCGATCGGCCCCTGTTCGAGGAGGCCTCCGGAATCCTCTCGGTCAGCTGCACACGGGCCTGGGAAACCACATGGTGAGCTTGCAGCTTCCATGCCGAGTCAGCCTGCACCGCCTCTGGACCCCAGGCGCGTGGTCTTTTCAGACTTTGGCATGGGGTCCCCATGGGGAGCGAGCCTTAGCTAGGGTTAGGGTTTGGTCCAGGGACGTCGCCAGGGCTGAATCGACTCCAGTCTCGTGATCTCCCTCGAGGGCTGAAGTGAGGGCCCATGCCAGAAGGCGGCTCCATTGCAGGGTTAGGGTTCGAGGCAGGCTTACGTTGCGGTGGAGGGTCCCAGTTCGGGGTACGGTTAGGGTTAGGGTTAGGTCCCAGGAGGCTCCAGGCGCCCAACCCACAGCAGGGCAGTGTTCTCCCCGAAGGGCTGAGTTGAGGGCACAAGGGACCGTGCCGGTCAGGATCCGTCTTTGGCTGCCAAGGCCACACACGTGATTGGGCCCCTGGTCGCGGAGCCCTCCGGAATCCTCTGGGCAGCTGCAGCCGGGCCTGGGAAACGACATGGTGAGCTTCCAGGTTCCATGCCGAGTCAGCCTCCACCTCTTCCGGACCCCAGGCGCGTGGTGTTGTCAGACGTTGGCATTGGGTCCTCTTGGGGAGAGAGCCTTAGCTAGGGTTAGGGTTCGGTCCAGGGACGTGGCCAGGGCCGAAGCGACTCCGGTCTCGTGATCTCCCTCGAGGGCTGAAGTGAGGGCCCATGCAGCAAGGCGGCTCCAGTGCAGGGTTAGGGGTCGAGGCCGGCTTAGGTTTCGGTGGAGGGTCCCCGTTCGGTGTGGGGTTAGGGTTAGGGTTAGGTCCCAGGAGGCTCCAGGCGCCGAACCCACAGCAGGGCAGTGGTCTTCCCGAAGGCCTGAGTTGAGGCCACAAGGGACCGTGCCGGTCAGGATCCGTCTTTGGCTGCCAAGGACACAGACGTCGATCGGCCCCTGTTCGAGGAGGCCTCCGGAATGCTCTCGGTCAGCTGCACACGGGCCTGGGAAACCACATGGTGAGCTTGCAGCTTCCATGCCGAGTCAGCCTGCACCGCCTCTGGACCCCAGGCGCGTGGTCTTGTCAGACTTTGGCATGGGGTCCCCATGGGGAGGGAGCCTTAGCTAGGGTTAGGGTTTGGTCCAGGGACGTCGCCAGGGCTGAATCGACTCCAGTCTCGTGATCTCCCTCGAGGGCTGAAGTGAGGGCCCATGCCAGAAGGCGGCTCCATTGCAGGGTTAGGGTTCGAGGCAGGCTTACGTTGCGGTGGAGGGTCCCGGTTCGGGGTACGGTTAGGGTTAGAGTTAGGTCCCAGGAGGCTCCAGGCGCCCAACCCACAGCAGGGCAGTGTTCTCCCCGAAGGGCTGAGTTGAGGGCACAAGGGACCGTGCCGGTCAGGATCCGTCTTTGGCTGCCAAGGCCACACACGTGATTGGGCCCCTGGTCGAGGAGGCCTCCGGAATCCTCTGGGCAGCTGCAGCCGGGCCTGGGAAACGACATGGTGAGCTTCCAGGTTCCATGCCGAGTCAGCCTGCACCTCTACCGGACCCCAGGCGCGTGGTGTTGTCAGACGTTGGCATTGGGTCCTCTTGGGGAGAGAGCCTTAGCTAGGGTTAGGGTTCGGTCCAGGGACGTGGCCAGGGCCGAAGCGACTCCGGTCTCGTGATCTCCCTCGAGGGCTGAAGTGAGGGCCCATGCAGCAAGGCGGCTCCAGTGCAGGGTTAGGGGTCGAGGCCGGCTTAGGTTTCGGTGGAGGGTCCCCGTTCGGTGTGGGGTTAGGGTTAGGGTTAGGTACCAGGAGGCTCCAGGCGCCGAACCCACAGCAGGGCAGTGGTCTTCCCGAAGGCCTGAGTTGAGGGCACAAGGGACCGTGCCGGTCAGGATCCGTCTTTGGCTGCCAAGGCCACAGACGTCGATCGGCCCCTGTTCGAGGAGGCCTCCGGAATCCTCTCGGTCAGCTGCACACGGGCCTGGGAAACCACATGGTGAGCTTGCAGCTTCCATGCCGAGTCAGCCTGCACCGCCTCTGGTCCCCAGGCGCGTGGTCTTGTCAGACTTTGGCATGGGGTCCCCATGGGGAGGGAGCCTTATCTAGGGTTAGGGTTTGGTCCAGGGACGTCGCCAGGGCTGAATCGACTCCAGTCTCGTGATCTCCCTCGAGGGCTGAAGTGAGGGCCCATGCCAGAAGACGGCTCCATTGCAGGGTTAGTGTTCGAGGCAGGCTTACGTTGCGGTGGAGGGTCCTGGTTCGGGGTACGGTTAGGGTTAGGGTTAGGTCCCAGGAGGCTCCAGGCGCCCAACCCACAGCAGGGCAGTGTTCTCCCCGAAGGGCTGAGTGGAGGGCACAAGGGACCGTGCCGGTCAGGATCCGTCTTTGGCTGCCAAGGCCACACACGTGATTGGGCCCCTGGTCGCGGAGCCCTCCGGAATCCTCTGGGCAGCTGCAGCCGGGCCTGGGAAACGACATGGTGAGCTTCCAGGTTCCATGCCGAGTCAGCCTGCACCTCTTCCGGACCCCAGGCGCGTGGTGTTGTCAGACGTTGGCATTGGGTCCTCTTGGGGAGAGAGCCTTAGCTAGGGTTAGGGTTCGGTCCAGGGACGTGGCCAGGGCCGAAGCGGCTCCGGTCTCGTGATCTCCCTCGAGGGCTGAAGTGAGGGCCCATGCAGCAAGGCGGCTCCAGTGCAGGGTTAGGGGTCGAGGCCGGCTTAGGTTTCGGTGGAGGGTCCCCGTTCGGTGTGGGGTTAGGGTTAGGGTTAGGTCCCAGGAGGCTCCAGGCGCCGAACCCACAGCAGGGCAGTGGTCTTCCCGAAGGCCTGAGTTGAGGCCACAAGGGATCGTGCCGGTCAGGATCCGTCTTTGGCTGCCAAGGCCACAGACGTCGATCGGCCCCTGTTCGAGGAGGCCTCCGGAATCCTCTCGGTCAGCTGCACACGGGCCTGGGAAACCACATGGTGAGCTTGCAGCTTCCATGCCGAGTCAGCCTGCACCGCCTCTGGACCCCAGGCGCGTGGTCTTGTCAGACTTTGGCATGGGGTCCCCATGGGGAGGGAGCCTTAGCTAGGGTTAGGGTTTGGTCCAGGGACGTCGCCAGGGCTGAATCGACTCCAGTCTCGTGATCTCCCTCGAGGGCTGAAGTGAGGGCCCATGCCAGAAGGCGGCTCCATTGCAGGGTTAGGGTTCGAGGCAGGCTTACGTTGCGGTGGAGGGTCCCGGTTCGGGGTACGGTTAGGGTTAGGGTTAGGTCCCAGGAGGCTCCAGGCGCCCAACCCACAGCAGGGCAGTGTTCTCCCCGAAGGGCTGAGTGGAGGGCACAAGGGACCGTGCCGGTCAGGATCCGTCTTTGGCTGCCAAGGCCACACACGTGATTGGGCCCCTGGTCGAGGAGGCCTCCGGAATCCTCTGGGCAGCTGCAGCCGGGCCTGGGAAACGAAATGGTGAGCTTCCAGGTTCCATGCCGAGTCAGCCTGCACCTCTACCGGACCCCAGGCGCGTGGTGTTGTCAGACGTTGGCATTGGGTCCTCTTGGGGAGAGAGCCTTAGCTAGGGTTAGGGTTCGGTCCAGGGACGTGGCCAGGGCCGAAGCGACTCCGGTCTCGTGATCTCCCTCGAGGGCTGAAGTGAGGGCCCATGCAGCAAGGCGGCTCAAGTGCAGGGTTAGGGGTCGAGGCCGGCTTAGGTTTCGGTGGAGGGTCCCCGTTCGGTGTGGGGTTAGGGTTAGGGTTAGGTCCCAGGAGGCTCCAGGCGCCGAACCCACAGCAGGGCAGTGGTCTTCCCGAAGGCCTGAGTTGAGGGCACAAGGGACCGTGCCGGTCAGGATCCGTCTTTGGCTGCCAAGGCCACACACGTCGATCGGCCCCTGTTCGAGGAGGCCTCCGGAATCCTCTCGGTCAGCTGCACACGGGCCTGGGAAACCACATGGTGAGCTTGCAGCTTCCATGCCGAGTCAGCCTGCACCGCCTCTGGACCCCAGGCGCGTGGTCTTGTCAGACTTTGGCATGGGGTCCCCATGGGGAGCGAGCCTTAGCTAGGGTTAAGGTTTGGTCCAGGGACGTCGCCAGGGCTGAATCCACTCCAGTCTCGTGATCTCCCTCGAGGGCTGAAGTGAGGGCCCATGCCAGAAGGCGGCTCCATTGCAGGGTTAGGGTTCGAGGCAGGCTTACGTTGCGGTGGAGGGTCCCGGTTCGGGGTACGGTTAGGGTTAGGGTTAGGTCCCAGGAGGCTACAGGCGCCCAACCCACAGCAGGGCAGTGTTCTCCCCGAAGGGCTGAGTGGAGGGCACAAGGGACCGTGCCGGTCAGGATCCGTCTTTGGCTGCCAAGGCCACACACGTGATTGGTGCCCCTGGTCGAGGAGGCCTCCGGAATCCTCTGGGCAGCTGCAGCCGGGCCTGGGAAACGACATGGTGAGCTTCCAGGTTCCATGCCGAGTCAGCCTGCACCTCTACCGGACCCCAGGCGCGTGGTGTTGTCAGACGTTGGCATTGGGTCCTCTTGGGGAGAGAGCCTTAGCTAGGGTTAGGGTTCGGTCCAGGGACGTGGCCAGGGCCGAAGCGACTCCGGTCTCGTGATCTCCCTCGAGGGCTGAAGTGAGGGCCCATGCAGCAAGGCGGCTCAAGTGCAGGGTTAGGGGTCGAGGCCGGCTTAGGTTTCGGTGGAGGGTCCCCGTTCGGTGTGGGGTTAGGGTTAGGGTTAGGTCCCAGGAGGCTCCAGGCGCCGAACCCACAGCAGGGCAGTGGTCTTCCCGAAGGCCTGAGTTGAGGGCACAAGGGACCGTGCCGGTCAGGATCCGTCTTTGGCTGCCAAGGCCACAGACGTCGATCGGCCCCTGTTCGAGGAGGCCTCCGGAATCCTCTCGGTCAGCTGCACACGGGCCTGGGAAACCACATGGTGAGCTTGCAGCTTCCATGCCGAGTCAGCCTGCACCGCCTCTGGACCCCAGGCGCGTGGTCTTGTCAGACTTTGGCATGGGGTCCCCATGGGGAGGGAGCCTTAGCTAGGGTTAGGGTTTGGTCCAGGGACGTCGCCAGGGCTGAATCGACTCCAGTCTCGTGATCTCCCTCGAGGGCTGAAGTGAGGGCCCATGCCAGAAGGCGGCTCCATTGCAGGGTTAGGGTTCGAGGCAGGCTTACGTTGCGGTGGAGGGTCCCGGTTCGGGGTACGGTTAGGGTTAGGGTTAGGTCCCAGGAGGCTCCAGGCGCCCAACCCACAGCAGGGCAGTGTTCTCCCCGAAGGGCTGAGTGGAGGGCACAAGGGACCGTGCCGGTCAGGATCCGTCTTTGGCTGCCAAGGCCACACACGTGATTGGGCCCCTGGTCGAGGAGGCCTCCGGAATCCTCTGGGCAGCTGCAGCCGGGCCTGGGAAACGAAATGGTGAGCTTCCAGGTTCCATGCCGAGTCAGCCTGCACCTCTACCGGACCCCAGGCGCGTGGTGTTGTCAGACGTTGGCATTGGGTCCTCTTGGGGAGAGAGCCTTAGCTAGGGTTAGGGTTCGGTCCAGGGACGTGGCCAGGGCCGAAGCGACTCCGGTCTCGTGATCTCCCTCGAGGGCTGAAGTGAGGGCCCATGCAGCAAGGCGGCTCAAGTGCAGGGTTAGGGGTCGAGGCCGGCTTAGGTTTCGGTGGAGGGTCCCCGTTCGGTGTGGGGTTAGGGTTAGGGTTAGGTCCCAGGAGGCTCCAGGCGCCGAACCCACAGCAGGGCAGTGGTCTTCCCGAAGGCCTGAGTTGAGGGCACAAGGGACCGTGCCGGTCAGGATCCGTCTTTGGCTGCCAAGGCCACACACGTCGATCGGCCCCTGTTCGAGGAGGCCTCCGGAATCCTCTCGGTCAGCTGCACACGGGCCTGGGAAACCACATGGTGAGCTTGCAGCTTCCATGCCGAGTCAGCCTGCACCGCCTCTGGACCCCAGGCGCGTGGTCTTGTCAGACTTTGGCATGGGGTCCCCATGGGGAGCGAGCCTTAGCTAGGGTTAAGGTTTGGTCCAGGGACGTCGCCAGGGCTGAATCCACTCCAGTCTCGTGATCTCCCTCGAGGGCTGAAGTGAGGGCCCATGCCAGAAGGCGGCTCCATTGCAGGGTTAGGGTTCGAGGCAGGCTTACGTTGCGGTGGAGGGTCCCGGTTCGGGGTACGGTTAGGGTTAGGGTTAGGTCCCAGGAGGCTACAGGCGCCCAACCCACAGCAGGGCAGTGTTCTCCCCGAAGGGCTGAGTGGAGGGCACAAGGGACCGTGCCGGTCAGGATCCGTCTTTGGCTGCCAAGGCCACACACGTGATTGGTGCCCCTGGTCGAGGAGGCCTCCGGAATCCTCTGGGCAGCTGCAGCCGGGCCTGGGAAACGACATGGTGAGCTTCCAGGTTCCATGCCGAGTCAGCCTGCACCTCTACCGGACCCCAGGCGCGTGGTGTTGTCAGACGTTGGCATTGGGTCCTCTTGGGGAGAGAGCCTTAGCTAGGGTTAGGGTTCGGTCCAGGGACGTGGCCAGGGCCGAAGCGACTCCGGTCTCGTGATCTCCCTCGAGGGCTGAAGTGAGGGCCCATGCAGCAAGGCGGCTCAAGTGCAGGGTTAGGGGTCGAGGCCGGCTTAGGTTTCGGTGGAGGGTCCCCGTTCGGTGTGGGGTTAGGGTTAGGGTTAGGTCCCAGGAGGCTCCAGGCGCCGAACCCACAGCAGGGCAGTGGTCTTCCCGAAGGCCTGAGTTGAGGGCACAAGGGACCGTGCCGGTCAGGATCCGTCTTTGGCTGCCAAGGCCACAGACGTCGATCGGCCCCTGTTCGAGGAGGCCTCCGGAATCCTCTCGGTCAGCTGCACACGGGCCTGGGAAACCACATGGTGAGCTTGCAGCTTCCATGCCGAGTCAGCCTGCACCGCCTCTGGACCCCAGGCGCGTGGTCTTGTCAGACTTTGGCATGGGGTCCCCATGGGGATGGAGCCTTAGCTAGGGTTAGGGTTTGGTCCAGGGACGTCGCCAGGGCTGAATCGACTCCAGTCTCGTGATCTCCCTCGAGGGCTGAAGTGAGGGCCCATGCCAGAAGGCGGCTCCATTGCAGGGTTAGGGTTCGAGGCAGGCTTACGTTGCGGTGGAGGGTCCCGGTTCGGGGTACGGTTAGGGTTAGGGTTAGGTCCCAGGAGGCTACAGGCGCCCAACCCACAGCAGGGCAGTGTTCTCCCCGAAGGGCTGAGTGGAGGGCACAAGGGACCGTGCCGGTCAGGATCCGTCTTTGGCTGCCAAGGCCACACATGTGATTGGGCCCCTGGTCGAGGAGGCCTCCGGAATCCTCTGGGCAGCTGCAGCCTGGCCTGGGAAACGACATGGTGAGCTTCCAGGTCCATGCCGAGTCAGCCTGCACCTCTTCCGGACCCCAGGCGCGTGGTGTTGTCAGACGTTGGCATTGGGTCCTCTTGGGGAGAGAGCCTTAGCTAGGGTTAGGGTTCGGTCCAGGGACGTGGCCAGGGCCGAAGCGACTCCGGTCTCGTGATCTCCCTCGAGGGCTGAAGTGAGGGCCCATGCAGCAAGGCGGCTCAAGTGCAGGGTTAGGGGTCGAGGCCGGCTTAGGTTTCGGTGGAGGGTCCCCGTTCGGTGTGGGGTTAGGGTTAGGGTTAGGTCCCAGGAGGCTCCAGGCGCCGAACCCACAGCAGGGCAGTGGTCTTCCCGAAGGCCTGAGTTGAGGGCACAAGGGACCGTGCCGGTCAGGATCCGTCTTTGGCTGCCAAGGCCACAGACGTCGATCGGCCCCTGTTCGAGGAGGCCTCCGGAATCCTCTCGGTCAGCTGCACACGGGCCTGGGAAACCACATGGTGAGCTTGCAGCTTCCATGCCGAGTCAGCCTGCACCGCCTCTGGACCCCAGGCGCGTGGTCTTGTCAGACTTTGGCATGGGGTCCCCATGGGGAGCGAGCCTTAGCTAGGGTTAGGGTTTGGTCCAGGGACGTCGCCAGGGCTGAATCGACTCCAGTCTCGTGATCTCCCTCGAGGGCTGAAGTGAGGGCCCATGCCAGAAGGCGGCTCCATTGCAGGGTTAGGGTTCGAGGCAGGCTTACGTTGCGGTGGAGGGTCCCGGTTCGGGGTACGGTTAGGGTTAGGGTTAGGTCCCAGGAGGCTCCAGGCGCCCAACCCACAGCAGGGCAGTGTTCTCCCCGAAGGGCTGAGTGGAGGGCACAAGGGACCGTGCCGGTCAGGATCCGTCTTTGGCTGCCAAGGCCACACACGTGATTGGGCCCCTGGTCGCGGAGCCCTCCGGAATCCTCTGGGCAGCTGCAGCCGGACCTGGGAAACGACATGGTGAGCTTCCAGGTTCCATGCCGAGTCAGCCTGCACCTCTTCCGGACCCCAGGCGCGTGGTGTTGTCAGACGTTGGCATTGGGTCCTCTTGGGGAGAGAGCCTTAGCTAGGGTTAGGGTTCGGTCCAGGGACTTGGCCAGGGCCGAAGCGACTCCGGTCTCGTGATCTCCCTCGAGGGCTGAAGTGAGGGCCCATGCAGCAAGGCGGCTCCAGTGCAGGGTTAGGGGTCGAGGCCGGCTTAGGTTTCGGTGGAGGGTCCCCGTTCGGTGTGGGGTTAGGGTTAGGGTTAGGTCCCAGGAGGCTCCAGGCGCCGAACCCACAGCAGGGCAGTGGTCTTCCCGAAGGCCTGAGTTGAGGCCACAAGGGACCGTGCCGGTCAGGATCCGTCTTTGGCTGCCAAGGACACAGACGTCGATCGGCCCCTGTTCGAGGAGGCCTCCGGAATCCTCTCGGTCAGCTGCACACGGGCCTGGGAAACCACATGGTGAGCTTGCAGCTTCCATGCCGAGTCAGCCTGCACCGCCTCTGGACCCCAGGCGCGTGGTCTTGTCAGACTTTGGCATGGGGTCCCCATGGGGAGGGAGCCTTAGCTAGGGTTAGGGTTTGGTCCAGGGACGTCGCCAGGGCTGAATCGACTCCAGTCTCGTGATCTCCCTCGAGGGCTGAAGTGAGGGCCCATGCCAGAAGGCGGCTCCATTGCAGGGTTAGGGTTCGAGGCCGGCTTACGTTGCGGTGGAGGGTCCCGGTTCGGGGTACGGTTAGGGTTAGGGTTAGGTCCCAGGAGGCTCCAGGCGCCCAACCCACAGCAGGGCAGTGTTCTCCCCGAAGGGCTGAGTGGAGGGCACAAGGGACCGTGCCGGTCAGGATCCGTCTTTGGCTGCCAAGGCCACACACGTGATTGGGCCCCTGGTCGAGGAGGCCTCCGGAATCCTCTGGGCAGCTGCAGCCGGGCCTGGGAAACGACATGGTGAGCTTCCAGGTTCCATGCCGAGTCAGCCTGCACCTCTACCGGACCCCAGGCGCGTGGTGTTGTCAGACGTTGGCATTGGGTCCTCTTGGGGAGAGAGCCTTAGCTAGGGTTAGGGTTCGGTCCAGGGACGTGGCCAGGGCCGAAGCGACTCCGGTCTCGTGATCTCCCTCGAGGGCTGAAGTGAGGGCCCATGCAGCAAGGCGGCTCAAGTGCAGGGTTAGGGGTCGAGGCCGGCTTAGGTTTCGGTGGAGGGTCCCCGTTCGGTGTGGGGTTAGGGTTAGGGTTAGGTCCCAGGAGGCTCCAGGCGCCGAACCCACAGCAGGGCAGTGGTCTTCCCGAAGGCCTGAGTTGAAGCCACAAGGGACCGTGCCGGTCAGGATCCGTCTTTGGCTGCCAAGGCCACAGACGTCGATCGGCAGCTGTTCGAGGAGGCCTCCGGAATCCTCTCGGTCAGCTGCACACGGGCCTGGGAAACCACATGGTGAGCTTGCAGCTTCCATGCCGAGTCAGCCTGCACCGCCTCTGGACCCCAGGCGCGTGGTCTTGTCAGACTTTGGCATGGGGTCCCCATGGGGATGGAGCCTTAGCTAGGGTTAGGGTTTGGTCCAGGGACGTCGCCAGGGCTGAATCGACTCCAGTCTCGTGATCTCCCTCGAGGGCTGAAGTGAGGGCCCATGCCAGAAGGCGGCTCCATTGCAGGGTTAGGGTTCGAGGCAGGCTTACGTTGCGGTGGAGGGTCCCGGTTCGGGGTACGGTTAGGGTTAGAGTTAGGTCCCAGGAGGCTCCAGGCGCCCAACCCACAGCAGGGCAGTGTTCTCCCCGAAGGGCTGAGTTGAGGGCACAAGGGACCGTGCCGGTCAGGATCCGTCTTTGGCTGCCAAGGCCACACACGTGATTGGGCCCCTGGTCGAGGAGGCCTCCGGAATCCTCTGGGCAGCTGCAGCCGGGCCTGGGAAACGACATGGTGAGCTTCCAGGTTCCATGCCGAGTCAGCCTGCACCTCTACCGGACCCCAGGCGCGTGGTGTTGTCAGACGTTGGCATTGGGTCCTCTTGGGGAGAGAGCCTTAGCTAGGGTTAGGGTTCGGTCCAGGGACGTGGCCAGGGCCGAAGCGACTCCGGTCTCGTGATCTCCCTCGAGGGCTGAAGTGAGGGCCCATGCAGCAAGGCGGCTCCAGTGCAGGGTTAGGGGTCGAGGCCGGCTTAGGTTTCGGTGGAGGGTCCCCGTTTGGTGTGGGGTTAGGGTTAGGGTTAGGTCCCAGGAGGCTCCAGGCGCCGAACCCACTGTAGGGCAGTGGTCTTCCCGAAGGCCTGAGTTGAGGGCACAAGGGACCGTGACGGTCAGGATCCGTCTTTGGCTGCCAAGGCCACAGACGTCGATCGGCCCCTGTTCGAGGAGGCCTCCGGAATCCTCTCGGTCAGCTGCACACGGGCCTGGGAAACCACATGGTGAGCTTGCAGCTTCCATGCCGAGTCAGCCTGCACCGCCTCTGGACCCCAGGCGCGTGGTCTTGTCAGACTTTGGCATGGGGTCCCCATGGGGAGGGAGCCTTAGCTAGGGTTAGGGTTTGGTCCAGGGACGTCGCCAGGGCTGAATCGACTCCAGTCTCGTGATCTCCCTCGAGGGCTGAAGTGAGGGCCCATGCCAGAAGGCGGCTCCATTGCAGGGTTAGGGTTCGAGGCAGGCTTACGTTGCGGTGGAGGGTCCCGGTTCGGGGTACGGTTAGGGTTAGGGTTAGGTCCCAGGAGGCTCCAGGCGCCCAACCCACAGCAGGGCAGTGTTCTCCCCGAAGGGCTGAGTTGAGGGCACAAGGGACCGTGCCGGTCAGGATCCGTCTTTGGCTGCCAAGGCCACACACGTGATTGGGCCCCTGGTCCAGGAGGCCTCCGGAATCCTCTGGGCAGCTGCAGCCGGGCCTGGGAAACGACCTGGTGAGCTTCCAGGTTCCATGCCGAGTCAGCCTGCACCTCTTCCGGACCCCAGGCGCGTGGTGTTGTCAGACGTTGGCATTGGGTCCTCTTGGGGAGAGAGCCTTAGCTAGGGTTAGGGTTCGGTCCAGGGACGTGGCCAGGGCCGAAGCGACTCCGGTCTCGTGATCTCCCTCGAGGGCTGAAGTGAGGGCCCATGCAGCAAGGCGGCTCAAGTGCAGGGTTAGGGGTCGAGGCCGGCTTAGGTTTCGGTGGAGGGTCCCCGTTCGGTGTGGGGTTAGGGTTAGGGTTAGGTCCCAGGAGGCTCCAGGCGCCGAACCCAAAGCAGGGCAGGGGTCTTCCCGAAGGCCTGAGTTGAGGGCACAAGGGACCGTGCCGGTCAGGATCCGTCTTTGGCTGCCAAGGCCACAGACGTCGATCGGCCCCTGTTCGAGGAGGCCTCCGGAATCCTCTCGGTCAGCTGCACACGGGCCTGGGAAACCACATGGTGAGCTTGCAGCTTCCATGCCGAGTCAGCCTGCACCGCCTCTGGACCCCAGGCGCGTGGTCTTGTCAGACTTTGGCATGGGGTCCCCATGGGGAAGGAGCCTTAGCTAGGGTTAGGGTTTGGTCCAGGGACGTCGCCAGGGCTGAATCGACTCCAGTCTCGTGATCTCCCTCGAGGGCTGAAGTGAGGGCCCATGCCAGAAGGCGGCTCCACTGCAGGGTTAGGGTTCGAGGCAGGCTTACGTTGCGGTGGAGGGTCCCGGTTCGGGGTACGGTTAGGGTTAGTGTTAGGTCCCAGGAGGCTCCAGGCGCCCAACCCACAGCAGGGCAGTGTTCTCCCCGACGGGCTGAGTGGAGGGCACAAGGGACCGTGCCGGTCAGGATCCGTCTTTGGCTGCCAAGGCCACACACGTGATTGGGCCCCTGGTCGAGGAGGCCTCCGGAATCCTCTGGGCAGCTGCAGCCGGGCCTGGGAAACGACATGGTGAGCTTCCAGGTTCCATGCCGAGTCAGCCTGCACCTCTTCCGGACCCCAGGCGCGTGGTGTTGTCAGAAGTTGGCATTGGGTCCTCTTGGGGAGAGAGCCTTAGCTAGGGTTAGGGTTCGGTCCAGGGACGTGGCCAGGGCCGAAGCGACTCCGGTCTCGTGATCTCCCTCGAGGGCTGAAGTGGCCCATGCAGCAAGGCGGCTCCAGTGCAGGGTTAGGGGTCGAGGCCGGCTTAGGTTTCGGTGGAGGGTCCCCGTTCGGTGTGGGGTTAGGGTTAGGGTTAGGTCCCAGGAGGCTCCAGGCGCCGAACCCACAGCAGGGCAGTGGTCTTCCCGAAGGCCTGAGTTGAGGGCACAAGGGACCGTGCCGGTCAGGATCCGTCTTTGGCTGCCAAGGCCACACACGTCGATCGGCCCCTGTTCGAGGAGGCCTCCGGAATCCTCTCGGTCAGCTGCACACGGGCCTGGGAAACCACATGGTGAGCTTGCAGCTTCCATGCCGAGTCAGCCTGCACCGCCTCTGGACCCTAGGCGCGTGGTCTTGTCAGACTTTGGCATGGGGTCCCCATGGGGAGCGAGCCTTAGCTAGGGTTAGGGTTTGGTCCAGGGACGTCGCCAGGGCTGAATCGACTCCAGTCTCGTGATCTCCCTCGAGGGCTGAAGTGAGGGCCCATGCCAGAAGGCGGCTCCATTGCAGGGTTAGGGTTCGAGGCAGGCTTACGTTGCGGTGGAGGGTCCCGGTTCAGGGTACGGTTAGGGTTAGGGTTAGGTCCCAGGAGGCTCCAGGCGCCCAACCCACAGCAGGGCAGTGTTCTCCCCGAAGGGCTGAGTGGAGGGCACAAGGGACCGTGCCGGTCAGGATCCGTCTTTGGCTGCCAAGGCCACACACGTGATTGGGCCCCTGGTCGAGGAGGCCTCCGGAATCCTCTGGGCAGCTGCAGCCGGGCCTGGGAAACGACATGGTGAGCTTCCAGGTTCCATGCCGAGTCAGCCTGCACCTCTTCCGGACCCCAGGCGCGTGGTGTTGTCAGACGTTGGCATTGGGTCCTCTTGGGGAGAGAGCCTTAGCTAGGGTTAGGGTTCGGTCCAGGGACGTGGCCAGGGCCGAAGCGACTCCGGTCTTGTGATCTCCCTCGAGGGCTGAAGTGAGGGCCCATGCAGCAAGGCGGCTCAAGTGCAGGGTTAGGGGTCGAGGCCGGCTTAGGTTTCGGTGGAGGGTCCCCGTTCGGTGTGGGGTTAGGGTTAGGGTTAGGTCCCAGGAGGCTCCAGGCGCCGAACCCACAGCAGGGCAGTGGTCTTCCCGAAGGCCTGAGTTGAGGGCACAAGGGACCGTGCCGGTCAGGATCCGTCTTTGGCTGCCAAGGCCACACACGTCGATCGGCCCCTGTTCGAGGAGGCCTCCGGAATCCTCTCGGTCAGCTGCACACGGGCCTGGGAAACCACATGGTGAGCTTGCAGCTTCCATGCCGAGTCAGCCTGCACCGCCTCTGGACCCCAGGCGCGTGGTCTTGTCAGACTTTGGCATGGGGTCCCCATGGGGAGCGAGCCTTAGCTAGGGTTAGGGTTTGGTCCAGGGACGTCGCCAGGGCTGAATCGACTCCAGTCTCGTGATCTCCCTCGAGGGCTGAAGTGAGGGCCCATGCCAGAAGGCGGCTCCATTGCAGGGTTAGGGTTCGAGGCAGGCTTACGTTGCGGTGGAGGGTCCCGGTTCGGGGTACGGTTAGGGTTAGGGTTAGGTCCCAGGAGGCTCCAGGCGCCCAACCCACAGCAGGGCAGTGTTCTCCCCGAAGGGCTGAGTGGAGGGCACAAGGGACCGTGCCGGTCAGGATCCGTCTTTGGCTGCCAAGGCCACACACGTGATTGGGCCCCTGGTCGAGGAGGCCTCCGGAATCCTCTGGGCAGCTGCAGCCGGGCCTGGGAAACGACATGGTGAGCTTCCAGGTTCCATGCCGAGTCAGCCTGCACCTCTTCCGGACCCCAGGCGCGTGGTGTTGTCAGACGTTGGCATTGGGTCCTCTTGGGGAGAGAGCCTTAGCTAGGGTTAGGGTTCGGTCCAGGGACGTGGCCAGGGCCGAAGCGACTCCGGTCTCGTGATCTCCCTCGAGGGCTGAAGTGAGGGCCCATGCAGCAAGGCGGCTCAAGTGCAGGGTTAGGGGTCGAGGCCGGCTTAGGTTTCGGTGGAGGGTCCCCGTTCGGTGTGGGGTTAGGGTTAGGGTTAGGTCCCAGGAGGCTCCAGGCGCCGAACCCACAGCAGGGCAGTGGTCTTCCCGAAGGCCTGAGTTGAGGGCACAAGGGACCGTGCCGGTCAGGATCCGTCTTTGGCTGCCAAGGCCACACACGTCGATCGGCCCCTGTTCGAGGAGGCCTCCGGAATCCTCTCGGTCAGCTGCACACGGGCCTGGGAAACCACATGGTGAGCTTGCAGCTTCCATGCCGAGTCAGCCTGCACCGCCTCTGGACCCCAGGCGCGTGGTCTTGTCAGACTTTGGCATGGGGTCCCCATGGGGAGCGAGCCTTAGCTAGGGTTAGGGTTTGGTCCAGGGACGTCGCCAGGGCTGAATCGACTCCAGTCTCGTGATCTCCCTCGAGGGCTGAAGTGAGGGCCCATGCCAGAAGGCGGCTCCATTGCAGGGTTAGGGTTCGAGGCAGGCTTACGTTGCGGTGGAGGGTCCCGGTTCGGGGTACGGTTAGGGTTAGGGTTAGGTCCCAGGAGGCTCCAGGCGCCCAACCCACAGCAGGGCAGTGTTCTCCCCGAAGGGCTGAGTGGAGGGCACAAGGGACCGTGCCGGTCAGGATCCGTCTTTGGCTGCCAAGGCAACACACACGTGATTGGGCCCCTGGTCGAGGAGGCCTCCGGAATCCTCTGGGCAGCTGCAGCCGGGCCTGGGAAACCACATGGTGAGCTTCCAGGTTCCATGCCGAGTCAGCCTGCACCTCTTCCGGACCCCAGGCGCGTGGTGTTGTCAGACGTTGGCATTGGGTCCTCTTGGGGAGAGAGCCTTAGCTAGGGTTAGGGTTCGGTCCAGGGACGTGGCCAGGGCCGAAGCGACTCCGGTCTCGTGATCTCCCTCGAGGGCTGAAGTGAGGGCCCATGCAGCAAGGCGGCTCAAGTGCAGGGTTAGGGGTCGAGGCCGGCTTAGGTTTCGGTGGAGGGTCCCCGTTCGGTGTGGGGTTAGGGTTAGGGTTAGGTCCCAGGAGGCTCCAGGCGCCGAACCCACAGCAGGGCAGTGGTCTTCCCGAAGGCCTGAGTTGAGGGCACAAGGGACCGTGCCGGTCAGGATCCGTCTTTGGCTGCCAAGGCCACACACGTCGATCGGCCCCTGTTCGAGGAGGCCTCCGGAATCCTCTCGGTCAGCTGCACACGGGCCTGGGAAACCACATGGTGAGCTTGCAGCTTCCATGCCGAGTCAGCCTGCACCGCCTCTGGACCCCAGGCGCGTGGTCTTGTCAGACTTTGGCATGGGGTCCCCATGGGGAGGGAGCCTTAGCTAGGGTTAGGGTTTGGTCCAGGGACGTCGCCAGGGCTGAATCGACTCCAGTCTCGTGATCTCCCTCGAGGGCTGAAGTGAGGGCCCATGCCAGAAGGCGGCTCCATTGCAGGGTTAGGGTTCGAGGCAGGCTTACGTTGCGGTGGAGGGTCCCGGTTCGGGGTACGGTTAGGGTTAGGGTTAGGTCCCAGGAGGCTCCAGGCGCCCAACCCACAGCAGGGCAGTGTTCTCCCCGAAGGGCTGAGTGGAGGGCACAAGGGACCGTGCCGGTCAGGATCCGTCTTTGGCTGCCAAGGCCACACACGTGATTGGGCCCCTGGTCGAGGAGGCCTCCGGAATCCTCTGGGCAGCTGCAGCCGGGCCTGGGAAACGACATGGTGAGCTTCCAGGTTCCATGCCGAGTCAGCCTGCACCTCTTCCGGACCCCAGGCGCGTGGTGTTGTCAGACGTTGGCATTGGGTCCTCTTGGGGAGAGAGCCTTAGCTAGGGTTAGGGTTCGGTCCAGGGACGTGGCCAGGGCCGAAGCGACTCCGGTCTCGTGATCTCCCTCGAGGGCTGAAGTGAGGGCCCATGCAGCAAGGCGGCTCCAGTGCAGGGTTAGGGGTCGAGGCCGGCTTAGGTTTCGGTGGAGGGTCCCCGTTCGGTGTGGGGTTAGGGTTAGGGTTAGGTCCCAGGAGGCTCCAGGCGCCGAACCCACAGCAGGGCAGTGGTCTTCCCGAAGGCCTGAGTTGAGGGCACAAGGGACCGTGCCGGTCAGGATCCGTCTTTGGCTGCCAAGGCCACACACGTCGATCGGCCCCTGTTCGAGGAGGCCTCCGGAATCCTCTCGGTCAGCTGCACACGGGCCTGGGAAACCACATGGTGAGCTTGCAGCTTCCATGCCGAGTCAGCCTGCACCGCCTCTGGACCCCAGGCGCGTGGTCTTGTCAGACTTTGGCATGGGGTCCCCATGGGGAGCGAGCCTTAGCTAGGGTTAGGGTTTGGTCCAGGGACGTCGCCAGGGCTGAATCGACTCCAGTCTCGTGATCTCCCTCGAGGGCTGAAGTGAGGGCCCATGCCAGAAGGCGGCTCCATTGCAGGGTTAGGGTTCGAGGCAGGCTTACGTTGCGGTGGAGGGTCCCGGTTCGGGGTACGGTTAGGGTTAGGGTTAGGTCCCAGGAGGCTCCAGGCGCCCAACCCACAGCAGGGCAGTGTTCTCCCCGAAGGGCTGAGTGGAGGGCACAAGGGACCGTGCCGGTCAGGATCCGTCTTTGGCTGCCAAGGCAACACACACGTGATTGGGCCCCTGGTCGAGGAGGCCTCCGGAATCCTCTGGGCAGCTGCAGCCGGGCCTGGGAAACGACATGGTGAGCTTCCAGGTTCCATGCCGAGTCAGCCTGCACCTCTTCCGGACCCCAGGCGCGTGGTGTTGTCAGACGTTGGCATTGGGTCCTCTTGGGGAGAGAGCCTTAGCTAGGGTTAGGGTTCGGTCCAGGGACGTGGCCAGGGCCGAAGCGACTCCGGTCTCGTGATCTCCCTCGAGGGCTGAAGTGAGGGCCCATGCAGCAAGGCGGCTCAAGTGCAGGGTTAGGGGTCGAGGCCGGCTTAGGTTTCGGTGGAGGGTCCCCGTTCGGTGTGGGGTTAGGGTTAGGGTTAGGTCCCAGGAGGCTCCAGGCGCCGAACCCACAGCAGGGCAGTGGTCTTCCCGAAGGCCTGAGTTGAGGGCACAAGGGACCGTGCCGGTCAGGATCCGTCTTTGGCTGCCAAGGCCACACACGTCGATCGGCCCCTGTTCCAGGAGGCCTCCGGAATCCTCTCGGTCAGCTGCACACGGGCCTGGGAAACCACATGGTGAGCTTGCAGCTTCCATGCCGAGTCAGCCTGCACCGCCTCTGGACCCCCGGCGCGTGGTCTTGTCAGACTTTGGTATGGGGTCCCCATGGGGAGGGAGCCTTAGCTAGGGTTAGGGTTTGGTCCAGGGACGTCGCCAGGGCTGAATCGAATCCAGTCTCCTGATCTCCCTCGAGGGCTGAAGTGAGGGCCCATGCCAGAAGGCGGCTCCATTGCAGGGTTAGGGTTCGAGGCAGGCTTACGTTGCGGTGGAGGGTCCCGGTTCGGGGTACGGTTAGGGTTAGGGTTAGGTCCCAGGAGGCTCCAGGCGCCCAACCCACAGCAGGGCAGTGTTCTCCCCGAAGGGCTGAGTGGAGGGCACAAGGGACCGTGCCGGTCAGGATCCGTCTTTGGCTGCCAAGGCCACACACGTGATTGGGCCCCTGGTCGAGGAGGCCTCCGGAATCCTCTGGGCAGCTGCAGCCGGGCCTGGGAAACCACATGGTGAGCTTCCAGGTTCCATGCCGAGTCAGCCTGCACCTCTTCCGGACCCCAGGCGCGTGGTGTTGTCAGACGTTGGCATTGGGTCCTCTTGGGGAGAGAGCCTTAGCTAGGGTTAGGGTTCGGTCCAGGGACGTGGCCAGGGCTGAAGCGACTCCGGTCTCGTGACCTCCCTCGAGGGCTGAAGTGAGGGCCCATGCAGCAAGGCGGCTCCAGTGCAGGGTTAGGGGTCGAGGCCGGCTTAGGTTTCGGTGGAGGGTCCCCGTTCGGTGTGGGGTTAGGGTTAGGGTTAGGTCCCAGGAGGCTCCAGGCGCCGAACCCACAGCAGGGCAGTGGTCTTCCCGAAGGCCTGAGTTGAGGGCACAAGGGACCGTGCCGGTCAGGATCCGTCTTTGGCTGCCAAGGCCACACACGTCGATCGGCCCCTGTTCGAGGAGGCCTCCGGAATCCTCTCGGTCAGCTGCACACGGGCCTGGGAAACCACATGGTGAGCTTGCAGCTTCCATGCCGAGTCAGCCTGCACCGCCTCTGGACCCCAGGCGCGTGGTCTTGTCAGACTTTGGCATGGGGTCCCCATGGGGAGCGAGCCTTAGCTAGGGTTAGGGTTTGGTCCAGGGACGTCGCCAGGGCTGAATCGACTCCAGTCTCGTGATCTCCCTCGAGGGCTGAAGTGAGGGCCCATGCCAGAAGGCGGCTCCATTGCAGGGTTAGGGTTCGAGGCAGGCTTACGTTGCGGTGGAGGGTCCCGGTTCGGGGTACGGTTAGGGTTAGGGTTAGGTCCCAGGAGGCTCCAGGCGCCCAACCCACAGCAGGGCAGTGTTCTCCCCGAAGGGCTGAGTGGAGGGCACAAGGGACCGTGCCGGTCAGGATCCGTCTTTGGCTGCCAAGGCAACACACACGTGATTGGGCCCCTGGTCGAGGAGGCCTCCGGAATCCTCTGGGCAGCTGCAGCCGGGCCTGGGAAACGACATGGTGAGCTTCCAGGTTCCATGCCGAGTCAGCCTGCACCTCTTCCGGACCCCAGGCGCGTGGTGTTGTCAGACGTTGGCATTGGGTCCTCTTGGGGAGAGAGCCTTAGCTAGGGTTAGGGTTCGGTCCAGGGACGTGGCCAGGGCCGAAGCGACTCCGGTCTCGTGATCTCCCTCGAGGGCTGAAGTGAGGGTCCATGCAGCAAGGCGGCTCCAGTGCAGGGTTAGGGGTCGAGGCCGGCTTAGGTTTCGGTGGAGGGTCCCCGTTCGGTGTGGGGTTAGGGTTAGGGTTAGGTCCCAGGAGGCTCCAGGCGCCGAACCCACAGCAGGGCAGTGGTCTTCCCGAAGGCCTGAGTTGAGGGCACAAGGGACCGTGCCGGTCAGGATCCGTCTTTGGCTGCCAAGGCCACACACGTCGATCGGCCCCTGTTCGAGGAGGCCTCCGGAATCCTCTCGGTCAGCTGCACACGGGCCTGGGAAACCACATGGTGAGCTTGCAGCTTCCATGCCGAGTCAGCCTGCACCGCCTCTGGACCCCAGGCGCGTGGTCTTGTCAGACTTTGGCATGGGGTCCCCATGGGGAGCGAGCCTTAGCTAGGGTTAGGGTTTGGTCCAGGGACGTCGCCAGGGCTGAATCGACTCCAGTCTCGTGATCTCCCTCGAGGGCTGAAGTGAGGGCCCATGCCAGAAGGCGGCTCCATTGCAGGGTTAGGGTTCGAGGCAGGCTTACGTTGCGGTGGAGGGTCCCGGTTCGGGGTACGGTTAGGGTTAGGGTTAGGTCCCAGGAGGCTCCAGGCGCCCAACCCACAGCAGGGCAGTGTTCTCCCCGAAGGGCTGAGTGGAGGGCACAAGGGACCGTGCCGGTCAGGATCCGTCTTTGGCTGCCAAGGCAACACACACGTGATTGGGCCCCTGGTCGAGGAGGCCTCCGGAATCCTCTGGGCAGCTGCAGCCGGGCCTGGGAAACCACATGGTGAGCTTCCAGGTTCCATGCCGAGTCAGCCTGCACCTCTTCCGGACCCCAGGCGCGTGGTGTTGTCAGACGTTGGCATTGGGTCCTCTTGGGGAGAGAGCCTTAGCTAGGGTTAGGGTTCGGTCCAGGGACGTGGCCAGGGCCGAAGCGACTCCGGTCTCGTGATCTCCCTCGAGGGCTGAAGTGAGGGCCCATGCAGCAAGGCGGCTCCAGTGCAGGGTTAGGGGTCGAGGCCGGCTTAGGTTTCGGTGGAGGGTCCCCGTTCGGTGTGGGGTTAGGGTTAGGGTTAGGTCCCAGGAGGCTCCAGGCGCCGAACCCACAGCAGGGCAGTGGTCTTCCCGAAGGCCTGAGTTGAGGGCACAAGGGACCGTGCCGGTCAGGATCCGTCTTTGGCTGCCAAGGCCACACACGTCGATCGGCCCCTGTTCGAGGAGGCCTCCGGAATCCTCTCGGTCAGCTGCACACGGGCCTGGGAAACCACATGGTGAGCTTGCAGCTTCCATGCCGAGTCAGCCTGCACCGCCTCTGGACCCCAGGCGCGTGGTCTTGTCAGACTTTGGCATGGGGTCCCCATGGGGAGGGAGCCTTAGCTAGGGTTAGGGTTTGGTCCAGGGACGTCGCCAGGGCTGAATCGACTCCAGTCTCGTGATCTCCCTCGAGGGCTGAAGTGAGGGCCCATGCCAGAAGGCGGCTCCATTGCAGGGTTAGGGTTCGAGGCAGGCTTACGTTGCGGTGGAGGGTCCCGGTTCGGGGTACGGTTAGGGTTAGGGTTAGGTCCCAGGAGGCTCCAGGCGCCCAACCCACAGCAGGGCAGTGTTCTCCCCGAAGGGCTGAGTGGAGGGCACAAGGGACCGTGCCGGTCAGGATCCGTCTTTGGCTGCCAAGGCCACACACGTGATTGGGCCCCTGGTCGAGGAGGCCTCCGGAATCCTCTGGGCAGCTGCAGCCGGGCCTGGGAAACGACCTGGTGAGCTTCCAGGTTCCATGCCGAGTCAGCCTGCACCTCTTCCGGACCCCAGGCGCGTGGTGTTGTCAGACGTTGGCATTGGGTCCTCTTGGGGAGAGAGCCTTAGCTAGGGTTAGGGTTCGGTCCAGGGACGTGGCCAGGGCCGAAGCGACTCCGGTCTCGTGATCTCCCTCGAGGGCTGAAGTGAGGGCCCATGCAGCAAGGCGGCTCCAGTGCAGGGTTAGGGGTCGAGGCCGGCTTAGGTTTCGGTGGAGGGTCCCCGTTCGGTGTGGGGTTAGGGTTAGGGTTAGGTCCCAGGAGGCTCCAGGCGCCGAACCCACAGCAGGGCAGTGGTCTTCCCGAAGGCCTGAGTTGAGGGCACAAGGGACCGTGCCGGTCAGGATCCGTCTTTGGCTGCCAAGGCCACACACGTCGATCGGCCCCTGTTCGAGGAGGCCTCCGGAATCCTCTCGGTCAGCTGCACACGGGCCTGGGAAACCACATGGTGAGCTTGCAGCTTCCATGCCGAGTCAGCCTGCACCGCCTCTGGACCCCAGGCGCGTGGTCTTGTCAGACTTTGGCATGGGGTCCCCATGGGGAGCGAGCCTTAGCTAGGGTTAGGGTTTGGTCCAGGGACGTCGCCAGGGCTGAATCGACTCCAGTCTCGTGATCTCCCTCGAGGGCTGAAGTGAGGGCCCATGCCAGAAGGCGGCTCCATTGCAGGGTTAGGGTTCGAGGCAGGCTTACGTTGCGGTGGAGGGTCCCGGTTCGGGGTACGGTTAGGGTTAGGGTTAGGTCCCAGGAGGCTCCAGGCGCCCAACCCACAGCAGGGCAGTGTTCTCCCCGAAGGGCTGAGTGGAGGGCACAAGGGACCGTGCCGGTCAGGATCCGTCTTTGGCTGCCAAGGCAACACACACGTGATTGGGCCCCTGGTCGAGGAGGCCTCCGGAATCCTCTGGGCAGCTGCAGCCGGGCCTGGGAAACGACATGGTGAGCTTCCAGGTTCCATGCCGAGTCAGCCTGCACCTCTTCCGGACCCCAGGCGCGTGGTGTTGTCAGACGTTGGCATTGGGTCCTCTTGGGGAGAGAGCCTTAGCTAGGGTTAGGGTTCGGTCCAGGGACGTGGCCAGGGCCGAAGCGACTCCGGTCTCGTGATCTCCCTCGAGGGCTGAAGTGAGGGCCCATGCAGCAAGGCGGCTCCAGTGCAGGGTTAGGGGTCGAGGCCGGCTTAGGTTTCGGTGGAGGGTCCCCGTTCGGTGTGGGGTTAGGGTTAGGGTTAGGTCCCAGGAGGCTCCAGGCGCCGAACCCACAGCAGGGCAGTGGTCTTCCCGAAGGCCTGAGTTGAGGGCACAAGGGACCGTGCCGGTCAGGATCCGTCTTTGGCTGCCAAGGCCACACACGTCGATCGGCCCCTGTTCGAGGAGGCCTCCGGAATCCTCTCGGTCAGCTGCACACGGGCCTGGGAAACCACATGGTGAGCTTGCAGCTTCCATGCCGAGTCAGCCTGCACCGCCTCTGGACCCCAGGCGCGTGGTCTTGTCAGACTTTGGCATGGGGTCCCCATGGGGAGGGAGCCTTAGCTAGGGTTAGGGTTTGGTCCAGGGACGTCGCCAGGGCTGAATCGACTCCAGTCTCGTGATCTCCCTCGAGGGCTGAAGTGAGGGCCCATGCCAGAAGGCGGCTCCATTGCAGGGTTAGGGTTCAAGGCAGGCTTACGTTGCGGTGGAGGGTCCCGGTTCGGGGTACGGTTAGGGTTAGGGTTAGGTCCCAGGAGGCTCCAGGCGCCCAACCCACAGCAGGGCAGTGTTCTCCCCGAAGGGCTGAGTGGAGGGCACAAGGGACCGTGCCGGTCAGGATCCGTCTTTGGCTGCCAAGGCCACACACGTGATTGGGCCCCTGGTCGAGGAGGCCTCCGGAATCCTCTGGGCAGCTGCAGCCGGGCCTGGGAAACGACCTGGTGAGCTTCCAGGTTCCATGCCGAGTCAGCCTGCACCTCTTCCGGACCCCAGGCGCGTGGTGTTGTCAGACGTTGGCATTGGGTCCTCTTGGGGAGAGAGCCTTAGCTAGGGTTAGGGTTCGGTCCAGGGACGTGGCCAGGGCCGAAGCGACTCCGGTCTCGTGATCTCCCTCGAGGGCTGAAGTGAGGGCCCATGCAGCAAGGCGGCTCCAGTGCAGGGTTAGGGGTCGAGGCCGGCTTAGGTTTCGGTGGAGGGTCCCCGTTCGGTGTGGGGTTAGGGTTAGGGTTAGGTCCCAGGAGGCTCCAGGCGCCGAACCCACAGCAGGGCAGTGGTCTTCCCGAAGGCCTGAGTTGAGGGCACAAGGGACCGTGCCGGTCAGGATCCGTCTTTGGCTGCCAAGGCCACACACGTCGATCGGCCCCTGTTCGAGGAGGCCTCCGGAATCCTCTCGGTCAGCTGCACACGGGCCTGGGAAACCACATGGTGAGCTTGCAGCTTCCATGCCGAGTCAGCCTGCACCGCCTCTGGACCCCAGGCGCGTGGTCTTGTCAGACTTTGGCATGGGGTCCCCATGGGGAGCGAGCCTTAGCTAGGGTTAGGGTTTGGTCCAGGGACGTCGCCAGGGCTGAATCGACTCCAGTCTCGTGATCTCCCTCGAGGGCTGAAGTGAGGGCCCATGCCAGAAGGCGGCTCCATTGCAGGGTTAGGGTTCGAGGCAGGCTTACGTTGCGGTGGAGGGTCCCGGTTCGGGGTACGGTTAGGGTTAGGGTTAGGTCCCAGGAGGCTCCAGGCGCCCAACCCACAGCAGGGCAGTGTTCTCCCCGAAGGGCTGAGTGGAGGGCACAAGGGACCGTGCCGGTCAGGATCCGTCTTTGGCTGCCAAGGCAACACACACGTGATTGGGCCCCTGGTCGAGGAGGCCTCCGGAATCCTCTGGGCAGCTGCAGCCGGGCCTGGGAAACCACATGGTGAGCTTCCAGGTTCCATGCCGAGTCAGCCTGCACCTCTTCCGGACCCCAGGCGCGTGGTGTTGTCAGACGTTGGCATTGGGTCCTCTTGGGGAGAGAGCCTTAGCTAGGGTTAGGGTTCGGTCCAGGGACGTGGCCAGGGCCGAAGCGACTCCGGTCTCGTGATCTCCCTCGAGGGCTGAAGTGAGGGCCCATGCAGCAAGGCGGCTCAAGTGCAGGGTTAGGGGTCGAGGCCGGCTTAGGTTTCGGTGGAGGGTCCCCGTTCGGTGTGGGGTTAGGGTTAGGGTTAGGTCCCAGGAGGCTCCAGGCGCCGAACCCACAGCAGGGCAGTGGTCTTCCCGAAGGCCTGAGTTGAGGGCACAAGGGACCGTGCCGGTCAGGATCCGTCTTTGGCTGCCAAGGCCACAGACGTCGATCGGCCCCTGTTCGAGGAGGCCTCCGGAATCCTCTCGGTCAGCTGCACACGGGCCTGGGAAACCACATGGTGAGCTTGCAGCTTCCATGCCGAGTCAGCCTGCACCGCCTCTGGACCCTAGGCGCGTGGTCTTGTCAGACTTTGGCATGGGGTCCCCATGGGGAGCGAGCCTTAGCTAGGGTTAGGGTTTGGTCCAGGGACGTCGCCAGGGCTGAATCGACTCCAGTCTCGTGATCTCCCTCGAGGGCTGAAGTGAGGGCCCATGCCAGAAGGCGGCTCCATTGCAGGGTTAGGGTTCGAGGCAGGCTTACGTTGCGGTGGAGGGTCCCGGTTCGGGGTACGGTTAGGGTTAGGGTTAGGTCCCAGGAGGCTCCAGGCGCCCAACCCACAGCAGGGCAGTGTTCTCCCCGAAGGGCTGAGTGGAGGGCACAAGGGACCGTGCCGGTCAGGATCCGTCTTTGGCTGCCAAGGCAACACACACGTGATTGGGCCCCTGGTCGAGGAGGCCTCCGGAATCCTCTGGGCAGCTGCAGCCGGGCCTGGGAAACCACATGGTGAGCTTCCAGGTTCCATGCCGAGTCAGCCTGCACCTCTTCCGGACCCCAGGCGCGTGGTGTTGTCAGACGTTGGCATTGGGTCCTCTTGGGGAGAGAGCCTTAGCTAGGGTTAGGGTTCGGTCCAGGGACGTGGCCAGGGCTGAAGCGACTCCGGTCTCGTGACCTCCCTCGAGGGCTGAAGTGAGGGCCCATGCAGCAAGGCGGCTCCAGTGCAGGGTTAGGGGTCGAGGCCGGCTTAGGTTTCGGTGGAGGGTCCCCGTTCGGTGTGGGGTTAGGGTTAGGGTTAGGTCCCAGGAGGCTCCAGGCGCCGAACCCACAGCAGGGCAGTGGTCTTCCCGAAGGCCTGAGTTGAGGGCACAAGGGACCGTGCCGGTCAGGATCCGTCTTTGGCTGCCAAGGCCACACACGTCGATCGGCCCCTGTTCGAGGAGGCCTCCGGAATCCTCTCGGTCAGCTGCACACGGGCCTGGGAAACCACATGGTGAGCTTGCAGCTTCCATGCCGAGTCAGCCTGCACCGCCTCTGGACCCCAGGCGCGTGGTCTTGTCAGACTTTGGCATGGGGTCCCCATGGGGAGCGAGCCTTAGCTAGGGTTAGGGTTTGGTCCAGGGACGTCGCCAGGGCTGAATCGACTCCAGTCTCGTGATCTCCCTCGAGGGCTGAAGTGAGGGCCCATGCCAGAAGGCGGCTCCATTGCAGGGTTAGGGTTCGAGGCAGGCTTACGTTGCGGTGGAGGGTCCCGGTTCGGGGTACGGTTAGGGTTAGGGTTAGGTCCCAGGAGGCTCCAGGCGCCCAACCCACAGCAGGGCAGTGTTCTCCCCGAAGGGCTGAGTGGAGGGCACAAGGGACCGTGCCGGTCAGGATCCGTCTTTGGCTGCCAAGGCAACACACACGTGATTGGGCCCCTGGTCGAGGAGGCCTCCGGAATCCTCTGGGCAGCTGCAGCCGGGCCTGGGAAACGACATGGTGAGCTTCCAGGTTCCATGCCGAGTCAGCCTGCACCTCTTCCGGACCCCAGGCGCGTGGTGTTGTCAGACGTTGGCATTGGGTCCTCTTGGGGAGAGAGCCTTAGCTAGGGTTAGGGTTCGGTCCAGGGACGTGGCCAGGGCCGAAGCGACTCCGGTCTCGTGATCTCCCTCGAGGGCTGAAGTGAGGGCCCATGCAGCAAGGCGGCTCCAGTGCAGGGTTAGGGGTCGAGGCCGGCTTAGGTTTCGGTGGAGGGTCCCCGTTCGGTGTGGGGTTAGGGTTAGGGTTAGGTCCCAGGAGGCTCCAGGCGCCGAACCCACAGCAGGGCAGTGGTCTTCCCGAAGGCCTGAGTTGAGGGCACAAGGGACCGTGCCGGTCAGGATCCGTCTTTGGCTGCCAAGGCCACGCACGTCGATCGGCCCCTGTTCGAGGAGGCCTCCGGAATCCTCTCGGTCAGCTGCACACGGGCCTGGGAAACCACATGGTGAGCTTGCAGCTTCCATGCCGAGTCAGCCTGCACCGCCTCTGGACCCCAGGCGCGTGGTCTTGTCAGACTTTGGCATGGGGTCCCCATGGGGAGGGAGCCTTAGCTAGGGTTAGGGTTTGGTCCAGGGACGTCGCCAGGGCTGAATCGAATCCAGTCTCCTGATCTCCCTCGAGGGCTGAAGTGAGGGCCCATGCCAGAAGGCGGCTCCATTGCAGGGTTAGGGTTCGAGGCAGGCTTACGTTGCGGTGGAGGGTCCCGGTTCGGGGTACGGTTAGGGTTAGGGTTAGGTCCCAGGAGGCTCCAGGCGCCCAACCCACAGCAGGGCAGTGTTCTCCCCGAAGGGCTGAGTGGAGGGCACAAGGGACCGTGCCGGTCAGGATCCGTCTTTGGCTGCCAAGGCCACACACGTGATTGGGCCCCTGGTCGAGGAGGCTTCCGGAATCCTCTGGGCAGCTGCAGCCGGGCCTGGGAAACCACATGGTGAGCTTCCAGGTTCCATGCCGAGTCAGCCTGCACCTCTTCCGGACCCCAGGCGCGTGGTGTTGTCAGACGTTGGCATTGGGTCCTCTTGGGGAGAGAGCCTTAGCTAGGGTTAGGGTTCGGTCCAGGGACGTGGCCAGGGCCGAAGCGACTCCGGTCTCGTGATCTCCCTCGAGGGCTGAAGTGAGGGCCCATGCAGCAAGGCGGCTCCAGTGCAGGGTTAGGGGTCGAGGCCGGCTTAGGTTTCGGTGGAGGGTCCCCGTTCGGTGTGGGGTTAGGGTTAGGGTTAGGTCCCAGGAGGCTCCAGGCGCCGAACCCACAGCAGGGCAGTGGTCTTCCCGAAGGCCTGAGTTGAGGGCACAAGGGACCGTGCCGGTCAGGATCCGTCTTTGGCTGCCAAGGCCACACACGTCGATCGGCCCCTGTTCGAGGAGGCCTCCGGAATCCTCTCGGTCAGCTGCACACGGGCCTGGGAAACCACATGGTGAGCTTGCAGCTTCCATGCCGAGTCAGCCTGCACCGCCTCTGGACCCCAGGCGCGTGGTCTTGTCAGACTTTGGCATGGGGTCCCCATGGGGAGCGAGCCTTAGCTAGGGTTAGGGTTTGGTCCAGGGACGTCGCCAGGGCTGAATCGACTCCAGTCTCGTGATCTCCCTCGAGGGCTGAAGTGAGGGCCCATGCCAGAAGGCGGCTCCATTGCAGGGTTAGAGTTCGAGGCAGGCTTACGTTGCGGTGGAGGGTCCCGGTTCGGGGTACGGTTAGGGTTAGGGTTAGGTCCCAGGAGGCTCCAGGCGCCCAACCCACAGCAGGGCAGTGTTCTCCCCGAAGGGCTGAGTGGAGGGCACAAGGGACCGTGCCGGTCAGGATCCGTCTTTGGCTGCCAAGGCAACACACACGTGATTGGGCCCCTGGTCGAGGAGGCCTCCGGAATCCTCTGGGCAGCTGCAGCCGGGCCTGGGAAACGACATGGTGAGCTTCCAGGTTCCATGCCGAGTCAGCCTGCACCTCTTCCGGACCCCAGGCGCGTGGTGTTGTCAGACGTTGGCATTGGGTCCTCTTGGGGAGAGAGCCTTAGCTAGGGTTAGGGTTCGGTCCAGGGACGTGGCCAGGGCCGAAGCGACTCCGGTCTCGTGATCTCCCTCGAGGGCTGAAGTGAGGGCCCATGCAGCAAGGCGGCTCAAGTGCAGGGTTAGGGGTCGAGGCCGGCTTAGGTTTCGGTGGAGGGTCCCCGTTCGGTGTGGGGTTAGGGTTAGGGTTAGGTCCCAGGAGGCTCCAGGCGCCGAACCCACAGCAGGGCAGTGGTCTTCCCGAAGGCCTGAGTTGAGGGCACAAGGGACCGTGCCGGTCAGGATCCGTCTTTGGCTGCCAAGGCCACGCACGTCGATCGGCCCCTGTTCGAGGAGGCCTCCGGAATCCTCTCGGTCAGCTGCACACGGGCCTGGGAAACCACATGGTGAGCTTGCAGCTTCCATGCCGAGTCAGCCTGCACCGCCTCTGGACCCAGGGCGCGTGGTCTTGTCAGACTTTGGCATGGGGTCCCCATGGGGAGGGAGCCTTAGCTAGGGTTAGGGTTTGGTCCAGGGACGTCGCCAGGGCTGAATCGAATCCAGTCTCCTGATCTCCCTCGAGGGCTGAAGTGAGGGCCCATGCCAGAAGGCGGCTCCATTGCAGGCTTAGGGTTCGAGGCAGGCTTACGTTGCGGTGGAGGGTCCCGGTTCGGGGTACGGTTAGGGTTAGGGTTAGGTCCCAGGAGGCTCCAGGCGCCCAACCCACAGCAGGGCAGTGTTCTCCCCGAAGGGCTGAGTGGAGGGCACAAGGGACCGTGCCGGTCAGGATCCGTCTTTGGCTGCCAAGGCCACACACGTGATTGGGCCCCTGGTCGAGGAGGCTTCCGGAATCCTCTGGGCAGCTGCAGCCGGGCCTGGGAAACCACATGGTGAGCTTCCAGGTTCCATGCCGAGTCAGCCTGCACCTCTTCCGGACCCCAGGCGCGTGGTGTTGTCAGACGTTGGCATTGGGTCCTCTTGGGGAGAGAGCCTTAGCTAGGGTTAGGGTTCGGTCCAGGGACGTGGCCAGGGCCGAAGCGACTCCGGTCTCGTGATCTCCCTCGAGGGCTGAAGTGAGGGCCCATGCAGCAAGGCGGCTCCAGTGCAGGGTTAGGGGTCGAGGCCGGCTTAGGTTTCGGTGGAGGGTCCCCGTTCGGTGTGGGGTTAGGGTTAGGGTTAGGTCCCAGGAGGCTCCAGGCGCCGAACCCACAGCAGGGCAGTGGTCTTCCCGAAGGCCTGAGTTGAGGGCACAAGGGACCGTGCCGGTCAGGATCCGTCTTTGGCTGCCAAGGCCACACACGTCGATCGGCCCCTGTTCGAGGAGGCCTCCAGAATCCTCTCGGTCAGCTGCACACGGGCCTGGGAAACCACATGGTGAGCTTGCAGCTTCCATGCCGAGTCAGCCTGCACCGCCTCTGGACCCCAGGCGCGTGGTCTTGTCAGACTTTGGCATGGGGTCCCCATGGGGAGCGAGCCTTAGCTAGGGTTAGGGTTTGGTCCAGGGACGTCGCCAGGGCTGAATCGACTCCAGTCTCGTGATCTCCCTCGAGGGCTGAAGTGAGGGCCCATGCCAGAAGGCGGCTCCATTGCAGGGTTAGGGTTCGAGGCAGGCTTACGTTGCGGTGGAGGGTCCCGGTTCGGGGTACGGTTAGGGTTAGGGTTAGGTCCCAGGAGGCTCCAGGCGCCCAACCCACAGCAGGGCAGTGTTCTCCCCGAAGGGCTGAGTGGAGGGCACAAGGGACCGTGCCGGTCAGGATCCGTCTTTGGCTGCCAAGGCAACACACACGTGATTGGGCCCCTGGTCGAGGAGGCCTCCGGAATCCTCTGGGCAGCTGCAGCCGGGCCTGGGAAACGACATGGTGAGCTTCCAGGTTCCATGCCGAGTCAGCCTGCACCTCTTCCGGACCCCAGGCGCGTGGTGTTGTCAGACGTTGGCATTGGGTCCTCTTGGGGAGAGAGCCTTAGCTAGGGTTAGGGTTCGGTCCAGGGACGTGGCCAGGGCCGAAGCGACTCCGGTCTCGTGATCTCCCTCGAGGGCTGAAGTGAGGGCCCATGCAGCAAGGCGGCTCCAGTGCAGGGTTAGGGGTCGAGGCCGGCTTAGGTTTCGGTGGAGGGTCCCCGTTCGGTGTGGGGTTAGGGTTAGGGTTAGGTCCCAGGAGGCTCCAGGCGCCGAACCCACAGCAGGGCAGTGGTCTTCCCGAAGGCCTGAGTTGAGGGCACAAGGGACCGTGCCGGTCAGGATCCGTCTTTGGCTGCCAAGGCCACACACGTCGATCGGCCCCTGTTCGAGGAGGCCTCCGGAATCCTCTCGGTCAGCTGCACACGGGCCTGGGAAACCACATGGTGAGCTTGCAGCTTCCATGCCGAGTCAGCCTGCACCGCCTCTGGACCCCAGGCGCGTGGTCTTGTCAGACTTTGGCATGGGGTCCCCATGGGGAGGGAGCCTTAGCTAGGGTTAGGGTTTGGTCCAGGGACGTCGCCAGGGCTGAATCGACTCCAGTCTCGTGATCTCCCTCGAGGGCTGAAGTGAGGGCCCATGCCAGAAGGCGGCTCCATTGCAGGGTTAGGGTTCGAGGCAGGCTTACGTTGCGGTGGAGGGTCCCGGTTCGGGGTACGGTTAGGGTTAGGGTTAGGTCCCAGGAGGCTCCAGGCGCCCAACCCACAGCAGGGCAGTGTTCTCCCCGAAGGGCTGAGTGGAGGGCACAAGGGACCGTGCCGGTCAGGATCCGTCTTTGGCTGCCAAGGCCACACACGTGATTGGGCCCCTGGTCGAGGAGGCCTCCGGAATCCTCTGGGCAGCTGCAGCCGGGCCTGGGAAACGACATGGTGAGCTTCCAGGTTCCATGCCGAGTCAGCCTGCACCTCTTCCGGACCCCAGGCGCGTGGTGTTGTCAGACGTTGGCATTGGGTCCTCTTGGGGAGAGAGCCTTAGCTAGGGTTAGGGTTCGGTCCAGGGACGTGGCCAGGGCCGAAGCGACTCCGGTCTCGTGATCTCCCTCGAGGGCTGAAGTGAGGGCCCATGCAGCAAGGCGGCTCCAGTGCAGGGTTAGGGGTCGAGGCCGGCTTAGGTTTCGGTGGAGGGTCCCCGTTCGGTGTGGGGTTAGGGTTAGGGTTAGGTCCCAGGAGGCTCCAGGCGCCGAACCCACAGCAGGGCAGTGGTCTTCCCGAAGGCCTGAGTTGAGGGCACAAGGGACCGTGCCGGTCAGGATCCGTCTTTGGCTGCCAAGGCCACACACGTCGATCGGCCCCTGTTCGAGGAGGCCTCCGGAATCCTCTCGGTCAGCTGCACACGGGCCTGGGAAACCACATGGTGAGCTTGCAGCTTCCATGCCGAGTCAGCCTGCACCGCCTCTGGACCCCAGGCGCGTGGTCTTGTCAGACTTTGGCATGGGGTCCCCATGGGGAGCGAGCCTTAGCTAGGGTTAGGGTTTGGTCCAGGGACGTCGCCAGGGCTGAATCGACTCCAGTCTCGTGATCTCCCTCGAGGGCTGAAGTGAGGGCCCATGCCAGAAGGCGGCTCCATTGCAGGGTTAGGGTTCGAGGCAGGCTTACGTTGCGGTGGAGGGTCCCGGTTCGGGGTACGGTTAGGGTTAGGGTTAGGTCCCAGGAGGCTCCAGGCGCCCAACCCACAGCAGGGCAGTGTTCTCCCCGAAGGGCTGAGTGGAGGGCACAAGGGACCGTGCCGGTCAGGATCCGTCTTTGGCTGCCAAGGCAACACACACGTGATTGGGCCCCTGGTCGAGGAGGCCTCCGGAATCCTCTGGGCAGCTGCAGCCGGGCCTGGGAAACCACATGGTGAGCTTCCAGGTTCCATGCCGAGTCAGCCTGCACCTCTTCCGGACCCCAGGCGCGTGGTGTTGTCAGACGTTGGCATTGGGTCCTCTTGGGGAGAGAGCCTTAGCTAGGGTTAGGGTTCGGTCCAGGGACGTGGCCAGGGCCGAAGCGACTCCGGTCTCGTGATCTCCCTCGAGGGCTGAAGTGAGGGCCCATGCAGCAAGGCGGCTCCAGTGCAGGGTTAGGGGTCGAGGCCGGCTTAGGTTTCGGTGGAGGGTCCCCGTTCGGTGTGGGGTTAGGGTTAGGGTTAGGTCCCAGGAGGCTCCAGGCGCCGAACCCACAGCAGGGCAGTGGTCTTCCCGAAGGCCTGAGTTGAGGGCACAAGGGACCGTGCCGGTCAGGATCCGTCTTTGGCTGCCAAGGCCACACACGTCGATCGGCCCCTGTTCGAGGAGGCCTCCGGAATCCTCTCGGTCAGCTGCACACGGGCCTGGGAAACCACATGGTGAGCTTGCAGCTTCCATGCCGAGTCAGCCTGCACCGCCTCTGGACCCCAGGCGCGTGGTCTTGTCAGACTTTGGTATGGGGTCCCCATGGGGAGGGAGCCTTAGCTAGGGTTAGGGTTTGGTCCAGGGACGTCGCCAGGGCTGAATCGAATCCAGTCTCCTGATCTCCCTCGAGGGCTGAAGTGAGGGCCCATGCCAGAAGGCGGCTCCATTGCAGGGTTAGGGTTCGAGGCAGGCTTACGTTGCGGTGGAGGGTCCCGGTTCGGGGTACGGTTAGGGTTAGGGTTAGGTCCCAGGAGGCTCCAGGCGCCCAACCCACAGCAGGGCAGTGTTCTCCCCGAAGGGCTGAGTGGAGGGCACAAGGGACCGTGCCGGTCAGGATCCGTCTTTGGCTGCCAAGGCCACACACGTGATTGGGCCCCTGGTCGAGGAGGCCTCCGGAATCCTCTGGGCAGCTGCAGCCGGGCCTGGGAAACCACATGGTGAGCTTCCAGGTTCCATGCCGAGTCAGCCTGCACCTCTTCCGGACCCCAGGCGCGTGGTGTTGTCAGACGTTGGCATTGGGTCCTCTTGGGGAGAGAGCCTTAGCTAGGGTTAGGGTTCGGTCCAGGGACGTGGCCAGGGCTGAAGCGACTCCGGTCTCGTGACCTCCCTCGAGGGCTGAAGTGAGGGCCCATGCAGCAAGGCGGCTCCAGTGCAGGGTTAGGGGTCGAGGCCGGCTTAGGTTTCGGTGGAGGGTCCCCGTTCGGTGTGGGGTTAGGGTTAGGGTTAGGTCCCAGGAGGCTCCAGGCGCCGAACCCACAGCAGGGCAGTGGTCTTCCCGAAGGCCTGAGTTGAGGGCACAAGGGACCGTGCCGGTCAGGATCCGTCTTTGGCTGCCAAGGCCACACACGTCGATCGGCCCCTGTTCGAGGAGGCCTCCGGAATCCTCTCGGTCAGCTGCACACGGGCCTGGGAAACCACATGGTGAGCTTGCAGCTTCCATGCCGAGTCAGCCTGCACCGCCTCTGGACCCCAGGCGCGTGGTCTTGTCAGACTTTGGCATGGGGTCCCCATGGGGAGCGAGCCTTAGCTAGGGTTAGGGTTTGGTCCAGGGACGTCGCCAGGGCTGAATCGACTCCAGTCTCGTGATCTCCCTCGAGGGCTGAAGTGAGGGCCCATGCCAGAAGGCGGCTCCATTGCAGGGTTAGGGTTCGAGGCAGGCTTACGTTGCGGTGGAGGGTCCCGGTTCGGGGTACGGTTAGGGTTAGGGTTAGGTCCCAGGAGGCTCCAGGCGCCCAACCCACAGCAGGGCAGTGTTCTCCCCGAAGGGCTGAGTGGAGGGCACAAGGGACCGTGCCGGTCAGGATCCGTCTTTGGCTGCCAAGGCAACACACACGTGATTGGGCCCCTGGTCGAGGAGGCCTCCGGAATCCTCTGGGCAGCTGCAGCCGGGCCTGGGAAACGACATGGTGAGCTTCCAGGTTCCATGCCGAGTCAGCCTGCACCTCTTCCGGACCCCAGGCGCGTGGTGTTGTCAGACGTTGGCATTGGGTCCTCTTGGGGAGAGAGCCTTAGCTAGGGTTAGGGTTCGGTCCAGGGACGTGGCCAGGGCCGAAGCGACTCCGGTCTCGTGATCTCCCTCGAGGGCTGAAGTGAGGGCCCATGCAGCAAGGCGGCTCCAGTGCAGGGTTAGGGGTCGAGGCCGGCTTAGGTTTCGGTGGAGGGTCCCCGTTCGGTGTGGGGTTAGGGTTAGGGTTAGGTCCCAGGAGGCTCCAGGCGCCGAACCCACAGCAGGGCAGTGGTCTTCCCGAAGGCCTGAGTTGAGGGCACAAGGGACCGTGCCGGTCAGGATCCGTCTTTGGCTGCCAAGGCCACACACGTCGATCGGCCCCTGTTCGAGGAGGCCTCCGGAATCCTCTCGGTCAGCTGCACACGGGCCTGGGAAACCACATGGTGAGCTTGCAGCTTCCATGCCGAGTCAGCCTGCACCGCCTCTGGACCCCAGGCGCGTGGTCTTGTCAGACTTTGGCATGGGGTCCCCATGGGGAGCGAGCCTTAGCTAGGGTTAGGGTTTGGTCCAGGGACGTCGCCAGGGCTGAATCGACTCCAGTCTCGTGATCTCCCTCGAGGGCTGAAGTGAGGGCCCATGCCAGAAGGCGGCTCCATTGCAGGGTTAGGGTTCGAGGCAGGCTTACGTTGCGGTGGAGGGTCCCGGTTCGGGGTACGGTTAGGGTTAGGGTTAGGTCCCAGGAGGCTCCAGGCGCCCAACCCACAGCAGGGCAGTGTTCTCCCGGAAGGGCTGAGTGGAGGGCACAAGGGACCGTGCCGGTCAGGATCCGTCTTTGGCTGCCAAGGCAACACACACGTGATTGGGCCCCTGGTCGAGGAGGCCTCCGGAATCCTCTGGGCAGCTGCAGCCGGGCCTGGGAAACGACATGGTGAGCTTCCAGGTTCCATGCCGAGTCAGCCTGCACCTCTTCCGGACCCCAGGCGCGTGGTGTTGTCAGACGTTGGCATTGGGTCCTCTTGGGGAGAGAGCCTTAGCTAGGGTTAGGGTTCGGTCCAGGGACGTGGCCAGGGCCGAAGCGACTCCGGTCTCGTGATCTCCCTCGAGGGCTGAAGTGAGGGCCCATGCAGCAAGGCGGCTCAAGTGCAGGGTTAGGGGTCGAGGCCGGCTTAGGTTTCGGTGGAGGGTCCCCGTTCGGTGTGGGGTTAGGGTTAGGGTTAGGTCCCAGGAGGCTCCAGGCGCCGAACCCACAGCAGGGCAGTGGTCTTCCCGAAGGCCTGAGTTGAGGGCACAAGGGACCGTGCCGGTCAGGATCCGTCTTTGGCTGCCAAGGCCACGCACGTCGATCGGCCCCTGTTCGAGGAGGCCTCCGGAATCCTCTCGGTCAGCTGCACACGGGCCTGGGAAACCACATGGTGAGCTTGCAGCTTCCATGCCGAGTCAGCCTGCACCGCCTCTGGACCCCAGGCGCGTGGTCTTGTCAGACTTTGGCATGGGGTCCCCATGGGGAGGGAGCCTTAGCTAGGGTTAGGGTTTGGTCCAGGGACGTCGCCAGGGCTGAATCGAATCCAGTCTCCTGATCTCCCTCGAGGGCTGAAGTGAGGGCCCATGCCAGAAGGCGGCTCCATTGCAGGGTTAGGGTTCGAGGCAGGCTTACGTTGCGGTGGAGGGTCCCGGTTCGGGGTACGGTTAGGGTTAGGGTTAGGTCCCAGGAGGCTCCAGGCGCCCAACCCACAGCAGGGCAGTGTTCTCCCCGAAGGGCTGAGTGGAGGGCACAAGGGACCGTGCCGGTCAGGATCCGTCTTTGGCTGCCAAGGCCACACACGTGATTGGGCCCCTGGTCGAGGAGGCTTCCGGAATCCTCTGGGCAGCTGCAGCCGGGCCTGGGAAACCACATGGTGAGCTTCCAGGTTCCATGCCGAGTCAGCCTGCACCTCTTCCGGACCCCAGGCGCGTGGTGTTGTCAGACGTTGGCATTGGGTCCTCTTGGGGAGAGAGCCTTAGCTAGGGTTAGGGTTCGGTCCAGGGACGTGGCCAGGGCCGAAGCGACTCCGGTCTCGTGATCTCCCTCGAGGGCTGAAGTGAGGGCCCATGCAGCAAGGCGGCTCCAGTGCAGGGTTAGGGGTCGAGGCCGGCTTAGGTTTCGGTGGAGGGTCCCCGTTCGGTGTGGGGTTAGGGTTAGGGTTAGGTCCCAGGAGGCTCCAGGCGCCGAACCCACAGCAGGGCAGTGGTCTTCCCGAAGGCCTGAGTTGAGGGCACAAGGGACCGTGCCGGTCAGGATCCGTCTTTGGCTGCCAAGGCCACACACGTCGATCGGCCCCTGTTCGAGGAGGCCTCCGGAATCCTCTCGGTCAGCTGCACACGGGCCTGGGAAACCACATGGTGAGCTTGCAGCTTCCATGCCGAGTCAGCCTGCACCGCCTCTGGACCCCAGGCGCGTGGTCTTGTCAGACTTTGGCATGGGGTCCCCATGGGGAGCGAGCCTTAGCTAGGGTTAGGGTTTGGTCCAGGGACGTCGCCAGGGCTGAATCGACTCCAGTCTCGTGATCTCCCTCGAGGGCTGAAGTGAGGGCCCATGCCAGAAGGCGGCTCCATTGCAGGGTTAGGGTTCGAGGCAGGCTTACGTTGCGGTGGAGGGTCCCGGTTCGGGGTACGGTTAGGGTTAGGGTTAGGTCCCAGGAGGCTCCAGGCGCCCAACCCACAGCAGGGCAGTGTTCTCCCCGAAGGGCTGAGTGGAGGGCACAAGGGACCGTGCCGGTCAGGATCCGTCTTTGGCTGCCAAGGCAACACACACGTGATTGGGCCCCTGGTCGAGGAGGCCTCCGGAATCCTCTGGGCAGCTGCAGCCGGGCCTGGGAAACGACATGGTGAGCTTCCAGGTTCCATGCCGAGTCAGCCTGCACCTCTTCCGGACCCCAGGCGCGTGGTGTTGTCAGACGTTGGCATTGGGTCCTCTTGGGGAGAGAGCCTTAGCTAGGGTTAGGGTTCGGTCCAGGGACGTGGCCAGGGCCGAAGCGACTCCGGTCTCGTGATCTCCCTCGAGGGCTGAAGTGAGGGCCCATGCAGCAAGGCGGCTCAAGTGCAGGGTTAGGGGTCGAGGCCGGCTTAGGTTTCGGTGGAGGGTCCCCGTTCGGTGTGGGGTTAGGGTTAGGGTTAGGTCCCAGGAGGCTCCAGGCGCCGAACCCACAGCAGGGCAGTGGTCTTCCCGAAGGCCTGAGTTGAGGGCACAAGGGACCGTGCCGGTCAGGATCCGTCTTTGGCTGCCAAGGCCACGCACGTCGATCGGCCCCTGTTCGAGGAGGCCTCCGGAATCCTCTCGGTCAGCTGCACACGGGCCTGGGAAACCACATGGTGAGCTTGCAGCTTCCATGCCGAGTCAGCCTGCACCGCCTCTGGACCCCAGGCGCGTGGTCTTGTCAGACTTTGGCATGGGGTCCCCATGGGGAGGGAGCCTTAGCTAGGGTTAGGGTTTGGTCCAGGGACGTCGCCAGGGCTGAATCGAATCCAGTCTCCTGATCTCCCTCGAGGGCTGAAGTGAGGGCCCATGCCAGAAGGCGGCTCCATTGCAGGGTTAGGGTTCGAGGCAGGCTTACGTTGCGGTGGAGGGTCCCGGTTCGGGGTACGGTTAGGGTTAGGGTTAGGTCCCAGGAGGCTCCAGGCGCCCAACCCACAGCAGGGCAGTGTTCTCCCCGAAGGGCTGAGTGGAGGGCACAAGGGACCGTGCCGGTCAGGATCCGTCTTTGGCTGCCAAGGCCACACACGTGATTGGGCCCCTGGTCGAGGAGGCCTCCGGAATCCTCTGGGCAGCTGCAGCCGGGCCTGGGAAACGACATGGTGAGCTTCCAGGTTCCATGCCGAGTCAGCCTGCACCTCTTCCGGACCCCAGGCGCGTGGTGTTGTCAGACGTTGGCATTGGGTCCTCTTGGGGAGAGAGCCTTAGCTAGGGTTAGGGTTCGGTCCAGGGACGTGGCCAGGGCCGAAGCGACTCCGGTCTCGTGATCTCCCTCGAGGGCTGAAGTGAGGGCCCATGCAGCAAGGCGGCTCCAGTGCAGGGTTAGGGGTCGAGGCCGGCTTAGGTTTCGGTGGAGGGTCCCCGTTCGGTGTGGGGTTAGGGTTAGGGTTAGGTCCCAGGAGGCTCCAGGCGCCGAACCCACAGCAGGGCAGTGGTCTTCCCGAAGGCCTGAGTTGAGGGCACAAGGGACCGTGCCGGTCAGGATCCGTCTTTGGCTGCCAAGGCCACACACGTCGATCGGCCCCTGTTCGAGGAGGCCTCCGGAATCCTCTCGGTCAGCTGCACACGGGCCTGGGAAACCACATGGTGAGCTTGCAGCTTCCATGCCGAGTCAGCCTGCACCGCCTCTGGACCCCAGGCGCGTGGTCTTGTCAGACTTTGGCATGGGGTCCCCATGGGGAGCGAGCCTTAGCTAGGGTTAGGGTTTGGTCCAGGGACGTCGCCAGGGCTGAATCGACTCCAGTCTCGTGATCTCCCTCGAGGGCTGAAGTGAGGGCCCATGCCAGAAGGCGGCTCCATTGCAGGGTTAGGGTTCGAGGCAGGCTTACGTTGCGGTGGAGGGTCCCGGTTCGGGGTACGGTTAGGGTTAGGGTTAGGTCCCAGGAGGCTCCAGGCGCCCATCCCACAGCAGGGCAGTGTTCTCCCCGAAGGGCTGAGTGGAGGGCACAAGGGACCGTGCCGGTCAGGATCCGTCTTTGGCTGCCAAGGCAACACACACGTGATTGGGCCCCTGGTCGAGGAGGCCTCCGGAATCCTCTGGGCAGCTGCAGCCGGGCCTGGGAAACCACATGGTGAGCTTCCAGGTTCCATGCCGAGTCAGCCTGCACCTCTTCCGGACCCCAGGCGCGTGGTGTTGTCAGACGTTGGCATTGGGTCCTCTTGGGGAGAGAGCCTTAGCTAGGGTTAGGGTTCGGTCCAGGGACGTGGCCAGGGCCGAAGCGACTCCGGTCTCGTGATCTCCCTCGAGGGCTGAAGTGAGGGCCCATGCAGCAAGGCGGCTCAAGTGCAGGGTTAGGGGTCGAGGCCGGCTTAGGTTTCGGTGGAGGGTCCCCGTTCGGTGTGGGGTTAGGGTTAGGGTTAGGTCCCAGGAGGCTCCAGGCGCCGAACCCACAGCAGGGCAGTGGTCTTCCCGAAGGCCTGAGTTGAGGGCACAAGGGACCGTGCCGGTCAGGATCCGTCTTTGGCTGCCAAGGCCACACACGTCGATCGGCCCCTGTTCCAGGAGGCCTCCGGAATCCTCTCGGTCAGCTGCACACGGGCCTGGGAAACCACATGGTGAGCTTGCAGCTTCCATGCCGAGTCAGCCTGCACCGCCTCTGGACCCCAGGCGCGTGGTCTTGTCAGACTTTGGTATGGGGTCCCCATGGGGAGGGAGCCTTAGCTAGGGTTAGGGTTTGGTCCAGGGACGTCGCCAGGGCTGAATCGAATCCAGTCTCCTGATCTCCCTCGAGGGCTGAAGTGAGGGCCCATGCCAGAAGGCGGCTCCATTGCAGGGTTAGGGTTCGAGGCAGGCTTACGTTGCGGTGGAGGGTCCCGGTTCGGGGTACGGTTAGGGTTAGGGTTAGGTCCCAGGAGGCTCCAGGCGCCCAACCCACAGCAGGGCAGTGTTCTCCCCGAAGGGCTGAGTGGAGGGCACAAGGGACCGTGCCGGTCAGGATCCGTCTTTGGCTGCCAAGGCCACACACGTGATTGGGCCCCTGGTCGAGGAGGCCTCCGGAATCCTCTGGGCAGCTGCAGCCGGGCCTGGGAAACCACATGGTGAGCTTCCAGGTTCCATGCCGAGTCAGCCTGCACCTCTTCCGGACCCCAGGCGCGTGGTGTTGTCAGACGTTGGCATTGGGTCCTCTTGGGGAGAGAGCCTTAGCTAGGGTTAGGGTTCGGTCCAGGGACGTGGCCAGGGCTGAAGCGACTCCGGTCTCGTGACCTCCCTCGAGGGCTGAAGTGAGGGCCCATGCAGCAAGGCGGCTCCAGTGCAGGGTTAGGGGTCGAGGCCGGCTTAGGTTTCGGTGGAGGGTCCCCATTCGGTGTGGGGTTAGGGTTAGGGTTAGGTCCCAGGAGGCTCCAGGCGCCGAACCCACAGCAGGGCAGTGGTCTTCCCGAAGGCCTGAGTTGAGGGCACAAGGGACCGTGCCGGTCAGGATCCGTCTTTGGCTGCCAAGGCCACACACGTCGATCGGCCCCTGTTCGAGGAGGCCTCCGGAATCCTCTCGGTCAGCTGCACACGGGCCTGGGAAACCACATGGTGAGCTTGCAGCTTCCATGCCGAGTCAGCCTGCACCGCCTCTGGACCCCAGGCGCGTGGTCTTGTCAGACTTTGGCATGGGGTCCCCATGGGGAGCGAGCCTTAGCTAGGGTTAGGGTTTGGTCCAGGGACGTCGCCAGGGCTGAATCGACTCCAGTCTCGTGATCTCCCTCGAGGGCTGAAGTGAGGGCCCATGCCAGAAGGCGGCTCCATTGCAGGGTTAGGGTTCGAGGCAGGCTTACGTTGCGGTGGAGGGTCCCGGTTCGGGGTACGGTTAGGGTTAGGGTTAGGTCCCAGGAGGCTCCAGGCGCCCAACCCACAGCAGGGCAGTGTTCTCCCCGAAGGGCTGAGTGGAGGGCACAAGGGACCGTGCCGGTCAGGATCCGTCTTTGGCTGCCAAGGCAACACACACGTGATTGGGCCCCTGGTCGAGGAGGCCTCCGGAATCCTCTGGGCAGCTGCAGCCGGGCCTGGGAAACCACATGGTGAGCTTCCAGGTTCCATGCCGAGTCAGCCTGCACCTCTTCCGGACCCCAGGCGCGTGGTGTTGTCAGACGTTGGCATTGGGTCCTCTTGGGGAGAGAGCCTTAGCTAGGGTTAGGGTTCGGTCCAGGGACGTGGCCAGGGCCGAAGCGACTCCGGTCTCGTGATCTCCCTCGAGGGCTGAAGTGAGGGCCCATGCAGCAAGGCGGCTCCAGTGCAGGGTTAGGGGTCGAGGCCGGCTTAGGTTTCGGTGGAGGGTCCCCGTTCGGTGTGGGGTTAGGGTTAGGGTTAGGTCCCAGGAGGCTCCAGGCGCCGAACCCACAGCAGGGCAGTGGTCTTCCCGAAGGCCTGAGTTGAGGGCACAAGGGACCGTGCCGGTCAGGATCCGTCTTTGGCTGCCAAGGCCACACACGTCGATCGGCCCCTGTTCCAGGAGGCCTCCGGAATCCTCTCGGTCAGCTGCACACGGGCCTGGGAAACCACATGGTGAGCTTGCAGCTTCCATGCCGAGTCAGCCTGCACCGCCTCTGGACCCCAGGCGCGTGGTCTTGTCAGACTTTGGCATGGGGTCCCCATGGGGAGCGAGCCTTAGCTAGGGTTAGGGTTTGGTCCAGGGACGTCGCCAGGGCTGAATCGACTCCAGTCTCGTGATCTCCCTCGAGGGCTGAAGTGAGGGCCCATGCCAGAAGGCGGCTCCATTGCAGGGTTAGGGTTCGAGGCAGGCTTACGTTGCGGTGGAGGGTCCCGGTTCGGGGTACGGTTAGGGTTAGGGTTAGGTCCCAGGAGGCTCCAGGCGCCCAACCCACAGCAGGGCAGTGTTCTCCCCGAAGGGCTGAGTGGAGGGCACAAGGGACCGTGCCGGTAAGGATCCGTCTTTGGCTGCCAAGGCAACACACACGTGATTGGGCCCCTGGTCGAGGAGGCCTCCGGAATCCTCTGGGCAGCTGCAGCCGGGCCTGGGAAACGACATGGTGAGCTTCCAGGTTCCATGCCGAGTCAGCCTGCACCTCTTCCGGACCCCAGGCGCGTGGTGTTGTCAGACGTTGGCATTGGGTCCTCTTGGGGAGAGAGCCTTAGCTAGGGTTAGGGTTCGGTCCAGGGACGTGGCCAGGGCCGAAGCGACTCCGGTCTCGTGATCTCCCTCGAGGGCTGAAGTGAGGGCCCATGCAGCAAGGCGGCTCAAGTGCAGGGTTAGGGGTCGAGGCCGGCTTAGGTTTCGGTGGAGGGTCCCCGTTCGGTGTGGGGTTAGGGTTAGGGTTAGGTCCCAGGAGGCTCCAGGCGCCGAACCCACAGCAGGGCAGTGGTCTTCCCGAAGGCCTGAGTTGAGGGCACAAGGGACCGTGCCGGTCAGGATCCGTCTTTGGCTGCCAAGGCCACGCACGTCGATCGGCCCCTGTTCGAGGAGGCCTCCGGAATCCTCTCGGTCAGCTGCACACGGGCCTGGGAAACCACATGGTGAGCTTGCAGCTTCCATGCCGAGTCAGCCTGCACCGCCTCTGGACCCCAGGCGCGTGGTCTTGTCAGACTTTGGCATGGGGTCCCCATGGGGAGGGAGCCTTAGCTAGGGTTAGGGTTTGGTCCAGGGACGTCGCCAGGGCTGAATCGAATCCAGTCTCCTGATCTCCCTCGAGGGCTGAAGTGAGGGCCCATGCCAGAAGGCGGCTCCATTGCAGGGTTAGGGTTCGAGGCAGGCTTACGTTGCGGTGGAGGGTCCCGGTTCGGGGTACGGTTAGGGTTAGGGTTAGGTCCCAGGAGGCTCCAGGCGCCCATCCCACAGCAGGGCAGTGTTCTCCCCGAAGGGCTGAGTGGAGGGCACAAGGGACCGTGCCGGTCAGGATCCGTCTTTGGCTGCCAAGGCAACACACACGTGATTGGGCCCCTGGTCGAGGAGGCCTCCGGAATCCTCTGGGCAGCTGCAGCCGGGCCTGGGAAACCACATGGTGAGCTTCCAGGTTCCATGCCGAGTCAGCCTGCACCTCTTCCGGACCCCAGGCGCGTGGTGTTGTCAGACGTTGGCATTGGGTCCTCTTGGGGAGAGAGCCTTAGCTAGGGTTAGGGTTCGGTCCAGGGACGTGGCCAGGGCCGAAGCGACTCCGGTCTCGTGATCTCCCTCGAGGGCTGAAGTGAGGGCCCATGCAGCAAGGCGGCTCAAGTGCAGGGTTAGGGGTCGAGGCCGGCTTAGGTTTCGGTGGAGGGTCCCCGTTCGGTGTGGGGTTAGGGTTAGGGTTAGGTCCCAGGAGGCTCCAGGCGCCGAACCCACAGCAGGGCAGTGGTCTTCCCGAAGGCCTGAGTTGAGGGCACAAGGGACCGTGCCGGTCAGGATCCGTCTTTGGCTGCCAAGGCCACACACGTCGATCGGCCCCTGTTCCAGGAGGCCTCCGGAATCCTCTCGGTCAGCTGCACACGGGCCTGGGAAACCACATGGTGAGCTTGCAGCTTCCATGCCGAGTCAGCCTGCACCGCCTCTGGACCCCAGGCGCGTGGTCTTGTCAGACTTTGGTATGGGGTCCCCATGGGGAGGGAGCCTTAGCTAGGGTTAGGGTTTGGTCCAGGGACGTCGCCAGGGCTGAATCGAATCCAGTCTCCTGATCTCCCTCGAGGGCTGAAGTGAGGGCCCATGCCAGAAGGCGGCTCCATTGCAGGGTTAGGGTTCGAGGCAGGCTTACGTTGCGGTGGAGGGTCCCGGTTCGGGGTACGGTTAGGGTTAGGGTTAGGTCCCAGGAGGCTCCAGGCGCCCAACCCACAGCAGGGCAGTGTTCTCCCCGAAGGGCTGAGTGGAGGGCACAAGGGACCGTGCCGGTCAGGATCCGTCTTTGGCTGCCAAGGCCACACACGTGATTGGGCCCCTGGTCGAGGAGGCCTCCGGAATCCTCTGGGCAGCTGCAGCCGGGCCTGGGAAACCACATGGTGAGCTTCCAGGTTCCATGCCGAGTCAGCCTGCACCTCTTCCGGACCCCAGGCGCGTGGTGTTGTCAGACGTTGGCATTGGGTCCTCTTGGGGAGAGAGCCTTAGCTAGGGTTAGGGTTCGGTCCAGGGACGTGGCCAGGGCTGAAGCGACTCCGGTCTCGTGACCTCCCTCGAGGGCTGAAGTGAGGGCCCATGCAGCAAGGCGGCTCCAGTGCAGGGTTAGGGGTCGAGGCCGGCTTAGGTTTCGGTGGAGGGTCCCCATTCGGTGTGGGGTTAGGGTTAGGGTTAGGTCCCAGGAGGCTCCAGGCGCCGAACCCACAGCAGGGCAGTGGTCTTCCCGAAGGCCTGAGTTGAGGGCACAAGGGACCGTGCCGGTCAGGATCCGTCTTTGGCTGCCAAGGCCACACACGTCGATCGGCCCCTGTTCGAGGAGGCCTCCGGAATCCTCTCGGTCAGCTGCACACGGGCCTGGGAAACCACATGGTGAGCTTGCAGCTTCCATGCCGAGTCAGCCTGCACCGCCTCTGGACCCCAGGCGCGTGGTCTTGTCAGACTTTGGCATGGGGTCCCCATGGGGAGCGAGCCTTAGCTAGGGTTAGGGTTTGGTCCAGGGACGTCGCCAGGGCTGAATCGACTCCAGTCTCGTGATCTCCCTCGAGGGCTGAAGTGAGGGCCCATGCCAGAAGGCGGCTCCATTGCAGGGTTAGGGTTCGAGGCAGGCTTACGTTGCGGTGGAGGGTCCCGGTTCGGGGTACGGTTAGGGTTAGGGTTAGGTCCCAGGAGGCTCCAGGCGCCCAACCCACAGCAGGGCAGTGTTCTCCCCGAAGGGCTGAGTGGAGGGCACAAGGGACCGTGCCGGTCAGGATCCGTCTTTGGCTGCCAAGGCAACACACACGTGATTGGGCCCCTGGTCGAGGAGGCCTCCGGAATCCTCTGGGCAGCTGCAGCCGGGCCTGGGAAACCACATGGTGAGCTTCCAGGTTCCATGCCGAGTCAGCCTGCACCTCTTCCGGACCCCAGGCGCGTGGTGTTGTCAGACGTTGGCATTGGGTCCTCTTGGGGAGAGAGCCTTAGCTAGGGTTAGGGTTCGGTCCAGGGACGTGGCCAGGGCCGAAGCGACTCCGGTCTCGTGATCTCCCTCGAGGGCTGAAGTGAGGGCCCATGCAGCAAGGCGGCTCCAGTGCAGGGTTAGGGGTCGAGGCCGGCTTAGGTTTCGGTGGAGGGTCCCCGTTCGGTGTGGGGTTAGGGTTAGGGTTAGGTCCCAGGAGGCTCCAGGCGCCGAACCCACAGCAGGGCAGTGGTCTTCCCGAAGGCCTGAGTTGAGGGCACAAGGGACCGTGCCGGTCAGGATCCGTCTTTGGCTGCCAAGGCCACACACGTCGATCGGCCCCTGTTCCAGGAGGCCTCCGGAATCCTCTCGGTCAGCTGCACACGGGCCTGGGAAACCACATGGTGAGCTTGCAGCTTCCATGCCGAGTCAGCCTGCACCGCCTCTGGACCCCAGGCGCGTGGTCTTGTCAGACTTTGGCATGGGGTCCCCATGGGGAGCGAGCCTTAGCTAGGGTTAGGGTTTGGTCCAGGGACGTCGCCAGGGCTGAATCGACTCCAGTCTCGTGATCTCCCTCGAGGGCTGAAGTGAGGGCCCATGCCAGAAGGCGGCTCCATTGCAGGGTTAGGGTTCGAGGCAGGCTTACGTTGCGGTGGAGGGTCCCGGTTCGGGGTACGGTTAGGGTTAGGGTTAGGTCCCAGGAGGCTCCAGGCGCCCAACCCACAGCAGGGCAGTGTTCTCCCCGAAGGGCTGAGTGGAGGGCACAAGGGACCGTGCCGGTAAGGATCCGTCTTTGGCTGCCAAGGCAACACACACGTGATTGGGCCCCTGGTCGAGGAGGCCTCCGGAATCCTCTGGGCAGCTGCAGCCGGGCCTGGGAAACGACATGGTGAGCTTCCAGGTTCCATGCCGAGTCAGCCTGCACCTCTTCCGGACCCCAGGCGCGTGGTGTTGTCAGACGTTGGCATTGGGTCCTCTTGGGGAGAGAGCCTTAGCTAGGGTTAGGGTTCGGTCCAGGGACGTGGCCAGGGCCGAAGCGACTCCGGTCTCGTGATCTCCCTCGAGGGCTGAAGTGAGGGCCCATGCAGCAAGGCGGCTCAAGTGCAGGGTTAGGGGTCGAGGCCGGCTTAGGTTTCGGTGGAGGGTCCCCGTTCGGTGTGGGGTTAGGGTTAGGGTTAGGTCCCAGGAGGCTCCAGGCGCCGAACCCACAGCAGGGCAGTGGTCTTCCCGAAGGCCTGAGTTGAGGGCACAAGGGACCGTGCCGGTCAGGATCCGTCTTTGGCTGCCAAGGCCACGCACGTCGATCGGCCCCTGTTCGAGGAGGCCTCCGGAATCCTCTCGGTCAGCTGCACACGGGCCTGGGAAACCACATGGTGAGCTTGCAGCTTCCATGCCGAGTCAGCCTGCACCGCCTCTGGACCCCAGGCGCGTGGTCTTGTCAGACTTTGGCATGGGGTCCCCATGGGGAGGGAGCCTTAGCTAGGGTTAGGGTTTGGTCCAGGGACGTCGCCAGGGCTGAATCGAATCCAGTCTCCTGATCTCCCTCGAGGGCTGAAGTGAGGGCCCATGCCAGAAGGCGGCTCCATTGCAGGGTTAGGGTTCGAGGCAGGCTTACGTTGCGGTGGAGGGTCCCGGTTCGGGGTACGGTTAGGGTTAGGGTTAGGTCCCAGGAGGCTCCAGGCGCCCAACCCACAGCAGGGCAGTGTTCTCCCCGAAGGGCTGAGTGGAGGGCACAAGGGACCGTGCCGGTCAGGATCCGTCTTTGGCTGCCAAGGCCACACACGTGATTGGGCCCCTGGTCGAGGAGGCTTCCGGAATCCTCTGGGCAGCTGCAGCCGGGCCTGGGAAACCACATGGTGAGCTTCCAGGTTCCATGCCGAGTCAGCCTGCACCTCTTCCGGACCCCAGGCGCGTGGTGTTGTCAGACGTTGGCATTGGGTCCTCTTGGGGAGAGAGCCTTAGCTAGGGTTAGGGTTCGGTCCAGGGACGTGGCCAGGGCCGAAGCGACTCCGGTCTCGTGATCTCCCTCGAGGGCTGAAGTGAGGGCCCATGCAGCAAGGCGGCTCCAGTGCAGGGTTAGGGGTCGAGGCCGGCTTAGGTTTCGGTGGAGGGTCCCCGTTCGGTGTGGGGTTAGGGTTAGGGTTAGGTCCCAGGAGGCTCCAGGCGCCGAACCCACAGCAGGGCAGTGGTCTTCCCGAAGGCCTGAGTTGAGGGCACAAGGGACCGTGCCGGTCAGGATCCGTCTTTGGCTGCCAAGGCCACACACGTCGATCGGCCCCTGTTCGAGGAGGCCTCCGGAATCCTCTCGGTCAGCTGCACACGGGCCTGGGAAACCACATGGTGAGCTTGCAGCTTCCATGCCGAGTCAGCCTGCACCGCCTCTGGACCCCAGGCGCGTGGTCTTGTCAGACTTTGGCATGGGGTCCCCATGGGGAGCGAGCCTTAGCTAGGGTTAGGGTTTGGTCCAGGGACGTCGCCAGGGCTGAATCGACTCCAGTCTCGTGATCTCCCTCGAGGGCTGAAGTGAGGGCCCATGCCAGAAGGCGGCTCCATTGCAGGGTTAGGGTTCGAGGCAGGCTTACGTTGCGGTGGAGGGTCCCGGTTCGGGGTACGGTTAGGGTTAGGGTTAGGTCCCAGGAGGCTCCAGGCGCCCAACCCACAGCAGGGCAGTGTTCTCCCCGAAGGGCTGAGTGGAGGGCACAAGGGACCGTGCCGGTCAGGATCCGTCTTTGGCTGCCAAGGCAACACACACGTGATTGGGCCCCTGGTCGAGGAGGCCTCCGGAATCCTCTGGGCAGCTGCAGCCGGGCCTGGGAAACGACATGGTGAGCTTCCAGGTTCCATGCCGAGTCAGCCTGCACCTCTTCCGGACCCCAGGCGCGTGGTGTTGTCAGACGTTGGCATTGGGTCCTCTTGGGGAGAGAGCCTTAGCTAGGGTTAGGGTTCGGTCCAGGGACGTGGCCAGGGCCGAAGCGACTCCGGTCTCGTGATCTCCCTCGAGGGCTGAAGTGAGGGCCCATGCAGCAAGGCGGCTCCAGTGCAGGGTTAGGGGTCGAGGCCGGCTTAGGTTTCGGTGGAGGGTCCCCGTTCGGTGTGGGGTTAGGGTTAGGGTTAGGTCCCAGGAGGCTCCAGGCGCCGAACCCACAGCAGGGCAGTGGTCTTCCCGAAGGCCTGAGTTGAGGGCACAAGGGACCGTGCCGGTCAGGATCCGTCTTTGGCTGCCAAGGCCACGCACGTCGATCGGCCCCTGTTCGAGGAGGCCTCCAGAATCCTCTCGGTCAGCTGCACACGGGCCTGGGAAACCACATGGTGAGCTTGCAGCTTCCATGCCGAGTCAGCCTGCACCGCCTCTGGACCCCAGGCGCGTGGTCTTGTCAGACTTTGGCATGGGGTCCCCATGGGGAGGGAGCCTTAGCTAGGGTTAGGGTTTGGTCCAGGGACGTCGCCAGGGCTGAATCGACTCCAGTCTCGTGATCTCCCTCGAGGGCTGAAGTGAGGGCCCATGCCAGAAGGCGGCTCCATTGCAGGGTTAGGGTTCGAGGCAGGCTTACGTTGCGGTGGAGGGTCCCGGTTCGGGGTACGCTTAGGGTTAGGGTTAGGTCCCAGGAGGCTCCAGGCGCCCAACCCACAGCAGGGCAGTGTTCTCCCCGAAGGGCTGAGTGGAGGGCACAAGGGACCGTGCCGGTCAGGATCCGTCTTTGGCTGCCAAGGCCACACACGTGATTGGGCCCCTGGTCGAGGAGGCCTCCGGAATCCTCTGGGCAGCTGCAGCCGGGCCTGGGAAACGACATGGTGAGCTTCCACGTTCCATGCCGAGTCAGCCTGCACCTCTTCCGGACCCCAGGCGCGTGGTGTTGTCAGACGTTGGCATTGGGTCCTCTTGGGGAGAGAGCCTTAGCTAGGGTTAGGGTTCGGTCCAGGGACGTGGCCAGGGCCGAAGCGACTCCGGTCTCGTGATCTCCCTCGAGGGCTGAAGTGAGGGCCCATGCAGCAAGGCGGCTCAAGTGCAGGGTTAGGGGTCGAGGCCGGCTTAGGTTTCGGTGGAGGGTCCCCGTTCGCTGTGGGGTTAGGGTTAGGGTTAGGTCCCAGGAGGCTCCAGGCGCCGAACCCACAGCAGGGCAGTGGTCTTCCCGAAGGCCTGAGTTGAGGGCACAAGGGACCGTGCCGGTCAGGATCCGTCTTTGGCTGCCAAGGCCACACACGTCGATCGGCCCCTGTTCGAGGAGGCCTCCGGAATCCTCTCGGTCAGCTGCACACGGGCCTGGGAAACCACATGGTGAGCTTGCAGCTTCCATGCCGAGTCAGCCTGCACCGCCTCTGGACCCCAGGCGCGTGGTCTTGTCAGACTTTGGCATGGGGTCCCCATGGGGAGCGAGCCTTAGCTAGGGTTAGGGTTTGGTCCAGGGACGTCGCCAGGGCTGAATCGACTCCAGTCTCGTGATCTCCCTCGAGGGCTGAAGTGAGGGCCCATGCCAGAAGGCGGCTCCATTGCAGGGTTAGGGTTCGAGGCAGGCTTACGTTGCGGTGGAGGGTCCCGGTTCGGGGTACGGTTAGGGTTAGGGTTAGGTCCCAGGAGGCTCCAGGCGCCCAACCCACAGCAGGGCAGTGTTCTCCCCGAAGGGCTGAGTGGAGGGCACAAGGGACCGTGCCGGTCAGGATCCGTCTTTGGCTGCCAAGGCAACACACACGTGATTGGGCCCCTGGTCGAGGAGGCCTCCGGAATCCTCTGGGCAGCTGCAGCCGGGCCTGGGAAACCACATGGTGAGCTTCCAGGTTCCATGCCGAGTCAGCCTGCACCTCTTCCGGACCCCAGGCGCGTGGTGTTGTCAGACGTTGGCATTGGGTCCTCTTGGGGAGAGAGCCTTAGCTAGGGTTAGGGTTCGGTCCAGGGACGTGGCCAGGGCCGAAGCGACTCCGGTCTCGTGATCTCCCTCGAGGGCTGAAGTGAGGGCCCATGCAGCAAGGCGGCTCCAGTGCAGGGTTAGGGGTCGAGGCCGGCTTAGGTTTCGGTGGAGGGTCCCCGTTCGGTGTGGGGTTAGGGTTAGGGTTAGGTCCCAGGAGGCTCCAGGCGCCGAACCCACAGCAGGGCAGTGGTCTTCCCGAAGGCCTGAGTTGAGGGCACAAGGGACCGTGCCGGTCAGGATCCGTCTTTGGCTGCCAAGGCCACACACGTCGATCGGCCCCTGTTCCAGGAGGCCTCCGGAATCCTCTCGGTCAGCTGCACACGGGCCTGGGAAACCACATGGTGAGCTTGCAGCTTCCATGCCGAGTCAGCCTGCACCGCCTCTGGACCCCAGGCGCGTGGTCTTGTCAGACTTTGGCATGGGGTCCCCATGGGGAGCGAGCCTTAGCTAGGGTTAGGGTTTGGTCCAGGGACGTCGCCAGGGCTGAATCGACTCCAGTCTCGTGATCTCCCTCGAGGGCTGAAGTGAGGGCCCATGCCAGAAGGCGGCTCCATTGCAGGGTTAGGGTTCGAGGCAGGCTTACGTTGCGGTGGAGGGTCCCGGTTCGGGGTACGGTTAGGGTTAGGGTTAGGTCCCAGGAGGCTCCAGGCGCCCAACCCACAGCAGGGCAGTGTTCTCCCCGAAGGGCTGAGTGGAGGGCACAAGGGACCGTGCCGGTAAGGATCCGTCTTTGGCTGCCAAGGCCACACACGTGATTGGGCCCCTGGTCGAGGAGGCCTCCGGAATCCTCTGGGCAGCTGCAGCCGGGCCTGGGAAACGACATGGTGAGCTTCCAGGTTCCATGCCGAGTCAGCCTGCACCTCTTCCGGACCCCAGGCGCGTGGTGTTGTCAGACGTTGGCATTGGGTCCTCTTGGGGAGAGAGCCTTAGCTAGGGTTAGGGTTCGGTCCAGGGACGTGGCCAGGGCCGAAGCGACTCCGGTCTCGTGATCTCCCTCGAGGGCTGAAGTGAGGGCCCATGCAGCAAGGCGGCTCAAGTGCAGGGTTAGGGGTCGAGGCCGGCTTAGGTTTCGGTGGAGGGTCCCCGTTCGGTGTGGGGTTAGGGTTAGGGTTAGGTCCCAGGAGGCTCCAGGCGCCGAACCCACAGCAGGGCAGTGGTCTTCCCGAAGGCCTGAGTTGAGGGCACAAGGGACCGTGCCGGTCAGGATCCGTCTTTGGCTGCCAAGGCCACGCACGTCGATCGGCCCCTGTTCGAGGAGGCCTCCGGAATCCTCTCGGTCAGCTGCACACGGGCCTGGGAAACCACATGGTGAGCTTGCAGCTTCCATGCCGAGTCAGCCTGCACCGCCTCTGGACCCCAGGCGCGTGGTCTTGTCAGACTTTGGCATGGGGTCCCCATGGGGAGGGAGCCTTAGCTAGGGTTATGGTTTGGTCCAGGGACGTCGCCAGGGCTGAATCGAATCCAGTCTCCTGATCTCCCTCGAGGGCTGAAGTGAGGGCCCATGCCAGAAGGCGGCTCCATTGCAGGGTTAGGGTTCGAGGCAGGCTTACGTTGCGGTGGAGGGTCCCGGTTCGGGGTACGGTTAGGGTTAGGGTTAGGTCCCAGGAGGCTCCAGGCGCCCAACCCACAGCAGGGCAGTGTTCTCCCCGAAGGGCTGAGTGGAGGGCACAAGGGACCGTGCCGGTCAGGATCCGTCTTTGGCTGCCAAGGCCACACACGTGATTGGGCCCCTGGTCGAGGAGGCTTCCGGAATCCTCTGGGCAGCTGCAGCCGGGCCTGGGAAACCACATGGTGAGCTTCCAGGTTCCATGCCGAGTCAGCCTGCACCTCTTCCGGACCCCAGGCGCGTGGTGTTGTCAGACGTTGGCATTGGGTCCTCTTGGGGAGAGAGCCTTAGCTAGGGTTAGGGTTCGGTCCAGGGACGTGGCCAGGGCCGAAGCGACTCCGGTCTCGTGATCTCCCTCGAGGGCTGAAGTGAGGGCCCATGCAGCAAGGCGGCTCCAGTGCAGGGTTAGGGGTCGAGGCCGGCTTAGGTTTCGGTGGAGGGTCCCCGTTCGGTGTGGGGTTAGGGTTAGGGTTAGGTCCCAGGAGGCTCCAGGCGCCGAACCCACAGCAGGGCAGTGGTCTTCCCGAAGGCCTGAGTTGAGGGCACAAGGGACCGTGCCGGTCAGGATCCGTCTTTGGCTGCCAAGGCCACACACGTCGATCGGCCCCTGTTCGAGGAGGCCTCCGGAATCCTCTCGGTCAGCTGCACACGGGCCTGGGAAACCACATGGTGAGCTTGCAGCTTCCATGCCGAGTCAGCCTGCACCGCCTCTGGACCCCAGGCGCGTGGTCTTGTCAGACTTTGGCATGGGGTCCCCATGGGGAGCGAGCCTTAGCTAGGGTTAGGGTTTGGTCCAGGGACGTCGCCAGGGCTGAATCGACTCCAGTCTCGTGATCTCCCTCGAGGGCTGAAGTGAGGGCCCATGCCAGAAGGCGGCTCCATTGCAGGGTTAGGGTTCGAGGCAGGCTTACGTTGCGGTGGAGGGTCCCGGTTCGGGGTACGGTTAGGGTTAGGGTTAGGTCCCAGGAGGCTCCAGGCGCCCAACCCACAGCAGGGCAGTGTTCTCCCCGAAGGGCTGAGTGGAGGGCACAAGGGACCGTGCCGGTCAGGATCCGTCTTTGGCTGCCAAGGCAACACACACGTGATTGGGCCCCTGGTCGAGGAGGCCTCCGGAATCCTCTGGGCAGCTGCAGCCGGGCCTGGGAAACGACATGGTGAGCTTCCAGGTTCCATGCCGAGTCAGCCTGCACCTCTTCCGGACCCCAGGCGCGTGGTGTTGTCAGACGTTGGCATTGGGTCCTCTTGGGGAGAGAGCCTTAGCTAGGGTTAGGGTTCGGTCCAGGGACGTGGCCAGGGCCGAAGCGACTCCGGTCTCGTGATCTCCCTCGAGGGCTGAAGTGAGGGCCCATGCAGCAAGGCGGCTCCAGTGCAGGGTTAGGGGTCGAGGCCGGCTTAGGTTTCGGTGGAGGGTCCCCGTTCGGTGTGGGGTTAGGGTTAGGGTTAGGTCCCAGGAGGCTCCAGGCGCCGAACCCACAGCAGGGCAGTGGTCTTCCCGAAGGCCTGAGTTGAGGGCACAAGGGACCGTGCCGGTCAGGATCCGTCTTTGGCTGCCAAGGCCACACACGTCGATCGGCCCCTGTTCCAGGAGGCCTCCGGAATCCTCTCGGTCAGCTGCACACGGGCCTGGGAAACCACATGGTGAGCTTGCAGCTTCCATGCCGAGTCAGCCTGCACCGCCTCTGGACCCCAGGCGCGTGGTCTTGTCAGACTTTGGCATGGGGTCCCCATGGGGAGCGAGCCTTAGCTAGGGTTAGGGTTTGGTCCAGGGACGTCGCCAGGGCTGAATCGACTCCAGTCTCGTGATCTCCCTCGAGGGCTGAAGTGAGGGCCCATGCCAGAAGGCGGCTCCATTGCAGGGTTAGGGTTCGAGGCAGGCTTACGTTGCGGTGGAGGGTCCCGGTTCGGGGTACGGTTAGGGTTAGGGTTAGGTCCCAGGAGGCTCCAGGCGCCCAACCCACAGCAGGGCAGTGTTCTCCCCGAAGGGCTGAGTGGAGGGCACAAGGGACCGTGCCGGTAAGGATCCGTCTTTGGCTGCCAAGGCAACACACACGTGATTGGGCCCCTGGTCGAGGAGGCCTCCGGAATCCTCTGGGCAGCTGCAGCCGGGCCTGGGAAACGACATGGTGAGCTTCCAGGTTCCATGCCGAGTCAGCCTGCACCTCTTCCGGACCCCAGGCGCGTGGTGTTGTCAGACGTTGGCATTGGGTCCTCTTGGGGAGAGAGCCTCAGCTAGGGTTAGGGTTCGGTCCAGGGACGTGGCCAGGGCCGAAGCGACTCCGGTCTCGTGATCTCCCTCGAGGGCTGAAGTGAGGGCCCATGCAGCAAGGCGGCTCAAGTGCAGGGTTAGGGGTCGAGGCCGGCTTAGGTTTCGGTGGAGGGTCCCCGTTCGGTGTGGGGTTAGGGTTAGGGTTAGGTCCCAGGAGGCTCCAGGCGCCGAACCCACAGCAGGGCAGTGGTCTTCCCGAAGGCCTGAGTTGAGGGCACAAGGGACCGTGCCGGTCAGGATCCGTCTTTGGCTGCCAAGGCCACACACGTCGATCGGCCCCTGTTCGAGGAGGCCTCCGGAATCCTCTCGGTCAGCTGCACACGGGCCTGGGAAACCACATGGTGAGCTTGCAGCTTCCATGCCGAGTCAGCCTGCACCGCCTCTGGACCCCAGGCGCGTGGTCTTGTCAGACTTTGGCATGGGGTCCCCATGGGGAGCGAGCCTTAGCTAGGGTTAGGGTTTGGTCCAGGGACGTCGCCAGGGCTGAATCGACTCCAGTCTCGTGATCTCCCTCGAGGGCTGAAGTGAGGGCCCATGCCAGAAGGCGGCTCCATTGCAGGGTTAGGGTTCGAGGCAGGCTTACGTTGCGGTGGAGGGTCCCGGTTCGGGGTACGGTTAGGGTTAGGGTTAGGTCCCAGGAGGCTCCAGGCGCCCAACCCACAGCAGGGCAGTGTTCTCCCCGAAGGGCTGAGTGGAGGGCACAAGGGACCGTGCCGGTCAGGATCCGTCTTTGGCTGCCAAGGCAACACACACGTGATTGGGCCCCTGGTCGAGGAGGCCTCCGGAATCCTCTGGGCAGCTGCAGCCGGGCCTGGGAAACCACATGGTGAGCTTCCAGGTTCCATGCCGAGTCAGCCTGCACCTCTTCCGGACCCCAGGCGCGTGGTGTTGTCAGACGTTGGCATTGGGTCCTCTTGGGGAGAGAGCCTTAGCTAGGGTTAGGGTTCGGTCCAGGGACGTGGCCAGGGCCGAAGCGACTCCGGTCTCGTGATCTCCCTCGAGGGCTGAAGTGAGGGCCCATGCAGCAAGGCGGCTCCAGTGCAGGGTTAGGGGTCGAGGCCGGCTTAGGTTTCGGTGGAGGGTCCCCGTTCGGTGTGGGGTTAGGGTTAGGGTTAGGTCCCAGGAGGCTCCAGGCGCCGAACCCACAGCAGGGCAGTGGTCTTCCCGAAGGCCTGAGTTGAGGGCACAAGGGACCGTGCCGGTCAGGATCCGTCTTTGGCTGCCAAGGCCACACACGTCGATCGGCCCCTGTTCCAGGAGGCCTCCGGAATCCTCTCGGTCAGCTGCACACGGGCCTGGGAAACCACATGGTGAGCTTGCAGCTTCCATGCCGAGTCAGCCTGCACCGCCTCTGGACCCCAGGCGCGTGGTCTTGTCAGACTTTGGCATGGGGTCCCCATGGGGAGCGAGCCTTAGCTAGGGTTAGGGTTTGGTCCAGGGACGTCGCCAGGGCTGAATCGACTCCAGTCTCGTGATCTCCCTCGAGGGCTGAAGTGAGGGCCCATGCCAGAAGGCGGCTCCATTGCAGGGTTAGGGTTCGAGGCAGGCTTACGTTGCGGTGGAGGGTCCCGGTTCGGGGTACGGTTAGGGTTAGGGTTAGGTCCCAGGAGGCTCCAGGCGCCCAACCCACAGCAGGGCAGTGTTCTCCCCGAAGGGCTGAGTGGAGGGCACAAGGGACCGTGCCGGTAAGGATCCGTCTTTGGCTGCCAAGGCCACACACGTGATTGGGCCCCTGGTCGAGGAGGCCTCCGGAATCCTCTGGGCAGCTGCAGCCGGGCCTGGGAAACGACATGGTGAGCTTCCAGGTTCCATGCCGAGTCAGCCTGCACCTCTTCCGGACCCCAGGCGCGTGGTGTTGTCAGACGTTGGCATTGGGTCCTCTTGGGGAGAGAGCCTTAGCTAGGGTTAGGGTTCGGTCCAGGGACGTGGCCAGGGCCGAAGCGACTCCGGTCTCGTGATCTCCCTCGAGGGCTGAAGTGAGGGCCCATGCAGCAAGGCGGCTCAAGTGCAGGGTTAGGGGTCGAGGCCGGCTTAGGTTTCGGTGGAGGGTCCCCGTTCGGTGTGGGGTTAGGGTTAGGGTTAGGTCCCAGGAGGCTCCAGGCGCCGAACCCACAGCAGGGCAGTGGTCTTCCCGAAGGCCTGAGTTGAGGGCACAAGGGACCGTGCCGGTCAGGATCCGTCTTTGGCTGCCAAGGCCACGCACGTCGATCGGCCCCTGTTCGAGGAGGCCTCCGGAATCCTCTCGGTCAGCTGCACACGGGCCTGGGAAACCACATGGTGAGCTTGCAGCTTCCATGCCGAGTCAGCCTGCACCGCCTCTGGACCCCAGGCGCGTGGTCTTGTCAGACTTTGGCATGGGGTCCCCATGGGGAGGGAGCCTTAGCTAGGGTTAGGGTTTGGTCCAGGGACGTCGCCAGGGCTGAATCGAATCCAGTCTCCTGATCTCCCTCGAGGGCTGAAGTGAGGGCCCATGCCAGAAGGCGGCTCCATTGCAGGGTTAGGGTTCGAGGCAGGCTTACGTTGCGGTGGAGGGTCCCGGTTCGGGGTACGGTTAGGGTTAGGGTTAGGTCCCAGGAGGCTCCAGGCGCCCAACCCACAGCAGGGCAGTGTTCTCCCCGAAGGGCTGAGTGGAGGGCACAAGGGACCGTGCCGGTCAGGATCCGTCTTTGGCTGCCAAGGCCACACACGTGATTGGGCCCCTGGTCGAGGAGGCTTCCGGAATCCTCTGGGCAGCTGCAGCCGGGCCTGGGAAACCACATGGTGAGCTTCCAGGTTCCATGCCGAGTCAGCCTGCACCTCTTCCGGACCCCAGGCGCGTGGTGTTGTCAGACGTTGGCATTGGGTCCTCTTGGGGAGAGAGCCTTAGCTAGGGTTAGGGTTCGGTCCAGGGACGTGGCCAGGGCCGAAGCGACTCCGGTCTCGTGATCTCCCTCGAGGGCTGAAGTGAGGGCCCATGCAGCAAGGCGGCTCCAGTGCAGGGTTAGGGGTCGAGGCCGGCTTAGGTTTCGGTGGAGGGTCCCCGTTCGGTGTGGGGTTAGGGTTAGGGTTAGGTCCCAGGAGGCTCCAGGCGCCGAACCCACAGCAGGGCAGTGGTCTTCCCGAAGGCCTGAGTTGAGGGCACAAGGGACCGTGCCGGTCAGGATCCGTCTTTGGCTGCCAAGGCCACACACGTCGATCGGCCCCTGTTCGAGGAGGCCTCCGGAATCCTCTCGGTCAGCTGCACACGGGCCTGGGAAACCACATGGTGAGCTTGCAGCTTCCATGCCGAGTCAGCCTGCACCGCCTCTGGACCCCAGGCGCGTGGTCTTGTCAGACTTTGGCATGGGGTCCCCATGGGGAGCGAGCCTTAGCTAGGGTTAGGGTTTGGTCCAGGGACGTCGCCAGGGCTGAATCGACTCCAGTCTCGTGATCTCCCTCGAGGGCTGAAGTGAGGGCCCATGCCAGAAGGCGGCTCCATTGCAGGGTTAGGGTTCGAGGCAGGCTTACGTTGCGGTGGAGGGTCCCGGTTCGGGGTACGGTTAGGGTTAGGGTTAGGTCCCAGGAGGCTCCAGGCGCCCAACCCACAGCAGGGCAGTGTTCTCCCCGAAGGGCTGAGTGGAGGGCACAAGGGACCGTGCCGGTCAGGATCCGTCTTTGGCTGCCAAGGCAACACACACGTGATTGGGCCCCTGGTCGAGGAGGCCTCCGGAATCCTCTGGGCAGCTGCAGCCGGGCCTGGGAAACGACATGGTGAGCTTCCAGGTTCCATGCCGAGTCAGCCTGCACCTCTTCCGGACCCCAGGCGCGTGGTGTTGTCAGACGTTGGCATTGGGTCCTCTTGGGGAGAGAGCCTTAGCTAGGGTTAGGGTTCGGTCCAGGGACGTGGCCAGGGCCGAAGCGACTCCGGTCTCGTGATCTCCCTCGAGGGCTGAAGTGAGGGCCCATGCAGCAAGGCGGCTCAAGTGCAGGGTTAGGGGTCGAGGCCGGCTTAGGTTTCGGTGGAGGGTCCCCGTTCGGTGTGGGGTTAGGGTTAGGGTTAGGTCCCAGGAGGCTCCAGGCGCCGAACCCACAGCAGGGCAGTGGTCTTCCCGAAGGCCTGAGTTGAGGGCACAAGGGACCGTGCCGGTCAGGATCCGTCTTTGGCTGCCAAGGCCACGCACGTCGATCGGCCCCTGTTCGAGGAGGCCTCCGGAATCCTCTCGGTCAGCTGCACACGGGCCTGGGAAACCACATGGTGAGCTTGCAGCTTCCATGCCGAGTCAGCCTGCACCGCCTCTGGACCCCAGGCGCGTGGTCTTGTCAGACTTTGGCATGGGGTCCCCATGGGGAGGGAGCCTTAGCTAGGGTTAGGGTTTGGTCCAGGGACGTCGCCAGGGCTGAATCGACTCCAGTCTCGTGATCTCCCTCGAGGGCTGAAGTGAGGGCCCATGCCAGAAGGCGGCTCCATTGCAGGGTTAGGGTTCGAGGCAGGCTTACGTTGCGGTGGAGGGTCCCGGTTCGGGGTACGCTTAGGGTTAGGGTTAGGTCCCAGGAGGCTCCAGGCGCCCAACCCACAGCAGGGCAGTGTTCTCCCCGAAGGGCTGAGTGGAGGGCACAAGGGACCGTGCCGGTCAGGATCCGTCTTTGGCTGCCAAGGCCACACACGTGATTGGGCCCCTGGTCGAGGAGGCCTCCGGAATCCTCTGGGCAGCTGCAGCCGGGCCTGGGAAACGACATGGTGAGCTTCCAGGTTCCATGCCGAGTCAGCCTGCACCTCTTCCGGACCCCAGGCGCGTGGTGTTGTCAGACGTTGGCATTGGGTCCTCTTGGGGAGAGAGCCTTAGCTAGGGTTAGGGTTCGGTCCAGGGACGTGGCCAGGGCCGAAGCGACTCCGGTCTCGTGATCTCCCTCGAGGGCTGAAGTGAGGGCCCATGCAGCAAGGCGGCTCAAGTGCAGGCTTAGGGGTCGAGGCCGGCTTAGGTTTCGGTGGAGGGTCCCCGTTCGGTGTGGGGTTAGGGTTAGGGTTAGGTCCCAGGAGGCTCCAGGCGCCGAACCCACAGCAGGGCAGTGGTCTTCCCGAAGGCCTGAGTTGAGGGCACAAGGGACCGTGCCGGTCAGGATCCGTCTTTGGCTGCCAAGGCCACACACGTCGATCGGCCCCTGTTCGAGGAGGCCTCCGGAATCCTCTCGGTCAGCTGCACACGGGCCTGGGAAACCACATGGTGAGCTTGCAGCTTCCATGCCGAGTCAGCCTGCACCGCCTCTGGACCCCAGGCGCGTGGTCTTGTCAGACTTTGGCATGGGGTCCCCATGGGGAGCGAGCCTTAGCTAGGGTTAGGGTTTGGTCCAGGGACGTCGCCAGGGCTGAATCGACTCCAGTCTCGTGATCTCCCTCGAGGGCTGAAGTGAGGGCCCATGCCAGAAGGCGGCTCCATTGCAGGGTTAGGGTTCGAGGCAGGCTTACGTTGCGGTGGAGGGTCCCGGTTCGGGGTACGGTTAGGGTTAGGGTTAGGTCCCAGGAGGCTCCAGGCGCCCAACCCACAGCAGGGCAGTGTTCTCCCCGAAGGGCTGAGTGGAGGGCACAAGGGACCGTGCCGGTCAGGATCCGTCTTTGGCTGCCAAGGCCACACACGTGATTGGGCCCCTGGTCGAGGAGGCCTCCGGAATCCTCTGGGCAGCTGCAGCCGGGCCTGGGAAACGACATGGTGAGCTTCCAGGTTCCATGCCGAGTCAGCCTGCACCTCTTCCGGACCCCAGGCGCGTGGTGTTGTCAGACGTTGGCATTGGGTCCTCTTGGGGAGAGAGCCTTAGCTAGGGTTAGGGTTCGGTCCAGGGACGTGGCCAGGGCCGAAGCGACTCCGGTCTCGTGATCTCCCTCGAGGGCTGAAGTGAGGGCCCATGCAGCAAGGCGGCTCAAGTGCAGGGTTAGGGGTCGAGGCCGGCTTAGGTTTCGGTGGAGGGTCCCCGTTCGGTGTGGGGTTAGGGTTAGGGTTAGGTCCCAGGAGGCTCCAGGCGCCGAACCCACAGCAGGGCAGTGGTCTTCCCGAAGGCCTGAGTTGAGGGCACAAGGGACCGTGCCGGTCAGGATCCGTCTTTGGCTGCCAAGGCCACACACGTCGATCGGCCCCTGTTCGAGGAGGCCTCCGGAATCCTCTCGGTCAGCTGCACACGGGCCTGGGAAACCACATGGTGAGCTTGCAGCTTCCATGCCGAGTCAGCCTGCACCGCCTCTGGACCCCAGGCGCGTGGTCTTGTCAGACTTTGGCATGGGGTCCCCATGGGGAGCGAGCCTTAGCTAGGGTTAGGGTTTGGTCCAGGGACGTCGCCAGGGCTGAATCGACTCCAGTCTCGTGATCTCCCTCGAGGGCTGAAGTGAGGGCCCATGCCAGAAGGCGGCTCCATTGCAGGGTTAGGGTTCGAGGCAGGCTTACGTTGCGGTGGAGGGTCCCGGTTCGGGGTACGGTTAGGGTTAGGGTTAGGTCCCAGGAGGCTCCAGGCGCCCAACCCACAGCAGGGCAGTGTTCTCCCCGAAGGGCTGAGTGGAGGGCACAAGGGACCGTGCCGGTCAGGATCCGTCTTTGGCTGCCAAGGCCACACACGTGATTGGGCCGCTGGTCGAGGAGGCCTCCGGAATCCTCTGGGCAGCTGCAGCCGGGCCTGGGAAACGACATGGTGAGCTTCCAGGTTCCATGCCGAGTCAGCCTGCACCTCTTCCGGACCCCAGGCGCGTGGTGTTGTCAGACGTTGGCATTGGGTCCTCTTGGGGAGAGAGCCTTAGCTAGGGTTCGGGTTCGGTCCAGGGACGTGGCCAGGGCCGAAGCGACTCCGGTCTCGTGATCTCCCTCGAGGGCTGAAGTGAGGGCCCATGCAGCAAGGCGGCTCAAGTGCAGGGTTAGGGGTCGAGGCCGGCTTAGGTTTCGGTGGAGGGTCCCCGTTTCGGTGTGGGGTTAGGGTTAGGGTTAGGTCCCAGGAGGCTCCAGGCGCCGAACCCACAGCAGGGCAGTGGTCTTCCCGAAGGCCTGAGTTGAGGGCACAAGGGACCGTGCCGGTCAGGATCCGTCTTTGGCTGCCAAGGCCACACACGTCGATCGGCCCCTGTTCGAGGAGGCCTCCGGAATCCTCTCGGTCAGCTGCACACGGGCCTGGGAAACCACATGGTGAGCTTGCAGCTTCCATGCCGAGTCAGCCTGCACCGCCTCTGGACCCCAGGCGCGTGGTCTTGTCAGACTTTGGCATGGGGTCCCCATGGGGAGCGAGCCTTAGCTAGGGTTAGGGTTTGGTCCAGGGACGTCGCCAGGGCTGAATCGACTCCAGTCTCGTGATCTCCCTCGAGGGCTGAAGTGAGGGCCCATGCCAGAAGGCGGCTCCATTGCAGGGTTAGGGTTCGAGGCAGGCTTACGTTGCGGTGGAGGGTCCCGGTTCGGGGTACGGTTAGGGTTAGGGTTAGGTCCCAGGAGGCTCCAGGCGCCCAACCCACAGCAGGGCAGTGTTCTCCCCGAAGGGCTGAGTGGAGGCACAAGGGACCGTGCCGGTCAGGATCCGTCTTTGGCTGCCAAGGCCACACACGTGATTGGGCCCCTGGTCGAGGAGGCCTCCGGAATCCTCTGGGCAGCTGCAGCCGGGCCTGGGAAACGACATGGTGAGCTTCCAGGTTCCATGCCGAGTCAGCCTGCACCTCTTCCGGACCCCAGGCGCGTGGTGTTGTCAGACGTTGGCATTGGGTCCTCTTGGGGAGAGAGCCTTAGCTAGGGTTAGGGTTCGGTCCAGGGACGTGGCCAGGGCCGAAGCGACTCCGGTCTCGTGATCTCCCTCGAGGGCTGAAGTGAGGGCCCATGCAGCAAGGCGGCTCAAGTGCAGGGTTAGGGGTCGAGGCCGGCTTAGGTTTCGGTGGAGGGTCCCCGTTCGGTGTGGGGTTAGGGTTAGGGTTAGGTCCCAGGAGGCTCCAGGCGCCGAACCCACAGCAGGGCAGTGGTCTTCCCGAAGGCCTGAGTTGAGGGCACAAGGGACCGTGCCGGTCAGGATCCGTCTTTGGCTGCCAAGGCCACACACGTCGATCGGCCCCTGTTCGAGGAGGCCTCCGGAATCCTCTCGGTCAGCTGCACACGGGCCTGGGAAACCACATGGTGAGCTTGCAGCTTCCATGCCGAGTCAGCCTGCACCGCCTCTGGACCCCAGGCGCGTGGTCTTGTCAGACTTTGGCATGGGGTCCCCATGGGGAGCGAGCCTTAGCTAGGGTTAGGGTTTGGTCCAGGGACGTCGCCAGGGCTGAATCGACTCCAGTCTCGTGATCTCCCTCGAGGGCTGAAGTGAGGGCCCATGCCAGAAGGCGGCTCCATTGCAGGGTTAGGGTTCGAGGCAGGCTTACGTTGCGGTGGAGGGTCCCGGTTCGGGGTACGGTTAGGGTTAGGGTTAGGTCCCAGGAGGCTCCAGGCGCCCAACCCACAGCAGGGCAGTGTTCTCCCCGAAGGGCTGAGTGGAGGGCACAAGGGACCGTGCCGGTCAGGATCCGTCTTTGGCTGCCAAGGCCACACACGTGATTGGGCCCCTGGTCGAGGAGGCCTCCGGAATCCTCTCGGCAGCTGCAGCCGGGCCTGGGAAACGACATGGTGAGCTTCCAGGTTCCATGCCGAGTCAGCCTGCACCTCTTCCGGACCCCAGGCGCGTGGTGTTGTCAGACGTTGGCATTGGGTCCTCTTGGGGAGAGAGCCTTAGCTAGGGTTAGGGTTCGGTCCAGGGACGTGGCCAGGGCCGAAGCGACTCCGGTCTCGTGATCTCCCTCGAGGGCTGAAGTGAGGGCCCATGCAGCAAGGCGGCTCAAGTGCAGGGTTAGGGGTCGAGGCCGGCTTAGGTTTCGGTGGAGGGTCCCCGTTCGGTGTGGGGTTAGGGTTAGGGTTAGGTCCCAGGAGGCTCCAGGCGCCGAACCCACAGCAGGGCAGTGGTCTTCCCGAAGGCCTGAGTTGAGGGCACAAGGGACCGTGCCGGTCAGGATCCGTCTTTGGCTGCCAAGGCCACACACGTCGATCGGCCCCTGTTCGAGGAGGCCTCCGGAATCCTCTCGGTCAGCTGCACACGGGCCTGGGAAACCACATGGTGAGCTTGCAGCTTCCATGCCGAGTCAGCCTGCACCGCCTCTGGACCCCAGGCGCGTGGTCTTGTCAGACTTTGGCATGGGGTCCCCATGGGGAGCGAGCCTTAGCTAGGGTTAGGGTTTGGTCCAGGGACGTCGCCAGGGCTGAATCGACTCCAGTCTCGTGATCTCCCTCGAGGGCTGAAGTGAGGGCCCATGCCAGAAGGCGGCTCCATTGCAGGGTTAGGGTTCGAGGCAGGCTTACGTTGCGGTGGAGGGTCCCGGTTCGGGGTACGGTTAGGGTTATGGTTAGGTCCCAGGAGGCTCCAGGCGCCCAACCCACAGCAGGGCAGTGTTCTCCCCGAAGGGCTGAGTGGAGGGCACAAGGGACCGTGCCGGTCAGGATCCGTCTTTGGCTGCCAAGGCCACACACGTGATTGGGCCCCTGGTCGAGGAGGCCTCCGGAATCCTCTGGGCAGCTGCAGCCGGGCCTGGGAAACGACATGGTGAGCTTCCAGGTTCCATGCCGAGTCAGCCTGCACCTCTTCCGGACCCCAGGCGCGTGGTGTTGTCAGACGTTGGCATTGGGTCCTCTTGGGGAGAGAGCCTTAGCTAGGGTTAGGGTTCGGTCCAGGGACGTGGCCAGGGCCGAAGCGACTCCGGTCTCGTGATCTCCCTCGAGGGCTGAAGTGAGGGCCCATGCAGCAAGGCGGCTCCAGTGCAGGGTTAGGGGTCGAGGCCGGCTTAGGTTTCGGTGGAGGGTCCCCGTTCGGTGTGGGGTTAGGGTTAGGGTTAGGTCCCAGGAGGCTCCAGGCGCCGAACCCACAGCAGGGCAGTGGTCTTCCCGAAGGCCTGAGTTGAGGGCACAAGGGACCGTGCCGGTCAGGATCCGTCTTTGGCTGCCAAGGCCACACACGTCGATCGGCCCCTGTTCGAGGAGGCCTCCGGAATCCTCTCGGTCAGCTGCACACGGGCCTGGGAAACCACATGGTGAGCTTGCAGCTTCCATGCCGAGTCAGCCTGCACCGCCTCTGGACCCCAGGCGCGTGGTCTTGTCAGACTTTGGCATGGGGTCCCCATGGGGAGCGAGCCTTAGCTAGGGTTAGGGTTTGGTCCAGGGACGTCGCCAGGGCTGAATCGACTCCAGTCTCGTGATCTCCCTCGAGGGCTGAAGTGAGGGCCCATGCCAGAAGGCGGCTCCATTGCAGGGTTAGGGTTCGAGGCAGGCTTACGTTGCGGTGGAGGGTCCCGGTTCGGGGTACGGTTAGGGTTAGGGTTAGGTCCCAGGAGGCTCCAGGCGCCCAACCCACAGCAGGGCAGTGTTCTCCCCGAAGGGCTGAGTGGAGGGCACAAGGGACCGTGCCGGTCAGGATCCGTCTTTGGCTGCCAAGGCCACACACGTGATTGGGCCGCTGGTCGAGGAGGCCTCCGGAATCCTCTGGGCAGCTGCAGCCGGGCCTGGGAAACGACATGGTGAGCTTCCAGGTTCCATGCCGAGTCAGCCTGCACCTCTTCCGGACCCCAGGCGCGTGGTGTTGTCAGACGTTGGCATTGGGTCCTCTTGGGGAGAGAGCCTTAGCTAGGGTTCGGGTTCGGTCCAGGGACGTGGCCAGGGCCGAAGCGACTCCGGTCTCGTGATCTCCCTCGAGGGCTGAAGTGAGGGCCCATGCAGCAAGGTGGCTCAAGTGCAGGGTTAGTGGTCGAGGCCGGCTTAGGTTTCGGTGGAGGGTCCCCGTTTCGGTGTGGGGTTAGGGTTAGGGTTAGGTCCCAGGAGGCTCCAGGCGCCGAACCCACAGCAGGGCAGTGGTCTTCCCGAAGGCCTGAGTTGAGGGCACAAGGGACCGTGCCGGTCAGGATCCGTCTTTGGCTGCCAAGGCCACACACGTCGATCGGCCCCTGTTCGAGGAGGCCTCCGGAATCCTCTCGGTCAGCTGCACACGGGCCTGGGAAACCACATGGTGAGCTTGCAGCTTCCATGCCGAGTCAGCCTGCACCGCCTCTGGACCCCAGGCGCGTGGTCTTGTCAGACTTTGGCATGGGGTCCCCATGGGGAGCGAGCCTTAGCTAGGGTTAGGGTTTGGTCCAGGGACGTCGCCAGGGCTGAATCGACTCCAGTCTCGTGATCTCCCTCGAGGGCTGAAGTGAGGGCCCATGCCAGAAGGCGGCTCCATTGCAGGGTTAGGGTTCGAGGCAGGCTTACGTTGCGGTGGAGGGTCCCGGTTCGGGGTACGGTTAGGGTTAGGGTTAGGTCCCAGGAGGCTCCAGGCGCCCAACCCACAGCAGGGCAGTGTTCTCCCCGAAGGGCTGAGTGGAGGCACAAGGGACCGTGCCGGTCAGGATCCGTCTTTGGCTGCCAAGGCCACACACGTGATTGGGCCCCTGGTCGAGGAGGCCTCCGGAATCCTCTGGGCAGCTGCAGCCGGGCCTGGGAAACGACATGGTGAGCTTCCAGGTTCCATGCCGAGTCAGCCTGCACCTCTTCCGGACCCCAGGCGCGTGGTGTTGTCAGACGTTGGCATTGGGTCCTCTTGGGGAGAGAGCCTTAGCTAGGGTTAGGGTTCGGTCCAGGGACGTGGCCAGGGCCGAAGCGACTCCGGTCTCGTGATCTCCCTCGAGGGCTGAAGTGAGGGCCCATGCAGCAAGGCGGCTCAAGTGCAGGGTTAGGGGTCGAGGCCGGCTTAGGTTTCGGTGGAGGGTCCCCGTTCGGTGTGGGGTTAGGGTTAGGGTTAGGTCCCAGGAGGCTCCAGGCGCCGAACCCACAGCAGGGCAGTGGTCTTCCCGAAGGCCTGAGTTGAGGGCACAAGGGACCGTGCCGGTCAGGATCCGTCTTTGGCTGCCAAGGCCACACACGTCGATCGGCCCCTGTTCGAGGAGGCCTCCGGAATCCTCTCGGTCAGCTGCACACGGGCCTGGGAAACCACATGGTGAGCTTGCAGCTTCCATGCCGAGTCAGCCTGCACCGCCTCTGGACCCCAGGCGCGTGGTCTTGTCAGACTTTGGCATGGGGTCCCCATGGGGAGCGAGCCTTAGCTAGGGTTAGGGTTTGGTCCAGGGACGTCGCCAGGGCTGAATCGACTCCAGTCTCGTGATCTCCCTCGAGGGCTGAAGTGAGGGCCCATGCCAGAAGGCGGCTCCATTGCAGGGTTAGGGTTCGAGGCAGGCTTACGTTGCGGTGGAGGGTCCCGGTTCGGGGTACGGTTAGGGTTAGGGTTAGGTCCCAGGAGGCTCCAGGCGCCCAACCCACAGCAGGGCAGTGTTCTCCCCGAAGGGCTGAGTGGAGGGCACAAGGGACCGTGCCGGTCAGGATCCGTCTTTGGCTGCCAAGGCCACACACGTGATTGGGCCCCTGGTCGAGGAGGCCTCCGGAATCCTCTGGGCAGCTGCAGCCGGGCCTGGGAAACGACATGGTGAGCTTCCAGGTTCCATGCCGAGTCAGCCTGCACCTCTTCCGGACCCCAGGCGCGTGGTGTTGTCAGACGTTGGCATTGGGTCCTCTTGGGGAGAGAGCCTTAGCTAGGGTTAGGGTTCGGTCCAGGGACGTGGCCAGGGCCGAAGCGACTCCGGTCTCGTGATCTCCCTCGAGGGCTGAAGTGAGGGCCCATGCAGCAAGGCGGCTCAAGTGCAGGGTTAGGGGTCGAGGCCGGCTTAGGTTTCGGTGGAGGGTCCCCGTTCGGTGTGGGGTTAGGGTTAGGGTTAGGTCCCAGGAGGCTCCAGGCGCCGAACCCACAGCAGGGCAGTGGTCTTCCCGAAGGCCTGAGTTGAGGGCACAAGGGACCGTGCCGGTCAGGATCCGTCTTTGGCTGCCAAGGCCACACACGTCGATCGGCCCCTGTTCGAGGAGGCCTCCGGAATCCTCTCGGTCAGCTGCACACGGGCCTGGGAAACCACATGGTGAGCTTGCAGCTTCCATGCCGAGTCAGCCTGCACCGCCTCTGGACCCCAGGCGCGTGGTCTTGTCAGACTTTGGCATGGGGTCCCCATGGGGAGCGAGCCTTAGCTAGGGTTAGGGTTTGGTCCAGGGACGTCGCCAGGGCTGAATCGACTCCAGTCTCGTGATCTCCCTCGAGGGCTGAAGTGAGGGCCCATGCCAGAAGGCGGCTCCATTGCAGGGTTAGGGTTCGAGGCAGGCTTACGTTGCGGTGGAGGGTCCCGGTTCGGGGTACGGTTAGGGTTAGGGTTAGGTCCCAGGAGGCTCCAGGCGCCCAACCCACAGCAGGGCAGTGTTCTCCCCGAAGGGCTGAGTGGAGGGCACAAGGGACCGTGCCGGTCAGGATCCGTCTTTGGCTGCCAAGGCCACACACGTGATTGGGCCCCTGGTCGAGGAGGCCTCCGGAATCCTCTGGGCAGCTGCAGCCGGGCCTGGGAAACGACATGGTGAGCTTCCAGGTTCCATGCCGAGTCAGCCTGCACCTCTTCCGGACCCCAGGCGCGTGGTGTTGTCAGACGTTGGCATTGGGTCCTCTTGGGGAGAGAGCCTTAGCTAGGGTTAGGGTTCGGTCCAGGGACGTGGCCAGGGCCGAAGCGACTCCGGTCTCGTGATCTCCCTCGAGGGCTGAAGTGAGGGCCCATGCAGCAAGGCGGCTCAAGTGCAGGGTTAGGGGTCGAGGCCGGCTTAGGTTTCGGTGGAGGGTCCCCGTTCGGTGTGGGGTTAGGGTTAGGGTTAGGTCCCAGGAGGCTCCAGGCGCCGAACCCACAGCAGGGCAGTGGTCTTCCCGAAGGCCTGAGTTGAGGGCACAAGGGACCGTGCCGGTCAGGATCCGTCTTTGGCTGCCAAGGCCACACACGTCGATCGGCCCCTGTTCGAGGAGGCCTCCGGAATCCTCTCGGTCAGCTGCACACGGGCCTGGGAAACCACATGGTGAGCTTGCAGCTTCCATGCCGAGTCAGCCTGCACCGCCTCTGGACCCCAGGCGCGTGGTCTTGTCAGACTTTGGCATGGGGTCCCCATGGGGAGCGAGCCTTAGCTAGGGTTAGGGTTTGGTCCAGGGACGTCGCCAGGGCTGAATCGACTCCAGTCTCGTGATCTCCCTCGAGGGCTGAAGTGAGGGCCCATGCCAGAAGGCGGCTCCATTGCAGGGTTAGGGTTCGAGGCAGGCTTACGTTGCGGTGGAGGGTCCCGGTTCGGGGTACGGTTAGGGTTAGGGTTAGGTCCCAGGAGGCTCCAGGCGCCCAACCCACAGCAGGGCAGTGTTCTCCCCGAAGGGCTGAGTGGAGGGCACAAGGGACCGTGCCGGTCAGGATCCGTCTTTGGCTGCCAAGGCCACACACGTGATTGGGCCGCTGGTCGAGGAGGCCTCCGGAATCCTCTGGGCAGCTGCAGCCGGGCCTGGGAAACGACATGGTGAGCTTCCAGGTTCCATGCCGAGTCAGCCTGCACCTCTTCCGGACCCCAGGCGCGTGGTGTTGTCAGACGTTGGCATTGGGTCCTCTTGGGGAGAGAGCCTTAGCTAGGGTTCGGGTTCGGTCCAGGGACGTGGCCAGGGCCGAAGCGACTCCGGTCTCGTGATCTCCCTCGAGGGCTGAAGTGAGGGCCCATGCAGCAAGGTGGCTCAAGTGCAGGGTTAGGGGTCGAGGCCGGCTTAGGTTTCGGTGGAGGGTCCCCGTTCGGTGTGGGGTTAGGGTTAGGGTTAGGTCCCAGGAGGCTCCAGGCGCCGAACCCACAGCAGGGCAGTGGTCTTCCCGAAGGCCTGAGTTGAGGGCACAAGGGACCGTGCCGGTCAGGATCCGTCTTTGGCTGCCAAGGCCACACACGTCGATCGGCCCCTGTTCGAGGAGGCCTCCGGAATCCTCTCGGTCAGCTGCACACGGGCCTGGGAAACCACATGGTGAGCTTGCAGCTTCCATGCCGAGTCAGCCTGCACCGCCTCTGGACCCCAGGCGCGTGGTCTTGTCAGACTTTGGCATGGGGTCCCCATGGGGAGCGAGCCTTAGCTAGGGTTAGGGTTTGGTCCAGGGACGTCGCCAGGGCTGAATCGACTCCAGTCTCGTGATCTCCCTCGAGGGCTGAAGTGAGGGCCCATGCCAGAAGGCGGCTCCATTGCAGGGTTAGGGTTCGAGGCAGGCTTACGTTGCGGTGGAGGGTCCCGGTTCGGGGTACGGTTAGGGTTAGGGTTAGGTCCCAGGAGGCTCCAGGCGCCCAACCCACAGCAGGGCAGTGTTCTCCCCGAAGGGCTGAGTGGAGGCACAAGGGACCGTGCCGGTCAGGATCCGTCTTTGGCTGCCAAGGCCACACACGTGATTGGGCCCCTGGTCGAGGAGGCCTCCGGAATCCTCTGGGCAGCTGCAGCCGGGCCTGGGAAACGACATGGTGAGCTTCCAGGTTCCATGCCGAGTCAGCCTGCACCTCTTCCGGACCCCAGGCGCGTGGTGTTGTCAGACGTTGGCATTGGGTCCTCTTGGGGAGAGAGCCTTAGCTAGGGTTAGGGTTCGGTCCAGGGACGTGGCCAGGGCCGAAGCGACTCCGGTCTCGTGATCTCCCTCGAGGGCTGAAGTGAGGGCCCATGCAGCAAGGCGGCTCAAGTGCAGGGTTAGGGGTCGAGGCCGGCTTAGGTTTCGGTGGAGGGTCCCCGTTCGGTGTGGGGTTAGGGTTAGGGTTAGGTCCCAGGAGGCTCCAGGCGCCGAACCCACAGCAGGGCAGTGGTCTTCCCGAAGGCCTGAGTTGAGGGCACAAGGGACCGTGCCGGTCAGGATCCGTCTTTGGCTGCCAAGGCCACACACGTCGATCGGCCCCTGTTCGAGGAGGCCTCCGGAATCCTCTCGGTCAGCTGCACACGGGCCTGGGAAACCACATGGTGAGCTTGCAGCTTCCATGCCGAGTCAGCCTGCACCGCCTCTGGACCCCAGGCGCGTGGTCTTGTCAGACTTTGGCATGGGGTCCCCATGGGGAGCGAGCCTTAGCTAGGGTTAGGGTTTGGTCCAGGGACGTCGCCAGGGCTGAATCGACTCCAGTCTCGTGATCTCCCTCGAGGGCTGAAGTGAGGGCCCATGCCAGAAGGCGGCTCCATTGCAGGGTTAGGGTTCGAGGCAGGCTTACGTTGCGGTGGAGGGTCCCGGTTCGGGGTACGGTTAGGGTTAGGGTTAGGTCCCAGGAGGCTCCAGGCGCCCAACCCACAGCAGGGCAGTGTTCTCCCCGAAGGGCTGAGTGGAGGGCACAAGGGACCGTGCCGGTCAGGATCCGTCTTTGGCTGCCAAGGCCACACACGTGATTGGGCCCCTGGTCGAGGAGGCCTCCGGAATCCTCTGGGCAGCTGCAGCCGGGCCTGGGAAACGACATGGTGAGCTTCCAGGTTCCATGCCGAGTCAGCCTGCACCTCTTCCGGACCCCAGGCGCGTGGTGTTGTCAGACGTTGGCATTGGGTCCTCTTGGGGAGAGAGCCTTAGCTAGGGTTAGGGTTCGGTCCAGGGACGTGGCCAGGGCCGAAGCGACTCCGGTCTCGTGATCTCCCTCGAGGGCTGAAGTGAGGGCCCATGCAGCAAGGCGGCTCAAGTGCAGGGTTAGGGGTCGAGGCCGGCTTAGGTTTCGGTGGAGGGTCCCCGTTCGGTGTGGGGTTAGGGTTAGGGTTAGGTCCCAGGAGGCTCCAGGCGCCGAACCCACAGCAGGGCAGTGGTCTTCCCGAAGGCCTGAGTTGAGGGCACAAGGGACCGTGCCGGTCAGGATCCGTCTTTGGCTGCCAAGGCCACACACGTCGATCGGCCCCTGTTCGAGGAGGCCTCCGGAATCCTCTCGGTCAGCTGCACACGGGCCTGGGAAACCACATGGTGAGCTTGCAGCTTCCATGCCGAGTCAGCCTGCACCGCCTCTGGACCCCAGGCGCGTGGTCTTGTCAGACTTTGGCATGGGGTCCCCATGGGGAGCGAGCCTTAGCTAGGGTTAGGGTTTGGTCCAGGGACGTCGCCAGGGCTGAATCGACTCCAGTCTCGTGATCTCCCTCGAGGGCTGAAGTGAGGGCCCATGCCAGAAGGCGGCTCCATTGCAGGGTTAGGGTTCGAGGCAGGCTTACGTTGCGGTGGAGGGTCCCGGTTCGGGGTACGGTTAGGGTTAGGGTTAGGTCCCAGGAGGCTCCAGGCGCCCAACCCACAGCAGGGCAGTGTTCTCCCCGAAGGGCTGAGTGGAGGGCACAAGGGACCGTGCCGGTCAGGATCCGTCTTTGGCTGCCAAGGCCACACACGTGATTGGGCCGCTGGTCGAGGAGGCCTCCGGAATCCTCTGGGCAGCTGCAGCCGGGCCTGGGAAACGACATGGTGAGCTTCCAGGTTCCATGCCGAGTCAGCCTGCACCTCTTCCGGACCCCAGGCGCGTGGTGTTGTCAGACGTTGGCATTGGGTCCTCTTGGGGAGAGAGCCTTAGCTAGGGTTCGGGTTCGGTCCAGGGACGTGGCCAGGGCCGAAGCGACTCCGGTCTCGTGATCTCCCTCGAGGGCTGAAGTGAGGGCCCATGCAGCAAGGCGGCTCAAGTGCAGGGTTAGGGGTCGAGGCCGGCTTAGGTTTCGGTGGAGGGTCCCCGTTTCGGTGTGGGGTTAGGGTTAGGGTTAGGTCCCAGGAGGCTCCAGGCGCCGAACCCACAGCAGGGCAGTGGTCTTCCCGAAGGCCTGAGTTGAGGGCACAAGGGACCGTGCCGGTCAGGATCCGTCTTTGGCTGCCAAGGCCACACACGTCGATCGGCCCCTGTTCGAGGAGGCCTCCGGAATCCTCTCGGTCAGCTGCACACGGGCCTGGGAAACCACATGGTGAGCTTGCAGCTTCCATGCCGAGTCAGCCTGCACCGCCTCTGGACCCCAGGCGCGTGGTCTTGTCAGACTTTGGCATGGGGTCCCCATGGGGAGCGAGCCTTAGCTAGGGTTAGGGTTTGGTCCAGGGACGTCGCCAGGGCTGAATCGACTCCAGTCTCGTGATCTCCCTCGAGGGCTGAAGTGAGGGCCCATGCCAGAAGGCGGCTCCATTGCAGGGTTAGGGTTCGAGGCAGGCTTACGTTGCGGTGGAGGGTCCCTGTTCGGGGTAGGGTTAGTGTTAGGGTTAGGTCCCAGGAGGCTCCAGGCGCCCAACCCACAGCAGGGCAGTGTTCTCCCCGAAGGGCTGAGTGGAGGGCACAAGGGACCGTGCCGGTCAGGATCCGTCTTTGGCTGCCAAGGCCACACACGTGATTGGGCCCCTGGTCGAGGAGGCCTCCGGAATCCTCTGGGCAGCTGCAGCCGGGCCTGGGAAACGACATGGTGAGCTTCCAGGTTCCATGCCGAGTCAGCCTGCACCTCTTCCGGACCCCAGGCGCGTGGCGTTGTCAGACGTTGGCATTGGGTCCTCTTGGGGAGAGAGCCTTAGCTAGGGTTAGGGTTCGGTCCAGGGACGTGGCCAGGGCCGAAGCGACTCCGGTCTCGTGATCTCCCTCGAGGGCTGAAGTGAGGGCCCATGCAGCAAGGCGGCTCAAGTGCAGGGTTAGGGGTCGAGGCCGGCTTAGGTTTCGGTGGAGGGTCCCCGTTCGGTGTGGGGTTAGGGTTAGGGTTAGGTCCCAGGAGGCTCCAGGCGCCGAACCCACAGCAGGGCAGTGGTCTTCCCGAAGGCCTGAGTTGAGGGCACAAGGGACCGTGCCGGTCAGGATCCGTCTTTGGCTGCCAAGGCCACACACGTCGATCGGCCCCTGTTCGAGGAGGCCTCCGGAATCCTCTCGGTCAGCTGCACACGGGCCTGGGAAACCACATGGTGAGCTTGCAGCTTCCATGCCGAGTCAGCCTGCACCGCCTCTGGACCCCAGGCGCGTGGTCTTGTCAGACTTTGGCATGGGGTCCCCATGGGGAGCGAGCCTTAGCTAGGGTTAGGGTTTGGTCCAGGGACGTCGCCAGGGCTGAATCGACTCCAGTCTCGTGATCTCCCTCGAGGGCTGAAGTGAGGGCCCATGCCAGAAGGCGGCTCCATTGCAGGGTTAGGGTTCGAGGCAGGCTTACGTTGCGGTGGAGGGTCCCGGTTCGGGGTACGGTTAGGGTTAGGGTTAGGTCCCAGGAGGCTCCAGGCGCCCAACCCACAGCAGGGCAGTGTTCTCCCCGAAGGGCTGAGTGGAGGGCACAAGGGACCGTGCCGGTCAGGATCCGTCTTTGGCTGCCAAGGCCACACACGTGATTGGGCCCCTGGTCGAGGAGGCCTCCGGAATCCTCTGGGCAGCTGCAGCCGGGCCTGGGAAACGACATGGTGAGCTTCCAGGTTCCATGCCGAGTCAGCCTGCACCTCTTCCGGACCCCAGGCGCGTGGTGTTGTCAGACGTTGGCATTGGGTCCTCTTGGGGAGAGAGCCTTAGCTAGGGTTAGGGTTCGGTCCAGGGACGTGGCCAGGGCCGAAGCGACTCCGGTCTCGTGATCTCCCTCGAGGGCTGAAGTGAGGGCCCATGCAGCAAGGCGGCTCAAGTGCAGGGTTAGGGGTCGAGGCCGGCTTAGGTTTCGGTGGAGGGTCCCCGTTCGCTGTGGGGTTAGGGTTAGGGTTAGGTCCCAGGAGGCTCCAGGCGCCGAACCCACAGCAGGGCAGTGGTCTTCCCGAAGGCCTGAGTTGAGGGCACAAGGGACCGTGCCGGTCAGGATCCGTCTTTGGCTGCCAAGGCCACACACGTCGATCGGCCCCTGTTCGAGGAGGCCTCCGGAATCCTCTCGGTCAGCTGCACACGGGCCTGGGAAACCACATGGTGAGCTTGCAGCTTCCATGCCGAGTCAGCCTGCACCGCCTCTGGACCCCAGGCGCGTGGTCTTGTCAGACTTTGGCATGGGGTCCCCATGGGGAGGGAGCCTTAGCTAGGGTTAGGGTTTGGTCCAGGGACGTCGTCGCCAGGGCTGAATCGACTCCAGTCTCGTGATCTCCCTCGAGGGCTGAAGTGAGGGCCCATGCCAGAAGGCGGCTCCATTGCAGGGTTAGGGTTCGAGGCAGGCTTACGTTGCGGTGGAGGGTCCCGGTTCGGGGTACGGTTAGGGTTAGGGTTAGGTCCCAGGAGGCTCCAGGCGCCCAACCCACAGCAGGGCAGTGTTCTCCCCGAAGGGCTGAGTGGAGGGCACAAGGGACCGTGCCGGTCAGGATCCGTCTTTGGCTGCCAAGGCCACACACGTGATTGGGCCCCTGGTCGAGGAGGCCTCCGGAATCCTCTGGGCAGCTGCAGCCGGGCCTGGGAAACGACATGGTGAGCTTCCAGGTTCCATGCCGAGTCAGCCTGCACCTCTTCCGGACCCCAGGCGCGTGGTGTTGTCAGACGTTGGCATTGGGTCCTCTTGGGGAGAGAGCCTTAGCTAGGGTTCGGGTTCGGTCCAGGGACGTGGCCAGGGCCGAAGCGACTCCGGTCTCGTGATCTCCCTCGAGGGCTGAAGTGAGGGCCCATGCAGCAAGGCGGCTCAAGTGCAGGGTTAGGGGTCGAGGCCGGCTTAGGTTTCGGTGGAGGGTCCCCGTTTCGGTGTGGGGTTAGGGTTAGGGTTAGGTCCCAGGAGGCTCCAGGCGCCGAACCCACAGCAGGGCAGTGGTCTTCCCGAAGGCCTGAGTTGAGGGCACAAGGGACCGTGCCGGTCAGGATCCGTCTTTGGCTGCCAAGGCCACACACGTCGATCGGCCCCTGTTCGAGGAGGCCTCCGGAATCCTCTCGGTCAGCTGCACACGGGCCTGGGAAACCACATGGTGAGCTTGCAGCTTCCATGCCGAGTCAGCCTGCACCGCCTCTGGACCCCAGGCGCGTGGTCTTGTCAGACTTTGGCATGGGGTCCCCATGGGGAGCGAGCCTTAGCTAGGGTTAGGGTTTGGTCCAGGGACGTCGCCAGGGCTGAATCGACTCCAGTCTCGTGATCTCCCTCGAGGGCTGAAGTGAGGGCCCATGCCAGAAGGCGGCTCCATTGCAGGGTTAGGGTTCGAGGCAGGCTTACGTTGCGGTGGAGGGTCCCGGTTCGGGGTACGGTTAGGGTTAGGGTTAGGTCCCAGGAGGCTCCAGGCGCCCAACCCACAGCAGGGCAGTGTTCTCCCCGAAGGGCTGAGTGGAGGGCACAAGGGACCGTGCCGGTCAGGATCCGTCTTTGGCTGCCAAGGCCACACACGTGATTGGGCCCCTGGTCGAGGAGGCCTCCGGAATCCTCTGGGCAGCTGCAGCCGGGCCTGGGAAACGACATGGTGAGCTTCCAGGTTCCATGCCGAGTCAGCCTGCACCTCTTCCGGACCCCAGGCGCGTGGTGTTGTCAGACGTTGGCATTGGGTCCTCTTGGGGAGAGAGCCTTAGCTAGGGTTAGGGTTCGGTCCAGGGACGTGGCCAGGGCCGAAGCGACTCCGGTCTCGTGATCTCCCTCGAGGGCTGAAGTGAGGGCCCATGCAGCAAGGCGGCTCAAGTGCAGGGTTAGTGGTCGAGGCCGGCTTAGGTTTCGGTGGAGGGTCCCCGTTTCGGTGTGGGGTTAGGGTTAGGGTTAGGTCCCAGGAGGCTCCAGGCGCCGAACCCACAGCAGGGCAGTGGTCTTCCCGAAGGCCTGAGTTGAGGGCACAAGGGACCGTGCCGGTCAGGATCCGTCTTTGGCTGCCAAGGCCACACACGTCGATCGGCCCCTGTTCGAGGAGGCCTCCGGAATCCTCTCGGTCAGCTGCACACGGGCCTGGGAAACCACATGGTGAGCTTGCAGCTTCCATGCCGAGTCAGCCTGCACCGCCTCTGGACCCCAGGCGCGTGGTCTTGTCAGACTTTGGCATGGGGTCCCCATGGGGAGGGAGCCTTAGCTAGGGTTAGGGTTTGGTCCAGGGACGTCGCCAGGGCTGAATCGACTCCAGTCTCGTGATCTCCCTCGAGGGCTGAAGTGAGGGCCCATGCCAGAAGGCGGCTCCATTGCAGGGTTAGGGTTCGAGGCAGGCTTACGTTGCGGTGGAGGGTCCCGGTTCGGGGTACGGTTAGGGTTAGGGTTAGGTCCCAGGAGGCTCCAGGCGCCCAACCCACAGCAGGGCAGTGTTCTCCCCGAAGGGCTGAGTGGAGGGCACAAGGGACCGTGCCGGTCAGGATCCGTCTTTGGCTGCCAAGGCCACACACGTGATTGGGCCCCTGGTCGAGGAGGCCTCCGGAATCCTCTGGGCAGCTGCAGCCGGGCCTGGGAAACGACATGGTGAGCTTCCAGGTTCCATGCCGAGTCAGCCTGCACCTCTTCCGGACCCAGGCGCGTGGTGTTGTCAGACGTTGGCATTGGGTCCTCTTGGGGGAGAGAGCCTTAGCTAGGGTTAGGGTTCGGTCCAGGGACGTGGCCAGGGCCGAAGCGACTCCGGTCTCGTGATCTCCCTCGAGGGCTGAAGTGAGGGCCCATGCAGCAAGGCGGCTCAAGTGCAGGGTTAGGGGTCGAGGCCGGCTTAGGTTTCGGTGGAGGGTCCCCGTTCGGTGTGGGGTTAGGGTTAGGGTTAGGTCCCAGGAGGCTCCAGGCGCCGAACCCACAGCAGGGCAGTGGTCTTCCCGAAGGCCTGAGTTGAGGGCACAAGGGACCGTGCCGGTCAGGATCCGTCTTTGGCTGCCAAGGCCACACACGTCGATCGGCCCCTGTTCGAGGAGGCCTCCGGAATCCTCTCGGTCAGCTGCACACGGGCCTGGGAAACCACATGGTGAGCTTGCAGCTTCCATGCCGAGTCAGCCTGCACCGCCTCTGGACCCCAGGCGCGTGGTCTTGTCAGACTTTGGCATGGGGTCCCCATGGGGAGCGAGCCTTAGCTAGGGTTAGGGTTTGGTCCAGGGACGTCGCCAGGGCTGAATCGACTCCAGTCTCGTGATCTCCCTCGAGGGCTGAAGTGAGGGCCCATGCCAGAAGGCGGCTCCATTGCAGGGTTAGGGTTCGAGGCAGGCTTACGTTGCGGTGGAGGGTCCCGGTTCGGGGTACGGTTAGGGTTATGGTTAGGTCCCAGGAGGCTCCAGGCGCCCAACCCACAGCAGGGCAGTGTTCTCCCCGAAGGGCTGAGTGGAGGGCACAAGGGACCGTGCCGGTCAGGATCCGTCTTTGGCTGCCAAGGCCACACACGTGATTGGGCCCCTGGTCGAGGAGGCCTCCGGAATCCTCTGGGCAGCTGCAGCCGGGCCTGGGAAACGACATGGTGAGCTTCCAGGTTCCATGCCGAGTCAGCCTGCACCTCTTCCGGACCCCAGGCGCGTGGTGTTGTCAGACGTTGGCATTGGGTCCTCTTGGGGAGAGAGCCTTAGCTAGGGTTAGGGTTCGGTCCAGGGACGTGGCCAGGGCCGAAGCGACTCCGGTCTCGTGATCTCCCTCGAGGGCTGAAGTGAGGGCCCATGCAGCAAGGCGGCTCAAGTGCAGGGTTAGGGGTCGAGGCCGGCTTAGGTTTCGGTGGAGGGTCCCCGTTCGGTGTGGGGTTAGGGTTAGGGTTAGGTCCCAGGAGGCTCCAGGCGCCGAACCCACAGCAGGGCAGTGGTCTTCCCGAAGGCCTCAGTTGAGGGCACAAGGGACCGTGCCGGTCAGGATCCGTCTTTGGCTGCCAAGGCCACACACGTCGATCGGCCCCCTGTTCGAGGAGGCCTCCGGAATCCTCTCGGTCAGCTGCACACGGGCCTGGGAAACCACATGGTGAGCTTGCAGCTTCCATGCCGAGTCAGCCTGCACCGCCTCTGGACCCCAGGCGCGTGGTCTTGTCAGACTTTGGCATGGGGTCCCCATGGGGAGCGAGCCTTAGCTAGGGTTAGGGTTTGGTCCAGGGACGTCGCCAGGGCTGAATCGACTCCAGTCTCGTGATCTCCCTCGAGGGCTGAAGTGAGGGCCCATGCCAGAAGGCGGCTCCATTGCAGGGTTAGGGTTCGAGGCAGGCTTACGTTGCGGTGGAGGGTCCCGGTTCGGGGTACGGTTAGGGTTAGGGTTAGGTCCCAGGAGGCTCCAGGCGCCCAACCCACAGCAGGGCAGTGTTCTCCCCGAAGGGCTGAGTGGAGGGCACAAGGGACCGTGCCGGTCAGGATCCGTCTTTGGCTGCCAAGGCCACACACGTGATTGGGCCCCTGGTCGAGGAGGCCTCCGGAATCCTCTGGGCAGCTGCAGCCGGGCCTGGGAAACGACATGGTGAGCTTCCAGGTTCCATGCCGAGTCAGCCTGCACCTCTTCCGGACCCCAGGCGCGTGGTGTTGTCAGACGTTGGCATTGGGTCCTCTTGGGGAGAGAGCCTTAGCTAGGGTTAGGGTTCGGTCCAGGGACGTGGCCAGGGCCGAAGCGACTCCGGTCTCGTGATCTCCCTCGAGGGCTGAAGTGAGGGCCCATGCAGCAAGGCGGCTCAAGTGCAGGGTTAGTGGTCGAGGCCGGCTTAGGTTTCGGTGGAGGGTCCCCGTTTCGGTGTGGGGTTAGGGTTAGGGTTAGGTCCCAGGAGGCTCCAGGCGCCGAACCCACAGCAGGGCAGTGGTCTTCCCGAAGGCCTGAGTTGAGGGCACAAGGGACCGTGCCGGTCAGGATCCGTCTTTGGCTGCCAAGGCCACACACGTCGATCGGCCCCTGTTCGAGGAGGCCTCCGGAATCCTCTCGGTCAGCTGCACACGGGCCTGGGAAACCACATGGTGAGCTTGCAGCTTCCATGCCGAGTCAGCCTGCACCGCCTCTGGACCCCAGGCGCGTGGTCTTGTCAGACTTTGGCATGGGGTCCCCATGGGGAGGGAGCCTTAGCTAGGGTTAGGGTTTGGTCCAGGGACGTCGCCAGGGCTGAATCGACTCCAGTCTCGTGATCTCCCTCGAGGGCTGAAGTGAGGGCCCATGCCAGAAGGCGGCTCCATTGCAGGGTTAGGGTTCGAGGCAGGCTTACGTTGCGGTGGAGGGTCCCGGTTCGGGGTACGGTTAGGGTTAGGGTTAGGTCCCAGGAGGCTCCAGGCGCCCAACCCACAGCAGGGCAGTGTTCTCCCCGAAGGGCTGAGTGGAGGGCACAAGGGACCGTGCCGGTCAGGATCCGTCTTTGGCTGCCAAGGCCACACACGTGATTGGGCCCCTGGTCGAGGAGGCCTCCGGAATCCTCTGGGCAGCTGCAGCCGGGCCTGGGAAACGACATGGTGAGCTTCCAGGTTCCATGCCGAGTCAGCCTGCACCTCTTCCGGACCCCAGGCGCGTGGTGTTGTCAGACGTTGGCATTGGGTCCTCTTGGGGAGAGAGCCTTAGCTAGGGTTAGGGTTCGGTCCAGGGACGTGGCCAGGGCCGAAGCGACTCCGGTCTCGTGATCTCCCTCGAGGGCTGAAGTGGGGGCCCATGCAGCAAGGCGGCTCAAGTGCAGGGTTAGGGGTCGAGGCCGGCTTAGGTTTCGGTGGAGGGTCCCCGTTCGGTGTGGGGTTAGGGTTAGGGTTAGGTCCCAGGAGGCTCCAGGCGCCGAACCCACAGCAGGGCAGTGGTCTTCCCGAAGGCCTGAGTTGAGGGCACAAGGGACCGTGCCGGTCAGGATCCGTCTTTGGCTGCCAAGGCCACACACGTCGATCGGCCCCTGTTCGAGGAGGCCTCCGGAATCCTCTCGGTCAGCTGCACACGGGCCTGGGAAACCACATGGTGAGCTTGCAGCTTCCATGCCGAGTCAGCCTGCACCGCCTCTGGACCCCAGGCGCGTGGTCTTGTCAGACTTTGGCATGGGGTCCCCATGGGGAGCGAGCCTTAGCTAGGGTTAGGGTTTGGTCCAGGGACGTCGCCAGGGCTGAATCGACTCCAGTCTCGTGATCTCCCTCGAGGGCTGAAGTGAGGGCCCATGCCAGAAGGCGGCTCCATTGCAGGGTTAGGGTTCGAGGCAGGCTTACGTTGCGGTGGAGGGTCCCGGTTCGGGGTAAGGTTAGGGTTAGGGTTAGGTCCCAGGAGGCTCCAGGCGCCCAACCCACAGCAGGGCAGTGTTCTCCCCGAAGGGCTGAGTGGAGGGCACAAGGGACCGTGCCGGTCAGGATCCGTCTTTGGCTGCCAAGGCCACACACGTGATTGGGCCCCTGGTCGAGGAGGCCTCCGGAATCCTCTGGGCAGCTGCAGCCGGGCCTGGGAAACGACATGGTGAGCTTCCAGGTTCCATGCCGAGTCAGCCTGCACCTCTTCCGGACCCCAGGCGCGTGGCGTTGTCAGACGTTGGCATTGGGTCCTCTTGGGGAGAGAGCCTTAGCTAGGGTTAGGGTTCGGTCCAGGGACGTGGCCAGGGCCGAAGCGACTCCGGTCTCGTGATCTCCCTCGAGGGCTGAAGTGAGGGCCCATGCAGCAAGGCGGCTCAAGTGCAGGGTTAGGGGTCGAGGCCGGCTTAGGTTTCGGTGGAGGGTCCCCGTTCGGTGTGGGGTTAGGGTTAGGGTTAGGTCCCAGGAGGCTCCAGGCGCCGAACCCACAGCAGGGCAGTGGTCTTCCCGAAGGCCTGAGTTGAGGGCACAAGGGACCGTGCCGGTCAGGATCCGTCTTTGGCTGCCAAGGCCACACACGTCGATCGGCCCCTGTTCGAGGAGGCCTCCGGAATCCTCTCGGTCAGCTGCACACGGGCCTGGGAAACCACATGGTGAGCTTGCAGCTTCCATGCCGAGTCAGCCTGCACCGCCTCTGGACCCCAGGCGCGTGGTCTTGTCAGACTTTGGCATGGGGTCCCCATGGGGAGCGAGCCTTAGCTAGGGTTAGGGTTTGGTCCAGGGACGTCGCCAGGGCTGAATCGACTCCAGTCTCGTGATCTCCCTCGAGGGCTGAAGTGAGGGCCCATGCCAGAAGGCGGCTCCATTGCAGGGTTAGGGTTCGAGGCAGGCTTACGTTGCGGTGGAGGGTCCCGGTTCGGGGTACGGTTAGGGTTAGGGTTAGGTCCCAGGAGGCTCCAGGCGCCCAACCCACAGCAGGGCAGTGTTCTCCCGAAGGGCTGAGTTGAGGGCACAAGGGACCGTGCCGGTCAGGATCCGTCTTTGGCTGCCAAGGCCACACACGTGATTGGGCCCCTGGTCGAGGAGGCCTCCGGAATCCTCTGGGCAGCTGCAGCCGGGCCTGGGAAACGACATGGTGAGCTTCCAGGTTCCATGCCGAGTCAGCCTGCACCTCTTCCGGACCCCAGGCGCGTGGTGTTGTCAGACGTTGGCATTGGGTCCTCTTGGGGAGAGAGCCTTAGCTAGGGTTAGGGTTCGGTCCAGGGACGTGGCCAGGGCCGAAGCGACTCCGGTCTCGTGATCTCCCTCGAGGGCTGAAGTGAGGGCCCATGCAGCAAGGCGGCTCAAGTGCAGGGTTAGGGGTCGAGGCCGGCTTAGGTTTCGGTGGAGGGTCCCCGTTTCGGTGTGGGGTTAGGGTTAGGGTTAGGTCCCAGGAGGCTCCAGGCGCCGAACCCACAGCAGGGCAGTGGTCTTCCCGAAGGCCTGAGTTGAGGGCACAAGGGACCGTGCCGGTCAGGATCCGTCTTTGGCTGCCAAGGCCACACACGTCGATCGGCCCCTGTTCGAGGAGGCCTCCGGAATCCTCTCGGTCAGCTGCACACGGGCCTGGGAAACCACATGGTGTGCTTGCAGCTTCCATGCCGAGTCAGCCTGCACCGCCTCTGGACCCCAGGCGCGTGGTCTTGTCAGACTTTGGCATGGGGTCCCCATGGGGAGCGAGCCTTAGCTAGGGTTAGGGTTTGGTCCAGGGACGTCGCCAGGGCTGAATCGACTCCAGTCTCGTGATCTCCCTCGAGGGCTGAAGTGAGGGCCCATGCCAGAAGGCGGCTCCATTGCAGGGTTAGGGTTCGAGGCAGGCTTACGTTGCGGTGGAGGGTCCCGGTTCGGGGTACGGTTAGGGTTAGGGTTAGGTCCCAGGAGGCTCCAGGCGCCCAACCCACAGCAGGGCAGTGTTCTCCCCGAAGGGCTGAGTGGAGGGCACAAGGGACCGTGCCGGTCAGGATCCGTCTTTGGCTGCCAAGGCCACACACGTGATTGGGCCCCTGGTCGAGGAGGCCTCCGGAATCCTCTGGGCAGCTGCAGCCGGGCCTGGGAAACGACATGGTGAGCTTCCAGGTTCCATGCCGAGTCAGCCTGCACCTCTTCCGGACCCCAGGCGCGTGGTGTTGTCAGACGTTGGCATTGGGTCCTCTTGGGGAGAGAGCCTTAGCTAGGGTTAGGGTTCGGTCCAGGGACGTGGCCAGGGCCGAAGCGACTCCGGTCTCGTGATCTCCCTCGAGGGCTGAAGTGGGGGCCCATGCAGCAAGGCGGCTCAAGTGCAGGGTTAGGGGTCGAGGCCGGCTTAGGTTTCGGTGGAGGGTCCCCGTTCGGTGTGGGGTTAGGGTTAGGGTTAGGTCCCAGGAGGCTCCAGGCGCCGAACCCACAGCAGGGCAGTGGTCTTCCCGAAGGCCTGAGTTGAGGGCACAAGGGACCGTGCCGGTCAGGATCCGTCTTTGGCTGCCAAGGCCACACACGTCGATCGGCCCCTGTTCGAGGAGGCCTCCGGAATCCTCTCGGTCAGCTGCACACGGGCCTGGGAAACCACATGGTGAGCTTGCAGCTTCCATGCCGAGTCAGCCTGCACCGCCTCTGGACCCCAGGCGCGTGGTCTTGTCAGACTTTGGCATGGGGTCCCCATGGGGAGCGAGCCTTAGCTAGGGTTAGGGTTTGGTCCAGGGACGTCGCCAGGGCTGAATCGACTCCAGTCTCGTGATCTCCCTCGAGGGCTGAAGTGAGGGCCCATGCCAGAAGGCGGCTCCATTGCAGGGTTAGGGTTCGAGGCAGGCTTACGTTGCGGTGGAGGGTCCCGGTTCGGGGTAAGGTTAGGGTTAGGGTTAGGTCCCAGGAGGCTCCAGGCGCCCAACCCACAGCAGGGCAGTGTTCTCCCCGAAGGGCTGAGTGGAGGGCACAAGGGACCGTGCCGGTCAGGATCCGTCTTTGGCTGCCAAGGCCACACACGTGATTGGGCCCCTGGTCGAGGAGGCCTCCGGAATCCTCTGGGCAGCTGCAGCCGGGCCTGGGAAACGACATGGTGAGCTTCCAGGTTCCATGCCGAGTCAGCCTGCACCTCTTCCGGACCCCAGGCGCGTGGCGTTGTCAGACGTTGGCATTGGGTCCTCTTGGGGAGAGAGCCTTAGCTAGGGTTAGGGTTCGGTCCAGGGACGTGGCCAGGGCCGAAGCGACTCCGGTCTCGTGATCTCCCTCGAGGGCTGAAGTGAGGGCCCATGCAGCAAGGCGGCTCAAGTGCAGGGTTAGGGGTCGAGGCCGGCTTAGGTTTCGGTGGAGGGTCCCCGTTCGGTGTGGGGTTAGGGTTAGGGTTAGGTCCCAGGAGGCTCCAGGCGCCGAACCCACAGCAGGGCAGTGGTCTTCCCGAAGGCCTGAGTTGAGGGCACAAGGGACCGTGCCGGTCAGGATCCGTCTTTGGCTGCCAAGGCCACACACGTCGATCGGCCCCTGTTCGAGGAGGCCTCCGGAATCCTCTCGGTCAGCTGCACACGGGCCTGGGAAACCACATGGTGAGCTTGCAGCTTCCATGCCGAGTCAGCCTGCACCGCCTCTGGACCCCAGGCGCGTGGTCTTGTCAGACTTTGGCATGGGGTCCCCATGGGGAGCGAGCCTTAGCTAGGGTTAGGGTTTGGTCCAGGGACGTCGCCAGGGCTGAATCGACTCCAGTCTCGTGATCTCCCTCGAGGGCTGAAGTGAGGGCCCATGCCAGAAGGCGGCTCCATTGCAGGGTTAGGGTTCGAGGCAGGCTTACGTTGCGGTGGAGGGTCCCGGTTCGGGGTACGGTTAGGGTTAGGGTTAGGTCCCAGGAGGCTCCAGGCGCCCAACCCACAGCAGGGCAGTGTTCTCCCCGAAGGGCTGAGTTGAGGGCACAAGGGACCGTGCCGGTCAGGATCCGTCTTTGGCTGCCAAGGCCACACACGTGATTGGGCCCCTGGTCGAGGAGGCCTCCGGAATCCTCTGGGCAGCTGCAGCCGGGCCTGGGAAACGACATGGTGAGCTTCCAGGTTCCATGCCGAGTCAGCCTGCACCTCTTCCGGACCCCAGGCGCGTGGTGTTGTCAGACGTTGGCATTGGGTCCTCTTGGGGAGAGAGCCTTAGCTAGGGTTAGGGTTCGGTCCAGGGACGTGGCCAGGGCCGAAGCGACTCCGGTCTCGTGATCTCCCTCGAGGGCTGAAGTGAGGGCCCATGCAGCAAGGCGGCTCAAGTGCAGGGTTAGGGGTCGAGGCCGGCTTAGGTTTCGGTGGAGGGTCCCCGTTTCGGTGTGGGGTTAGGGTTAGGGTTAGGTCCCAGGAGGCTCCAGGCGCCGAACCCACAGCAGGGCAGTGGTCTTCCCGAAGGCCTGAGTTGAGGGCACAAGGGACCGTGCCGGTCAGGATCCGTCTTTGGCTGCCAAGGCCACACACGTCGATCGGCCCCTGTTCGAGGAGGCCTCCGGAATCCTCTCGGTCAGCTGCACACGGGCCTGGGAAACCACATGGTGTGCTTGCAGCTTCCATGCCGAGTCAGCCTGCACCGCCTCTGGACCCCAGGCGCGTGGTCTTGTCAGACTTTGGCATGGGGTCCCCATGGGGAGCGAGCCTTAGCTAGGGTTAGGGTTTGGTCCAGGGACGTCGCCAGGGCTGAATCGACTCCAGTCTCGTGATCTCCCTCGAGGGCTGAAGTGAGGGCCCATGCCAGAAGGCGGCTCCATTGCAGGGTTAGGGTTCGAGGCAGGCTTACGTTGCGGTGGAGGGTCCCGGTTCGGGGTACGGTTAGGGTTAGGGTTAGGTCCCAGGAGGCTCCAGGCGCCCAACCCACAGCAGGGCAGTGTTCTCCCCGAAGGGCTGAGTGGAGGGCACAAGGGACCGTGCCGGTCAGGATCCGTCTTTGGCTGCCAAGGCCACACACGTGATTGGGCCCCTGGTCGAGGAGGCCTCCGGAATCCTCTGGGCAGCTGCAGCCGGGCCTGGGAAACGACATGGTGAGCTTCCAGGTTCCATGCCGAGTCAGCCTGCACCTCTTCCGGACCCCAGGCGCGTGGTGTTGTCAGACGTTGGCATTGGGTCCTCTTGGGGAGAGAGCCTTAGCTAGGGTTAGGGTTCGGTCCAGGGACGTGGCCAGGGCCGAAGCGACTCCGGTCTCGTGATCTCCCTCGAGGGCTGAAGTGAGGGCCCATGCAGCAAGGTGGCTCAAGTGCAGGGTTAGGGGTCGAGGCCGGCTTAGGTTTCGGTGGAGGGTCCCCGTTTCGGTGTGGGGTTAGGGTTAGGGTTAGGTCCCAGGAGGCTCCAGGCGCCGAACCCACAGCAGGGCAGTGGTCTTCCCGAAGGCCTGAGTTGAGGGCACAAGGGACCGTGCCGGTCAGGATCCGTCTTTGGCTGCCAAGGCCACAGACGTCGATCGGCCCCTGTTCGAGGAGGCCTCCGGAATCCTCTCGGTCAGCTGCACACGGGCCTGGGAAACCACATGGTGAGCTTGCAGCTTCCATGCCGAGTCAGCCTGCACCGCCTCTGGACCCCAGGCGCGTGGTCTTGTCAGACTTTGGCATGGGGTCCCCATGGGGAGCGAGCCTCAGCTAGGGTTAGGGTTTGGTCCAGGGACGTCGCCAGGGCTGAATCGACTCCAGTCTCGTGATATCCCTCGAGGGCTGAAGTGAGGGCCCATGCCAGAAGGCGGCTCCATTGCAGGGTTAGGGTTCGAGGCAGGCTTACGTTGCGGTGGAGGGTCCCGGTTCGGGGTACGGTTAGGGTTAGGGTTAGGTCCCAGGAGGCTCCAGGCGCCCAACCCACAGCAGGGCAGTGTTCTCCCCGAAGGGCTGAGTGGAGGGCACAAGGGACCGTGCCGGTCAGGATCCGTCTTTGGCTGCCAAGGCCACACACGTGATTGGGCCCCTGGTCGAGGAGGCCTCCGGAATCCTCTGGGCAGCTGCAGCCGGGCCTGGGAAACGACATGGTGAGCTTCCAGGTTCCATGCCGAGTCAGCCTGCACCTCTTCCGGACCCCAGGCGCGTGGTGTTGTCAGACGTTGGCATTGGGTCCTCTTGGGGAGAGAGCCTTAGCTAGGGTTAGGGTTCGGTCCAGGGACGTGGCCAGGGCCGAAGCGACTCCGGTCTCGTGATCTCCCTCGAGGGCTGAAGTGAGGGCCCATGCAGCAAGGCGGCTCAAGTGCAGGGTTAGGGGTCGAGGCCGGCTTAGGTTTCGGTGGAGGGTCCCCGTTCGGTGTGGGGTTAGGGTTAGGGTTAGGTCCCAGGAGGCTCCAGGCGCCCAACCCACAGCAGGGCAGTGGTCTTCCCGAAGGCCTGAGTTGAGGGCACAGGGACCGTGCCGGTCAGGATCCGTCTTTGGCTGCCAAGGCCACACACGTCGATCGGCCCCTGTTCGAGGAGGCCTCCGGAATCCTCTCGGTCAGCTGCACACGGGCCTGGGAAACCACATGGTGAGCTTGCAGCTTCCATGCCGAGTCAGCCTGCACCGCCTCTGGACCCCAGGCGCGTGGTCTTGTCAGACTTTGGCATGGGGTCCCCATGGGGAGCGAGCCTTAGCTAGGGTTAGGGTTTGGTCCAGGGACGTCGCCAGGGCTGAATCGACTCCAGTCTCGTGATCTCCCTCGAGGGCTGAAGTGAGGGCCCATGCCAGAAGGCGGCTCCATTGCAGGGTTAGGGTTCGAGGCAGGCTTACGTTGCGGTGGAGGGTCCCGGTTCGGGGTACGGTTAGGGTTAGGGTTAGGTCCCAGGAGGCTCCAGGCGCCCAACCCACAGCAGGGCAGTGTTCTCCCCGAAGGGCTGAGTGGAGGGCACAAGGGACCGTGCCGGTCAGGATCCGTCTTTGGCTGCCAAGGCCACACACGTGATTGGGCCCCTGGTCGAGGAGGCCTCCGGAATCCTCTGGGCAGCTGCAGCCGGGCCTGGGAAACGACCTGGTGAGCTTCCAGGTTCCATGCCGAGTCAGCCTGCACCTCTTCCGGACCCCAGGCGCGTGGTGTTGTCAGACGTTGGCATTGGGTCCTCTTGGGGAGAGAGCCTTAGCTAGGGTTAGGGTTCGGTCCAGGGACGTGGCCAGGGCCGAAGCGACTCCGGTCTCGTGATCTCCCTCGAGGGCTGAAGTGAGGGCCCATGCAGCAAGGCGGCTCAAGTGCAGGGTTAGGGGTCGAGGCCGGCTTAGGTTTCGGTGGAGGGTCCCCGTTCGGTGTGGGGTTAGGGTTAGGGTTAGGTCCCAGGAGGCTCCAGGCGCCGAACCCACAGCAGGGCAGTGGTCTTCCCGAAGGCTTGAGTTGAGGGCACAAGGGACCGTGCCGGTCAGGATCCGTCTTTGGCTGCCAAGGCCACACACGTCGATCGGCCCCTGTTCGAGGAGGCCTCCGGAATCCTCTCGGTCAGCTGCACACGGGCCTGGGAAACCACATGGTGAGCTTGCAGCTTCCATGCCGAGTCAGCCTGCACCACCTCTGGACCCCAGGCGCGTGGTCTTGTCAGACTTTGGCATGGGGTCCCCATGGGGAGCGAGCCTTAGCTAGGGTTAGGGTTTGGTCCAGGGACGTCGCCAGGGCTGAATCGACTCCAGTCTCGTGATCTCCCTCGAGGGCTGAAGTGAGGGCCCATGCCAGAAGGCGGCTCCATTGCAGGGTTAGGGTTCGAGGCAGGCTTACGTTGCGGTGGAGGGTCCCGGTTCGGGGTACGGTTAGGGTTAGGGTTAGGTCCCAGGAGGCTCCAGGCGCCCAACCCACAGCAGGGCAGTGTTCTCCCCGAAGGGCTGAGTGGAGGGCACAAGGGACCGTGCCGGTCAGGATCCGTCTTTGGCTGCCAAGGCCACACACGTGATTGGGCCCCTGGTCGAGGAGGCCTCCGGAATCCTCTGGGCAGCTGCAGCCGGGCCTGGGAAACGACATGGTGAGCTTCCAGGTTCCATGCCGAGTCAGCCTGCACCTCTTCCGGACCCCAGGCGCGTGGTGTTGTCAGACGTTGGCATTGGGTCCTCTTGGGGAGAGAGCCTTAGCTAGGGTTAGGGTTCGGTCCAGGGACGTGGCCAGGGCCGAAGCGACTCCGGTCTCGTGATCTCCCTCGAGGGCTGAAGTGAGGGCCCATGCAGCAAGGCGGCTCAAGTGCAGGGTTAGTGGTCGAGGCCGGCTTAGGTTTCGGTGGAGGGTCCCCGTTTCGGTGTGGGGTTAGGGTTAGGGTTAGGTCCCAGGAGGCTCCAGGCGCCGAACCCACAGCAGGGCAGTGGTCTTCCCGAAGGCCTGAGTTGAGGGCACAAGGGACCGTGCCGGTCAGGATCCGTCTTTGGCTGCCAAGGCCACACACGTCGATCGGCCCCTGTTCGAGGAGGCCTCCGGAATCCTCTCGGTCACCTGCACACGGGCCTGGGAAACCACATGGTGAGCTTGCAGCTTCCATGCCGAGTCAGCCTGCACCGCCTCTGGACCCCAGGCGCGTGGTCTTGTCAGACTTTGGCATGGGGTCCCCATGGGGAGGGAGCCTTAGCTAGGGTTAGGGTTTGGTCCAGGGACGTCGCCAGGGCTGAATCGACTCCAGTCTCGTGATCTCCCTCGAGGGCTGAAGTGAGGGCCCATGCCAGAAGGCGGCTCCATTGCAGGGTTAGGGTTCGAGGCAGGCTTACGTTGCGGTGGAGGGTCCCGGTTCGGGGTACGGTTAGGGTTAGGGTTAGGTCCCAGGAGGCTCCAGGCGCCCAACCCACAGCAGGGCAGTGTTCTCCCCGAAGGGCTGAGTGGAGGGCACAAGGGACCGTGCCGGTCAGGATCCGTCTTTGGCTGCCAAGGCCACACACGTGATTGGGCCCCTGGTCGAGGAGGCCTCCGGAATCCTCTGGGCAGCTGCAGCCGGGCCTGGGAAACGACATGGTGAGCTTCCAGGTTCCATGCCGAGTCAGCCTGCACCTCTTCCGGACCCCAGGCGCGTGGTGTTGTCAGACGTTGGCATTGGGTCCTCTTGGGGAGAGAGCCTTAGCTAGGGTTAGGGTTCGGTCCAGGGACGTGGCCAGGGCCGAAGCGACTCCGGTCTCGTGATCTCCCTCGAGGGCTGAAGTGAGGGCCCATGCAGCAAGGCGGCTCAAGTGCAGGGTTAGGGGTCGAGGCCGGCTTAGGTTTCGGTGGAGGGTCCCCGTTCGGTGTGGGGTTAGGGTTAGGGTTAGGTCCCAGGAGGCTCCAGGAGCCGAACCCACAGCAGGGCAGTGGTCTTCCCGAAGGCCTGAGTTGAGGGCACAAGGGACCGTGCCGGTCAGGATCCGTCTTTGGCTGCCAAGGCCACACACGTCGATCGGCCCCTGTTCGAGGAGGCCTCCGGAATCCTCTCGGTCAGCTGCACACGGGCCTGGGAAACCACATGGTGAGCTTGCAGCTTCCATGCCGAGTCAGCCTGCACCGCCTCTGGACCCCAGGCGCGTGGTCTTGTCAGACTTTGGCATGGGGTCCCCATGGGGAGCGAGCCTTAGCTAGGGTTAGGGTTTGGTCCAGGGACGTCGCCAGGGCTGAATCGACTCCAGTCTCGTGATCTCCCTCGAGGGCTGAAGTGAGGGCCCATGCCAGAAGGCGGCTCCATTGCAGGGTTAGGGTTCGAGGCAGGCTTACGTTGCGGTGGAGGGTCCCGGTTCGGGGTACGGTTAGGGTTATGGTTAGGTCCCAGGAGGCTCCAGGCGCCCAACCCACAGCAGGGCAGTGTTCTCCCCGAAGGGCTGAGTGGAGGGCACAAGGGACCGTGCCGGTCAGGATCCGTCTTTGGCTGCCAAGGCCACACACGTGATTGGGCCCCTGGTCGAGGAGGCCTCCGGAATCCTCTGGGCAGCTGCAGCCGGGCCTGGGAAACGACCTGGTGAGCTTCCAGGTTCCATGCCGAGTCAGCCTGCACCTCTTCCGGACCCCAGGCGCGTGGTGTTGTCAGACGTTGGCATTGGGTCCTCTTGGGGAGAGAGCCTTAGCTAGGGTTAGGGTTCGGTCCAGGGACGTGGCCAGGGCCGAAGCGACTCCGGTCTCGTGATCTCCCTCGAGGGCTGAAGTGAGGGCCCATGCAGCAAGGCGGCTCAAGTGCAGGGTTAGGGGTCGAGGCCGGCTTAGGTTTCGGTGGAGGGTCCCCGTTCGGTGTGGGGTTAGGGTTAGGGTTAGGTCCCAGGAGGCTCCAGGCGCCGAACCCACAGCAGGGCAGTGGTCTTCCCGAAGGCCTGAGTTGAGGGCACAAGGGACCGTGCCGGTCAGGATCCGTCTTTGGCTGCCAAGGCCACACACGTCGATCGGCCCCTGTTCGAGGAGGCCTCCGGAATCCTCTCGGTCAGCTGCACACGGGCCTGGGAAACCACATGGTGAGCTTGCAGCTTCCATGCCGAGTCAGCCTGCACCGCCTCTGGACCCCAGGCGCGTGGTCTTGTCAGACTTTGGCATGGGGTCCCCATGGGGAGCGAGCCTTAGCTAGGGTTAGGGTTTGGTCCAGGGACGTCGCCAGGGCTGAATCGACTCCAGTCTCGTGATCTCCCTCGAGGGCTGAAGTGAGGGCCCATGCCAGAAGGCGGCTCCATTGCAGGGTTAGGGTTCGAGGCAGGCTTACGTTGCGGTGGAGGGTCCCGGTTCGGGGTACGGTTAGGGTTAGGGTTAGGTCCCAGGAGGCTCCAGGCGCCCAACCCACAGCAGGGCAGTGTTCTCCCCGAAGGGCTGAGTGGAGGGCACAAGGGACCGTGCCGGTCAGGATCCGTCTTTGGCTGCCAAGGCCACACACGTGATTGGGCCCCTGGTCGAGGAGGCCTCCGGAATCCTCTGGGCAGCTGCAGCCGGGCCTGGGAAACGACATGGTGAGCTTCCAGGTTCCATGCCGAGTCAGCCTGCACCTCTTCCGGACCCCAGGCGCGTGGTGTTGTCAGACGTTGGCATTGGGTCCTCTTGGGGAGAGAGCCTTAGCTAGGGTTAGGGTTCGGTCCAGGGACGTGGCCAGGGCCGAAGCGACTCCGGTCTCGTGATCTCCCTCGAGGGCTGAAGTGAGGGCCCATGCAGCAAGGCGGCTCAAGTGCAGGGTTAGTGGTCGAGGCCGGCTTAGGTTTCGGTGGAGGGTCCCCGTTTCGGTGTGGGGTTAGGGTTAGGGTTAGGTCCCAGGAGGCTCCAGGCGCCGAACCCACAGCAGGGCAGTGGTCTTCCCGAAGGCCTGAGTTGAGGGCACAAGGGACCGTGCCGGTCAGGATCCGTCTTTGGCTGCCAAGGCCACACACGTCGATCGGCCCCTGTTCGAGGAGGCCTCCGGAATCCTCTCGGTCAGCTGCACACGGGCCTGGGAAACCACATGGTGAGCTTGCAGCTTCCATGCCGAGTCAGCCTGCACCGCCTCTGGACCCCAGGCGCGTGGTCTTGTCAGACTTTGGCATGGGGTCCCCATGGGGAGGGAGCCTTAGCTAGGGTTAGGGTTTGGTCCAGGGACGTCGCCAGGGCTGAATCGACTCCAGTCTCGTGATCTCCCTCGAGGGCTGAAGTGAGGGCCCATGCCAGAAGGCGGCTCCATTGCAGGGTTAGGGTTCGAGGCAGGCTTACGTTGCGGTGGAGGGTCCCGGTTCGGGGTACGGTTAGGGTTAGGGTTAGGTCCCAGGAGGCTCCAGGCGCCCAACCCACAGCAGGGCAGTGTTCTCCCCGAAGGGCTGAGTGGAGGGCACAAGGGACCGTGCCGGTCAGGATCCGTCTTTGGCTGCCAAGGCCACACACGTGATTGGGCCCCTGGTCGAGGAGGCCTCCGGAATCCTCTGGGCAGCTGCAGCCGGGCCTGGGAAACGACATGGTGAGCTTCCAGGTTCCATGCCGAGTCAGCCTGCACCTCTTCCGGACCCCAGGCGCGTGGTGTTGTCAGACGTTGGCATTGGGTCCTCTTGGGGAGAGAGCCTTAGCTAGGGTTAGGGTTCGGTCCAGGGACGTGGCCAGGGCCGAAGCAACTCCAGTCTCGTGATCTCCCTCGAAGGCTGAAGTGAGGGCCCATGCAGCAAGGCGGCTCAAGTGCAGGGTTAGGGGTCGAGGCCGGCTTAGGTTTCGGTGGAGGGTCCCCGTTCGGTGTGGGGTTAGGGTTAGGGTTAGGTCCCAGGAGGCTCCAGGCGCCGAACCCACAGCAGGGCAGTGGTCTTCCCGAAGGCCTGAGTTGAGGGCACAAGGGACCGTGCCGGTCAGGATCCGTCTTTGGCTGCCAAGGCCACACACGTCGATCGGCCCCTGTTCGAGGAGGCCTCCGGAATCCTCTCGGTCAGCTGCACACGGGCCTGGGAAACCACATGGTGAGCTTGCAGCTTCCATGCCGAGTCAGCCTGCACCGCCTCTGGACCCCAGGCGCGTGGTCTTGTCAGACTTTGGCATGGGGTCCCCATGGGGAGCGAGCCTTAGCTAGGGTTAGGGTTTGGTCCAGGGACGTCGCCAGGGCTGAATCGACTCCAGTCTCGTGATCTCCCTCGAGGGCTGAAGTGAGGGCCCATGCCAGAAGGCGGCTCCATTGCAGGGTTAGGGTTCGAGGCAGGCTTACGTTGCGGTGGAGGGTCCCGGTTCGGGGTACGGTTAGGGTTAGGGTTAGGTCCCAGGAGGCTCCAGGCGCCCAACCCACAGCAGGGCAGTGTTCTCCCCGAAGGGCTGAGTGGAGGGCACAAGGGACCGTGCCGGTCAGGATCCGTCTTTGGCTGCCAAGGCCACACACGTGATTGGGCCCCTGGTCGAGGAGGCCTCCGGAATCCTCTGGGCAGCTGCAGCCGGGCCTGGGAAACGACATGGTGAGCTTCCAGGTTCCATGCCGAGTCAGCCTGCACCTCTTCCGGACCCCAGGCGCGTGGTGTTGTCAGACGTTGGCATTGGGTCCTCTTGGGGAGAGAGCCTTAGCTAGGGTTAGGGTTCGGTCCAGGGACGTGGCCAGGGCCGAAGCGACTCCGGTCTCGTGATCTCCCTCGAGGGCTGAAGTGAGGGCCCATGCAGCAAGGCGGCTCAAGTGCAGGGTTAGTGGTCGAGGCCGGCTTAGGTTTCGGTGGAGGGTCCCCGTTTCGGTGTGGGGTTAGGGTTAGGGTTAGGTCCCAGGAGGCTCCAGGCGCCGAACCCACAGCAGGGCAGTGGTCTTCCCGAAGGCCTGAGTTGAGGGCACAAGGGACCGTGCCGGTCAGGATCCGTCTTTGGCTGCCAAGGCCACACACGTCGATCGGCCCCTGTTCGAGGAGGCCTCCGGAATCCTCTCGGTCAGCTGCACACGGGCCTGGGAAACCACATGGTGAGCTTGCAGCTTCCATGCCGAGTCAGCCTGCACCGCCTCTGGACCCCAGGCGCGTGGTCTTGTCAGACTTTGGCATGGGGTCCCCATGGGGAGCGAGCCTTAGCTAGGGTTAGGGTTTGGTCCAGGGACGTCGCCAGGGCTGAATCGACTCCAGTCTCGTGATCTCCCTCGAGGGCTGAAGTGAGGGCCCATGCCAGAAGGCGGCTCCATTGCAGGGTTAGGGTTCGAGGCAGGCTTACGTTGCGGTGGAGGGTCCCGGTTCGGGGTACGGTTAGGGTTAGGGTTAGGTCCCAGGAGGCTCCAGGCGCCCAACCCACAGCAGGGCAGTGTTCTCCCCGAAGGGCTGAGTGGAGGGCACAAGGGACCGTGCCGGTCAGGATCCGTCTTTGGCTGCCAAGGCCACACACGTGATTGGGCCCCTGGTCGAGGAGGCCTCCGGAATCCTCTGGGCAGCTGCAGCCGGGCCTGGGAAACGACATGGTGAGCTTCCAGGTTCCATGCCGAGTCAGCCTGCACCTCTTCCGGACCCCAGGCGCGTGGTGTTGTCAGACGTTGGCATTGGGTCCTCTTGGGGAGAGAGCCTTAGCTAGGGTTAGGGTTCGGTCCAGGGACGTGGCCAGGGCCGAAGCGACTCCAGTCTCGTGATCTCCCTCGAGGGCTGAAGTGAGGGCCCATGCAGCAAGGCGGCTCAAGTGCAGGGTTAGGGGTCGAGGCCGGCTTAGGTTTCGGTGGAGGGTCCCCGTTCGGTGTGGGGTTAGGGTTAGGGTTAGGTCCCAGGAGGCTCCAGGAGCCGAACCCACAGCAGGGCAGTGGTCTTCCCGAAGGCCTGAGTTGAGGGCACAAGGGACCGTGCCGGTCAGGATCCGTCTTTGGCTGCCAAGGCCACACACGTCGATCGGCCCCTGTTCGAGGAGGCCTCCGGAATCCTCTCGGTCAGCTGCACACGGGCCTGGGAAACCACATGGTGAGCTTGCAGCTTCCATGCCGAGTCAGCCTGCACCGCCTCTGGACCCCAGGCGCGTGGTCTTGTCAGACTTTGGCATGGGGTCCCCATGGGGAGCGAGCCTTAGCTAGGGTTAGGGTTTGGTCCAGGGACGTCGCCAGGGCTGAATCGACTCCAGTCTCGTGATCTCCCTCGAGGGCTGAAGTGAGGGCCCATGCCAGAAGGCGGCTCCATTGCAGGGTTAGGGTTCGAGGCAGGCTTACGTTGCGGTGGAGGGTCCCGGTTCGGGGTACGGTTAGGGTTAGGGTTAGGTCCCAGGAGGCTCCAGGCGCCCAACCCACAGCAGGGCAGTGTTCTCCCCGAAGGGCTGAGTGGAGGGCACAAGGGACCGTGCCGGTCAGGATCCGTCTTTGGCTGCCAAGGCCACACACGTGATTGGGCCCCTGGTCGAGGAGGCCTCCGGAATCCTCTGGGCAGCTGCAGCCGGGCCTGGGAAACGACATGGTGAGCTTCCAGGTTCCATGCCGAGTCAGCCTGCACCTCTTCCGGACCCCAGGCGCGTGGTGTTGTCAGACGTTGGCATTGGGTCCTCTTGGGGAGAGAGCCTTAGCTAGGGTTAGGGTTCGGTCCAGGGACGTGGCCAGGGCCGAAGCGACTCCGGTCTCGTGATCTCCCTCGAGGGCTGAAGTGAGGGCCCATGCAGCAAGGCGGCTCAAGTGCAGGGTTAGTGGTCGAGGCCGGCTTAGGTTTCGGTGGAGGGTCCCCGTTCGGTGTGGGGTTAGGGTTAGGGTTAGGTCCCAGGAGGCTCCAGGCGCCGAACCCACAGCAGGGCAGTGGTCTTCCCGAAGGCCTGAGTTGAGGGCACAAGGGACCGTGCCGGTCAGGATCCGTCTTTGGCTGCCAAGGCCACACACGTCGATCGGCCCCTGTTCGAGGAGGCCTCCGGAATCCTCTCGGTCAGCTGCACACGGGCCTGGGAAACCACATGGTGAGCTTGCAGCTTCCATGCCGAGTCAGCCTGCACCGCCTCTGGACCCCAGGCGCGTGGTCTTGTCAGACTTTGGCATGGGGTCCCCATGGGGAGCGAGCCTTAGCTAGGGTTAGGGTTTGGTCCAGGGACGTCGCCAGGGCTGAATCGACTCCAGTCTCGTGATCTCCCTCGAGGGCTGAAGTGAGGGCCCATGCCAGAAGGCGGCTCCATTGCAGGGTTAGGGTTCGAGGCAGGCTTACGTTGCGGTGGAGGGTCCCGGTTCGGGGTACGGTTAGGGTTAGGGTTAGGTCCCAGGAGGCTCCAGGCGCCCAACCCACAGCAGGGCAGTGTTCTCCCCGAAGGGCTGAGTGGAGGGCACAAGGGACCGTGCCGGTCAGGATCCGTCTTTGGCTGCCAAGGCCACACACGTGATTGGGCCCCTGGTCGAGGAGGCCTCCGGAATCCTCTGGGCAGCTGCAGCCGGGCCTGGGAAACGACATGGTGAGCTTCCAGGTTCCATGCCGAGTCAGCCTGCACCTCTTCCGGACCCCAGGCGCGTGGTGTTGTCAGACGTTGGCATTGGGTCCTCTTGGGGAGAGAGCCTTAGCTAGGGTTAGGGTTCGGTCCAGGGACGTGGCCAGGGCCGAAGCGACTCCGGTCTCGTGATCTCCCTCGAGGGCTGAAGTGAGGGCCCATGCAGCAAGGTGGCTCAAGTGCAGGGTTAGGGGTCGAGGCCGGCTTAGGTTTCGGTGGAGGGTCCCCGTTTCGGTGTGGGGTTAGGGTTAGGGTTAGGTCCCAGGAGGCTCCAGGCGCCGAACCCACAGCAGGGCAGTGGTCTTCCCGAAGGCCTGAGTTGAGGGCACAAGGGACCGTGCCGGTCAGGATCCGTCTTTGGCTGCCAAGGCCACACACGTCGATCGGCCCCTGTTCGAGGAGGCCTCCGGAATCCTCTCGGTCAGCTGCACACGGGCCTGGGAAACCACATGGTGAGCTTGCAGCTTCCATGCCGAGTCAGCCTGCACCGCCTCTGGACCCCAGGCGCGTGGTCTTGTCAGACTTTGGCATGGGGTCCCCATGGGGAGCGAGCCTTAGCTAGGGTTAGGGTTTGGTCCAGGGACGTCGCCAGGGCTGAATCGACTCCAGTCTCGTGATCTCCCTCGAGGGCTGAAGTGAGGGCCCATGCCAGAAGGCGGCTCCATTGCAGGGTTAGGGTTCGAGGCAGGCTTACGTTGCGGTGGAGGGTCCCGGTTCGGGGTACGGTTAGGGTTAGGGTTAGGTCCCAGGAGGCTCCAGGCGCCCAACCCACAGCAGGGCAGTGTTCTCCCCGAAGGGCTGAGTGGAGGGCACAAGGGACCGTGCCGGTCAGGATCCGTCTTTGGCTGCCAAGGCCACACACGTGATTGGGCCCCTGGTCGAGGAGGCCTCCGGAATCCTCTGGGCAGCTGCAGCCGGGCCTGGGAAACGACATGGTGAGCTTCCAGGTTCCATGCCGAGTCAGCCTGCACCTCTTCCGGACCCCAGGCGCGTGGCGTTGTCAGACGTTGGCATTGGGTCCTCTTGGGGAGAGAGCCTTAGCTAGGGTTAGGGTTCGGTCCAGGGACGTGGCCAGGGCCGAAGCGACTCCGGTCTCGTGATCTCCCTCGAGGGCTGAAGTGAGGGCCCATGCAGCAAGGCGGCTCAAGTGCAGGGTTAGGGGTCGAGGCCGGCTTAGGTTTCGGTGGAGGGTCCCCGTTCGGTGTGGGGTTAGGGTTAGGGTTAGGTCCCAGGAGGCTCCAGGCGCCGAACCCACAGCAGGGCAGTGGTCTTCCCGAAGGCCTGAGTTGAGGGCACAAGGGACCGTGCCGGTCAGGATCCGTCTTTGGCTGCCAAGGCCACACACGTCGATCGGCCCCTGTTCGAGGAGGCCTCCGGAATCCTCTCGGTCAGCTGCACACGGGCCTGGGAAACCACATGGTGAGCTTGCAGCTTCCATGCCGAGTCAGCCTGCACCGCCTCTGGACCCCAGGCGCGTGGTCTTGTCAGACTTTGGCATGGGGTCCCCATGGGGAGCGAGCCTTAGCTAGGGTTAGGGTTTGGTCCAGGGACGTCGCCAGGGCTGAATCGACTCCAGTCTCGTGATCTCCCTCGAGGGCTGAAGTGAGGGCCCATGCCAGAAGGCGGCTCCATTGCAGGGTTAGGGTTCGAGGCAGGCTTACGTTGCGGTGGAGGGTCCCGGTTCGGGGTACGGTTAGGGTTAGGGTTAGGTCCCAGGAGGCTCCAGGCGCCCAACCCACAGCAGGGCAGTGTTCTCCCCGAAGGGCTGAGTGGAGGGCACAAGGGACCGTGCCGGTCAGGATCCGTCTTTGGCTGCCAAGGCCACACACGTGATTGGGCCCCTGGTCGAGGAGGCCTCCGGAATCCTCTGGGCAGCTGCAGCCGGGCCTGGGAAACGACATGGTGAGCTTCCAGGTTCCATGCCGAGTCAGCCTGCACCTCTTCCGGACCCCAGGCGCGTGGCGTTGTCAGACGTTGGCATTGGGTCCTCTTGGGGAGAGAGCCTTAGCTAGGGTTAGGGTTCGGTCCAGGGACGTGGCCAGGGCCGAAGCGACTCCGGTCTCGTGATCTCCCTCGAGGGCTGAAGTGAGGGCCCATGCAGCAAGGCGGCTCAAGTGCAGGGTTAGGGGTCGAGGCCGGCTTAGGTTTCGGTGGAGGGTCCCCGTTCGGTGTGGGGTTAGGGTTAGGGTTAGGTCCCAGGAGGCTCCAGGCGCCGAACCCACAGCAGGGCAGTGGTCTTCCCGAAGGCCTGAGTTGAGGGCACAAGGGACCGTGCCGGTCAGGATCCGTCTTTGGCTGCCAAGGCCACACACGTCGATCGGCCCCTGTTCGAGGAGGCCTCCGGAATCCTCTCGGTCAGCTGCACACGGGCCTGGGAAACCACATGGTGAGCTTGCAGCTTCCATGCCGAGTCAGCCTGCACCGCCTCTGGACCCCAGGCGCGTGGTCTTGTCAGACTTTGGCATGGGGTCCCCATGGGGAGCGAGCCTTAGCTAGGGTTAGGGTTTGGTCCAGGGACGTCGCCAGGGCTGAATCGACTCCAGTCTCGTGATCTCCCTCGAGGGCTGAAGTGAGGGCCCATGCCAGAAGGCGGCTCCATTGCAGGGTTAGGGTTCGAGGCAGGCTTACGTTGCGGTGGAGGGTCCCGGTTCGGGGTACGGTTAGGGTTAGGGTTAGGTCCCAGGAGGCTCCAGGCGCCCAACCCACAGCAGGGCAGTGTTCTCCCCGAAGGGCTGAGTGGAGGGCACAAGGGACCGTGCCGGTCAGGATCCGTCTTTGGCTGCCAAGGCCACACACGTGATTGGGCCCCTGGTCGAGGAGGCCTCCGGAATCCTCTGGGCAGCTGCAGCCGGGCCTGGGAAACGACATGGTGAGCTTCCAGGTTCCATGCCGAGTCAGCCTGCACCTCTTCCGGACCCCAGGCGCGTGGTGTTGTCAGACGTTGGCATTGGGTCCTCTTGGGGAGAGAGCCTTAGCTAGGGTTAGGGTTCGGTCCAGGGACGTGGCCAGGGCCGAAGCGACTCCGGTCTCGTGATCTCCCTCGAGGGCTGAAGTGAGGGCCCATGCAGCAAGGCGGCTCAAGTGCAGGGTTAGTGGTCGAGGCCGGCTTAGGTTTCGGTGGAGGGTCCCCGTTCGGTGTGGGGTTAGGGTTAGGGTTAGGTCCCAGGAGGCTCCAGGCGCCGAACCCACAGCAGGGCAGTGGTCTTCCCGAAGGCCTGAGTTGAGGGCACAAGGGACCGTGCCGGTCAGGATCCGTCTTTGGCTGCCAAGGCCACACACGTCGATCGGCCCCTGTTCGAGGAGGCCTCCGGAATCCTCTCGGTCAGCTGCACACGGGCCTGGGAAACCACATGGTGAGCTTGCAGCTTCCATGCCGAGTCAGCCTGCACCGCCTCTGGACCCCAGGCGCGTGGTCTTGTCAGACTTTGGCATGGGGTCCCCATGGGGAGCGAGCCTTAGCTAGGGTTAGGGTTTGGTCCAGGGACGTCGCCAGGGCTGAATCGACTCCAGTCTCGTGATCTCCCTCGAGGGCTGAAGTGAGGGCCCATGCCAGAAGGCGGCTCCATTGCAGGGTTAGGGTTCGAGGCAGGCTTACGTTGCGGTGGAGGGTCCCGGTTCGGGGTACGGTTAGGGTTAGGGTTAGGTCCCAGGAGGCTCCAGGCGCCCAACCCACAGCAGGGCAGTGTTCTCCCCGAAGGGCTGAGTGGAGGGCACAAGGGACCGTGCCGGTCAGGATCCGTCTTTGGCTGCCAAGGCCACACACGTGATTGGGCCCCTGGTCGAGGAGGCCTCCGGAATCCTCTGGGCAGCTGCAGCCGGGCCTGGGAAACGACATGGTGAGCTTCCAGGTTCCATGCCGAGTCAGCCTGCACCTCTTCCGGACCCCAGGCGCGTGGTGTTGTCAGACGTTGGCATTGGGTCCTCTTGGGGAGAGAGCCTTAGCTAGGGTTAGGGTTCGGTCCAGGGACGTGGCCAGGGCCGAAGCGACTCCGGTCTCGTGATCTCCCTCGAGGGCTGAAGTGAGGGCCCATGCAACAAGGCGGCTCAAGTGCAGGGTTAGTGGTCGAGGCCGGCTTAGGTTTCGGTGGAGGGTCCCCGTTTCGGTGTGGGGTTAGGGTTAGGGTTAGGTCCCAGGAGGCTCCAGGCGCCGAACCCACAGCAGGGCAGTGGTCTTCCCGAAGGCCTGAGTTGAGGGCACAAGGGACCGTGCCGGTCAGGATCCATCTTTGGCTGCCAAGGCCACACACGTCAATCGGCCCCTGTTCGAGGAGGCCTCCGGAATCCTCTCGGTCAGCTGCACACGGGCCTGGGAAACCACATGGTGAGCTTGCAGCTTCCATGCCGAGTCAGCCTGCACCGCCTCTGGACCCCAGGCGCGTGGTCTTGTCAGACTTTGGCATGGGGTCCCCATGGGGAGCGAGCCTTAGCTAGGGTTAGGGTTTGGTCCAGGGACGTCGCCAGGGCTGAATCGACTCCAGTCTCGTGATCTCCCTCGAGGGCTGAAATGAGGGCCCATGCCAGAAGGCGGCTCCATTGCAGGGTTAGGGTTCGAGGCAGGCTTACGTTGCGGTGGAGGGTCCCGGTTCGGGGTACGGTTAGGGTTAGGGTTAGGTCCCAGGAGGCTCCAGGCGCCCAACCCACAGCAGGGCAGTGTTCTCCCCGAAGGGCTGAGTGGAGGGCACAAGGGACCGTGCCGGTCAGGATCCGTCTTTGGCTGCCAAGGCCACACACGTGATTGGGCCCCTGGTCGAGGAGGCCTCCGGAATCCTCTGGGCAGCTGCAGCCGGGCCTGGGAAACGACATGGTGAGCTTCCAGGTTCCATGCCGAGTCAGCCTGCACCTCTTCCGGACCCCAGGCGCGTGGTGTTGTCAGACGTTGGCATTGGGTCCTCTTGGGGAGAGAGCCTTAGCTAGGGTTAGGGTTCGGTCCAGGGACGTGGCCAGGGCCGAAGCGACTCCGGTCTCGTGATCTCCCTCGAGGGCTGAAGTGAGGGCCCATGCAGCAAGGCGGCTCAAGTGCAGGGTTAGTGGTCGAGGCCGGCTTAGGTTTCGGTGGAGGGTCCCCGTTTCGGTGTGGGGTTAGGGTTAGGGTTAGGTCCCAGGAGGCTCCAGGCGCCGAACCCACAGCAGGGCAGTGGTCTTCCCGAAGGCCTGAGTTGAGGGCACAAGGGACCGTGCCGGTCAGGATCCGTCTTTGGCTGCCAAGGCCACACACGTCGATCGGCCCCTGTTCGAGGAGGCCTCCGGAATCCTCTCGGTCAGCTGCACACGGGCCTGGGAAACCACATGGTGTGCTTGCAGCTTCCATGCCGAGTCAGCCTGCACCGCCTCTGGACCCCAGGCGCGTGGTCTTGTCAGACTTTGGCATGGGGTCCCCATGGGGAGCGAGCCTTAGCTAGGGTTAGGGTTTGGTCCAGGGACGTCGCCAGGGCTGAATCGACTCCAGTCTCGTGATCTCCCTCGAGGGCTGAAGTGAGGGCCCATGCCAGAAGGCGGCTCCATTGCAGGGTTAGGGTTCGAGGCAGGCTTACGTTGCGGTGGAGGGTCCCGGTTCGGGGTACGCTTAGGGTTAGGGTTAGGTCCCAGGAGGCTCCAGGCGCCCAACCCACAGCAGGGCAGTGTTCTCCCCGAAGGGCTGAGTGGAGGGCACAAGGGACCGTGCCGGTCAGGATCCGTCTTTGGCTGCCAAGGCCACACACGTGATTGGGCCCCTGGTCGAGGAGGCCTCCGGAATCCTCTGGGCAGCTGCAGCCGGGCCTGGGAAACGACATGGTGAGCTTCCAGGTTCCATGCCGAGTCAGCCTGCACCTCTTCCGGACCCCAGGCGCGTGGTGTTGTCAGACGTTGGCATTGGGTCCTCTTGGGGAGAGAGCCTTAGCTAGGGTTAGGGTTCGGTCCAGGGACGTGGCCAGGGCCGAAGCGACTCCGGTCTCGTGATCTCCCTCGAGGGCTGAAGTGAGGGCCCATGCAGCAAGGTGGCTCAAGTGCAGGGTTAGGGGTCGAGGCCGGCTTAGGTTTCGGTGGAGGGTCCCCGTTTCGGTGTGGGGTTAGGGTTAGGGTTAGGTCCCAGGAGGCTCCAGGCGCCGAACCCACAGCAGGGCAGTGGTCTTCCCGAAGGCCTGAGTTGAGGGCACAAGGGACCGTGCCGGTCAGGATCCGTCTTTGGCTGCCAAGGCCACAGACGTCGATCGGCCCCTGTTCGAGGAGGCCTCCGGAATCCTCTCGGTCAGCTGCACACGGGCCTGGGAAACCACATGGTGAGCTTGCAGCTTCCATGCCGAGTCAGCCTGCACCGCCTCTGGACCCCAGGCGCGTGGTCTTGTCAGACTTTGGCATGGGGTCCCCATGGGGAGCGAGCCTTAGCTAGGGTTAGGGTTTGGTCCAGGGACGTCGCCAGGGCTGAATCGACTCCAGTCTCGTGATATCCCTCGAGGGCTGAAGTGAGGGCCCATGCCAGAAGGCGGCTCCATTGCAGGGTTAGGGTTCGAGGCAGGCTTACGTTGCGGTGGAGGGTCCCGGTTCGGGGTACGGTTAGGGTTAGGGTTAGGTCCCAGGAGGCTCCAGGCGCCCAACCCACAGCAGGGCAGTGTTCTCCCCGAAGGGCTGAGTGGAGGGCACAAGGGACCGTGCCGGTCAGGATCCGTCTTTGGCTGCCAAGGCCACACACGTGATTGGGCCCCTGGTCGAGGAGGCCTCCGGAATCCTCTGGGCAGCTGCAGCCGGGCCTGGGAAACGACATGGTGAGCTTCCAGGTTCCATGCCGAGTCAGCCTGCACCTCTTCCGGACCCCAGGCGCGTGGTGTTGTCAGACGTTGGCATTGGGTCCTCTTGGGGAGAGAGCCTTAGCTAGGGTTAGGGTTCGGTCCAGGGACGTGGCCAGGGCCGAAGCGACTCCGGTCTCGTGATCTCCCTCGAGGGCTGAAGTGAGGGCCCATGCAGCAAGGCGGCTCAAGTGCAGGGTTAGGGGTCGAGGCCGGCTTAGGTTTCGGTGGAGGGTCCCCGTTCGGTGTGGGGTTAGGGTTAGGGTTAGGTCCCAGGAGGCTCCAGGCGCCCAACCCACAGCAGGGCAGTGGTCTTCCCGAAGCCCTGAGTTGAGGGCACAAGGGACCGTGCCGGTCAGGATCCGTCTTTGGCTGCCAAGGCCACACACGTCGATCGGCCCCTGTTCGAGGAGGCCTCCGGAATCCTCTCGGTCAGCTGCACACGGGCCTGGGAAACCACATGGTGAGCTTGCAGCTTCCATGCCGAGTCAGCCTGCACCGCCTCTGGACCCCAGGCGCGTGGTCTTGTCAGACTTTGGCATGGGGTCCCCATGGGGAGCGAGCCTTAGCTAGGGTTAGGGTTTGGTCCAGGGACGTCGCCAGGGCTGAATCGACTCCAGTCTCGTGATCTCCCTCGAGGGCTGAAGTGAGGGCCCATGCCAGAAGGCGGCTCCATTGCAGGGTTAGGGTTCGAGGCAGGCTTACGTTGCGGTGGAGGGTCCCGGTTCGGGGTACGGTTAGGGTTAGGGTTAGGTCCCAGGAGGCTCCAGGCGCCCAACCCACAGCAGGGCAGTGTTCTCCCCGAAGGGCTGAGTGGAGGGCACAAGGGACCGTGCCGGTCAGGATCCGTCTTTGGCTGCCAAGGCCACACACGTGATTGGGCCCCTGGTCGAGGAGGCTTCCGGAATCCTCTGGGCAGCTGCAGCCGGGCCTGGGAAACGACCTGGTGAGCTTCCAGGTTCCATGCCGAGTCAGCCTGCACCTCTTCCGGACCCCAGGCGCGTGGTGTTGTCAGACGTTGGCATTGGGTCCTCTTGGGGAGAGAGCCTTAGCTAGGGTTAGGGTTCGGTCCAGGGACGTGGCCAGGGCCGAAGCGACTCCGGTCTCGTGATCTCCCTCGAGGGCTGAAGTGAGGGCCCATGCAGCAAGGCGGCTCAAGTGCAGGGTTAGGGGTCGAGGCCGGCTTAGGTTTCGGTGGAGGGTCCCCGTTCGGTGTGGGGTTAGGGTTAGGGTTAGGTCCCAGGAGGCTCCAGGCGCCGAACCCACAGCAGGGCAGTGGTCTTCCCGAAGGCCTGAGTTGAGGGCACAAGGGACCGTGCCGGTCAGGATCCGTCTTTGGCTGCCAAGGCCACAGACGTCGATCGGCCCCTGTTCGAGGAGGCCTCCGGAATCCTCTCGGTCAGCTGCACACGGGCCTGGGAAACCACATGGTGAGCTTGCAGCTTCCATGCCGAGTCAGCCTGCACCGCCTCTGGACCCCAGGCGCGTGGTCTTGTCAGACTTTGGCATGGGGTCCCCATGGGGAGCGAGCCTTAGCTAGGGTTAGGGTTTGGTCCAGGGACGTCGCCAGGGCTGAATCGACTCCAGTCTCGTGATATCCCTCGAGGGCTGAAGTGAGGGCCCATGCCAGAAGGCGGCTCCATTGCAGGGTTAGGGTTCGAGGCAGGCTTACGTTGCGGTGGAGGGTCCCGGTTCGGGGTACGGTTAGGGTTAGGGTTAGGTCCCAGGAGGCTCCAGGCGCCCAACCCACAGCAGGGCAGTGTTCTCCCCGAAGGGCTGAGTGGAGGGCACAAGGGACCGTGCCGGTCAGGATCCGTCTTTGGCTGCCAAGGCCACACACGTGATTGGGCCCCTGGTCGAGGAGGCCTCCGGAATCCTCTGGGCAGCTGCAGCCGGGCCTGGGAAACGACATGGTGAGCTTCCAGGTTCCATGCCGAGTCAGCCTGCACCTCTTCCGGACCCCAGGCGCGTGGTGTTGTCAGACGTTGGCATTGGGTCCTCTTGGGGAGAGAGCCTTAGCTAGGGTTAGGGTTCGGTCCAGGGACGTGGCCAGGGCCGAAGCGACTCCTGTCTCGTGATCTCCCTCGAGGGCTGAAGTGAGGGCCCATGCAGCAAGGCGGCTCAAGTGCAGGGTTAGGGGTCGAGGCCGGCTTAGGTTTCGGTGGAGGGTCCCCGTTCGGTGTGGGGTTAGGGTTAGGGTTAGGTCCCAGGAGGCTCCAGGCGCCCAACCCACAGCAGGGCAGTGGTCTTCCCGAAGGCCTGAGTTGAGGGCACAAGGGACCGTGCCGGTCAGGATCCGTCTTTGGCTGCCAAGGCCACACACGTCGATCGGCCCCTGTTCGAGGAGGCCTCCGGAATCCTCTCGGTCAGCTGCACACGGGCCTGGGAAACCACATGGTGAGCTTGCAGCTTCCATGCCGAGTCAGCCTGCACCGCCTCTGGACCCCAGGCGCGTGGTCTTGTCAGACTTTGGCATGGGGTCCCCATGGGGAGCGAGCCTTAGCTAGGGTTAGGGTTTGGTCCAGGGACGTCGCCAGGGCTGAATCGACTCCAGTCTCGTGATCTCCCTCGAGGGCTGAAGTGAGGGCCCATGCCAGAAGGCGGCTCCATTGCAGGGTTAGGGTTCGAGGCAGGCTTACGTTGCGGTGGAGGGTCCCGGTTCGGGGTACGGTTAGGGTTAGGGTTAGGTCCCAGGAGGCTCCAGGCGCCCAACCCACAGCAGGGCAGTGTTCTCCCCGAAGGGCTGAGTGGAGGGCACAAGGGACCGTGCCGGTCAGGATCCGTCTTTGGCTGCCAAGGCCACACACGTGATTGGGCCCCTGGTCGAGGAGGCTTCCGGAATCCTCTGGGCAGCTGCAGCCGGGCCTGGGAAACGACCTGGTGAGCTTCCAGGTTCCATGCCGAGTCAGCCTGCACCTCTTCCGGACCCCAGGCGCGTGGTGTTGTCAGACGTTGGCATTGGGTCCTCTTGGGGAGAGAGCCTTAGCTAGGGTTAGGGTTCGGTCCAGGGACGTGGCCAGGGCCGAAGCGACTCCGGTCTCGTGATCTCCCTCGAGGGCTGAAGTGAGGGCCCATGCAGCAAGGCGGCTCAAGTGCAGGGTTAGGGGTCGAGGCCGGCTTAGGTTTCGGTGGAGGGTCCCCGTTCGGTGTGGGGTTAGGGTTAGGGTTAGGTCCCAGGAGGCTCCAGGCGCCGAACCCACAGCAGGGCAGTGGTCTTCCCGAAGGCCTGAGTTGAGGGCACAAGGGACCGTGCCGGTCAGGATCCGTCTTTGGCTGCCAAGGCCACACACGTCGATCGGCCCCTGTTCGAGGAGGCCTCCGGAATCCTCTCGGTCAGCTGCACACGGGCCTGGGAAACCACATGGTGAGCTTGCAGCTTCCATGCCGAGTCAGCCTGCACCGCCTCTGGACCCCAGGCGCGTGGTCTTGTCAGACTTTGGCATGGGGTCCCCATGGGGAGCGAGCCTTAGCTAGGGTTAGGGTTTGGTCCAGGGACGTCGCCAGGGCTGAATCGACTCCAGTCTCGTGATCTCCCTCGAGGGCTGAAGTGAGGGCCCATGCCAGAAGGCGGCTCCATTGCAGGGTTAGGGTTCGAGGCAGGCTTACGTTGCGGTGGAGGGTCCCGGTTCGGGGTACGGTTAGGGTTAGGGTTAGGTCCCAGGAGGCTCCAGGCGCCCAACCCACAGCAGGGCAGTGTTCTCCCCGAAGGGCTGAGTGGAGGGCACAAGGGACCGTGCCGGTCAGGATCCGTCTTTGGCTGCCAAGGCCACACACGTGATTGGGCCCCTGGTCGAGGAGGCCTCCGGAATCCTCTGGGCAGCTGCAGCCGGGCCTGGGAAACGACATGGTGAGCTTCCAGGTTCCATGCCGAGTCAGCCTGCACCTCTTCCGGACCCCAGGCGCGTGGTGTTGTCAGACGTTGGCATTGGGTCCTCTTGGGGAGAGAGCCTTAGCTAGGGTTAGGGTTCGGTCCAGGGACGTGGCCAGGGCCGAAGCGACTCCGGTCTCGTGATCTCCCTCGAGGGCTGAAGTGAGGGCCCATGCAGCAAGGCGGCTCAAGTGCAGGGTTAGTGGTCGAGGCCGGCTTAGGTTTCGGTGGAGGGTCCCCGTTTCGGTGTGGGGTTAGGGTTAGGGTTAGGTCCCAGGAGGCTCCAGGCGCCGAACCCACAGCAGGGCAGTGGTCTTCCCGAAGGCCTGAGTTGAGGGCACAAGGGACCGTGCCGGTCAGGATCCGTCTTTGGCTGCCAAGGCCACACACGTCGATCGGCCCCTGTTCGAGGAGGCCTCCGGAATCCTCTCGGTCAGCTGCACACGGGCCTGGGAAACCACATGGTGAGCTTGCAGCTTCCATGCCGAGTCAGCCTGCACCGCCTCTGGACCCCAGGCGCGTGGTCTTGTCAGACTTTGGCATGGGGTCCCCATGGGGAGGGAGCCTTAGCTAGGGTTAGGGTTTGGTCCAGGGACGTCGCCAGGGCTGAATCGACTCCAGTCTCGTGATCTCCCTCGAGGGCTGAAGTGAGGGCCCATGCCAGAAGGCGGCTCCATTGCAGGGTTAGGGTTCGAGGCAGGCTTACGTTGCGGTGGAGGGTCCCGGTTCGGGGTACGGTTAGGGTTAGGGTTAGGTCCCAGGAGGCTCCAGGCGCCCAACCCACAGCAGGGCAGTGTTCTCCCCGAAGGGCTGAGTGGAGGGCACAAGGGACCGTGCCGGTCAGGATCCGTCTTTGGCTGCCAAGGCCACACACGTGATTGGGCCCCTGGTCGAGGAGGCCTCCGGAATCCTCTGGGCAGCTGCAGCCGGGCCTGGGAAACGACATGGTGAGCTTCCAGGTTCCATGCCGAGTCAGCCTGCACCTCTTCCGGACCCCAGGCGCGTGGTGTTGTCAGACGTTGGCATTGGGTCCTCTTGGGGAGAGAGCCTTAGCTAGGGTTAGGGTTCGGTCCAGGGACGTGGCCAGGGCCGAAGCGACTCCGGTCTCGTGATCTCCCTCGAGGGCTGAAGTGAGGGCCCATGCAGCAAGGCGGCTCAAGTGCAGGGTTAGGGGTCGAGGCCGGCTTAGGTTTCGGTGGAGGGTCCCCGTTCGGTGTGGGGTTAGGGTTAGGGTTAGGTCCCAGGAGGCTCCAGGCGCCCAACCCACAGCAGGGCAGTGGTCTTCCCGAAGCCCTGAGTTGAGGGCACAAGGGACCGTGCCGGTCAGGATCCGTCTTTGGCTGCCAAGGCCACACACGTCGATCGGCCCCTGTTCGAGGAGGCCTCCGGAATCCTCTCGGTCAGCTGCACACGGGCCTGGGAAACCACATGGTGAGCTTGCAGCTTCCATGCCGAGTCAGCCTGCACCGCCTCTGGACCCCAGGCGCGTGGTCTTGTCAGACTTTGGCATGGGGTCCCCATGGGGAGCGAGCCTTAGCTAGGGTTAGGGTTTGGTCCAGGGACGTCGCCAGGGCTGAATCGACTCCAGTCTCGTGATCTCCCTCGAGGGCTGAAGTGAGGGCCCATGCCAGAAGGCGGCTCCATTGCAGGGTTAGGGTTCGAGGCAGGCTTACGTTGCGGTGGAGGGTCCCGGTTCGGGGTACGCTTAGGGTTAGGGTTAGGTCCCAGGAGGCTCCAGGCGCCCAACCCACAGCAGGGCAGTGTTCTCCCCGAAGGGCTGAGTGGAGGGCACAAGGGACCGTGCCGGTCAGGATCCGTCTTTGGCTGCCAAGGCCACACACGTGATTGGGCCCCTGGTCGAGGAGGCCTCCGGAATCCTCTGGGCAGCTGCAGCCGGGCCTGGGAAACGACCTGGTGAGCTTCCAGGTTCCATGCCGAGTCAGCCTGCACCTCTTCCGGACCCCAGGCGCGTGGTGTTGTCAGACGTTGGCATTGGGTCCTCTTGGGGAGAGAGCCTTAGCTAGGGTTAGGGTTCGGTCCAGGGACGTGGCCAGGGCCGAAGCGACTCCGGTCTCGTGATCTCCCTCGAGGGCTGAAGTGAGGGCCCATGCAGCAAGGCGGCTCAAGTGCAGGGTTAGGGGTCGAGGCCGGCTTAGGTTTCGGTGGAGGGTCCCCGTTCGGTGTGGGGTTAGGGTTAGGGTTAGGTCCCAGGAGGCTCCAGGCGCCGAACCCACAGCAGGGCAGTGGTCTTCCCGAAGGCCTGAGTTGAGGGCACAAGGGACCGTGCCGGTCAGGATCCGTCTTTGGCTGCCAAGGCCACACACGTCGATCGGCCCCTGTTCGAGGAGGCCTCCGGAATCCTCTCGGTCAGCTGCACACGGGCCTGGGAAACCACATGGTGAGCTTGCAGCTTCCATGCCGAGTCAGCCTGCACCGCCTCTGGACCCCAGGCGCGTGGTCTTGTCAGACTTTGGCATGGGGTCCCCATGGGGAGCGAGCCTTAGCTAGGGTTAGGGTTTGGTCCAGGGACGTCGCCAGGGCTGAATCGACTCCAGTCTCGTGATCTCCCTCGAGGGCTGAAGTGAGGGCCCATGCCAGAAGGCGGCTCCATTGCAGGGTTAGGGTTCGAGGCAGGCTTACGTTGCGGTGGAGGGTCCCGGTTCGGGGTACGGTTAGGGTTAGGGTTAGGTCCCAGGAGGCTCCAGGCGCCCAACCCACAGCAGGGCAGTGTTCTCCCCGAAGGGCTGAGTGGAGGGCACAAGGGACCGTGCCGGTCAGGATCCGTCTTTGGCTGCCAAGGCCACACACGTGATTGGGCCCCTGGTCGAGGAGGCCTCCGGAATCCTCTGGGCAGCTGCAGCCGGGCCTGGGAAACGACATGGTGAGCTTCCAGGTTCCATGCCGAGTCAGCCTGCACCTCTTCCGGACCCCAGGCGCGTGGTGTTGTCAGACGTTGGCATTGGGTCCTCTTGGGGAGAGAGCCTTAGCTAGGGTTAGGGTTCGGTCCAGGGACGTGGCCAGGGCCGAAGCGACTCCGGTCTCGTGATCTCCCTCGAGGGCTGAAGTGAGGGCCCATGCAGCAAGGCGGCTCAAGTGCAGGGTTAGTGGTCGAGGCCGGCTTAGGTTTCGGTGGAGGGTCCCCGTTTCGGTGTGGGGTTAGGGTTAGGGTTAGGTCCCAGGAGGCTCCAGGCGCCGAACCCACAGCAGGGCAGTGGTCTTCCCGAAGGCCTGAGTTGAGGGCACAAGGGACCGTGCCGGTCAGGATCCGTCTTTGGCTGCCAAGGCCACACACGTCGATCGGCCCCTGTTCGAGGAGGCCTCCGGAATCCTCTCGGTCAGCTGCACACGGGCCTGGGAAACCACATGGTGAGCTTGCAGCTTCCATGCCGAGTCAGCCTGCACCGCCTCTGGACCCCAGGCGCGTGGTCTTGTCAGACTTTGGCATGGGGTCCCCATGGGGAGGGAGCCTTAGCTAGGGTTAGGGTTTGGTCCAGGGACGTCGCCAGGGCTGAATCGACTCCAGTCTCGTGATCTCCCTCGAGGGCTGAAGTGAGGGCCCATGCCAGAAGGCGGCTCCATTGCAGGGTTAGGGTTCGAGGCAGGCTTACGTTGCGGTGGAGGGTCCCGGTTCGGGGTACGGTTAGGGTTAGGGTTAGGTCCCAGGAGGCTCCAGGCGCCCAACCCACAGCAGGGCAGTGTTCTCCCCGAAGGGCTGAGTGGAGGGCACAAGGGACCGTGCCGGTCAGGATCCGTCTTTGGCTGCCAAGGCCACACACGTGATTGGGCCCCTGGTCGAGGAGGCCTCCGGAATCCTCTGGGCAGCTGCAGCCGGGCCTGGGAAACGACATGGTGAGCTTCCAGGTTCCATGCCGAGTCAGCCTGCACCTCTTCCGGACCCCAGGCGCGTGGTGTTGTCAGACGTTGGCATTGGGTCCTCTTGGGGAGAGAGCCTTAGCTAGGGTTAGGGTTCGGTCCAGGGACGTGGCCAGGGCCGAAGCGACTCCAGTCTCGTGATCTCCCTCGAGGGCTGAAGTGAGGGCCCATGCAGCAAGGCGGCTCAAGTGCAGGGTTAGGGGTCGAGGCCGGCTTAGGTTTCGGTGGAGGGTCCCCGTTCGGTGTGGGGTTAGGGTTAGGGTTAGGTCCCAGGAGGCTCCAGGAGCCGAACCCACAGCAGGGCAGTGGTCTTCCCGAAGGCCTGAGTTGAGGGCACAAGGGACCGTGCCGGTCAGGATCCGTCTTTGGCTGCCAAGGCCACACACGTCGATCGGCCCCTGTTCGAGGAGGCCTCCGGAATCCTCTCGGTCAGCTGCACACGGGCCTGGGAAACCACATGGTGAGCTTGCAGCTTCCATGCCGAGTCAGCCTGCACCGCCTCTGGACCCCAGGCGCGTGGTCTTGTCAGACTTTGGCATGGGGTCCCCATGGGGAGCGAGCCTTAGCTAGGGTTAGGGTTTGGTCCAGGGACGTCGCCAGGGCTGAATCGACTCCAGTCTCGTGATCTCCCTCGAGGGCTGAAGTGAGGGCCCATGCCAGAAGGCGGCTCCATTGCAGGGTTAGGGTTCGAGGCAGGCTTACGTTGCGGTGGAGGGTCCCGGTTCGGGGTACGCTTAGGGTTAGGGTTAGGTCCCAGGAGGCTCCAGGCGCCCAACCCACAGCAGGGCAGTGTTCTCCCCGAAGGGCTGAGTGGAGGGCACAAGGGACCGTGCCGGTCAGGATCCGTCTTTGGCTGCCAAGGCCACACACGTGATTGGGCCCCTGGTCGAGGAGGCCTCCGGAATCCTCTGGGCAGCTGCAGCCGGGCCTGGGAAACGACATGGTGAGCTTCCAGGTTCCATGCCGAGTCAGCCTGCACCTCTTCCGGACCCCAGGCGCGTGGTGTTGTCAGACGTTGGCATTGGGTCCTCTTGGGGAGAGAGCCTTAGCTAGGGTTAGGGTTCGGTCCAGGGACGTGGCCAGGGCCGAAGCGACTCCGGTCTCGTGATCTCCCTCGAGGGCTGAAGTGAGGGCCCATGCAGCAAGGCGGCTCAAGTGCAGGGTTAGTGGTCGAGGCCGGCTTAGGTTTCGGTGGAGGGTCCCCGTTTCGGTGTGGGGTTAGGGTTAGGGTTAGGTCCCAGGAGGCTCCAGGCGCCGAACCCACAGCAGGGCAGTGGTCTTCCCGAAGGCCTGAGTTGAGGGCACAAGGGACCGTGCCGGTCAGGATCCGTCTTTGGCTGCCAAGGCCACACACGTCGATCGGCCCCTGTTCGAGGAGGCCTCCGGAATCCTCTCGGTCAGCTGCACACGGGCCTGGGAAACCACATGGTGAGCTTGCAGCTTCCATGCCGAGTCAGCCTGCACCGCCTCTGGACCCCAGGCGCGTGGTCTTGTCAGACTTTGGCATGGGGTCCCCATGGGGAGCGAGCCTTAGCTAGGGTTAGGGTTTGGTCCAGGGACGTCGCCAGGGCTGAATCGACTCCAGTCTCGTGATCTCCCTCGAGGGCTGAAGTGAGGGCCCATGCCAGAAGGCGGCTCCATTGCAGGGTTAGGGTTCGAGGCAGGCTTACGTTGCGGTGGAGGGTCCCGGTTCGGGGTACGGTTAGGGTTAGGGTTAGGTCCCAGGAGGCTCCAGGCGCCCAACCCACAGCAGGGCAGTGTTCTCCCCGAAGGGCTGAGTGGAGGGCACAAGGGACCGTGCCGGTCAGGATCCGTCTTTGGCTGCCAAGGCCACACACGTGATTGGGCCCCTGGTCGAGGAGGCCTCCGGAATCCTCTGGGCAGCTGCAGCCGGGCCTGGGAAACGACATGGTGAGCTTCCAGGTTCCATGCCGAGTCAGCCTGCACCTCTTCCGGACCCCAGGCGCGTGGTGTTGTCAGACGTTGGCATTGGGTCCTCTTGGGGAGAGAGCCTTAGCTAGGGTTAGGGTTCGGTCCAGGGACGTGGCCAGGGCCGAAGCGACTCCGGTCTCGTGATCTCCCTCGAGGGCTGAAGTGAGGGCCCATGCAGCAAGGCGGCTCAAGTGCAGGGTTAGGGGTCGAGGCCGGCTTAGGTTTCGGTGGAGGGTCCCCGTTCGGTGTGGGGTTAGGGTTAGGGTTAGGTCCCAGGAGGCTCCAGGAGCCGAACCCACAGCAGGGCAGTGGTCTTCCCGAAGGCCTGAGTTGAGGGCACAAGGGACCGTGCCGGTCAGGATCCGTCTTTGGCTGCCAAGGCCACACACGTCGATCGGCCCCTGTTCGAGGAGGCCTCCGGAATCCTCTCGGTCAGCTGCACACGGGCCTGGGAAACCACATGGTGAGCTTGCAGCTTCCATGCCGAGTCAGCCTGCACCGCCTCTGGACCCCAGGCGCGTGGTCTTGTCAGACTTTGGCATGGGGTCCCCATGGGGAGCGAGCCTTAGCTAGGGTTAGGGTTTGGTCCAGGGACGTCGCCAGGGCTGAATCGACTCCAGTCTCGTGATCTCCCTCGAGGGCTGAAGTGAGGGCCCATGCCAGAAGGCGGCTCCATTGCAGGGTTAGGGTTCGAGGCAGGCTTACGTTGCGGTGGAGGGTCCCGGATAGGGGTACGCTTAGGGTTAGGGTTGGGTCCCAGGAGGCTCCAGGCGCCCAACCCACAGCAGGGCATGTTCTCCCCGAAGGGCTGAGTGGAGGGCACAAGGGACCGTGCCGGTCAGGATCCGTCTTTGGCTGCCAAGGCCACACACGTGATTGGGCCCCTGGTCGAGGAGGCCTCCGGAATCCTCTGGGCAGCTGCAGCCGGGCCTGGGAAACGACATGGTGAGCTTCCAGGTTCCATGCCGAGTCAGCCTGCACCTCTTCCGGACCCCAGGCGCGTGGTGTTGTCAGACGTTGGCATTGGGTCCTCTTGGGGAGAGAGCCTTAGCTAGGGTTAGGGTTCGGTCCAGGGACGTGGCCAGGGCCGAAGCGACTCCGGTCTCGTGATCTCCCTCGAGGGCTGAAGTGAGGGCCCATGCAGCAAGGCGGCTCAAGTGCAGGGTTAGGGGTCGAGGCCGGCTTAGGTTTCGGTGGAGGGTCCCCGTTCGGTGTGGGGTTAGGGTTAGGGTTAGGTCCCAGGAGGCTCCAGGAGCCGAACCCACAGCAGGGCAGTGGTCTTCCCGAAGGCCTGAGTTGAGGGCACAAGGGACCGTGCCGGTCAGGATCCGTCTTTGGCTGCCAAGGCCACACACGTCGATCGGCCCCTGTTCGAGGAGGCCTCCGGAATCCTCTCGGTCAGCTGCACACGGGCCTGGGAAACCACATGGTGAGCTTGCAGCTTCCATGCCGAGTCAGCCTGCACCGCCTCTGGACCCCAGGCGCGTGGTCTTGTCAGACTTTGGCATGGGGTCCCCATGGGGAGCGAGCCTTAGCTAGGGTTAGGGTTTGGTCCAGGGACGTCGCCAGGGCTGAATCGACTCCAGTCTCGTGATCTCCCTCGAGGGCTGAAGTGAGGGCCCATGACAGAAGGCGGCTCCATTGCAGGGTTAGGGTTCGAGGCAGGCTTACGTTGCGGTGGAGGGTCCCGGTTCGGGGTACGCTTAGGGTTAGGGTTAGGTCCCAGGAGGCTCCAGGCGCCCAACCCACAGCAGGGCAGTGTTCTCCCCGAAGGGCTGAGTGGAGGGCACAAGGGACCGTGCCGGTCAGGATCCGTCTTTGGCTGCCAAGGCCACACACGTGATTGGGCCCCTGGTCGAGGAGGCCTCCGGAATCCTCTGGGCAGCTGCAGCCGGGCCTGGGAAACGACATGGTGAGCTTCCAGGTTCCATGCCGAGTCAGCCTGCACCTCTTCCGGACCCCAGGCGCGTGGTGTTGTCAGACGTTGGCATTGGGTCCTCTTGGGGAGAGAGCCTTAGCTAGGGTTAGGGTTCGGTCCAGGGACGTGGCCAGGGCCGAAGCGACTCCGGTCTCGTGATCTCCCTCGAGGGCTGAAGTGAGGGCCCATGCAGCAAGGCGGCTCAAGTGCAGGGTTAGTGGTCGAGGCCGGCTTAGGTTTCGGTGGAGGGTCCCCGTTTCGGTGTGGGGTTAGGGTTAGGGTTAGGTCCCAGGAGGCTCCAGGCGCCGAACCCACAGCAGGGCAGTGGTCTTCCCGAAGGCCTGAGTTGAGGGCACAAGGGACCGTGCCGGTCAGGATCCGTCTTTGGCTGCCAAGGCCACACACGTCGATCGGCCCCTGTTCGAGGAGGCCTCCGGAATCCTCTCGGTCAGCTGCACACGGGCCTGGGAAACCACATGGTGAGCTTGCAGCTTCCATGCCGAGTCAGCCTGCACCGCCTCTGGACCCCAGGCGCGTGGTCTTGTCAGACTTTGGCATGGGGTCCCCATGGGGAGCGAGCCTTAGCTAGGGTTAGGGTTTGGTCCAGGGACGTCGCCAGGGCTGAATCGACTCCAGTCTCGTGATCTCCCTCGAGGGCTGAAGTGAGGGCCCATGCCAGAAGGCGGCTCCATTGCAGGGTTAGGGTTCGAGGCAGGCTTACGTTGCGGTGGAGGGTCCCGGATAGGGGTACGCTTAGGGTTAGGGTTGGGTCCCAGGAGGCTCCAGGCGCCCAACCCACAGCAGGGCAGTGTTCTCCCCGAAGGGCTGAGTGGAGGGCACAAGGGACCGTGCCGGTCAGGATCCGTCTTTGGCTGCCAAGGCCACACACGTGATTGGGCCCCTGGTCGAGGAGGCCTCCGGAATCCTCTGGGCAGCTGCAGCCGGGCCTGGGAAACGACATGGTGAGCTTCCAGGTTCCATGCCGAGTCAGCCTGCACCTCTTCCGGACCCCAGGCGCGTGGTGTTGTCAGACGTTGGCATTGGGTCCTCTTGGGGAGAGAGCCTTAGCTAGGGTTAGGGTTCGGTCCAGGGACGTGGCCAGGGCCGAAGCGACTCCGGTCTCGTGATCTCCCTCGAGGGCTGAAGTGAGGGCCCATGCAGCAAGGCGGCTCAAGTGCAGGGTTAGGGGTCGAGGCCGGCTTAGGTTTCGGTGGAGGGTCCCCGTTCGGTGTGGGGTTAGGGTTAGGGTTAGGTCCCAGGAGGCTCCAGGAGCCGAACCCACAGCAGGGCAGTGGTCTTCCCGAAGGCCTGAGTTGAGGGCACAAGGGACCGTGCCGGTCAGGATCCGTCTTTGGCTGCCAAGGCCACACACGTCGATCGGCCCCTGTTCGAGGAGGCCTCCGGAATCCTCTCGGTCAGCTGCACACGGGCCTGGGAAACCACATGGTGAGCTTGCAGCTTCCATGCCGAGTCAGCCTGCACCGCCTCTGGACCCCAGGCGCGTGGTCTTGTCAGACTTTGGCATGGGGTCCCCATGGGGAGCGAGCCTTAGCTAGGGTTAGGGTTTGGTCCAGGGACGTCGCCAGGGCTGAATCGACTCCAGTCTCGTGATCTCCCTCGAGGGCTGAAGTGAGGGCCCATGACAGAAGGCGGCTCCATTGCAGGGTTAGGGTTCGAGGCAGGCTTACGTTGCGGTGGAGGGTCCCGGTTCGGGGTACGCTTAGGGTTAGGGTTAGGTCCCAGGAGGCTCCAGGCGCCCAACCCACAGCAGGGCAGTGTTCTCCCCGAAGGGCTGAGTGGAGGGCACAAGGGACCGTGCCGGTCAGGATCCGTCTTTGGCTGCCAAGGCCACACACGTGATTGGGCCCCTGGTCGAGGAGGCCTCCGGAATCCTCTGGGCAGCTGCAGCCGGGCCTGGGAAACGACATGGTGAGCTTCCAGGTTCCATGCCGAGTCAGCCTGCACCTCTTCCGGACCCCAGGCGCGTGGTGTTGTCAGACGTTGGCATTGGGTCCTCTTGGGGAGAGAGCCTTAGCTAGGGTTAGGGTTCGGTCCAGGGACGTGGCCAGGGCCGAAGCGACTCCGGTCTCGTGATCTCCCTCGAGGGCTGAAGTGAGGGCCCATGCAGCAAGGCGGCTCAAGTGCAGGGTTAGTGGTCGAGGCCGGCTTAGGTTTCGGTGGAGGGTCCCCGTTTCGGTGTGGGGTTAGGGTTAGGGTTAGGTCCCAGGAGGCTCCAGGCGCCGAACCCACAGCAGGGCAGTGGTCTTCCCGAAGGCCTGAGTTGAGGGCACAAGGGACCGTGCCGGTCAGGATCCGTCTTTGGCTGCCAAGGCCACACACGTCGATCGGCCCCTGTTCGAGGAGGCCTCCGGAATCCTCTCGGTCAGCTGCACACGGGCCTGGGAAACCACATGGTGAGCTTGCAGCTTCCATGCCGAGTCAGCCTGCACCGCCTCTGGACCCCAGGCGCGTGGTCTTGTCAGACTTTGGCATGGGGTCCCCATGGGGAGGGAGCCTTAGCTAGGGTTAGGGTTTGGTCCAGGGACGTCGCCAGGGCTGAATCGACTCCAGTCTCGTGATCTCCCTCGAGGGCTGAAGTGAGGGCCCATGCCAGAAGGCGGCTCCATTGCAGGGTTAGGGTTCGAGGCAGGCTTACGTTGCGGTGGAGGGTCCCGGTTCGGGGTACGGGTAGGGTTAGGGTTAGGTCCCAGGAGGCTCCAGGCGCCCAACCCACAGCAGGGCAGTGTTCTCCCCGAAGGGCTGAGTGGAGGGCACAAGGGACCGTGCCGGTCAGGATCCGTCTTTGGCTGCCAAGGCCACACACGTGATTGGGCCCCTGGTCGAGGAGGCCTCCGGAATCCTCTGGGCAGCTGCAGCCGGGCCTGGGAAACGACATGGTGAGCTTCCAGGTTCCATGCCGAGTCAGCCTGCACCTCTTCCGGACCCCAGGCGCGTGGTGTTGTCAGACGTTGGCATTGGGTCCTCTTGGGGAGAGAGCCTTAGCTAGGGTTAGGGTTCGGTCCAGGGACGTGGCCAGGGCCGAAGCGACTCCAGTCTCGTGATCTCCCTCGAGGGCTGAAGTGAGGGCCCATGCAGCAAGGCGGCTCCAGTGCAGGGTTAGGGGTCGAGGCCGGCTTAGGTTTCGGTGGAGGGTCCCCGTTCGGTGTGGGGTTAGGGTTAGGGTTAGGTCCCAGGAGGCTCCAGGAGCCGAACCCACAGCAGGGCAGTGGTCTTCCCGAAGGCCTGAGTTGAGGGCACAAGGGACCGTGCCGGTCAGGATCCGTCTTTGGCTGCCAAGGCCACACACGTCGATCGGCCCCTGTTCGAGGAGGCCTCCGGAATCCTCTCGGTCAGCTGCACACGGGCCTGGGAAACCACATGGTGAGCTTGCAGCTTCCATGCCGAGTCAGCCTGCACCGCCTCTGGACCCCAGGCGCGTGGTCTTGTCAGACTTTGGCATGGGGTCCCCATGGGGAGCGAGCCTTAGCTAGGGTTAGGGTTTGGTCCAGGGACGTCGCCAGGGCTGAATCGACTCCAGTCTCGTGATCTCCCTCGAGGGCTGAAGTGAGGGCCCATGCCAGAAGGCGGCTCCATTGCAGGGTTAGGGTTCGAGGCAGGCTTACGTTGCGGTGGAGGGTCCCGGTTAGGGGTACGCTTAGGGTTAGGGTTAGGTCCCAGGAGGCTCCAGGCGCCCAACCCACAGCAGGGCAGTGTTCTCCCCGAAGGGCTGAGTGGAGGGCACAAGGGACCGTGCCGGTCAGGATCCGTCTTTGGCTGCCAAGGCCACACACGTGATTGGGCCCCTGGTCGAGGAGGCCTCCGGAATCCTCTGGGCAGCTGCAGCCGGGCCTGGGAAACGACATGGTGAGCTTCCAGGTTCCATGCCGAGTCAGCCTGCACCTCTTCCGGACCCCAGGCGCGTGGTGTTGTCAGACGTTGGCATTGGGTCCTCTTGGGGAGAGAGCCTTAGCTAGGGTTAGGGTTCGGTCCAGGGACGTGGCCAGGGCCGAAGCGACTCCGGTCTCGTGATCTCCCTCGAGGGCTGAAGTGAGGGCCCATGCAGCAAGGCGGCTCAAGTGCAGGGTTAGTGGTCGAGGCCGGCTTAGGTTTCGGTGGAGGGTCCCCGTTTCGGTGTGGGGTTAGGGTTAGGGTTAGGTCCCAGGAGGCTCCAGGCGCCGAACCCACAGCAGGGCAGTGGTCTTCCCGAAGGCCTGAGTTGAGGGCACAAGGGACCGTGCCGGTCAGGATCCGTCTTTGGCTGCCAAGGCCACACACGTCGATCGGCCCCTGTTCGAGGAGGCCTCCGGAATCCTCTCGGTCAGCTGCACACGGGCCTGGGAAACCACATGGTGAGCTTGCAGCTTCCATGCCGAGTCAGCCTGCACCGCCTCTGGACCCCAGGCGCGTGGTCTTGTCAGACTTTGGCATGGGGTCCCCATGGGGAGCGAGCCTTAGCTAGGGTTAGGGTTTGGTCCAGGGACGTCGCCAGGGCTGAATCGACTCCAGTCTCGTGATCTCCCTCGAGGGCTGAAGTGAGGGCCCATGCCAGAAGGCGGCTCCATTGCAGGGTTAGGGTTCGAGGCAGGCTTACGTTGCGGTGGAGGGTCCCGGTTCGGGGTACGGTTAGGGTTAGGGTTAGGTCCCAGGAGGCTCCAGGCGCCCAACCCACAGCAGGGCAGTGTTCTCCCCGAAGGGCTGAGTGGAGGGCACAAGGGACCGTGCCGGTCAGGATCCGTCTTTGGCTGCCAAGGCCACACACGTGATTGGGCCCCTGGTCGAGGAGGCCTCCGGAATCCTCTGGGCAGCTGCAGCCGGGCCTGGGAAACGACATGGTGAGCTTCCAGGTTCCATGCCGAGTCAGCCTGCACCTCTTCCGGACCCCAGGCGCGTGGTGTTGTCAGACGTTGGCATTGGGTCCTCTTGGGGAGAGAGCCTTAGCTAGGGTTAGGGTTCGGTCCAGGGACGTGGCCAGGGCCGAAGCGACTCCGGTCTCGTGATCTCCCTCGAGGGCTGAAGTGAGGGCCCATGCAGCAAGGCGGCTCAAGTGCAGGGTTAGGGGTCGAGGCCGGCTTAGGTTTCGGTGGAGGGTCCCCGTTCGGTGTGGGGTTAGGGTTAGGGTTAGGTCCCAGGAGGCTCCAGGAGCCGAACCCACAGCAGGGCAGTGGTCTTCCCGAAGGCCTGAGTTGAGGGCACAAGGGACCGTGCCGGTCAGGATCCGTCTTTGGCTGCCAAGGCCACACACGTCGATCGGCCCCTGTTCGAGGAGGCCTCCGGAATCCTCTCGGTCAGCTGCACACGGGCCTGGGAAACCACATGGTGAGCTTGCAGCTTCCATGCCGAGTCAGCCTGCACCGCCTCTGGACCCCAGGCGCGTGGTCTTGTCAGACTTTGGCATGGGGTCCCCATGGGGAGCGAGCCTTAGCTAGGGTTAGGGTTTGGTCCAGGGACGTCGCCAGGGCTGAATCGACTCCAGTCTCGTGATCTCCCTCGAGGGCTGAAGTGAGGGCCCATGCCAGAAGGCGGCTCCATTGCAGGGTTAGGGTTCGAGGCAGGCTTACGTTGCGGTGGAGGGTCCCGGATAGGGGTACGCTTAGGGTTAGGGTTGGGTCCCAGGAGGCTCCAGGCGCCCAACCCACAGCAGGGCAGTGTTCTCCCCGAAGGGCTGAGTGGAGGGCACAAGGGACCGTGCCGGTCAGGATCCGTCTTTGGCTGCCAAGGCCACACACGTGATTGGGCCCCTGGTCGAGGAGGCCTCCGGAATCCTCTGGGCAGCTGCAGCCGGGCCTGGGAAACGACATGGTGAGCTTCCAGGTTCCATGCCGAGTCAGCCTGCACCTCTTCCGGACCCCAGGCGCGTGGTGTTGTCAGACGTTGGCATTGGGTCCTCTTGGGGAGAGAGCCTTAGCTAGGGTTAGGGTTCGGTCCAGGGACGTGGCCAGGGCCGAAGCGACTCCGGTCTCGTGATCTCCCTCGAGGGCTGAAGTGAGGGCCCATGCAGCAAGGCGGCTCAAGTGCAGGGTTAGGGGTCGAGGCCGGCTTAGGTTTCGGTGGAGGGTCCCCGTTCGGTGTGGGGTTAGGGTTAGGGTTAGGTCCCAGGAGGCTCCAGGCGCCGAACCCACAGCAGGGCAGTGGTCTTCCCGAAGGCCTGAGTTGAGGGCACAAGGGACCGTGCCGGTCAGGATCCGTCTTTGGCTGCCAAGGCCACACACGTCGATCGGCCCCTGTTCGAGGAGGCCTCCGGAATCCTCTCGGTCAGCTGCACACGGGCCTGGGAAACCACATGGTGAGCTTGCAGCTTCCATGCCGAGTCAGCCTGCACCGCCTCTGGACCCCAGGCGCGTGGTCTTGTCAGACTTTGGCATGGGGTCCCCATGGGGAGCGAGCCTTAGCTAGGGTTAGGGTTTGGTCCAGGGACGTCGCCAGGGCTGAATCGACTGCAGTCTCGTGATCTCCCTCGAGGGCTGAAGTGAGGGCCCATGCCAGAAGGCGGCTCCATTGCAGGGTTAGGGTTCGAGGCAGGCTTACGTTGCGGTGGAGGGTCCCGGTTCGGGGTACGGTTAGGGTTAGGGTCAGGTCCCAGGAGGCTCCAGGCGCCCAACCCACAGCAGGGCAGTGTTCTCCCCGAAGGGCTGAGTGGAGGGCACAAGGGACCGTGCCGGTCAGGATCTGTCTTTGGCTGCCAAGGCCACACACGTGATTGGGCCCCTGGTCGAGGAGGCCTCCGGAATCCTCTGGGCAGCTGCAGCCGGGCCTGGGAAACGACATGGTGAGCTTCCAGGTTCCATGCCGAGTCAGCCTGCACCTCTTCCGGACCCCAGGCGCGTGGTGTTGTCAGACGTTGGCATTGGGTCCTCTTGGGGAGAGAGCCTTAGCTAGGGTTAGGGTTCGGTCCAGGGACGTGGCCAGGGCCGAAGCGACTCCGGTCTCGTAATCTCCCTCGAGGGCTGAAGTGAGGGCCCATGCAGCAAGGCGGCTCAAGTGCAGGGTTAGTGGTCGAGGCCGGCTTAGGTTTCGGTGGAGGGTCCCCGTTCGGTGTGGGGTTAGGGTTAGGGTTAGGTCCCAGGAGGCTCCAGGCGCCGAACCCACAGCAGGGCAGTGGTCTTCCCGAAGGCCTGAGTTGAGGGCACAAGGGACCGTGCCGGTCAGGATCCGTCTTTGGCTGCCAAGGCCACACACGTCGATCGGCCCCTGTTCGAGGAGGCCTCCGGAATCCTCTCGGTCAGCTGCACACGGGCCTGGGAAACCACATGGTGAGCTTGCAGCTTCCATGCCGAGTCAGCCTGCACCGCCTCTGGACCCCAGGCGCGTGGTCTTGTCAGACTTTGGCATGGGGTCCCCATGGGGAGGGAGCCTTAGCTAGGGTTAGGGTTTGGTCCAGGGACGTCGCCAGGGCTGAATCGACTGCAGTCTCGTGATCTCCCTCGAGGGCTGAAGTGAGGGCCCATGCCAGAAGGCGGCTCCATTGCAGGGTTAGGGTTCGAGGCAGGCTTACGTTGCGGTGGAGGGTCCCGGTTCGGGGTACGGTTAGGGTTAGGGTTAGGTCCCAGGAGGCTCCAGGCGCCCAACCCACAGCAGGGCAGTGTTCTCCCCGAAGGGCTGAGTGGAGGGCACAAGGGACCGTGCCGGTCAGGATCCGTCTTTGGCTGCCAAGGCCACACACGTGATTGGGCCCCTGGTCGAGGAGGCCTCCGGAATCCTCTGGGCAGCTGCAGCCGGGCCTGGGAAACGACATGGTGAGCTTCCAGGTTCCATGCCGAGTCAGCCTGCACCTCTTCCGGACCCCAGGCGCGTGGCGTTGTCAGACGTTGGCATTGGGTCCTCTTGGGGAGAGAGCCTTAGCTAGGGTTAGGGTTCGGTCCAGGGACGTGGCCAGGGCCGAAGCGACTCCGGTCTCGTGATCTCCCTCGAGGGCTGAAGTGAGGGCCCATGCAGCAAGGCGGCTCAAGTGCAGGGTTAGGGGTCGAGGCCGGCTTAGGTTTCGGTGGAGGGTCCCCGTTCGGTGTGGGGTTAGGGTTAGGGTTAGGTCCCAGGAGGCTCCAGGCGCCGAACCCACAGCAGGGCAGTGGTCTTCCCGAAGGCCTGAGTTGAGGGCACAAGGGACCGTGCCGGTCAGGATCCGTCTTTGGCTGCCAAGGCCACACACGTCGATCGGCCCCTGTTCGAGGAGGCCTCCGGAATCCTCTCGGTCAGCTGCACACGGGCCTGGGAAACCACATGGTGAGCTTGCAGCTTCCATGCCGAGTCAGCCTGCACCGCCTCTGGACCCCAGGCGCGTGGTCTTGTCAGACTTTGGCATGGGGTCCCCATGGGGAGCGAGCCTTAGCTAGGGTTAGGGTTTGGTCCAGGGACGTCGCCAGGGCTGAATCGACTCCAGTCTCGTGATCTCCCTCGAGGGCTGAAGTGAGGGCCCATGCCAGAAGGCGGCTCCATTGCAGGGTTAGGGTTCGAGGCAGGCTTACGTTGCGGTGGAGGGTCCCGGTTCGGGGTACGGTTAGGGTTAGGGTTAGGTCCCAGGAGGCTCCAGGCGCCCAACCCACAGCAGGGCAGTGTTCTCCCCGAAGGGCTGAGTGGAGGGCACAAGGGACCGTGCCGGTCAGGATCCGTCTTTGGCTGCCAAGGCCACACACGTGATTGGGCCCCTGGTCGAGGAGGCCTCCGGAATCCTCTGGGCAGCTGCAGCCGGGCCTGGGAAACGACATGGTGAGCTTCCAGGTTCCATGCCGATTCAGCCTGCACCTCTTCCGGACCCCAGGCGCGTGGTGTTGTCAGACGTTGGCATTGGGTCCTCTTGGGGAGAGAGCCTTAGCTAGGGTTAGGGTTCGGTCCAGGGACGTGGCCAGGGCCGAAGCGACTCCGGTCTCGTGATCTCCCTCGAGGGCTGAAGTGAGGGCCCATGCAGCAAGGCGGCTCAAGTGCAGGGTTAGGGGTCGAGGCCGGCTTAGGTTTCGGTGGAGGGTCCCCGTTCGGTGTGGGGTTAGGGTTAGGGTTAGGTCCCAGGAGGCTCCAGGCGCCGAACCCACAGCAGGGCAGTGGTCTTCCCGAAGGCCTGAGTTGAGGGCACAAGGGACCGTGCCGGTCAGGATCCGTCTTTGGCTGCCAAGGCCACACACGTCGATCGGCCCCTGTTCGAGGAGGCCTCCGGAATCCTCTCGGTCAGCTGCACACGGGCCTGGGAAACCACATGGTGAGCTTGCAGCTTCCATGCCGAGTCAGCCTGCACCGCCTCTGGACCCCAGGCGCGTGGTCTTGTCAGACTTTGGCATGGGGTCCCCATGGGGAGCGAGCCTTAGCTAGGGTTAGGGTTTGGTCCAGGGACGTCGCCAGGGCTGAATCGACTCCAGTCTCGTGATCTCCCTCGAGGGCTGAAGTGAGGGCCCATGACAGAAGGCGGCTCCATTGCAGGGTTAGGGTTCGAGGCAGGCTTACGTTGCGGTGGAGGGTCCCGGTTCGGGGTACGCTTAGGGTTAGGGTTAGGTCCCAGGAGGCTCCAGGCGCCCAACCCACAGCAGGGCAGTGTTCTCCCCGAAGGGCTGAGTGGAGGGCACAAGGGACCGTGCCGGTCAGGATCCGTCTTTGGCTGCCAAGGCCACACACGTGATTGGGCCCCTGGTCGAGGAGGCCTCCGGAATCCTCTGGGCAGCTGCAGCCGGGCCTGGGAAACGACCTGGTGAGCTTCCAGGTTCCATGCCGAGTCAGCCTGCACCTCTTCCGGACCCCAGGCGCGTGGTGTTGTCAGACGTTGGCATTGGGTCCTCTTGGGGAGAGAGCCTTAGCTAGGGTTAGGGTTCGGTCCAGGGACGTGGCCAGGGCCGAAGCGACTCCGGTCTCGTGATCTCCCTCGAGGGCTGAAGTGAGGGCCCATGCAGCAAGGCGGCTCAAGTGCAGGGTTAGGGGTCGAGGCCGGCTTAGGTTTCGGTGGAGGGTCCCCGTTCGGTGTGGGGTTAGGGTTAGGGTTAGGTCCCAGGAGGCTCCAGGCGCCGAACCCACAGCAGGGCAGTGGTCTTCCCGAAGGCCTGAGTTGAGGGCACAAGGGACCGTGCCGGTCAGGATCCGTCTTTGGCTGCCAAGGCCACACACGTCGATCGGCCCCTGTTCGAGGAGGCCTCCGGAATCCTCTCGGTCAGCTGCACACGGGCCTGGGAAACCACATGGTGAGCTTGCAGCTTCCATGCCGAGTCAGCCTGCACCGCCTCTGGACCCCAGGCGCGTGGTCTTGTCAGACTTTGGCATGGGGTCCCCATGGGGAGCGAGCCTTAGCTAGGGTTAGGGTTTGGTCCAGGGACGTCGCCAGGGCTGAATCGACTCCAGTCTCGTGATCTCCCTCGAGGGCTGAAGTGAGGGCCCATGCCAGAAGGCGGCTCCATTGCAGGGTTAGGGTTCGAGGCAGGCTTACGTTGCGGTGGAGGGTCCCGGTTCGGGGTACGGTTAGGGTTAGGGTTAGGTCCCAGGAGGCTCCAGGCGCCCAACCCACAGCAGGGCAGTGTTCTCCCCGAAGGGCTGAGTGGAGGGCACAAGGGACCGTGCCGGTCAGGATCCGTCTTTGGCTGCCAAGGCCACACACGTGATTGGGCCCCTGGTCGAGGAGGCCTCCGGAATCCTCTGGGCAGCTGCAGCCGGGCCTGGGAAACGACATGGTGAGCTTCCAGGTTCCATGCCGAGTCAGCCTGCACCTCTTCCGGACCCCAGGCGCGTGGTGTTGTCAGACGTTGGCATTGGGTCCTCTTGGGGAGAGAGCCTTAGCTAGGGTTAGGGTTCGGTCCAGGGACGTGGCCAGGGCCGAAGCGACTCCGGTCTCGTGATCTCCCTCGAGGGCTGAAGTGAGGGCCCATGCAGCAAGGCGGCTCAAGTGCAGGGTTAGTGGTCGAGGCCGGCTTAGGTTTCGGTGGAGGGTCCCCGTTTCGGTGTGGGGTTAGGGTTAGGGTTAGGTCCCAGGAGGCTCCAGGCGCCGAACCCACAGCAGGGCAGTGGTCTTCCCGAAGGCCTGAGTTGAGGGCACAAGGGACCGTGCCGGTCAGGATCCGTCTTTGGCTGCCAAGGCCACACACGTCGATCGGCCCCTGTTCGAGGAGGCCTCCGGAATCCTCTCGGTCAGCTGCACACGGGCCTGGGAAACCACATGGTGAGCTTGCAGCTTCCATGCCGAGTCAGCCTGCACCGCCTCTGGACCCCAGGCGCGTGGTCTTGTCAGACTTTGGCATGGGGTCCCCATGGGGAGGGCGCTTAGCTAGGGTTAGGGTTTGGTCCAGGGACGTCGCCAGGGCTGAATCGACTCCAGTCTCGTGATCTCCCTCGAGGGCTGAAGTGAGGGCCCATGCCAGAAGGCGGCTCCATTGCAGGGTTAGGGTTCGAGGCAGGCTTACGTTGCGGTGGAGGGTCCCGGTTCGGGGTACGGTTAGGGTTAGGGTTAGGTCCCAGGAGGCTCCAGGCGCCCAACCCACAGCAGGGCAGTGTTCTCCCCGAAGGGCTGAGTGGAGGGCACAAGGGACCGTGCCGGTCAGGATCCGTCTTTGGCTGCCAAGGCCACACACGTGATTGGGCCCCTGGTCGAGGAGGCCTCCGGAATCCTCTGGGCAGCTGCAGCCGGGCCTGGGAAACGACATGGTGAGCTTCCAGGTTCCATGCCGAGTCAGCCTGCACCTCTTCCGGACCCCAGGCGCGTGGTGTTGTCAGACGTTGGCATTGGGTCCTCTTGGGGAGAGAGCCTTAGCTAGGGTTAGGGTTCGGTCCAGGGACGTGGCCAGGGCCGAAGCGACTCCGGTCTCGTGATCTCCCTCGAGGGCTGAAGTGAGGGCCCATGCAGCAAGGCGGCTCAAGTGCAGGGTTAGTGGTCGAGGCCGGCTTAGGTTTCGGTGGAGGGTCCCCGTTTCGGTGTGGGGTTAGGGTTAGGGTTAGGTCCCAGGAGGCTCCAGGCGCCGAACCCACAGCAGGGCAGTGGTCTTCCCGAAGGCCTGAGTTGAGGGCACAAGGGACCGTGCCGGTCAGGATCCGTCTTTGGCTGCCAAGGCCACACACGTCGATCGGCCCCTGTTCGAGGAGGCCTCCGGAATCCTCTCGGTCAGCTGCACACGGGCCTGGGAAACCACATGGTGAGCTTGCAGCTTCCATGCCGAGTCAGCCTGCACCGCCTCTGGACCCCAGGCGCGTGGTCTTGTCAGACTTTGGCATGGGGTCCCCATGGGGAGCGAGCCTTAGCTAGGGTTAGGGTTTGGTCCAGGGACGTCGCCAGGGCTGAATCGACTCCAGTCTCGTGATCTCCCTCGAGGGCTGAAGTGAGGGCCCATGCCAGAAGGCGGCTCCATTGCAGGGTTAGGGTTCGAGGCAGGCTTACGTTGCGGTGGAGGGTCCCGGTTCGGGGTACGGTTAGGGTTAGGGTTAGGTCCCAGGAGGCTCCAGGCGCCCAACCCACAGCAGGGCAGTGTTCTCCCCGAAGGGCTGAGTGGAGGGCACAAGGGACCGTGCCGGTCAGGATCCGTCTTTGGCTGCCAAGGCCACACACGTGATTGGGCCCCTGGTCGAGGAGGCCTCCGGAATCCTCTGGGCAGCTGCAGCCGGGCCTGGGAAACGACATGGTGAGCTTCCAGGTTCCATGCCGAGTCAGCCTGCACCTCTTCCGGACCCCAGGCGCGTGGTGTTGTCAGACGTTGGCATTGGGTCCTCTTGGGGAGAGAGCCTTAGCTAGGGTTAGGGTTCGGTCCAGGGACGTGGCCAGGGCCGAAGCGACTCCGGTCTCGTGATCTCCCTCGAGGGCTGAAGTGAGGGCCCATGCAGCAAGGCGGCTCAAGTGCAGGGTTAGGGGTCGAGGCCGGCTTAGGTTTCGGTGGAGGGTCCCCGTTCGGTGTGGGGTTAGGGTTAGGGTTAGGTCCCAGGAGGCTCCAGGAGCCGAACCCACAGCAGGGCAGTGGTCTTCCCGAAGGCCTGAGTTGAGGGCACAAGGGACCGTGCCGGTCAGGATCCGTCTTTGGCTGCCAAGGCCACACACGTCGATCGGCCCCTGTTCGAGGAGGCCTCCGGAATCCTCTCGGTCAGCTGCACACGGGCCTGGGAAACCACATGGTGAGCTTGCAGCTTCCATGCCGAGTCAGCCTGCACCGCCTCTGGACCCCAGGCGCGTGGTCTTGTCAGACTTTGGCATGGGGTCCCCATGGGGAGCGAGCCTTAGCTAGGGTTAGGGTTTGGTCCAGGGACGTCGCCAGGGCTGAATCGACTCCAGTCTCGTGATCTCCCTCGAGGGCTGAAGTGAGGGCCCATGCCAGAAGGCGGCTCCATTGCAGGGTTAGGGTTCGAGGCAGGCTTACGTTGCGGTGGAGGGTCCCGGATAGGGGTACGCTTAGGGTTAGGGTTGGGTCCCAGGAGGCTCCAGGCGCCCAACCCACAGCAGGGCAGTGTTCTCCCCGAAGGGCTGAGTGGAGGGCACAAGGGACCGTGCCGGTCAGGATCCGTCTTTGGCTGCCAAGGCCACACACGTGATTGGGCCCCTGGTCCAGGAGGCCTCCGGAATCCTCTGGGCAGCTGCAGCCGGGCCTGGGAAACGACATGGTGAGCTTCCAGGTTCCATGCCGAGTCAGCCTGCACCTCTTCCGGACCCCAGGCGCGTGGTGTTGTCAGACGTTGGCATTGGGTCCTCTTGGGGAGAGAGCCTTAGCTAGGGTTAGGGTTCGGTCCAGGGACGTGGCCAGGGCCGAAGCGACTCCGGTCTCGTGATCTCCCTCGAGGGCTGAAGTGAGGGCCCATGCAGCAAGGCGGCTCAAGTGCAGGGTTAGGGGTCGAGGCCGGCTTAGGTTTCGGTGGAGGGTCCCCGTTCGGTGTGGGGTTAGGGTTAGGGTTAGGTCCCAGGAGGCTCCAGGAGCCGAACCCACAGCAGGGCAGTGGTCTTCCCGAAGGCCTGAGTTGAGGGCACAAGGGACCGTGCCGGTCAGGATCCGTCTTTGGCTGCCAAGGCCACACACGTCGATCGGCCCCTGTTCGAGGAGGCCTCCGGAATCCTCTCGGTCAGCTGCACATGGGCCTGGGAAACCACATGGTGAGCTTGCAGCTTCCATGCCGAGTCAGCCTGCACCGCCTCTGGACCCCAGGCGCGTGGTCTTGTCAGACTTTGGCATGGGGTCCCCATGGGGAGCGAGCCTTAGCTAGGGTTAGGGTTTGGTCCAGGGACGTCGCCAGGGCTGAATCGACTCCAGTCTCGTGATCTCCCTCGAGGGCTGAAGTGAGGGCCCATGCCAGAAGGCGGCTCCATTGCAGGGTTAGGGTTCGAGGCAGGCTTACGTTGCGGTGGAGGGTCCCGGTTCGGGGTACGGTTAGGGTTAGGGTTAGGTCCCAGGAGGCTCCAGGCGCCCAACCCACAGCAGGGCAGTGTTCTCCCCGAAGGGCTGAGTGGAGGGCACAAGGGACCGTGCCGGTCAGGATCCGTCTTTGGCTGCCAAGGCCACACACGTGATTGGGCCCCTGGTCGAGGAGGCCTCCGGAATCCTCTGGGCAGCTGCAGCCGGGCCTGGGAAACGACATGGTGAGCTTCCAGGTTCCATGCCGAGTCAGCCTGCACCTCTTCCGGACCCCAGGCGCGTGGTGTTGTCAGACGTTGGCATTGGGTCCTCTTGGGGAGAGAGCCTTAGCTAGGGTTAGGGTTCGGTCCAGGGACGTGGCCAGGGCCGAAGCGACTCCGGTCTCGTGATCTCCCTCGAGGGCTGAAGTGAGGGCCCATGCAGCAAGGCGGCTCAAGTGCAGGGTTAGGGGTCGAGGCCGGCTTAGGTTTCGGTGGAGGGTCCCCGTTCGGTGTGGGGTTAGGGTTAGGGTTAGGTCCCAGGAGGCTCCAGGCGCCGAACCCACAGCAGGGCAGTGGTCTTCCCGAAGGCCTGAGTTGAGGGCACAAGGGACCGTGCCGGTCAGGATCCGTCTTTGGCTGCCAAGGCCACACACGTCGATCGGCCCCTGTTCGAGGAGGCCTCCGGAATCCTCTCGGTCAGCTGCACACGGGCCGGGGAAACCACATGGTGAGCTTGCAGCTTCCATGCCGAGTCAGCCTGCACCGCCTCTGGACCCCAGGCGCGTGGTCTTGTCAGACTTTGGCATGGGGTCCCCATGGGGAGGGAGCCTTAGCTAGGGTTAGGGTTTGGTCCAGGGACGTCGCCAGGGCTGAATCGACTGCAGTCTCGTGATCTCCCTCGAGGGCTGAAGTGAGGGCCCATGCCAGAAGGCGGCTCCATTGCAGGGTTAGGGTTCGAGGCAGGCTTACGTTGCGGTGGAGGGTCCCGGTTCGGGGTACGGTTAGGGTTAGGGTTAGGTCCCAGGAGGCTCCAGGCGCCCAACCCACAGCAGGGCAGTGTTCTCCCCGAAGGGCTGAGTGGAGGGCACAAGGGACCGTGCCGGTCAGGATCCGTCTTTGGCTGCCAAGGCCACACACGTGATTGGGCCCCTGGTCGAGGAGGTCTCCGGAATCCTCTGGGCAGCTGCAGCGGGCCTGGGAAACGACATGGTGAGCTTCCAGGTTCCATGCCGAGTCAGCCTGCACCTCTTCCGGACCCCAGGCGCGTGGTGTTGTCAGACGTTGGCATTGGGTCCTCTTGGGGAGAGAGCCTTAGCTAGGGTTAGGGTTCGGTCCAGGGACGTGGCCAGGGCCGAAGCGACTCCGGTCTCGTGATCTCCCTCGAGGGCTGAAGTGAGGGCCCATGCAGCAAGGCGGCTCAAGTGCAGGGTTAGGGGTCGAGGCCGGCTTAGGTTTCGGTGGAGGGTCCCCGTTCGGTGTGGGGTTAGGGTTAGGGTTAGGTCCCAGGAGGCTCCAGGCGCCGAACCCACAGCAGGGCAGTGGTCTTCCCGAAGGCCTGAGTTGAGGGCACAAGGGACCGTGCCGGTCAGGATCCGTCTTTGGCTGCCAAGGCAACACACGTCGATCGGCCCCTGTTCGAGGAGGCCTCCGGAATCCTCTCGGTCAGCTGCACACGGGCCTGGGAAACCACATGGTGAGCTTGCAGCTTCCATGCCGAGTCAGCCTGCACCGCCTCTGGACCCCAGGCGCGTGGTCTTGTCAGACTTTGGCATGGGGTCCCCATGGGGAGCGAGCCTTAGCTAGGGTTAGGGTTTGGCCAAGGGACGTCGCCAGGGCTGAATCGACTGCAGTCTCGTGATCTCCCTCGAGGGCTGAAGTGAGGGCCCATGCCAGAAGGCGGCTCCATTGCAGGGTTAGGGTTCGAGGCAGGCTTACGTTGCGGTGGAGGGTCCCGGTTCGGGGTACGGTTAGGGTTAGGGTCAGGCCCCAGGAGGCTCCAGGCGCCCAACCCACAGCAGGGCAGTGTTCTCCCCGAAGGGCTGAGTGGAGGGCACAAGGGACCGTGCCGGTCAGGATCCGTCTTTGGCTGCCAAGGCCACACACGTGATTGGGCCCCTGGTCGAGGAGGCCTCCGGAATCCTCTGGGCAGCTGCAGCCGGGCCTGGGAAACGACATGGTGAGCTTCCAGGTTCCATGCCGAGTCAGCCTGCACCTCTTCCGGACCCCAGGCGCGTGGTGTTGTCAGACGTTGGCATTGGGTCCTCTTGGGGAGAGAGCCTTAGCTAGGGTTAGGGTTCGGTCCAGGGACGTGGCCAGGGCCGAAGCGACTCCGGTCTCGTGATCTCCCTCGAGGGCTGAAGTGAGGGCCCATGCAGCAAGGCGGCTCCAGTGCAGGGTTAGGGGTCGAGGCCGGCTTAGGTTTCGGTGGAGGGTCCCCGTTCGGTGTGGGGTTAGGGTTAGGGTTAGGTCCCAGGAGGCTCCAGGCGCCGAACCCACAGCAGGGCAGTGGTCTTCCCGAAGGCCTGAGTTGAGGGCACAAGGGACCGTGCCGGTCAGGATCCGTCTTTGGCTGCCAAGGCCACACACGTCGATCGGCCCCTGTTCGAGGAGGCCTCCGGAATCCTCTCGGTCAGCTGCACACGGGCCTGGGAAACCACATGGTGAGCTTGCAGCTTCCATGCCGAGTCAGCCTGCACCGCCTCTGGACCCCAGGCGCGTGGTCTTGTCAGACTTTGGCATGGGGTCCCCATGGGGAGCGAGCCTTAGCTAGGGTTAGGGTTTGGTCCAGGGACGTCGCCAGGGCTGAATCGACTCCAGTCTCGTGATCTCCCTCGAGGGCTGAAGTGAGGGCCCATGCCAGAAGGCGGCTCCATTGCAGGGTTAGGGTTCGAGGCAGGCTTACGTTGCGGTGGAGGGTCCCGGTTCGGGGTACGGTTAGGGTTAGGGTTAGGTCCCAGGAGGCTCCAGGCGCCCAACCCACAGCAGGGCAGTGTTCTCCCCGAAGGGCTGAGTGGAGGGCACAAGGGACCGTGCCGGTCAGGATCCGTCTTTGGCTGCCAAGGCCACACACGTGATTGGGCCCCTGGTCGAGGAGGCCTCCGGAATCCTCTGGGCAGCTGCAGCCGGGCCTGGGAAACGACATGGTGAGCTTCCCGGTTCCATGCCGAGTCAGCCTGCACCTCTTCCGGACCCCAGGCGCGTGGAGTTGTCAGATGTTGGCATTGGGTCCTCTTGGGGAGAGAGCCTTAGCTAGGGTTAGGGTTCGGTCCAGGGACGTGGCCAGGGTCGAAGCGACTCCGGTCTCGTGATCTCCCTCGAGGACTGAAGTGAGGGCCCATGCAGCAAGGCGGCTCAAGTGCAGGGTTAGGGGTCGAGGCCGGCTTAGGTTTCGATGGAGGGTCCCCGTTCGGTGTGGGGTTAGGGTTAGGGTTAGGTCCCAGGAGGCTCCAGGCGCCGAACCCACAGCAGGGCAGTGGTCTTCCCGAAGGCCTGAGTTGAGGGCACAAGGGACCGTGCCGGTCAGGATCCGTCTTTGGCTGCCAAGGCCACACACGTCGATCGGCCCCTGTTCGAGGAGGCCTCCGGAATCCTCTCGGTCAGCTGCACACGGGCCTGGGAAACCACATGGTGAGCTTGCAGCTTCCATGCCGAGTCAGCCTGCACCGCCTCTGGACCCCAGGCGCGTGGTCTTGTCAGACTTTGGCATGGGGTCCCCATGGGGAGGGAGCCTTAGCTAGGGTTAGGGTTTGGTCCAGGGACGTCGCCAGGGCTGAATCGACTCCAGTCTCGTGATCTCCCTCGAGGGCTGAAGTGAGGGCCCATGCCAGAAGGCGGCTCCATTGCAGGGTTAGGGTTCGAGGCAGGCTTACGTTGCGGTGGAGGGTCCCGGTTCGGGGTACGGTTAGGGTTAGGGTTAGGTCCCAGGAGGCTCCAGGCGCCCAACCCACAGCAGGGCAGTGTTCTCCCCGAAGGGCTGAGTGGAGGGCACAAGGGACCGTGCCGGTCAGGATCCGTCTTTGGCTGCCAAGGCCACACACGTGATTGGGCCCCTGGTCGAGGAGGCCTCCGGAATCCTCTGGGCAGCTGCAGCCGGGCCTGGGAAACGACATGGTGAGCTTCCAGGTTCCATGCCGAGTCAGCCTGCACCTCTTCCGGACCCCAGGCGCGTGGAGTTGTCAGACGTTGGCATTGGGTCCTCTTGGGGAGAGAGCCTTAGCTAGGGTTAGGGTTCGGTCCAGGGATGTGGCCAGGGCCGAAGCGACTCCGGTCTCGTGATCTCCCTCGAGGGCTGAAGTGAGGGCCCATGCAGCAAGGCGGCTCAAGTGCAGGGTTAGGGGTCGAGGCCGGCTTAGGTTTCGGTGGAGGGTCCCCGTTCGGTGTGGGGTTAGGGTTAGGGTTAGGTCCCAGGAGGCTCCAGGCGCCGAACCCACAGCAGGGCAGTGGTCTTCCCGAAGGCCTGAGTTGAGGGCACAAGGGACCGTGCCGGTCAGGATCCGTCTTTGGCTGCCAAGGCCACACACGTCGATCGGCCCCTGTTCGAGGAGGCCTCCGGAATCCTCTCGGTCAGCTGCACACGGGCCTGGGAAACCACATGGTGAGCTTGCAGCTTCCATGCCGAGTCAGCCTGCACCGCCTCTGGACCCCAGGCGCGTGGTCTTGTCAGACTTTGGCATGGGGACCCCATGGGGAGCGAGCCTTAGCTAGGGTTAGGGTTTGGTCCAGGGACGTCGCCAGGGCTGAATCGACTCCAGTCTCGTGATCTCCCTCGAGGGCTGAAGTGAGGGCCCATGCCAGAAGGCGGCTCCATTGCAGGGTTAGGGTTCGAGGCAGGCTTACGTTGCGGTGGAGGGTCCCGGTTCGGGGTACGGTTAGGGTTAGGGTTAGGTCCCAGGAGGCTCCAGGCGCCCAACCCACAGCAGGGCAGTGTTCTCCCCGAAGGGCTGAGTGGAGGGCACAAGGGACCGTGCCGGTCAGGATCCGTCTTTGGCTGCCAAGGCCACACACGTGATTGGGCCCCTGGTCGAGGAGGCCTCCGGAATCCTCTGGGCAGCTGCAGCCGGGCCTGGGAAACGACATGGTGAGCTTCCAGGTTCCATGCCGAGTCAGCCTGCACCTCTTCCGGACCCCAGGCGCGTGGTGTTGTCAGACGTTGGCATTGGGTCCTCTTGGGGAGAGAGCCTTAGCTAGGGTTAGGGTTCGGTCCAGGGACGTGGCCAGGGCCGAAGCGACTCCGGTCTCGTGATCTCCCTCGAGGGCTGAAGTGAGGGCCCATGCAGCAAGGCGGCTCAAGTGCAGGGTTAGGGGTCGAGGCCGGCTTAGGTTTCGGTGGAGGGTCCCCGTTCAGTGTGGGGTTAGGGTTAGGGTTAGGTCCCAGGAGGCTCCAGGCGCCGAACCCACAGCAGGGCAGTGGTCTTCCCGAAGGCCTGAGTTGAGGGCACAAGGGACCGTGCCGGTCAGGATCCGTCTTTGGCTGCCAAGGCCACACACGTCGATCGGCCCCTGTTCGAGGAGGCCTCCGGAATCCTCTCGGTCAGCTGCACACGGGCCTGGGAAACCACATGGTGAGCTTGCAGCTTCCATGCCGAGTCAGCCTGCACCGCCTCTGGACCCCAGGCGCGTGGTCTTGTCAGACTTTGGCATGGGGTCCCCATGGGGAGGGAGCCTTAGCTAGGGTTAGGGTTTGGTCCAGGGACGTCGCCAGGGCTGAATCGACTCCAGTCTCGTGATCTCCCTCGAGGGCTGAAGTGAGGGCCCATGCCAGAAGGCGGCTCCATTGCAGGGTTAGGGTTCGAGGCAGGCTTACGTTGCGGTGGAGGGTCCCTGTTCGGGGTAGGGTTAGTGTTAGGGTTAGGTCCCAGGAGGCTCCAGGCGCCCAACCCACAGCAGGGCAGTGTTCTCCCCGAAGGGCTGAGTGGAGGGCACAAGGGACCGTGCCGGTCAGGATCCGTCTTTGGCTGCCAAGGCCACACACGTGATTGGGCCCCTGGTCGAGGAGGCCTCCGGAATCCTCTGGGCAGCTGCAGCCGGGCCTGGGAAACGACATGGTGAGCTTCCAGGTTCCATGCCGAGTCAGCCTGCACCTCTTCCGGACCCCAGGCGCGTGGTGTTGTCAGACGTTGGCATTGGGTCCTCTTGGGGAGAGAGCCTTAGCTAGGGTTAGGGTTCGGTCCAGGGACGTGGCCAGGGCCGAAGCGACTCCGGTCTCGTGATCTCCCTCGAGGGCTGAAGTGAGGGCCCATGCAGCAAGGCGGCTCAAGTGCAGGGTTAGGGGTCGAGGCCGGCTTAGGTTTCGGTGGAGGGTCCCCGTTTCGGTGTCGGTTTAGGGTTAGGGTTAGGTCCCAGGAGGCTCCAGGCGCCGAACCCACAGCAGGGCAGTGGTCTTCCCGAAGGCCTGAGTTGAGGGCACAAGGGACCGTGCCGGTCAGGATCCGTCTTTGGCTGCCAAGGCCACACACGTCGATCGGCCCCTGTTCGAGGAGGCCTCCGGAATCCTCTCGGTCAGCTGCACACGGGCCTGGGAAACCACATGGTGAGCTTGCAGCTTCCATGCCGAGTCAGCCTGCACCGCCTCTGGACCCCAGGCGCGTGGTCTTGTCAGACTTTGGCATGGGGTCCCCATGGGGAGCGAGCCTTAGCTAGGGTTAGGGTTTGGTCCAGGGACGTCGCCAGGGCTGAATCGACTCCAGTCTCGTGATCTCCCTCGAGGGCTGAAGTGAGGGCCCATGCCAGAAGGCGGCTCCATTGCAGGGTTAGGGTTCGAGGCAGGCTTACGTTGCGGTGGAGGGTCCCGGTTCGGGGTACGGTTAGGGTTAGGGTTAGGTCCCAGGAGGCTCCAGGCGCCCAACCCACAGCAGGGCAGTGTTCTCCCCGAAGGGCTGAGTGGAGGGCACAAGGGACCGTGCCGGTCAGGATCCGTCTTTGGCTGCCAAGGCCACACACGTGATTGGGCCCCTGGTCGAGGAGGCCTCCGGAATCCTCTGGGCAGCTGCAGCCGGGCCTGGGAAACGACATGGTGAGCTTCCAGGTTCCATGCCGATTCAGCCTGCAACTCTTCCGGACCCCAGGCGCGTGGAGTTGTCAGACGTTGGCATTGGGTCCTCTTGGGGAGAGAGCCTTAGCTAGGGTTAGGGTTCGGTCCAGGGACGTGGCCAGGGCCGAAGCGACTCCGGTCTCGTGATCTCCCTCGAGGGCTGAAGTGAGGGCCCATGCAGCAAGGCGGCTCAAGTGCAGGGTTAGGGGTCGAGGCCGGCTTAGGTTTCGGTGGAGGGTCCCCGTTCGGTGTGGGGTTAGGGTTAGGTCCCAGGAGGCTCCAGGCACCGAACCCACAGCAGGGCAGTGGTCTTCCCGAAGGCCTGAGTTGAGGGCACAAGGGACCGTGCCGGTCAGGATCCGTCTTTGGCTGCCAAGGCCACACACGTCGATCGGCCCCTGTCGAGGAGGCCTCCGGAATCCTCTCGGTCAGCTGCACACGGGCCTGGGAAACCACATGGTGAGCTTGCAGCTTCCATGCCGAGTCAGCCTGCACCGCCTCTGGACCCCAGGCGCGTGGTCTTGTCAGACTTTGGCATGGGGTCCCCATGGGGAGCGAGCCTTAGCTAGGGTTAGGGTTTGGTCCAGGGACGTCGCCAGGGCTGAATCGACTCCAGTCTCGTGATCTCCCTCGAGGGCTGAAGTGAGGGCCCATGCCAGAAGGTGGCTCCATTGCAGGGTTAGGGTTCGAGGCAGGCTTACGTTGCGGTGGAGGGTCCCGGTTCGGGGTACGGTTAGGGTTAGGGTTAGGTCCCAGGAGGCTCCAGGCGCCCAACCCACAGCAGGGCAGTGTTCTCCCCGAAGGGCTGAGTGGAGGGCACAAGGGACCGTGCCGGTCAGGATCCGTCTTTGGCTGCCAAGGCCACACACGTGATTGGGCCCCTGGTCGAGGAGGCCTCCGGAATCCTCTGGGCAGCTGCAGCCGGGCCTGGGAAACGACATGGTGAGCTTCCAGGTTCCATGCCGAGTCAGCCTGCACCTCTTCCGGACCCCAGGCGCGTGGTGTTGTCAGACGTTGGCATTGGGTCCTCTTGGGGAGAGAGCCTTAGCTAGGGTTAGGGTTCGGTCCAGGGACGTGGCCAGGGCCGAAGCGACTCCGGTCTCGTGATCTCCCTCGAGGGCTGAAGTGAGGGCCCATGCAGCAAGGCGGCTCAAGTGCAGGGTTAGGGGTCGAGGCCGGCTTAGGTTTCGGTGGAGGGTCCCCGTTCGGTGTGGGGTTAGGGTTAGGGTTAGGTCCCAGGAGGCTCCAGGCGCCGAACCCACAGCAGGGCAGTGGTCTTCCCGAAGGCCTGAGTTGAGGGCACAAGGGACCGTGCCGGTCAGGATCCGTCTTTGGCTGCCAAGGCCACACACGTCGATCGGCCCCTGTTCGAGGAGGCCTCCGGAATCCTCTCGGTCAGCTGCACACGGGCCTGGGAAACCACATGGTGAGCTTGCAGCTTCCATGCCGAGTCAGCCTGCACCGCCTCTGGACCCCAGGCGCGTGGTCTTGTCAGACTTTGGCATGGGGTCCCCATGGGGAGCGAGCCTTAGCTAGGGTTAGGTTTGGTCCAGGGACGTCGCCAGGGCTGAATCGACTCCAGTCTCGTGATCTCCCTCGAGGGCTGAAGTGAGGGCCCATGCCAGAAGGCGGCTCCATTGCAGGGTTAGGGTTCGAGGCAGGCTTACGTTGCGGTGGAGGGTCCCGGTTCGGGGTACGGTTAGGGTTAGGGTTAGGTCCCAGGAGGCTCCAGGCGCCCAACCCACAGCAGGGCAGTGTTCTCCCCGAAGGGCTGAGTGGAGGGCACAAGGGACCGTGCCGGTCAGGATCCGTCTTTGGCTGCCAAGGCAACACACACGTGATTGGGCCCCTGGTCGAGGAGGCCTCCGGAATCCTCTGGGCAGCTGCAGCCGGGCCTGGGAAACGACATGGTGAGCTTCCAGGTTCCATGCCGAGTCAGCCTGCACCTCTTCCGGACCCCAGGCGCGTGGTGTTGTCAGACGTTGGCATTGGGTCCTCTTGGGGAGAGAGCCTTAGCTAGGGTTAGGGTTCGGTCCAGGGACGTGGCCAGGGCCGAAGCGACTCCGGTCTCGTGATCTCCCTCGAGGGCTGAAGTGAGGGCCCATGCAGCAAGGCGGCTCAAGTGCAGGGTTAGGGGTCGAGGCCGGCTTAGGTTTCGGTGGAGGGTCCCCGTTCGGTGTGGGGTTAGGGTTAGGGTTAGGTCCCAGGAGGCTCCAGGCGCCGAACCCACAGCAGGGCAGTGGTCTTCCCGAAGGCCTGAGTTGAGGGCACAAGGGACCGTGACGGTCAGGATCCGTCTTTGGCTGCCAAGGCCACGCACGTCGATCGGCCCCTGTTCCAGGAGGCCTCCGGAATCCTCTCGGTCAGCTGCACACGGGCCTGGGAAACCACATGGTGAGCTTGCAGCTTCCATGCCGAGTCAGCCTGCACCGCCTCTGGACCCCAGGCGCGTGGTCGTGTCAGACTTTGGCATGGGGTCCCCATGGGGAGGGAGCCTTAGCTAGGGTTAGGGTTTGGTCCAGGGACGTCGCCAGGGCTGAATCGAATCCAGTCTCCTGATCTCCCTCGAGGGCTGAAGTGAGGGCCCATGCCAGAAGGCGGCTCCATTGCAGGGTTAGGGTTCGAGGCAGGCTTACGTTGCGGTGGAGGGTCCCGGTTCGGGGTACGGTTAGGGTTAGGGTTAGGTCCCAGGAGGCTCCAGGCGCCCAACCCACAGCAGGGCAGTGTTCTCCCCGAAGGGCTGAGTGGAGGGCACAAGGGACCGTGCCGGTCAGGATCCGTCTTTGGCTGCCAAGGCCACACACGTGATTGGGCCCCTGGTCGAGGAGGCCTCCGGAATCCTCTGGGCAGCTGCAGCCGGGCCTGGGAAACGACATGGTGAGCTTCCAGGTTCCATGCCGAGTCAGCCTGCACCTCTTCCGGACCCCAGGCGCGTGGTGTTGTCAGACGTTGGCATTGGGTCCTCTTGGGGAGAGAGCCTTAGCTAGGGTTAGGGTTCGGTCCAGGGACGTGGCCAGGGCCGAAGCGACTCCGGTCTCGTGATCTCCCTCGAGGGCTGAAGTGAGGGCCCATGCAGCAAGGCGGCTCAAGTGCAGGGTTAGGGGTCGAGGCCGGCTTAGGTTTCGGTGGAGGGTCCCCGTTCGGTGTGGGGTTAGGGTTAGGGTTAGGTCCCAGGAGGCTCCAGGCGCCGAACCCACAGCAGGGCAGTGGTCTTCCCGAAGGCCTGATTTGAGGGCACAAGGGACCGTGCCGGTCAGGATCCGTCTTTGGCTGCCAAGGCCACACACGTCGATCGGCCCCTGTTCGAGGAGGCCTCCGGAATCCTCTCGGTCAGCTGCACACGGGCCTGGGAAACCACATGGTGAGCTTGCAGCTTCCATGCCGAGTCAGCCTGCACCGCCTCTGGACCCCAGGCGCGTGGTCTTGTCAGACTTTGGCATGGGGTCCCCATGGGGAGGGAGCCTTAGCTAGGGTTAGGGTTTGGTCCAGGGACGTCGCCAGGGCTGAATCGACTCCAGTCTCGTGATCTCCCTCGAGGGCTGAAGTGAGGGCCCATGCCAGAAGGCGGCTCCATTGCAGGGTTAGGGTTCGAGGCAGGCTTACGTTGCGGTGGAGGGTCCCGGTTCGGGGTACGGTTAGGGTTAGGGTTAGGTCCCAGGAGGCTCCAGGCGCCCAACCCACAGCAGGGCAGTGTTCTCCCCGAAGGGCTGAGTGGAGGGCACAAGGGACCGTGCCGGTCAGGATCCGTCTTTGGCTGCCAAGGCCACACACGTGATTGGGCCCCTGGTCGAGGAGGCCTCCGGAATCCTCTGGGCAGCTGCAGCCGGGCCTGGGAAACGACATGGTGAGCTTCCAGGTTCCATGCCGAGTCAGCCTGCACCTTTTCCGGACCCCAGGCGCGTGGTGTTGTCAGACGTTGGCATTGGGTCCTCTTGGGGAGAGAGCCTTAGCTAGGGTTAGGGTTCGGTTCAGGGACGTGGCCAGGGCCGAAGCGACTCCGGTCTCGTGATCTCCCTCGAGGGCTGAAGTGAGGGCCCATGCCAGAAGGCGGCTCCATTGCAGGGTTAGGGTTCGAGGCAGGCTTACGTTGCGGTGGAGGGTCCCGGTTCGGGGTACGGTTAGGGTTAGGGTTAGGTCCCAGGAGGCTCCAGGCGCCGAACCCACAGCAGGGCAGTGGTCTTCCCGAAGGCCTGAGTTGAGGGCACAAGGGACCGTGCCGGTCAGGATCCGTCTTTGGCTGCCAAGGCCACACACGTCGATCGGCCCCTGTTCGAGGAGGCCTCCGGAATCCTCTCGGTCAGCTGCACACGGGCCTGGGAAACCACATGGTGAGCTTGCAGCTTCCATGCCGAGTCAGCCTGCACCGCCTCTGGACCCCAGGCGCGTGGTCTTGTCAGACTTTGGCATGGGGTCCCCATGGGGAGCGAGCCTTAGCTAGGGTTAGGGTTTGGTCCAGGGACGTCGCCAGGGCTGAATCGACTCCAGTCTCGTGATCTCCCTCGAGGGCTGAAGTGAGGGCCCATGCCAGAAGGTGGCTCCATTGCAGGGTTAGGGTTCGAGGCAGGCTTACGTTGCGGTGGAGGGTCCCGGTTCGGGGTACGGTTAGGGTTAGGGTTAGGTCCCAGGAGGCTCCAGGCGCCCAACCCACAGCAGGGCAGTGTTCTCCCCGAAGGGCTGAGTGGAGGGCACAAGGGACCGTGCCGGTCAGGATCCGTCTTTGGCTGCCAAGGCCACACACGTGATTGGGCCCCTGGTCGAGGAGGCCTCCGGAATCCTCTGGGCAGCTGCAGCCGGGCCTGGGAAACGACATGGTGAGCTTCCAGGTTCCATGCCGAGTCAGCCTGCACCTCTTCCGGACCCCAGGCGCGTGGTGTTGTCAGACGTTGGCATTGGGTCCTCTTGGGGAGAGAGCCTTAGCTAGGGATAGGGTTCGGTCCAGGGACGTGGCCAGGGCCGAAGCGACTCCGGTCTCGTGATCTCCCTCGAGGGCTGAAGTGAGGGCCCATGCAGCAAGGCGGCTCAAGTGCAGGGTTAGGGGTCGAGGCCGGCTTAGGTTTCGGTGGAGGGTCCCCGTTCGGTGTGGGGTTAGGGTTAGGGTTAGGTCCCAGGAGGCTCCAGGCGCCGAACCCACAGCAGGGCAGTGGTCTTCCCGAAGGCCTGAGTTGAGGGCACAAGGGACCGTGCCGGTCAGGATCCGTCTTTGGCTGCCAAGGCCACACACGTCGATCGGCCCCTGTTCGAGGAGGCCTCCGGAATCCTCTCGGTCAGCTGCACACGGGCCTGGGAAACCACATGGTGAGCTTGCAGCTTCCATGCCGAGTCAGCCTGCACCGCCTCTGGACCCCAGGCGCGTGGTCTTGTCAGACTTTGGCATGGGGTCCCCATGGGGAGCGAGCCTTAGCTAGGGTTAGGGTTTGGTCCAGGGACGTCGCCAGGGCTGAATCGACTCCAGTCTCGTGATCTCCCTCGAGGGCTGAAGTGAGGGCCCATGCCAGAAGGCGGCTCCATTGCAGGGTTAGGGTTCGAGGCAGGCTTACGTTGCGGTGGAGGGTCCCGGTTCGGGGTACGGTTAGGGTTAGGGTTAGGTCCCAGGAGGCTCCAGGCGCCCAACCCACAGCAGGGCAGTGGTCTCCCCGAAGGGCTGAGTGGAGGGCACAAGGGACCGTGCCGGTCAGGATCCGTCTTTGGCTGCCAAGGCCACACACGTGATTGGGCCCCTGGTCCAGGAGGCCTCCGGAATCCTCTGGGCAGCTGCAGCCGGGCCTGGGAAACCACATGGTGAGCTTCCAGGTTCCATGCCGAGTCAGCCTGCACCTCTTCCGGACCCCAGGCGCGTGGTGTTGTCAGACGTTGGCATTGGGTCCTCTTGGGGAGAGAGCCTTAGCTAGGGTTAGGGTTCGGTCCAGGGACGTGGCCAGGGCCGAAGCGACTCCGGTCTCGTGATCTCCCTCGAGGGCTGAAGTGAGGGCCCATGCAGCAAGGCGGCTCAAGTGCAGGGTTAGGGGTCGAGGCCGGCTTAGGTTTCGGTGGAGGGTCCCCGTTTCGGTGTGGGGTTAGGGTTAGGGTTAGGTCCCAGGAGGCTCCAGGCGCCGAACCCACAGCAGGGCAGTGGTCTTCCCGAAGGCCTGAGTTGAGGGCACAAGGGACCGTGCCGGTCAGGATCCGTCTTTGGCTGCCAAGGCCACACACGTCGATCGGCCCCTGTTCGAGGAGGCCTCCGGAATCCTCTCGGTCAGCTGCACACGGGCCTGGGAAACCACATGGTGAGCTTGCAGCTTCCATGCCGAGTCAGCCTGCACCGCCTCTGGACCCCAGGCGCGTGGTCTTGTCAGACTTTGGCATGGGGTCCCCATGGGGAGCGAGCCTTAGCTAGGGTTAGGGTTTGGTCCAGGGACGTCGCCAGGGCTGAATCGACTCCAGTCTCGTGATCTCCCTCGAGGGCTGAAGTGAGGGCCCATGCCAGAAGGCGGCTCCATTGCAGGGTTAGGGTTCGAGGCAGGCTTACGTTGCGGTGGAGGGTCCCGGTTCGGGGTACGGTTAGGGTTAGGGTTAGGTCCCAGGAGGCTCCAGGCGCCCAACCCACAGCAGGGCAGTGTTCTCCCCGAAGGGCTGAGTGGAGGGCACAAGGGACCGTGCCGGTCAGGATCCGTCTTTGGCTGCCAAGGCCACACACGTGATTGGGCCCCTGGTCGAGGAGGCCTCCGGAATCCTCTGGGCAGCTGCAGCCGGGCCTGGGAAACGACATGGTGAGCTTCCAGGTTCCATGCCGAGTCAGCCTGCACCTCTTCCGGACCCCAGGCGCGTGGTGTTGTCAGACGTTGGCATTGGGTCCTCTTGGGGAGAGAGCCTTAGCTAGGGTTAGGGTTCGGTCCAGGGACGTGGCCAGGGCCGAAGCGACTCCGGTCTCGTGATCTCCCTCGAGGGCTGAAGTGAGGGCCCATGCCAGAAAGCGGCTCCATTGCAGGGTTAGGGTTCGAGGCAGGCTTACGTTGCTGTGGAGGGTCCCGGTTCGGGGTACGGTTAGGGTTAGGGTTAGGTCCCAGGAGGCTCCAGGCGCCGAACCCACAGCAGGGCAGTGGTCTTCCCGAAGGCCTGAGTTGAGGGCACAAGGGACCGTGCCGGTCAGGATCCGTCTTTGGCTGCCAAGGCCACACACGTCGATCGGCCCCTGTTCGAGGAGGCCTCCGGAATCCTCTCGGTCAGCTGCACACGGGCCTGGGAAACCACATGGTGAGCTTGCAGCTTCCATGCCGAGTCAGCCTGCACCGCCTCTGGACCCCAGGCGCGTGGTCTTGTCAGACTTTGGCATGGGGTCCCCATGGGGAGGGAGCCTTAGCTAGGGTTAGGGTTTGGTCCAGGGACGTCGCCAGGGCTGAATCGACTCCAGTCTCGTGATCTCCCTCGAGGGCTGAAGTGAGGGCCCATGCCAGAAGGCGGCTCCATTGCAGGGTTAGGGTTCGAGGCAGGCTTACGTTGCGGTGGAGGGTCCCGGTTCGGGGTACGGTTAGGGTTAGGGTTAGGTCCCAGGAGGCTCCAGGCGCCCAACCCACAGCAGGGCAGTGTTCTCCCCGAAGGGCTGAGTGGAGGGCACAAGGGACCGTGCCGGTCAGGATCCGTCTTTGGCTGCCAAGGCCACACACGTGATTGGGCCCCTGGTCGAGGAGGCCTCCGGAATCCTCTGGGCAGCTGCAGCCGGGCCTGGGAAACGACATGGTGAGCTTCCAGGTTCCATGCCGAGTCAGCCTGCACCTCTTCCGGACCCCAGGCGCGTGGTGTTGTCAGACGTTGGCATTGGGTCCTCTTGGGGAGAGAGCCTTAGCTAGGGTTAGGGTTCGGTTCAGGGACGTGGCCAGGGCCGAAGCGACTCCGGTCTCGTGATCTCCCTCGAGGGCTGAAGTGATGGCCCATGCCAGAAGGCGGCTCCATTGCAGGGTTAGGGTTTGAGGCAGGCTTACGATGCGGTGGAGGGTCCCGGTTCGGGGTACGGTTAGGGTTAGGGTTAGGTCCCAGGAGGCTCCAGGCGCCGAACCCACAGCAGGGCAGTGGTCTTCCCGAAGGCCTGAGTTGAGGGCACAAGGGACCGTGCCGGTCAGGATCCGTCTTTGGCTGCCAAGGCCACACACGTCGATCGGCCCCTGTTCGAGGAGGCCTCCGGAATCCTCTCGGTCAGCTGCACACGGGCCTGGGAAACCACATGGTGAGCTTGCAGCTTCCATGCCGAGTCAGCCTGCACCGCCTCTGGACCCCAGGCGCGTGGTCTTGTCAGACTTTGGCATGGGGTCCCCATGGGGAGCGAGCCTTAGCTAGGGTTAGGGTTTGGTCCAGGGACGTCGCCAGGGCTGAATCGACTCCAGTCTCGTGATCTCCCTCGAGGGCTGAAGTGAGGGCCCATGCCAGAAGGCGGCTCCATTGCAGGGTTAGGGTTCGAGGCAGGCTTACGTTGCGGTGGAGGGTCCCGGTTCGGGGTACGGTTAGGGTTAGGGTTAGGTCCCAGGAGGCTCCAGGCGCCCAACCCACAGCAGGGCAGTGTTCTCCCCGAAGGGCTGAGTGGAGGGCACAAGGGACCGTGCCGGTCAGGATCCGTCTTTGGCTGCCAAGGCCACACACGTGATTGGGCCCCTGGTCGAGGAGGCCTCCGGAATCCTCTGGGCAGCTGCAGCCGGGCCTGGGAAACGACATGGTGAGCTTCCAGGTTCCATGCCGAGTCAGCCTGCACCTCTTCCGGACCCCAGGCGCGTGGTGTTGTCAGACGTTGGCATTGGGTCCTCTTGGGGAGAGAGCCTTAGCTAGGGTTAGGGTTCGGTCCAGGGACGTGGCCAGGGCCGAAGCGACTCCGGTCTCGTGATCTCCCTCGAGGGCTGAAGTGAGGGCCCATGCAGCAAGGCGGCTCAAGTGCAGGGTTAGGGGTCGAGGCCGGCTTAGGTTTCGGTGGAGGGTCCCCGTTCGGTGTGGGGTTAGGGTTAGGGTTAGGTCCCAGGAGGCTCCAGGCGCCGAACCCACAGCAGGGCAGTGGTCTTCCCGAAGGCCTGAGTTGAGGGCACAAGGGACCGTGCCGGTCAGGATCCGTCTTTGGCTGCCAAGGCCACACACGTCGATCGGCCCCTGTTCGAGGAGGCCTCCGGAATCCTCTCGGTCAGCTGCACACGGGCCTGGGAAACCACATGGTGAGCTTGCAGCTTCCATGCCGAGTCAGCCTGCACCGCCTCTGGACCCCAGGCGCGTGGTCTTGTCAGACTTTGGCATGGGGTCCCCATGGGGAGCGAGCCTTAGCTAGGGTTAGGGTTTGGTCCAGGGACGTCGCCAGGGCTGAATCGACTCCAGTCTCGTGATCTCCCTCGAGGGCTGAAGTGAGGGCCCATGCCAGAAGGCGGCTCCATTGCAGGGTTAGGGTTCGAGGCAGGCTTACGTTGCGGTGGAGGGTCCCGGTTCGGGGTACGGTTAGGGTTAGGGTTAGGTCCCAGGAGGCTCCAGGCGCCCAACCCACAGCAGGGCAGTGGTCTCCCCGAAGGGCTGAGTGGAGGGCACAAGGGACCGTGCCGGTCAGGATCCGTCTTTGGCTGCCAAGGCCACACACGTGATTGGGCCCCTGGTCCAGGAGGCCTCCGGAATCCTCTGGGCAGCTGCAGCCGGGCCTGGGAAACCACATGGTGAGCTTCCAGGTTCCATGCCGAGTCAGCCTGCACCTCTTCCGGACCCCAGGCGCGTGGTGTTGTCAGACGTTGGCATTGGGTCCTCTTGGGGAGAGAGCCTTAGCTAGGGTTAGGGTTCGGTCCAGGGACGTGGCCAGGGCCGAAGCGACTCCGGTCTCGTGATCTCCCTCGAGGGCTGAAGTGAGGGCCCATGCAGCAAGGCGGCTCAAGTGCAGGGTTAGGGGTCGAGGCCGGCTTAGGTTTCGGTGGAGGGTCCCCGTTTCGGTGTGGGGTTAGGGTTAGGGTTAGGTCCCAGGAGGCTCCAGGCGCCGAACCCACAGCAGGGCAGTGGTCTTCCCGAAGGCCTGAGTTGAGGGCACAAGGGACCGTGCCGGTCAGGATCCGTCTTTGGCTGCCAAGGCCACACACGTCGATCGGCCCCTGTTCGAGGAGGCCTCCGGAATCCTCTCGGTCAGCTGCACACGGGCCTGGGAAACCACATGGTGAGCTTGCAGCTTCCATGCCGAGTCAGCCTGCACCGCCTCTGGACCCCAGGCGCGTGGTCTTGTCAGACTTTGGCATGGGGTCCCCATGGGGAGCGAGCCTTAGCTAGGGTTAGGGTTTGGTCCAGGGACGTCGCCAGGGCTGAATCGACTCCAGTCTCGTGATCTCCCTCGAGGGCTGAAGTGAGGGCCCATGCCAGAAGGCGGCTCCATTGCAGGGTTAGGGTTCGAGGCAGGCTTACGTTGCGGTGGAGGGTCCCGGTTCGGGGTACGGTTAGGGTTAGGGTTAGGTCCCAGGAGGCTCCAGGCGCCCAACCCACAGCAGGGCAGTGTTCTCCCCGAAGGGCTGAGTGGAGGGCACAAGGGACCGTGCCGGTCAGGATCCATCTTTGGCTGCCAAGGCCACACACGTGATTGGGCCCCTGGTCGAGGAGGCCTCCGGAATCCTCTGGGCAGCTGCAGCCGGGCCTGGGAAACGACATGGTGAGCTTCCAGGTTCCATGCCGAGTCAGCCTGCACCTCTTCCGGACCCCAGGCGCGTGGTGTTGTCAGACGTTGGCATTGGGTCCTCTTGGGGAGAGAGCCTTAGCTAGGGTTAGGGTTCGGTCCAGGGACGTGGCCAGGGCCGAAGCGACTCCGGTCTCGTGATCTCCCTCGAGGGCTGAAGTGAGGGCCCATGCCAGAAGGCGGCTCCATTGCAGGGTTAGGGTTCGAGGCAGGCTTACGTTGCTGTGGAGGGTCCCGGTTCGGGGTACGGTTAGGGTTAGGGTTAGGTCCCAGGAGGCTCCAGGCGCCGAACCCACAGCAGGGCAGTGGTCTTCCCGAAGGCCTGAGTTGAGGGCACAAGGGACCGTGCCGGTCAGGATCCGTCTTTGGCTGCCAAGGCCACACACGTCGATCGGCCCCTGTTCGAGGAGGCCTCCGGAATCCTCTCGGTCAGCTGCACACGGGCCTGGGAAACCACATGGTGAGCTTGCAGCTTCCATGCCGAGTCAGCCTGCACCGCCTCTGGACCCCAGGCGCGTGGTCTTGTCAGACTTTGGCATGGGGTCCCCATGGGGAGGGAGCCTTAGCTAGGGTTAGGGTTTGGTCCAGGGACGTCGCCAGGGCTGAATCGACTCCAGTCTCGTGATCTCCCTCGAGGGCTGAAGTGAGGGCCCATGCCAGAAGGCGGCTCCATTGCAGGGTTAGGGTTCGAGGCAGGCTTACGTTGCGGTGGAGGGTCCCGGTTCGGGGTACGGTTAGGGTTAGGGTTAGGTCCCAGGAGGCTCCAGGCGCCCAACCCACAGCAGGGCAGTGTTCTCCCCGAAGGGCTGAGTGGAGGGCACAAGGGACCGTGCCGGTCAGGATCCGTCTTTGGCTGCCAAGGCCACACACGTGATTGGGCCCCTGGTCGAGGAGGCCTCCGGAATCCTCTGGGCAGCTGCAGCCGGGCCTGGGAAACGACATGGTGAGCTTCCAGGTTCCATGCCGAGTCAGCCTGCACCTTTTCCGGACCCCAGGCGCGTGGTGTTGTCAGACGTTGGCATTGGGTCCTCTTGGGGAGAGAGCCTTAGCTAGGGTTAGGGTTCGGTTCAGGGACGTGGCCAGGGCCGAAGCGACTCCGGTCTCGTGATCTCCCTCGAGGGCTGAAGTGAGGGCCCATGCCAGAAGGCGGCTCCATTGCAGGGTTAGGGTTCGAGGCAGGCTTACGTTGCGGTGGAGGGTCCCGGTTCGGGGTACGGTTAGGGTTAGGGTTAGGTCCCAGGAGGCTCCAGGCGCCGAACCCACAGCAGGGCAGTGGTCTTCCCGAAGGCCTGAGTTGAGGGCACAAGGGACCGTGCCGGTCAGGATCCGTCTTTGGCTGCCAAGGCCACACACGTCGATCGGCCCCTGTTCGAGGAGGCCTCCGGAATCCTCTCGGTCAGCTGCACACGGGCCTGGGAAACCACATGGTGAGCTTGCAGCTTCCATGCCGAGTCAGCCTGCACCGCCTCTGGACCCCAGGCGCGTGGTCTTGTCAGACTTTGGCATGGGGTCCCCATGGGGAGCGAGCCTTAGCTAGGGTTAGGGTTTGGTCCAGGGACGTCGCCAGGGCTGAATCGACTCCAGTCTCGTGATCTCCCTCGAGGGCTGAAGTGAGGGCCCATGCCAGAAGGTGGCTCCATTGCAGGGTTAGGGTTCGAGGCAGGCTTACGTTGCGGTGGAGGGTCCCGGTTCGGGGTACGGTTAGGGTTAGGGTTAGGTCCCAGGAGGCTCCAGGCGCCCAACCCACAGCAGGGCAGTGTTCTCCCCGAAGGGCTGAGTGGAGGGCACAAGGGACCGTGCCGGTCAGGATCCGTCTTTGGCTGCCAAGGCCACACACGTGATTGGGCCCCTGGTCGAGGAGGCCTCCGGAATCCTCTGGGCAGCTGCAGCCGGGCCTGGGAAACGACATGGTGAGCTTCCAGGTTCCATGCCGAGTCAGCCTGCACCTCTTCCGGACCCCAGGCGCGTGGTGTTGTCAGACGTTGGCATTGGGTCCTCTTGGGGAGAGAGCCTTAGCTAGGGATAGGGTTCGGTCCAGGGACGTGGCCAGGGCCGAAGCGACTCCGGTCTCGTGATCTCCCTCGAGGGCTGAAGTGAGGGCCCATGCAGCAAGGCGGCTCAAGTGCAGGGTTAGGGGTCGAGGCCGGCTTAGGTTTCGGTGGAGGGTCCCCGTTCGGTGTGGGGTTAGGGTTAGGGTTAGGTCCCAGGAGGCTCCAGGCGCCGAACCCACAGCAGGGCAGTGGTCTTCCCGAAGGCCTGAGTTGAGGGCACAAGGGACCGTGCCGGTCAGGATCCGTCTTTGGCTGCCAAGGCCACACACGTCGATCGGCCCCTGTTCGAGGAGGCCTCCGGAATCCTCTCGGTCAGCTGCACACGGGCCTGGGAAACCACATGGTGAGCTTGCAGCTTCCATGCCGAGTCAGCCTGCACCGCCTCTGGACCCCAGGCGCGTGGTCTTGTCAGACTTTGGCATGGGGTCCCCATGGGGAGCGAGCCTTAGCTAGGGTTAGGGTTTGGTCCAGGGACGTCGCCAGGGCTGAATCGACTCCAGTCTCGTGATCTCCCTCGAGGGCTGAAGTGAGGGCCCATGCCAGAAGGCGGCTCCATTGCAGGGTTAGGGTTCGAGGCAGGCTTACGTTGCGGTGGAGGGTCCCGGTTCGGGGTACGGTTAGGGTTAGGGTTAGGTCCCAGGAGGCTCCAGGCGCCCAACCCACAGCAGGGCAGTGGTCTCCCCGAAGGGCTGAGTGGAGGGCACAAGGGACCGTGCCGGTCAGGATCCGTCTTTGGCTGCCAAGGCCACACACGTGATTGGGCCCCTGGTCCAGGAGGCCTCCGGAATCCTCTGGGCAGCTGCAGCCGGGCCTGGGAAACCACATGGTGAGCTTCCAGGTTCCATGCCGAGTCAGCCTGCACCTCTTCCGGACCCCAGGCGCGTGGTGTTGTCAGACGTTGGCATTGGGTCCTCTTGGGGAGAGAGCCTTAGCTAGGGTTAGGGTTCGGTCCAGGGACGTGGCCAGGGCCGAAGCGACTCCGGTCTCGTGATCTCCCTCGAGGGCTGAAGTGAGGGCCCATGCAGCAAGGCGGCTCAAGTGCAGGGTTAGGGGTCGAGGCCGGCTTAGGTTTCGGTGGAGGGTCCCCGTTTCGGTGTGGGGTTAGGGTTAGGGTTAGGTCCCAGGAGGCTCCAGGCGCCGAACCCACAGCAGGGCAGTGGTCTTCCCGAAGGCCTGAGTTGAGGGCACAAGGGACCGTGCCGGTCAGGATCCGTCTTTGGCTGCCAAGGCCACACACGTCGATCGGCCCCTGTTCGAGGAGGCCTCCGGAATCCTCTCGGTCAGCTGCACACGGGCCTGGGAAACCACATGGTGAGCTTGCAGCTTCCATGCCGAGTCAGCCTGCACCGCCTCTGGACCCCAGGCGCGTGGTCTTGTCAGACTTTGGCATGGGGTCCCCATGGGGAGCGAGCCTTAGCTAGGGTTAGGGTTTGGTCCAGGGACGTCGCCAGGGCTGAATCGACTCCAGTCTCGTGATCTCCCTCGAGGGCTGAAGTGAGGGCCCATGCCAGAAGGCGGCTCCATTGCAGGGTTAGGGTTCGAGGCAGGCTTACGTTGCGGTGGAGGGTCCCGGTTCGGGGTACGGTTAGGGTTAGGGTTAGGTCCCAGGAGGCTCCAGGCGCCCAACCCACAGCAGGGCAGTGTTCTCCCCGAAGGGCTGAGTGGAGGGCACAAGGGACCGTGCCGGTCAGGATCCGTCTTTGGCTGCCAAGGCCACACACGTGATTGGGCCCCTGGTCGAGGAGGCCTCCGGAATCCTCTGGGCAGCTGCAGCCGGGCCTGGGAAACGACATGGTGAGCTTCCAGGTTCCATGCCGAGTCAGCCTGCACCTCTTCCGGACCCCAGGCGCGTGGTGTTGTCAGACGTTGGCATTGGGTCCTCTTGGGGAGAGAGCCTTAGCTAGGGTTAGGGTTCGGTCCAGGGACGTGGCCAGGGCCGAAGCGACTCCGGTCTCGTGATCTCCCTCGAGGGCTGAAGTGAGGGCCCATGCCAGAAAGCGGCTCCATTGCAGGGTTAGGGTTCGAGGCAGGCTTACGTTGCTGTGGAGGGTCCCGGTTCGGGGTACGGTTAGGGTTAGGGTTAGGTCCCAGGAGGCTCCAGGCGCCGAACCCACAGCAGGGCAGTGGTCTTCCCGAAGGCCTGAGTTGAGGGCACAAGGGACCGTGCCGGTCAGGATCCGTCTTTGGCTGCCAAGGCCACACACGTCGATCGGCCCCTGTTCGAGGAGGCCTCCGGAATCCTCTCGGTCAGCTGCACACGGGCCTGGGAAACCACATGGTGAGCTTGCAGCTTCCATGCCGAGTCAGCCTGCACCGCCTCTGGACCCCAGGCGCGTGGTCTTGTCAGACTTTGGCATGGGGTCCCCATGGGGAGGGAGCCTTAGCTAGGGTTAGGGTTTGGTCCAGGGACGTCGCCAGGGCTGAATCGACTCCAGTCTCGTGATCTCCCTCGAGGGCTGAAGTGAGGGCCCATGCCAGAAGGCGGCTCCATTGCAGGGTTAGGGTTCGAGGCAGGCTTACGTTGCGGTGGAGGGTCCCGGTTCGGGGTACGGTTAGGGTTAGGGTTAGGTCCCAGGAGGCTCCAGGCGCCCAACCCACAGCAGGGCAGTGTTCTCCCCGAAGGGCTGAGTGGAGGGCACAAGGGACCGTGCCGGTCAGGATCCGTCTTTGGCTGCCAAGGCCACACACGTGATTGGGCCCCTGGTCGAGGAGGCCTCCGGAATCCTCTGGGCAGCTGCAGCCGGGCCTGGGAAACGACATGGTGAGCTTCCAGGTTCCATGCCGAGTCAGCCTGCACCTCTTCCGGACCCCAGGCGCGTGGTGTTGTCAGACGTTGGCATTGGGTCCTCTTGGGGAGAGAGCCTTAGCTAGGGTTAGGGTTCGGTTCAGGGACGTGGCCAGGGCCGAAGCGACTCCGGTCTCGTGATCTCCCTCGAGGGCTGAAGTGATGGCCCATGCCAGAAGGCGGCTCCATTGCAGGGTTAGGGTTTGAGGCAGGCTTACGATGCGGTGGAGGGTCCCGGTTCGGGGTACGGTTAGGGTTAGGGTTAGGTCCCAGGAGGCTCCAGGCGCCGAACCCACAGCAGGGCAGTGGTCTTCCCGAAGGCCTGAGTTGAGGGCACAAGGGACCGTGCCGGTCAGGATCCGTCTTTGGCTGCCAAGGCCACACACGTCGATCGGCCCCTGTTCGAGGAGGCCTCCGGAATCCTCTCGGTCAGCTGCACACGGGCCTGGGAAACCACATGGTGAGCTTGCAGCTTCCATGCCGAGTCAGCCTGCACCGCCTCTGGACCCCAGGCGCGTGGTCTTGTCAGACTTTGGCATGGGGTCCCCATGGGGAGCGAGCCTTAGCTAGGGTTAGGGTTTGGTCCAGGGACGTCGCCAGGGCTGAATCGACTCCAGTCTCGTGATCTCCCTCGAGGGCTGAAGTGAGGGCCCATGCCAGAAGGCGGCTCCATTGCAGGGTTAGGGTTCGAGGCAGGCTTACGTTGCGGTGGAGGGTCCCGGTTCGGGGTACGGTTAGGGTTAGGGTTAGGTCCCAGGAGGCTCCAGGCGCCCAACCCACAGCAGGGCAGTGTTCTCCCCGAAGGGCTGAGTGGAGGGCACAAGGGACCGTGCCGGTCAGGATCCGTCTTTGGCTGCCAAGGCCACACACGTGATTGGGCCCCTGGTCGAGGAGGCCTCCGGAATCCTCTGGGCAGCTGCAGCCGGGCCTGGGAAACGACATGGTGAGCTTCCAGGTTCCATGCCGAGTCAGCCTGCACCTCTTCCGGACCCCAGGCGCGTGGTGTTGTCAGACGTTGGCATTGGGTCCTCTTGGGGAGAGAGCCTTAGCTAGGGTTAGGGTTCGGTCCAGGGACGTGGCCAGGGCCGAAGCGACTCCGGTCTCGTGATCTCCCTCGAGGGCTGAAGTGAGGGCCCATGCAGCAAGGCGGCTCAAGTGCAGGGTTAGGGGTCGAGGCCGGCTTAGGTTTCGGTGGAGGGTCCCCGTTCGGTGTGGGGTTAGGGTTAGGGTTAGGTCCCAGGAGGCTCCAGGCGCCGAACCCACAGCAGGGCAGTGGTCTTCCCGAAGGCCTGAGTTGAGGGCACAAGGGACCGTGCCGGTCAGGATCCGTCTTTGGCTGCCAAGGCCACACACGTCGATCGGCCCCTGTTCGAGGAGGCCTCCGGAATCCTCTCGGTCAGCTGCACACGGGCCTGGGAAACCACATGGTGAGCTTGCAGCTTCCATGCCGAGTCAGCCTGCACCGCCTCTGGACCCCAGGCGCGTGGTCTTGTCAGACTTTGGCATGGGGTCCCCATGGGGAGCGAGCCTTAGCTAGGGTTAGGGTTTGGTCCAGGGACGTCGCCAGGGCTGAATCGACTCCAGTCTCGTGATCTCCCTCGAGGGCTGAAGTGAGGGCCCATGCCAGAAGGCGGCTCCATTGCAGGGTTAGGGTTCGAGGCAGGCTTACGTTGCGGTGGAGGGTCCCGGTTCGGGGTACGGTTAGGGTTAGGGTTAGGTCCCAGGAGGCTCCAGGCGCCCAACCCACAGCAGGGCAGTGGTCTCCCCGAAGGGCTGAGTGGAGGGCACAAGGGACCGTGCCGGTCAGGATCCGTCTTTGGCTGCCAAGGCCACACACGTGATTGGGCCCCTGGTCCAGGAGGCCTCCGGAATCCTCTGGGCAGCTGCAGCCGGGCCTGGGAAACCACATGGTGAGCTTCCAGGTTCCATGCCGAGTCAGCCTGCACCTCTTCCGGACCCCAGGCGCGTGGTGTTGTCAGACGTTGGCATTGGGTCCTCTTGGGGAGAGAGCCTTAGCTAGGGTTAGGGTTCGGTCCAGGGACGTGGCCAGGGCCGAAGCGACTCCGGTCTCGTGATCTCCCTCGAGGGCTGAAGTGAGGGCCCATGCAGCAAGGCGGCTCAAGTGCAGGGTTAGGGGTCGAGGCCGGCTTAGGTTTCGGTGGAGGGTCCCCGTTTCGGTGTGGGGTTAGGGTTAGGGTTAGGTCCCAGGAGGCTCCAGGCGCCGAACCCACAGCAGGGCAGTGGTCTTCCCGAAGGCCTGAGTTGAGGGCACAAGGGACCGTGCCGGTCAGGATCCGTCTTTGGCTGCCAAGGCCACACACGTCGATCGGCCCCTGTTCGAGGAGGCCTCCGGAATCCTCTCGGTCAGCTGCACACGGGCCTGGGAAACCACATGGTGAGCTTGCAGCTTCCATGCCGAGTCAGCCTGCACCGCCTCTGGACCCCAGGCGCGTGGTCTTGTCAGACTTTGGCATGGGGTCCCCATGGGGAGCGAGCCTTAGCTAGGGTTAGGGTTTGGTCCAGGGACGTCGCCAGGGCTGAATCGACTCCAGTCTCGTGATCTCCCTCGAGGGCTGAAGTGAGGGCCCATGCCAGAAGGCGGCTCCATTGCAGGGTTAGGGTTCGAGGCAGGCTTACGTTGCGGTGGAGGGTCCCGGTTCGGGGTACGGTTAGGGTTAGGGTTAGGTCCCAGGAGGCTCCAGGCGCCCAACCCACAGCAGGGCAGTGTTCTCCCCGAAGGGCTGAGTGGAGGGCACAAGGGACCGTGCCGGTCAGGATCCATCTTTGGCTGCCAAGGCCACACACGTGATTGGGCCCCTGGTCGAGGAGGCCTCCGGAATCCTCTGGGCAGCTGCAGCCGGGCCTGGGAAACGACATGGTGAGCTTCCAGGTTCCATGCCGAGTCAGCCTGCACCTCTTCCGGACCCCAGGCGCGTGGTGTTGTCAGACGTTGGCATTGGGTCCTCTTGGGGAGAGAGCCTTAGCTAGGGTTAGGGTTCGGTCCAGGGACGTGGCCAGGGCCGAAGCGACTCCGGTCTCGTGATCTCCCTCGAGGGCTGAAGTGAGGGCCCATGCCAGAAGGCGGCTCCATTGCAGGGTTAGGGTTCGAGGCAGGCTTACGTTGCTGTGGAGGGTCCCGGTTCGGGGTACGGTTAGGGTTAGGGTTAGGTCCCAGGAGGCTCCAGGCGCCGAACCCACAGCAGGGCAGTGGTCTTCCCGAAGGCCTGAGTTGAGGGCACAAGGGACCGTGCCGGTCAGGATCCGTCTTTGGCTGCCAAGGCCACACACGTCGATCGGCCCCTGTTCGAGGAGGCCTCCGGAATCCTCTCGGTCAGCTGCACACGGGCCTGGGAAACCACATGGTGAGCTTGCAGCTTCCATGCCGAGTCAGCCTGCACCGCCTCTGGACCCCAGGCGCGTGGTCTTGTCAGACTTTGGCATGGGGTCCCCATGGGGAGGGAGCCTTAGCTAGGGTTAGGGTTTGGTCCAGGGACGTCGCCAGGGCTGAATCGACTCCAGTCTCGTGATCTCCCTCGAGGGCTGAAGTGAGGGCCCATGCCAGAAGGCGGCTCCATTGCAGGGTTAGGGTTCGAGGCAGGCTTACGTTGCGGTGGAGGGTCCCGGTTCGGGGTACGGTTAGGGTTAGGGTTAGGTCCCAGGAGGCTCCAGGCGCCCAACCCACAGCAGGGCAGTGTTCTCCCCGAAGGGCTGAGTGGAGGGCACAAGGGACCGTGCCGGTCAGGATCCGTCTTTGGCTGCCAAGGCCACACACGTGATTGGGCCCCTGGTCGAGGAGGCCTCAGGAATCCTCTGGGCAGCTGCAGCCGGGCCTGGGAAACGACATGGTGAGCTTCCAGGTTCCATGCCGAGTCAGCCTGCACCTCTTCCGGACCCCAGGCGCGTGGTGTTGTCAGACGTTGGCATTGGGTCCTCTTGGGGAGAGAGCCTTAGCTAGGGTTAGGGTTCGGTTCAGGGACGTGGCCAGGGCCGAAGCGACTCCGGTCTCGTGATCTCCCTCGAGGGCTGAAGTGATGGCCCATGCCAGAAGGCGGCTCCATTGCAGGGTTAGGGTTCGAGGCAGGCTTACGATGCGGTGGAGGGTCCCGGTTCGGGGTACGGTTAGGGTTAGGGTTAGGTCCCAGGAGGCTCCAGGCGCCGAACCCACAGCAGGGCAGTGGTCTTCCCGAAGGCCTGAGTTGAGGGCACAAGGGACCGTGCCGGTCAGGATCCGTCTTTGGCTGCCAAGGCCACACACGTCGATCGGCCCCTGTTCGAGGAGGCCTCCGGAATCCTCTCGGTCAGCTGCACACGGGCCTGGGAAACCACATGGTGAGCTTGCAGCTTCCATGCCGAGTCAGCCTGCACCGCCTCTGGACCCCAGGCGCGTGGTCTTGTCAGACTTTGGCATGGGGTCCCCATGGGGAGCGAGCCTTAGCTAGGGTTAGGGTTTGGTCCAGGGACGTCGCCAGGGCTGAATCGACTCCAGTCTCGTGATCTCCCTCGAGGGCTGAAGTGAGGGCCCATGCCAGAAGGCGGCTCCATTGCAGGGTTAGGGTTCGAGGCAGGCTTACGTTGCGGTGGAGGGTCCCGGTTCGGGGTACGGTTAGGGTTAGGGTTAGGTCCCAGGAGGCTCCAGGCGCCCAACCCACAGCAGGGCAGTGTTCTCCCCGAAGGGCTGAGTGGAGGGCACAAGGGACCGTGCCGGTCAGGATCCGTCTTTGGCTGCCAAGGCCACACACGTGATTGGGCCCCTGGTCGAGGAGGCCTCCGGAATCCTCTGGGCAGCTGCAGCCGGGCCTGGGAAACGACATGGTGAGCTTCCAGGTTCCATGCCGAGTCAGCCTGCACCTCTTCCGGACCCCAGGCGCGTGGTGTTGTCAGACGTTGGCATTGGGTCCTCTTGGGGAGAGAGCCTTAGCTAGGGTTAGGGTTCGGTCCAGGGACGTGGCCAGGGCCGAAGCGACTCCGGTCTCGTGATCTCCCTCGAGGGCTGAAGTGAGGGCCCATGCAGCAAGGCGGCTCAAGTGCAGGGTTAGGGGTCGAGGCCGGCTTAGGTTTCGGTGGAGGGTCCCCGTTCGGTGTGGGGTTAGGGTTAGGGTTAGGTCCCAGGAGGCTCCAGGCGCCGAACCCACAGCAGGGCAGTGGTCTTCCCGAAGGCCTGAGTTGAGGGCACAAGGGACCGTGCCGGTCAGGATCCGTCTTTGGCTGCCAAGGCCACACACGTCGATCGGCCCCTGTTCGAGGAGGCCTCCGGAATCCTCTCGGTCAGCTGCACACGGGCCTGGGAAACCACATGGTGAGCTTGCAGCTTCCATGCCGAGTCAGCCTGCACCGCCTCTGGACCCCAGGCGCGTGGTCTTGTCAGACTTTGGCATGGGGTCCCCATGGGGAGCGAGCCTTAGCTAGGGTTAGGGTTTGGTCCAGGGACGTCGCCAGGGCTGAATCGACTCCAGTCTCGTGATCTCCCTCGAGGGCTGAAGTGAGGGCCCATGCCAGAAGGCGGCTCCATTGCAGGGTTAGGGTTCGAGGCAGGCTTACGTTGCGGTGGAGGGTCCCGGTTCGGGGTACGGTTAGGGTTAGGGTTAGGTCCCAGGAGGCTCCAGGCGCCCAACCCACAGCAGGGCAGTGGTCTCCCCGAAGGGCTGAGTGGAGGGCACAAGGGACCGTGCCGGTCAGGATCCGTCTTTGGCTGCCAAGGCCACACACGTGATTGGGCCCCTGGTCCAGGAGGCCTCCGGAATCCTCTGGGCAGCTGCAGCCGGGCCTGGGAAACCACATGGTGAGCTTCCAGGTTCCATGCCGAGTCAGCCTGCACCTCTTCCGGACCCCAGGCGCGTGGTGTTGTCAGACGTTGGCATTGGGTCCTCTTGGGGAGAGAGCCTTAGCTAGGGTTAGGGTTCGGTCCAGGGACGTGGCCAGGGCCGAAGCGACTCCGGTCTCGTGATCTCCCTCGAGGGCTGAAGTGAGGGCCCATGCAGCAAGGCGGCTCAAGTGCAGGGTTAGGGGTCGAGGCCGGCTTAGGTTTCGGTGGAGGGTCCCCGTTTCGGTGTGGGGTTAGGGTTAGGGTTAGGTCCCAGGAGGCTCCAGGCGCCGAACCCACAGCAGGGCAGTGGTCTTCCCGAAGGCCTGAGTTGAGGGCACAAGGGACCGTGCCGGTCAGGATCCGTCTTTGGCTGCCAAGGCCACACACGTCGATCGGCCCCTGTTCGAGGAGGCCTCCGGAATCCTCTCGGTCAGCTGCACACGGGCCTGGGAAACCACATGGTGAGCTTGCAGCTTCCATGCCGAGTCAGCCTGCACCGCCTCTGGACCCCAGGCGCGTGGTCTTGTCAGACTTTGGCATGGGGTCCCCATGGGGAGCGAGCCTTAGCTAGGGTTAGGGTTTGGTCCAGGGACGTCGCCAGGGCTGAATCGACTCCAGTCTCGTGATCTCCCTCGAGGGCTGAAGTGAGGGCCCATGCCAGAAGGCGGCTCCATTGCAGGGTTAGGGTTCGAGGCAGGCTTACGTTGCGGTGGAGGGTCCCGGTTCGGGGTACGGTTAGGGTTAGGGTTAGGTCCCAGGAGGCTCCAGGCGCCCAACCCACAGCAGGGCAGTGTTCTCCCCGAAGGGCTGAGTGGAGGGCACAAGGGACCGTGCCGGTCAGGATCCGTCTTTGGCTGCCAAGGCCACACACGTGATTGGGCCCCTGGTCGAGGAGGCCTCCGGAATCCTCTGGGCAGCTGCAGCCGGGCCTGGGAAACGACATGGTGAGCTTCCAGGTTCCATGCCGAGTCAGCCTGCACCTCTTCCGGACCCCAGGCGCGTGGTGTTGTCAGACGTTGGCATTGGGTCCTCTTGGGGAGAGAGCCTCAGCTAGGGTTAGGGTTCGGTTCAGGGACGTGGCCAGGGCCGAAGCGACTCCGGTCTCGTGATCTCCCTCGAGGGCTGAAGTGAGGGCCCATGCCAGAAGGCGGCTCCATTGCAGGGTTAGGGTTCGAGGCAGGCTTACGTTGCGGTGGAGGGTCCCGGTTCGGGGTACGGTTAGGGTTAGGGTTAGGTCCCAGGAGGCTCCAGGCGCCGAACCCACAGCAGGGCAGTGGTCTTCCCGAAGGCCTGAGTTGAGGGCACAAGGGACCGTGCCGGTCAGGATCCGTCTTTGGCTGCCAAGGCCACACACGTCGATCGGCCCCTGTTCGAGGAGGCCTCCGGAATCCTCTCGGTCAGCTGCACACGGGCCTGGGAAACCACATGGTGAGCTTGCAGCTTCCATGCCGAGTCAGCCTGCACCGCCTCTGGACCCCAGGCGCGTGGTCTTGTCAGACTTTGGCATGGGGTCCCCATGGGGAGGGAGCCTTAGCTAGGGTTAGGGTTTGGTCCAGGGACGTCGCCAGGGCTGAATCGACTCCAGTCTCGTGATCTCCCTCGAGGGCTGAAGTGAGGGCCCATGCCAGAAGGCGGCTCCATTGCAGGGTTAGGGTTCGAGGCAGGCTTACGTTGCGGTGGAGGGTCCCGGTTCGGGGTACGGTTAGGGTTAGGGTTAGGTCCCAGGAGGCTCCAGGCGCCCAACCCACAGCAGGGCAGTGTTCTCCCCGAAGGGCTGAGTGGAGGGCACAAGGGACCGTGCCGGTCAGGATCCGTCTTTGGCTGCCAAGGCCACACACGTGATTGGGCCCCTGGTCGAGGAGGCCTCCGGAATCCTCTGGGCAGCTGCAGCCGGGCCTGGGAAATGACATGGTGAGCTTCCAGGTTCCATGCCGAGTCAGCCTGCACTTCTTCCGGACCCCAGGCGCGTGGTGTTGTCAGACGTTGGCATTGGGTCCTCTTGGGGAGAGAGCCTTAGCTAGGGTTAGGGTTCGGTCCAGGGACGTGGCCAGGGCCGAAGCGACTCCGGTCTCGTGATCTCCCTCGAGGGCTGAAGTGAGGGCCCATGCAGCAAGGCGGCTCAAGTGCATGGTTAGGGGTCGAGGCCGGCTTAGGTTTCGGTGGAGGGTCCCCGTTCGGTGTGGGGTTAGGGTTAGGGTTAGGTCCCAGGAGGCTCCAGGCGCCGAACCCACAGCAGGGCAGTGGTCTTCCCGAAGGCCTGAGTTGAGGGCACAAGGGACCGTGCCGGTCAGGATCCGTCTTTGGCTGCCAAGGCCACACACGTCGATCGGCCCCTGTTCGAGGAGGCCTCCGGAATCCTCTCGGTCAGCTGCACACGGGCCTGGGAAACCACATGGTGAACTTGCAGCTTCCATGCCGAGTCAGCCTGCACCGCCTCTGGACCCCAGGCGCGTGGTCTTGTCAGACTTTGGCATGGGGTCCCCATGGGGAGGGAGCCTTAGCTAGGGTTAGGGTTTGGTCCAGGGACGTCGCCAGGGCTGAATCGACTCCAGTCTCGTGATCTCCCTGGAGGGCTGAAGTGAGGGCCCATGCCAGAAGGCGGCTCCATTGCAGGGTTAGGGTTCGAGGCAGGCTTACGTTGCGGTGGAGGGTCCCGGTTCGGGGTACGGTTAGGGTTAGGGTTAGGTCCCAGGAGGCTCCAGGCGCCCAACCCACAGCAGGGCAGTGTTCTCCCCGAAGGGCTGAGTGGAGGGCACAAGGGACCGTGCCGGTCAGGATCCGTCTTTGGCTGCCAAGGCCACACACGTGATTGGGCCCCTGGTCGAGGAGGCCTCCGGAATCCTCTGGGCAGCTGCAGCCGGGCCTGGGAAACGACATGGTGAGCTTCCAGGTTCCATGCCGAGTCAGCCTGCACCTCTTCCGGACCCCAGGCGCGTGGTGTTGTCAGACGTTGGCATTGGGTCCTCTTGGGGAGAGAGCCTTAGCTAGGGTTAGGGTTCGGTCCAGGGACGTGGCCAGGGCCGAAGCGACTCCGGTCTCGTGATCTCCCTCGAGGGCTGAAGTGAGGGCCCATGCAGCAAGGCGGCTCAAGTGCAGGGTTAGGGGTCGAGGCCGGCTTAGGTTTCGGTGGAGGGTCCCCGTTCGGTGTGGGGTTAGGGTTAGGGTTAGGTCCCAGGAGGCTCCAGGCGCCGAACCCACAGCAGGGCAGTGGTCTTCCCGAAGGCCTGAGTTGAGGGCACAAGGGACCGTGCCGGTCAGGATCCGTCTTTGGCTGCCAAGGCCACACACGTCGATCGGCCCCTGTTCGAGGAGGCCTCCGGAATCCTCTCGGTCAGCTGCACACGGGCCTGGGAAACCACATGGTGAGCTTGCAGCTTCCATGCCGAGTCAGCCTGCACCGCCTCTGGACCCCAGGCGCGTGGTCTTGTCAGACTTTGGCATGGGGTCCCCATGGGGAGCGAGCCTTAGCTAGGGTTAGGGTTTGGTCCAGGGACGTCGCCAGGGCTGAATCGACTCCAGTCTCGTGATCTCCCTCGAGGGCTGAAGTGAGGGCCCATGCCAGAAGGCGGCTCCATTGCAGGGTTAGGGTTCGAGGCAGGCTTACGTTGCGGTGGAGGGTCCCGGTTCGGGGTACGGTTAGGGTTAGGGTTAGGTCCCAGGAGGCTCCAGGCGCCCAACCCACAGCAGGGCAGTGTTCTCCCCGAAGGGCTGAGTGGAGGGCACAAGGGACCGTGCCGGTCAGGATCCGTCTTTGGCTGCCAAGGCCACACACGTGATTGGGCCCCTGGTCGAGGAGGCCTCCGGAATCCTCTGGGCAGCTGCAGCCGGGCCTGGGAAACGACATGGTGAGCTTCCAGGTTCCATGCCGAGTCAGCCTGCACCTCTTCCGGACCCCAGGCGCGTGGTGTTGTCAGACGTTGGCATTGGGTCCTCTTGGGGAGTGAGCCTTAGCTAGGGTTAGGGTTCGGTCCAGGGACGTGGCCAGGGCCGAAGCGACTCCGGTCTCGTGATCTCCCTCGAGGGCTGAAGTGAGGGCCCATGCAGCAAGGTGGCTCAAGTGCAGGGTTAGTGGTCGAGGCCGGCTTAGGTTTCGGTGGAGGGTCCCCGTTTCGGTGTGGGGTTAGGGTTAGGGTTAGGTCCCAGGAGGCTCCAGGCGCCGAACCCACAGCAGGGCCGTGGTCTTCCCGAAGGCCTGAGTTGAGGGCACAAGGGACCGTGCCGGTCAGGATCCGTCTTTGGCTGCCAAGGCCACACACGTCGATCGGCCCCTGTTCGAGGAGGCCTCCGGAATCCTCTCGGTCAGCTGCACACGGGCCTGGGAAACCACATGGTGAGCTTGCAGCTTCCATGCCGAGTCAGCCTGCACCGCCTCTGGACCCCAGGCGCGTGGTCTTGTCAGACTTTGGCATGGGGTCCCCATGGGGAGCGAGCCTTAGCTAGGGTTAGGGTTTGGTCCAGGGACGTCGCCAGGGCTGAATCGACTCCAGTCTCGTGATCTCCCTCGAGGGCTGAAGTGAGGGCCCATGCCAGAAGGCGGCTCCATTGCAGGGTTAGGGTTCGAGGCAGGCTTACGTTGCGGTGGAGGGTCCCGGTTCGGGGTACGGTTAGGTTAGGGTTAGGTCCCAGGAGGCTCCAGGCGCCCAACCCACAGCAGGGCAGTGTTCTCCCCGAAGGGCTGAGTGGAGGGCACAAGGGACTGTGCCGGTCAGGATCCGTCTTTGGCTGCCAAGGCCACACACGTGATTGGGCCCCTGGTCGAGGAGGCCTCCGGAATCCTCTGGGCAGCTGCAGCCGGGCCTGGGAAACGACATGGTGAGCTTCCAGGTTCCATGCCGAGTCAGCCTGCACCTCTTCCGGACCCCAGGCGCGTGGTGTTGTCAGACGTTGGCATTGGGTCCTCTTGGGGAGAGAGCCTTAGCTAGGGTTAGGGTTCGGTCCAGGGACGTGGCCAGGGCCGAAGCGACTCCGGTCTCGTGATCTCCCTCGAGGGCTGAAGTGAGGGCCCATGCAGCAAGGCGGCTCAAGTGCAGGGTTAGGGGTCGAGGCCGGCTTAGGTTTCGGTGGAGGGTCCCCGTTCGGTGTGGGGTTAGGGTTAGGGTTAGGTCCCAGGAGGCTCCAGGCGCCGAACCCACAGCAGGGCAGTGGTCTTCCCGAAGGCCTGAGTTGAGGGCACAAGGGACCGTGCCGGTCAGGATCCGTCTTTGGCTGCCAAGGCCACACACGTCGATCGGCCCCTGTTCGAGGAGGCCTCCGGAATCCTCTCGGTCAGCTGCACACGGGCCTGGGAAACCACATGGTGAGCTTGCAGCTTCCATGCCGAGTCAGCCTGCACCGCCTCTGGACCCCAGGCGCGTGGTCTTGTCAGACTTTGGCATGGGGTCCCCATGGGGAGGGAGCCTTAGCTAGGGTTAGGGTTTGGTCCAGGGACGTCGCCAGGGCTGAATCGACTCCAGTCTCGTGATCTCCCTCGAGGGCTGAAGTGAGGGCCCATGCCAGAAGGCGGCTCCATTGCAGGGTTAGGGTTCGAGGCAGGCTTACGTTGCGGTGGAGGGTCCCGGTTCGGGGTACGGTTAGGGTTAGGGTTAGGTCCCAGGAGGCTCCAGGCGCCCAACCCACAGCAGGGCAGTGTTCTCCCCGAAGGGCTGAGTGGAGGGCACAAGGGACCGTGCCGGTCAGGATCCGTCTTTGGCTGCCAAGGCCACACACGTGATTGGGCCCCTGGTCGAGGAGGCCTCCGGAATCCTCTGGGCAGCTGCAGCCGGGCCTGGGAAACGACATGGTGAGCTTCCAGGTTCCATGCCGAGTCAGCCTGCACCTCTTCCGGACCCCAGGCGCGTGGTGTTGTCAGACGTTGGCATTGGGTCCTCTTGGGGAGAGAGCCTTAGCTAGGGTTAGGGTTCGGTCCAGGGACGTGGCCAGGGCCGAAGCGACTCCGGTCTCGTGATCTCCCTCGAGGGCTGAAGTGAGGGCCCATGCAGCAAGGCGGCTCAAGTGCAGGGTTAGGGGTCGAGGCCGGCTTAGGTTTCGGTGGAGGGTCCCCGTTCGGTGTGGGGTTAGGGTTAGGGTTAGGTCCCAGGAGGCTCCAGGCGCCGAACCCACAGCAGGGCAGTGGTCTTCCCGAAGGCCTGAGTTGAGGGCACAAGGGACCGTGCCGGTCAGGATCCGTCTTTGGCTGCCAAGGCCACACACGTCGATCGGCCCCTGTTCGAGGAGGCCTCCGGAATCCTCTCGGTCAGCTGCACACGGGCCTGGGAAACCACATGGTGAACTTGCAGCTTCCATGCCGAGTCAGCCTGCACCGCCTCTGGACCCCAGGCGCGTGGTCTTGTCAGACTTTGGCATGGGGTCCCCATGGGGAGGGAGCCTTAGCTAGGGTTAGGGTTTGGTCCAGGGACGTCGCCAGGGCTGAATCGACTCCAGTCTCGTGATCTCCCTGGAGGGCTGAAGTGAGGGCCCATGCCAGAAGGCGGCTCCATTGCAGGGTTAGGGTTCGAGGCAGGCTTACGTTGCGGTGGAGGGTCCCGGTTCGGGGTACGGTTAGGGTTAGGGTTAGGTCCCAGGAGGCTCCAGGCGCCCAACCCACAGCAGGGCAGTGTTCTCCCCGAAGGGCTGAGTGGAGGGCACAAGGGACCGTGCCGGTCAGGATCCGTCTTTGGCTGCCAAGGCCACACACGTGATTGGGCCCCTGGTCGAGGAGGCCTCCGGAATCCTCTGGGCAGCTGCAGCCGGGCCTGGGAAACGACATGGTGAGCTTCCAGGTTCCATGCCGAGTCAGCCTGCACCTCTTCCGGACCCCAGGCGCGTGGTGTTGTCAGACGTTGGCATTGGGTCCTCTTGGGGAGAGAGCCTTAGCTAGGGTTAGGGTTCGGTCCAGGGACGTGGCCAGGGCCGAAGCGACTCCGGTCTCGTGATCTCCCTCGAGGGCTGAAGTGAGGGCCCATGCAGCAAGGCGGCTCAAGTGCAGGGTTAGGGGTCGAGGCCGGCTTAGGTTTCGGTGGAGGGTCCCCGTTCGGTGTGGGGTTAGGGTTAGGGTTAGGTCCCAGGAGGCTCCAGGCGCCGAACCCACAGCAGGGCAGTGGTCTTCCCGAAGGCCTGAGTTGAGGGCACAAGGGACCGTGCCGGTCAGGATCCGTCTTTGGCTGCCAAGGCCACACACGTCGATCGGCCCCTGTTCGAGGAGGCCTCCGGAATCCTCTCGGTCAGCTGCACACGGGCCTGGGAAACCACATGGTGAGCTTGCAGCTTCCATGCCGAGTCAGCCTGCACCGCCTCTGGACCCCAGGCGCGTGGTCTTGTCAGACTTTGGCATGGGGTCCCCATGGGGAGCGAGCCTTAGCTAGGGTTAGGGTTTGGTCCAGGGACGTCGCCAGGGCTGAATCGACTCCAGTCTCGTGATCTCCCTCGAGGGCTGAAGTGAGGGCCCATGCCAGAAGGCGGCTCCATTGCAGGGTTAGGGTTCGAGGCAGGCTTACGTTGCGGTGGAGGGTCCCGGTTCGGGGTACGGTTAGGGTTAGGGTTAGGTCCCAGGAGGCTCCAGGCGCCCAACCCACAGCAGGGCAGTGTTCTCCCCGAAGGGCTGAGTGGAGGGCACAAGGGACCGTGCCGGTCAGGATCCGTCTTTGGCTGCCAAGGCCACACACGTGATTGGGCCCCTGGTCGAGGAGGCCTCCGGAATCCTCTGGGCAGCTGCAGCCGGGCCTGGGAAACGACATGGTGAGCTTCCAGGTTCCATGCCGAGTCAGCCTGCACCTCTTCCGGACCCCAGGCGCGTGGTGTTGTCAGACGTTGGCATTGGGTCCTCTTGGGGAGTGAGCCTTAGCTAGGGTTAGGGTTCGGTCCAGGGACGTGGCCAGGGCCGAAGCGACTCCGGTCTCGTGATCTCCCTCGAGGGCTGAAGTGAGGGCCCATGCAGCAAGGTGGCTCAAGTGCAGGGTTAGTGGTCGAGGCCGGCTTAGGTTTCGGTGGAGGGTCCCCGTTTCGGTGTGGGGTTAGGGTTAGGGTTAGGTCCCAGGAGGCTCCAGGCGCCGAACCCACAGCAGGGCCGTGGTCTTCCCGAAGGCCTGAGTTGAGGGCACAAGGGACCGTGCCGGTCAGGATCCGTCTTTGGCTGCCAAGGCCACACACGTCGATCGGCCCCTGTTCGAGGAGGCCTCCGGAATCCTCTCGGTCAGCTGCACACGGGCCTGGGAAACCACATGGTGAGCTTGCAGCTTCCATGCCGAGTCAGCCTGCACCGCCTCTGGACCCCAGGCGCGTGGTCTTGTCAGACTTTGGCATGGGGTCCCCATGGGGAGCGAGCCTTAGCTAGGGTTAGGGTTTGGTCCAGGGACGTCGCCAGGGCTGAATCGACTCCAGTCTCGTGATCTCCCTCGAGGGCTGAAGTGAGGGCCCATGCCAGAAGGCGGCTCCATTGCAGGGTTAGGGTTCGAGGCAGGCTTACGTTGCGGTGGAGGGTCCCGGTTCGGGGTACGGTTAGGTTAGGGTTAGGTCCCAGGAGGCTCCAGGCGCCCAACCCACAGCAGGGCAGTGTTCTCCCCGAAGGGCTGAGTGGAGGGCACAAGGGACTGTGCCGGTCAGGATCCGTCTTTGGCTGCCAAGGCCACACACGTGATTGGGCCCCTGGTCGAGGAGGCCTCCGGAATCCTCTGGGCAGCTGCAGCCGGGCCTGGGAAACGACATGGTGAGCTTCCAGGTTCCATGCCGAGTCAGCCTGCACCTCTTCCGGACCCCAGGCGCGTGGTGTTGTCAGACGTTGGCATTGGGTCCTCTTGGGGAGAGAGCCTTAGCTAGGGTTAGGGTTCGGTCCAGGGACGTGGCCAGGGCCGAAGCGACTCCGGTCTCGTGATCTCCCTCGAGGGCTGAAGTGAGGGCCCATGCAGCAAGGCGGCTCAAGTGCAGGGTTAGGGGTCGAGGCCGGCTTAGGTTTCGGTGGAGGGTCCCCGTTCGGTGTGGGGTTAGGGTTAGGGTTAGGTCCCAGGAGGCTCCAGGCGCCGAACCCACAGCAGGGCAGTGGTCTTCCCGAAGGCCTGAGTTGAGGGCACAAGGGACCGTGCCGGTCAGGATCCGTCTTTGGCTGCCAAGGCCACACACGTCGATCGGCCCCTGTTCGAGGAGGCCTCCGGAATCCTCTCGGTCAGCTGCACACGGGCCTGGGAAACCACATGGTGAGCTTGCAGCTTCCATGCCGAGTCAGCCTGCACCGCCTCTGGACCCCAGGCGCGTGGTCTTGTCAGACTTTGGCATGGGGTCCCCATGGGGAGGGAGCCTTAGCTAGGGTTAGGGTTTGGTCCAGGGACGTCGCCAGGGCTGAATCGACTCCAGTCTCGTGATCTCCCTCGAGGGCTGAAGTGAGGGCCCATGCCAGAAGGCGGCTCCATTGCAGGGTTAGGGTTCGAGGCAGGCTTACGTTGCGGTGGAGGGTCCCGGTTCGGGGTACGGTTAGGGTTAGGGTTAGGTCCCAGGAGGCTCCAGGCGCCCAACCCACAGCAGGGCAGTGTTCTCCCCGAAGGGCTGAGTGGAGGGCACAAGGGACCGTGCCGGTCAGGATCCGTCTTTGGCTGCCAAGGCCACACACGTGATTGGGCCCCTGGTCGAGGAGGCCTCCGGAATCCTCTGGGCAGCTGCAGCCGGGCCTGGGAAACGACATGGTGAGCTTCCAGGTTCCATGCCGAGTCAGCCTGCACCTCTTCCGGACCCCAGGCGCGTGGTGTTGTCAGACGTTGGCATTGGGTCCTCTTGGGGAGAGAGCCTTAGCTAGGGTTAGGGTTCGGTCCAGGGACGTGGCCAGGGCCGAAGCGACTCCGGTCTCGTGATCTCCCTCGAGGGCTGAAGTGAGGACCCATGCAGCAAGGCGGCTCAAGTGCAGGGTTAGGGGTCGAGGCCGGCTTAGGTTTCGGTGGAGGGTCCCCGTTCGGTGTGGGGTTAGGGTTAGGGTTATGTCCCAGGAGGCTCCAGGCGCGGAACCCACAGCAGGGCAGTAGTCTTCCCGAAGGCCTGAGTTGAGGGCACAAGGGACCGTGCCGGTCAGGATCCGTCTTTGGCTGCCAAGGCCACACACGTCGATCGGCCCCTGTTCGAGGAGGCCTCCGGAATCCTCTCGGTCAGCTGCACACGGGCCTGGGAAACCACATGGTGAGCTTGCAGCTTCCATGCCGAGTCAGCCTGCACCGCCTCTGGACCCCAGGCGCGTGGTCTTGTCAGACTTTGGCATGGGGTCCCCATGGGGAGGGAGCCTTAGCTAGGGTTAGGGTTTGGTCCAGGGACGTCGCCAGGGCTGAATCGACTCCAGTCTCGTGATCTCCCTCGAGGGCTGAAGTGAGGGCCCATGCCAGAAGGCGGCTCCATTGCAGGGTTAGGGTTCGAGGCAGGCTTACGTTGCGGTGGAGGGTCCCGGTTCGGGGTACGGTTAGGGTTAGGGTTAGGTCCCAGGAGGCTCCAGGCGCCCAACCCACAGCAGGGCAGTGTTCTCCCCGAAGGGCTGAGTGGAGGGCACAAGGGACCGTGCCGGTCAGGATCCGTCTTTGGCTGCCAAGGCCACACACGTGATTGGGTCCCTGGTCGAGGAGGCCTCCGGAATCCTCTGGGCAGCTGCAGCCGGGCCTGGGAAACGACATGGTGAGCTTCCAGGTTCCATGCCGAGTCAGCCTGCACCTCTTCCGGACCCCAGGCGCGTGGTGTTGTCAGACGTTGGCATTGGGTCCTCTTGGGGAGAGAGCCTTAGCTAGGGTTAGGGTTCGGTCCAGGGACGTGGCCAGGGCCGAAGCGACTCCGGTCTCGTGATCTCCCTCGAGGGCTGAAGTGAGGGCCCATGCAGCAAGGCGGCTCAAGTGCAGGGTTAGGGGTCGAGGCCGGCTTAGGTTTCGGTGGAGGGTCCCCGTTCGGTGTGGGGTTAGGGTTAGGGTTAGGTCCCAGGAGGCTCCAGGCGCCGAACCCACAGCAGGGCAGTGGTCTTCCCGAAGGCCTGAGTTGAGGGCACAAGGGACCGTGCCGGTCAGGATCCGTCTTTGGCTGCCAAGGCCACACACGTCGATCGGCCCCTGTTCGAGGAGGCCTCCGGAATCCTCTCGGTCAGCTGCACACGGGCCTGGGAAACCACATGGTGAGCTTGCAGCTTCCATGCCGAGTCAGCCTGCACCGCCTCTGGACCCCAGGCGCGTGGTCTTGTCAGACTTTGGCATGGGGTCCCCATGGGGAGCGAGCCTTAGCTAGGGTTAGGGTTTGGTCCAGGGACGTCGCCAGGGCTGAATCGACTCCAGTCTCGTGATCTCCCTGGAGGGCTGAAGTGAGGGCCCATGCCAGAAGGCGGCTCCATTGCAGGGTTAGGGTTCGAGGCAGGCTTACGTTGCGGTGGAGGGTCCCGGTTCGGGGTACGGTTAGGGTTAGGGTTAGGTCCCAGGAGGCTCCAGGCGCCCAACCCACAGCAGGGCAGTGTTCTCCCCGAAGGGCTGAGTGGAGGGCACAAGGGACCGTGCCGGTCAGGATCCGTCTTTGGCTGCCAAGGCCACACACGTGATTGGGCCCCTGGTCGAGGAGGCCTCCGGAATCCTCTGGGCAGCTGCAGCCGGGCCTGGGAAACGACATGGTGAGCTTCCACGTTCCATGCCGAGTCAGCCTGCACCTCTTCCGGACCCCAGGCGCGTGGTGTTGTCAGACGTTGGCATTGGGTCCTCTTGGGGAGAGAGCCTTAGCTAGGGTTAGGGTTCGGTCCAGGGACGTGGCCAGGGCCGAAGCGACTCCGGTCTCGTGATCTCCCTCGAGGGCTGAAGTGAGGGCCCATGCAGCAAGGCGGCTCAAGTGCAGGGTTAGGGGTCGAGGCCGGCTTAGGTTTCGGTGGAGGGTCCCCGTTCGCTGTGGGGTTAGGGTTAGGGTTAGGTCCCAGGAGGCTCCAGGCGCCGAACCCACAGCAGGGCAGTGGTCTTCCCGAAGGCCTGAGTTGAGGGCACAAGGGACCGTGCCGGTCAGGATCCGTCTTTGGCTGCCAAGGCCACACACGTCGATCGGCCCCTGTTCGAGGAGGCCTCCGGAATCCTCTCGGTCAGCTGCACACGGGCCTGGGAAACCACATGGTGAGCTTGCAGCTTCCATGCCGAGTCAGCCTGCACCGCCTCTGGACCCCAGGCGCGTGGTCTTGTCAGACTTTGGCATGGGGTCCCCATGGGGAGCGAGCCTTAGCTAGGGTTAGGGTTTGGTCCAGGGACGTCGCCAGGGCTGAATCGACTCCAGTCTCGTGATCTCCCTCGAGGGCTGAAGTGAGGGCCCATGCCAGAAGGCGGCTCCATTGCAGGGTTAGGGTTCGAGGCAGGCTTACGTTGCGGTGGAGGGTCCCGGTTCGGGGTACGGTTAGGGTTAGGGTTAGGTCCCAGGAGGCTCCAGGCGCCCAACCCACAGCAGGGCAGTGTTCTCCCCGAAGGGCTGAGTGGAGGGCACAAGGGACCGTGCCGGTCAGGATCCGTCTTTGGCTGCCAAGGCCACACACGTGATTGGGCCCCTGGTCGAGGAGGCCTCCGGAATCCTCTGGGCAGCTGCAGCCGGGCCTGGGAAACGACATGGTGAGCTTCCAGGTTCCATGCCGAGTCAGCCTGCACCTCTTCCGGACCCCAGGCGCGTGGAGTTGTCAGACGTTGGCATTGGGTCCTCTTGGGGAGAGAGCCTTAGCTAGGGTTAGGGTTCGGTCCAGGGACGTGGCCAGGGCCGAAGCGACTCCGGTCTCGTGATCTCCCTCGAGGGCTGAAGTGAGGGCCCATGCAGCAAGGCGGCTCAAGTGCAGGGTTAGGGGTCGAGGCCGGCTTAGGTTTCGGTGGAGGGTCCCCGTTCGGTGTGGGGTTAGGGTTAGGGTTAGGTCCCAGGAGGCTCCAGGCGCCGAACCCACAGCAGGGCAGTGGTCTTCCCGAAGGCCTGAGTTGAGGGCACAAGGGACCGTGCCGGTCAGGATCCGTCTTTGGCTGCCAAGGCCACACACGTCGATCGGCCCCTGTTCGAGGAGGCCTCCGGAATCCTCTCGGTCAGCTGCACACGGGCCTGGGAAACCACATGGTGAGCTTGCAGCTTCCATGCCGAGTCAGCCTGCACCGCCTCTGGACCCCAGGCGCGTGGTCTTGTCAGACTTTGGCATGGGGTCCCCATGGGGAGGGAGCCTTAGCTAGGGTTAGGGTTTGGTCCAGGGACGTCGCCAGGGCTGAATCGACTCCAGTCTCGTGATCTCCCTCGAGGGCTGAAGTGAGGGCCCATGCCAGAAGGCGGCTCCATTGCAGGGTTAGGGTTCGAGGCAGGCTTACGTTGCGGTGGAGGGTCCCGGTTCGGGGTACGGTTAGGGTTAGGGTTAGGTCCCAGGAGGCTCCAGGCGCCCAACCCACAGCAGGGCAGTGTTCTCCCCGAAGGGCTGAGTGGAGGGCACAAGGGACCGTGCCGGTCAGGATCCGTCTTTGGCTGCCAAGGCCACACACGTGATTGGGCCCCTGGTCGAGGAGGCCTCCGGAATCCTCTGGGCAGCTGCAGCCGGGCCTGGGAAACGACATGGTGAGCTTCCAGGTTCCATGCCGAGTCAGCCTGCACCGCCTCTGGACCCCAGGCGCGTGGTCTTGTCAGACTTTGGCATGGGGTCCCCATGGGGAGCGAGCCTTAGCTAGGGTTAGGGTTTGGTCCAGGGACGTCGCCAGGGCTGAATCGACTCCAGTCTCGTGATCTCCCTCGAGGGCTGAAGTGAGGGCCCATGCCAGAAGGCGGCTCCATTGCAGGGTTAGGGTTCGAGGCAGGCTTACGTTGCGGTGGAGGGTCCCGGTTCGGGGTACGGTTAGGGTTAGTGTTAGGTCCCAGGAGGCTCCAGGCGCCCAACCCACAGCAGGGCAGTGTTCTCCCCGAAGGGCTGAGTGGAGGGCACAAGGGACCGTGCCGTTCAGGATCCGTCTTTGGCTGCCAAGGCCACACACGTGATTGGGCCCCTGGTCGAGGAGGCCTCCGGAATCCTCTGGGCAGCTGCAGCCGGGCCTGGGAAACGACATGGTGAGCTTCCAGGTTCCATGCCGAGTCAGCCTGCACCTCTTCCGGACCCCAGGCGCGTGGAGTTGTCAGACGTTGGCATTGGGTCCTCTTGGGGAGAGAGCCTTAGCTAGGGTTAGGGTTCGGTCCAGGGACGTGGCCAGGGCCGAAGCGACTCCGGTCTCGTGATCTCCCTCGAGGGCTGAAGTGAGGGCCCATGCAGCAAGGCGGCTCAAGTGCAGGGTTAGGGGTCGAGGCCGGCTTAGGTTTCGGTGGAGGGTCCCCGTTCGGTGTGGGGTTAGGGTTAGGGTTAGGTCCCAGGAGGCTCCAGGCGCCGAACCCACAGCAGGGCAGTGGTCTTCCCGAAGGCCTGAGTTGAGGGCACAAGGGACCGTGCCGGTCAGGATCCGTCTTTGGCTGCCAAGGCCACACACGTCGATCGGCCCCTGTTCGAGGAGGCCTCCGGAATCCTCTCGGTCAGCTGCACACGGGCCTGGGAAACCACATGGTGAGCTTGCAGCTTCCATGCCGAGTCAGCCTGCACCGCCTCTGGACCCCAGGCGCGTGGTCTTGTCAGACTTTGGCATGGGGTCCCCATGGGGAGCGAGCCTTAGCTAGGGTTAGGGTTTGGTCCAGGGACGTCGCCAGGGCTGAATCGACTCCAGTCTCGTGATCTCCCTGGAGGGCTGAAGTGAGGGCCCATGCCAGAAGGCGGCTCCATTGCAGGGTTAGGGTTCGAGGCAGGCTTACGTTGCGGTGGAGGGTCCCGGTTCGGGGTACGGTTAGGGTTAGGGTTAGGTCCCAGGAGGCTCCAGGCGCCCAACCCACAGCAGGGCAGTGTTCTCCCCGAAGGGCTGAGTGGAGGGCACAAGGGACCGTGCCGGTCAGGATCCGTCTTTGGCTGCCAAGGCCACACACGTGATTGGGCCCCTGGTCGAGGAGGCCTCCGGAATCCTCTGGGCAGCTGCAGCCGGGCCTGGGAAACGACATGGTGAGCTTCCAGGTTCCATGCCGAGTCAGCCTGCACCTCTTCCGGACCCCAGGCGCGTGGTGTTGTCAGACGTTGGCATTGGGTCCTCTTGGGGAGAGAGCCTTAGCTAGGGTTAGGGTTCGGTCCAGGGACGTGGCCAGGGCCGAAGCGACTCCGGTCTCGTGATCTCCCTCGAGGGCTGAAGTGAGGGCCCATGCAGCAAGGCGGCTCAAGTGCAGGGTTAGGGGTCGAGGCCGGCTTAGGTTTCGGTGGAGGGTCCCCGTTCGGTGTGGGGTTAGGGTTAGGGTTAGGTCCCAGGAGGCTCCAGGCGCCGAACCCACAGCAGGGCAGTGGTCTTCCCGAAGGCCTGAGTTGAGGGCACAAGGGACCGTGCCGGTCAGGATCCGTCTTTGGCTGCCAAGGCCACACACGTCGATCGGCCCCTGTTCGAGGAGGCCTCCGGAATCCTCTCGGTCAGCTGCACACGGGCCTGGGAAACCACATGGTGAGCTTGCAGCTTCCATGCCGAGTCAGCCTGCACCGCCTCTGGACCCCAGGCGCGTGGTCTTGTCAGACTTTGGCATGGGGTCCCCATGGGGAGCGAGCCTTAGCTAGGGTTAGGGTTTGGTCCAGGGACGTCGCCAGGGCTGAATCGACTCCAGTCTCGTGATCTCCCTCGAGGGCTGAAGTGAGGGCCCATGCCAGAAGGCGGCTCCATTGCAGGGTTAGGGTTCGAGGCAGGCTTACGTTGCGGTGGAGGGTCCCGGTTCGGGGTACGGTTAGGGTTAGGGTTAGGTCCCAGGAGGCTCCAGGCGCCCAACCCACAGCAGGGCAGTGTTCTCCCCGAAGGGCTGAGTGGAGGGCACAAGGGACCGTGCCGTTCAGGATCCGTCTTTGGCTGCCAAGGCCACACACGTGATTGGGCCCCTGGTCGAGGAGGCCTCCGGAATCCTCTGGGCAGCTGCAGCCGGGCCTGGGAAACGACATGGTGAGCTTCCAGGTTCCATGCCGAGTCAGCCTGCACCTCTTCCGGACCCCAGGCGCGTGGTGTTGTCAGACGTTGGCATTGGGTCCTCTTGGGGAGAGAGCCTTAGCTAGGGTTAGGGTTCGGTCCAGGGACGTGGCCAGGGCCGAAGCGACTCCGGTCTCGTGATCTCCCTCGAGGGCTGAAGTGAGGGCCCATGCAGCAAGGCGGCTCAAGTGCAGGGTTAGGGGTCGAGGCCGGCTTAGGTTTCGGTGGAGGGTCCCCGTTCGGTGTGGGGTTAGGGTTAGGGTTAGGTCCCAGGAGGCTCCAGGCGCCGAACCCACAGCAGGGCAGTGGTCTTCCCGAAGGCCTGAGTTGAGGGCACAAGGGACCGTGCCGGTCAGGATCCGTCTTTGGCTGCCAAGGCCACACACGTCGATCGGCCCCTGTTCGAGGAGGCCTCCGGAATCCTCTCGGTCAGCTGCACACGGGCCTGGGAAACCACATGGTGAGCTTGCAGCTTCCATGCCGAGTCAGCCTGCACCGCCTCTGGACCCCAGGCGCGTGGTCTTGTCAGACTTTGGCATGGGGTCCCCATGGGGAGGGAGCCTTAGCTAGGGTTAGGGTTTGGTCCAGGGACGTCGCCAGGGCTGAATCGACTCCAGTCTCGTGATCTCCCTCGAGGGCTGAAGTGAGGGCCCATGCCAGAAGGCGGCTCCATTGCAGGGTTAGGGTTCGAGGCAGGCTTACGTTGCGGTGGAGGGTCCCGGTTCGGGGTACGGTTAGGGTTAGGGTTAGGTCCCAGGAGGCTCCAGGCGCCCAACCCACAGCAGGGCAGTGTTCTCCCCGAAGGGCTGAGTGGAGGGCACAAGGGACCGTGCCGGTCAGGATCCGTCTTTGGCTGCCAAGGCCACACACGTGATTGGGCCCCTGGTCGAGGAGGCCTCCGGAATCCTCTGGGCAGCTGCAGCCGGGCCTGGGAAACGACATGGTGAGCTTCCAGGTTCCATGCCGAGTCAGCCTGCACCTCTTCCGGACCCCAGGCGCGTGGTGTTGTCAGACGTTGGCATTGGGTCCTCTTGGGGAGAGAGCCTTAGCTAGGGTTAGGGTTCGGTCCAGGGACGTGGCCAGGGCCGAAGCGACTCCGGTCTCGTGATCTCCCTCGAGGGCTGAAGTGAGGGCCCATGCAGCAAGGCGGCTCAAGTGCAGGGTTAGGGGTCGAGGCCGGCTTAGGTTTCGGTGGAGGGTCCCCGTTCGGTGTGGGGTTAGGGTTAGGGTTAGGTCCCAGGAGGCTCCAGGCGCCGAACCCACAGCAGGGCAGTGGTCTTCCCGAAGGCCTGAGTTGAGGGCACAAGGGACCGTGCCGGTCAGGATCCGTCTTTGGCTGCCAAGGCCACACACGTCGATCGGCCCCTGTTCGAGGAGGCCTCCGGAATCCTCTCGGTCAGCTGCACACGGGCCTGGGAAACCACATGGTGAGCTTGCAGCTTCCATGCCGAGTCAGCCTGCACCGCCTCTGGACCCCAGGCGCGTGGTCTTGTCAGACTTTGGCATGGGGTCCCCATGGGGAGCGAGCCTTAGCTAGGGTTAGGGTTTGGTCCAGGGACGTCGCCAGGGCTGAATCGACTCCAGTCTCGTGATCAACCTCGAGGGCTGAAGTGAGGGCCCATGCCAGAAGGCGGCTCCATTGCAGGGTTAGGGTTCGAGGCAGGCTTACGTTGCGGTGGAGGGTCCCGGTTCGGGGTACGGTTAGGGTTAGGGTTAGGTCCCAGGAGGCTCCAGGCGCCCAACCCACAGCAGGGCAGTGTTCTCCCCGAAGGGCTGAGTGGAGGGCACAAGGGACCGTGCCGGTCAGGATCCGTCTTTGGCTGCCAAGGCCACACACGTGATTGGGCCCCTGGTCGAGGAGGCCTCCGGAATCCTCTGGGCAGCTGCAGCCGGGCCTGGGAAACGACATGGTGAGCTTCCAGGTTCCATGCCGAGTCAGCCTGCACCTCTTCCGGACCCCAGGCGCGTGGTGTTGTCAGACGTTGGCATTGGGTCCTCTTGGGGAGAGAGCCTTAGCTAGGGTTAGGGTTCGGTCCAGGGACGTGGCCAGGGCCGAAGCGACTCCGGTCTCGTGATCTCCCTCGAGGGCTGAAGTGAGGGCCCATGCAGCAAGGCGGCTCAAGTGCAGGGTTAGGGGTCGAGGCCGGCTTAGGTTTCGGTGGAGGGTCCCCGTTCGGTGTGGGGTTAGGGTTAGGGTTAGGTCCCAGGAGGCTCCAGGCGCCGAACCCACAGCAGGGCAGTGGTCTTCCCGAAGGCCTGAGTTGAGGGCACAAGGGACCGTGCCGGTCAGGATCCGTCTTTGGCTGCCAAGGCCACACACGTCGATCGGCCCCTGTTCGAGGAGGCCTCCGGAATCCTCTCGGTCAGCTGCACACGGGCCTGGGAAACCACATGGTGAGCTTGCAGCTTCCATGCCGAGTCAGCCTGCACCGCCTCTGGACCCCAGGCGCGTGGTCTTGTCAGACTTTGGCATGGGGTCCCCATGGGGAGCGAGCCTTAGCTAGGGTTAGGGTTTGGTCCAGGGACGTCGCCAGGGCTGAATCGACTCCAGTCTCGTGATCAACCTCGAGGGCTGAAGTGAGGGCCCATGCCAGAAGGCGGCTCCATTGCAGGGTTAGGGTTCGAGGCAGGCTTACGTTGCGGTGGAGGGTCCCGGTTCGGGGTACGGTTAGGGTTAGGGTTAGGTCCCAGGAGGCTCCAGGCGCCCAACCCACAGCAGGGCAGTGTTCTCCCCGAAGGGCTGAGTGGAGGGCACAAGGGACCGTGCCGGTCAGGATCCGTCTTTGGCTGCCAAGGCCACACACGTGATTGGGCCCCTGGTCGAGGAGGCCTCCGGAATCCTCTGGGCAGCTGCAGCCGGGCCTGGGAAACGACATGGTGAGCTTCCAGGTTCCATGCCGAGTCAGCCTGCACCTCTTCCGGACCCCAGGCGCGTGGTGTTGTCAGACGTTGGCATTGGGTCCTCTTGGGGAGAGAGCCTTAGCTAGGGTTAGGGTTCGGTCCAGGGACGTGGCCAGGGCCGAAGCGACTCCGGTCTCGTGATCTCCCTCGAGGGCTGAAGTGAGGGCCCATGCAGCAAGGCGGCTCAAGTGCAGGGTTAGGGGTCGAGGCCGGCTTAGGTTTCGGTGGAGGGTCCCCGTTCGGTGTGGGGTTAGGGTTAGGGTTAGGTCCCAGGAGGCTCCAGGCGCCGAACCCACAGCAGGGCAGTGGTCTTCCCGAAGGCCTGAGTTGAGGGCACAAGGGACCGTGCCGGTCAGGATCCGTCTTTGGCTGCCAAGGCCACACACGTCGATCGGCCCCTGTTCGAGGAGGCCTCCGGAATCCTCTCGGTCAGCTGCACACGGGCCTGGGAAACCACATGGTGAGCTTGCAGCTTCCATGCCGAGTCAGCCTGCACCGCCTCTGGACCCCAGGCGCGTGGTCTTGTCAGACTTTGGCATGGGGTCCCCATGGGGAGGGAGCCTTAGCTAGGGTTAGGGTTTGGTCCAGGGACGTCGCCAGGGCTGAATCGACTCCAGTCTCGTGATCTCCCTCGAGGGCTGAAGTGAGGGCCCATGCCAGAAGGCGGCTCCATTGCAGGGTTAGGGTTCGAGGCAGGCTTACGTTGCGGTGGAGGGTCCCGGTTCGGGGTACGGTTAGGGTTAGGGTTAGGTCCCAGGAGGCTCCAGGCGCCCAACCCACAGCAGGGCAGTGTTCTCCCCGAAGGGCTGAGTTGAGGGCACAAGGGACCGTGCCGGTCAGGATCCGTCTTTGGCTGCCAAGGCCACACACGTGATTGGGCCCCTGGTCGAGGAGGCCTCCGGAATCCTCTGGGCAGCTGCAGCCGGGCCTGGGAAACGACATGGTGAGCTTCCAGGTTCCATGCCGAGTCAGCCTGCACCTCTTCCGGACCCCAGGCGCGTGGTGTTGTCAGACGTTGGCATTGGGTCCTCTTGGGGAGAGAGCCTTAGCTAGGGTTAGGGTTCGGTCCAGGGACGTGGCCAGGGCCGAAGCGACTCCGGTCTCGTGATCTCCCTCGAGGGCTGAAGTGAGGGCCCATGCAGCAAGGCGGCTCAAGTGCAGGGTTAGGGGTCGAGGCCGGCTTAGGTTTCGGTGGAGGGTCCCCGTTCGGTGTGGGGTTAGGGTTAGGGTTAGGTCCCAGGAGGCTCCAGGCGCCAAACCCACAGCAGGGCAGTGGTCTTCCCGAAGGCCTGAGTTGAGGGCACAAGGGACCGTGCCGGTCAGGATCCGTCTTTGGCTGCCAAGGCCACACACGTCGATCGGCCCCTGTTCGAGGAGGCCTCCGGAATCCTCTCGGTCAGCTGCACACGGGCCTGGGAAACCACATGGTGAGCTTGCAGCTTCCATGCCGAGTCAGCCTGCACCGCCTCTGGACCCCAGGCGCGTGGTCTTGTCAGACTTTGGCATGGGGTCCCCATGGGGAGCGAGCCTTAGCTAGGGTTAGGGTTTGGTCCAGGGACGTCGCCAGGGCTGAATCGACTCCAGTCTCGTGATCTCCCTCGAGGGCTGAAGTGAGGGCCCATGCCAGAAGGCGGCTCCATTGCAGGGTTAGGGTTCGAGGCAGGCTTACGTTGCGGTGGAGGGTCCCGGTTCGGGGTACGGTTAGGGTTAGGGTTAGGTCCCAGGAGGCTCCAGGCGCCCAACCCACAGCAGGGCAGTGTTCTCCCCGAAGGGCTGAGTGGAGGGCACAAGGGACCGTGCCGGTCAGGATCCGTCTTTGGCTGCCAAGGCCACACACGTGATTGGGCCCCTGGTCGAGGAGGCCTCCGGAATCCTCTGGGCAGCTGCAGCCGGGCCTGGGAAACGACATGGTGAGCTTCCAGGTTCCATGCCGAGTCAGCCTGCACCTCTTCCGGACCCCAGGCGCGTGGTGTTGTCAGACGTTGGCATTGGGTCCTCTTGGGGAGAGAGCCTTAGCTAGGGTTAGGGTTCGGTCCAGGGACGTGGCCAGGGCCGAAGCGACTCCGGTCTCGTGATCTCCCTCGAGGGCTGAAGTGAGGGCCCATGCAGCAAGGCGGCTCAAGTGCAGGGTTAGGGGTCGAGGCCGGCTTAGGTTTCGGTGGAGGGTCCCCGTTCGGTGTGGGGTTAGGGTTAGGGTTAGGTCCCAGGAGGCTCCAGGCGCCGAACCCACAGCAGGGCAGTGGTCTTCCCGAAGGCCTGAGTTAAGGGACCGTGCCGGTCAGGATCCGTCTTTGGCTGCCAAGGCCACACACGTCGATCGGCCCCTGTTCGAGGAGGCCTCCGGAATCCTCTCGGTCAGCTGCACACGGGCCTGGGAAACCACATGGTGAGCTTGCAGCTTCCATGCCGAGTCAGCCTGCACCGCCTCTGGACCCCAGGCGCGTGGTCTTGTCAGACTTTGGCATGGGGTCCCCATGGGGAGCGAGCCTTAGCTAGGGTTAGGGTTTGGTCCAGGGACGTCGCCAGGGCTGAATCGACTCCAGTCTCGTGATCTCCCTCGAGGGCTGAAGTGAGGGCCCATGCCAGAAGGCGGCTCCATTGCAGGGTTAGGGTTCGAGGCAGGCTTACGTTGCGGTGGAGGGTCCCGGTTCGGGGTACGGTTAGGGTTAGGGTTAGGTCCCAGGAGGCTCCAGGCGCCCAACTCACAGCAGGGCAGTGTTCTCCCCGAAGGGCTGAGTGGAGGGCACAAGGGACCGTGCCGGTCAGGATCCGTCTTTGGCTGCCAAGGCCACACACGTGATTGGGCCTCTGGTCGAGGAGGCCTCCGGAATCCTCTGGGCAGCTGCAGCCGGGCCTGGGTAACGACATGGTGAGCTTCCAGGTTCCATGCCGAGTCAGCCTGCACCTCTTCCGGACCCCAGGCGCGTGGTGTTGTCAGACGTTGGCATTGGGTCCTCTTGGGGAGAGAGCCTTAGCTAGGGTTAGGGTTCGGTCCAGGGACGTGGCCAGGGCCGAAGCGACTCCGGTCTCGTGATCTCCCTCGAGGGCTGAAGTGAGGGCCCATGCAGCAAGGCGGCTCAAGTGCAGGGTTAGGGGTCGAGGCCGGCTTAGGTTTCGGTGGAGGGTCCCCGTTTCGGTGTGGGGTTAGGTTTAGGGTTAGGTCCCAGGAGGCTCCAGGCGCCGAACCCACAGCAGGGCAGTGGTCTTCCCGAAGGCCTGAGTTGAGGGCACAAGGGACCGTGCCGGTCAGGATCCGTCTTTGGCTGCCAAGGCCACACACGTCGATCGGCCCCTGTTCGAGGAGGCCTCCGGAATCCTCTCGGTCAGCTGCACACGGGCCTGGGAAACCACATGGTGAGCTTGCAGCTTCCATGCCGAGTCAGCCTGCACCGCCTCTGGACCCCAGGCGCGTGGTCTTGTCAGACTTTGGCATGGGGTCCCCATGGGGAGCGAGCTTTAGCTAGGGTTAGGGTTTGGTCCAGGGACGTCGCCAGGGCTGAATCGACTCCAGTCTCGTGATCTCCCTCGAGGGCTGAAGTGAGGGCCCATGCCAGAAGGCGGCTCCATTGCAGGGTTAGGGTTCGAGGCAGGCTTACGTTGCGGTGGAGGGTCCCGGTTCGGGGTACGGTTAGGGTTAGGGTTAGGTCCCAGGAGGCTCCAGGCGCCCAACCCACAGCAGGGCAGTGTTCTCCCCGAAGGGCTGAGTGGAGGGCACAAGGGACCGTGCCGGTCAGGATCCGTCTTTGGCTGCCAAGGCCACACACGTGATTGGGCCCCTGGTCGAGGAGGCCTCCGGAATCCTCTGGGCAGCTGCAGCCGGGCCTGGGAAACGACATGGTGAGCTTCCAGGTTCCATGCCGAGTCAGCCTGCACCTCTTCCGGACCCCAGGCGCGTGGTGTTGTCAGACGTTGGCATTGGGTCCTCTTGGGGAGAGAGCCTTAGCTAGGGTTAGGGTTCGGTCCAGGGACGTGGCCAGGGCCGAAGCGACTCCGGTCTCGTGATCTCCCTCGAGGGCTGAAGTGAGGGCCCATGCAGCAAGGCGGCTCAAGTGCAGGGTTAGGGGTCGAGGCCGGCTTAGGTTTCGGTGGAGGGTCCCCGTTCGGTGTGGGGTTAGGGTTAGGGTTAGGTCCCAGGAGGCTCCAGGCGCCGAACCCACAGCAGGGCAGTGGTCTTCCCGAAGGCCTGAGTTGAGGGCACAAGGGACCGTGCCGGTCAGGATCCGTCTTTGGCTGCCAAGGCCACACACGTCGATCGGCCCCTGTTCGAGGAGGCCTCCGGAATCCTCTCGGTCAGCTGCACACGGGCCTGGGAAACCACATGGTGAGCTTGCAGCTTCCATGCCGAGTCAGCCTGCACCGCCTCTGGACCCCAGGCGCCTGGTCTTGTCAGACTTTGGCATGGGGTCCCCATGGGGAGCGAGCCTTAGCTAGGGTTAGGGTTTGGTCCAGGGACGTCGCCAGGGCTGAATCGACTCCAGTCTCGTGATCTCCCTCGAGGGCTGAAGTGAGGGCCCATGCCAGAAGGCGGCTCCATTGCAGGGTTAGGGTTCGAGGCAGGCTTACGTTGCGGTGGAGGGTCCCGGTTCGGGGTACGGTTAGGGTTAGGGTTAGGTCCCAGGAGGCTCCAGGCGCCCAACCCACAGCAGGGCAGTGTTCTCCCCGAAGGGCTGAGTGGAGGGCACAAGGGACCGTGCCGGTCAGGATCCGTCTTTGGCTGCCAAGGCCACACACGTGATTGGGCCCCTGGTCGAGGAGGCCTCCGGAATCCTCTGGGCAGCTGCAGCCGGGCCTGGGAAACGACATGGTGAGCTTCCAGGTTCCATGCCGAGTCAGCCTGCACCTCTTCCGGACCCCAGGCGCGTGGTGTTGTCAGACGTTGGCATTGGGTCCTCTTGGGGAGAGAGCCTTAGCTACGGTTAGGGTTCGGTCCAGGGACGTGGCCAGGGCCGAAGCGACTCCGGTCTCGTGATCTCCCTCGAGGGCTGAAGTGAGGGCCCATGCAGCAAGGCGGCTCAAGTGCAGGGTTAGGGGTCGAGGCCGGCTTAGGTTTCGGTGGAGGGTCCCCGTTCGGTGTGGGGTTAGGGTTAGGGTTAGGTCCCAGGAGGCTCCAGGCGCCGAACCCACAGCAGGGCAGTGGTCTTCCCGAAGGCCTGAGTTGAGGGCACAAGGGACCGTGCCGGTCAGGATCCGTCTTTGGCTGCCAAGGCCACACACGTCGATCGGCCCCTGTTCGAGGAGGCCTCCGGAATCCTCTCGGTCAGCTGCACACGGGCCTGGGAAACCACATGGTGAGCTTGCAGCTTCCATGCCGAGTCAGCCTGCACCGCCTCTGGACCCCAGGCGCGTGGTCTTGTCAGACTTTGGCATGGGGTCCCCATGGGGAGGGAGCCTTAGCTAGGGTTAGGGTTTGGTCCAGGGACGTCGCCAGGGCTGAATCGACTCCAGTCTCGTGATCTCCCTCGAGGGCTGAAGTGAGGGCCCATGCCAGAAGGCGGCTCCATTGCAGGGTTAGGGTTCGAGGCAGGCTTACGTTGCGGTGGAGGGTCCCGGTTCGGGGTACGGTTAGGGTTAGGGTTAGGTCCCAGGAGGCTCCAGGCGCCCAACCCACAGCAGGGCAGTGTTCTCCCCGAAGGGCTGAGTGGAGGGCACAAGGGACCGTGCCGGTCAGGATCCGTCTTTGGCTGCCAAGGCCACACACGTGATTGGGCCCCTGGTCGAGGAGGCCTCCGGAATCCTCTGGGCAGCTGCAGCCGGGCCTGGGAAACGACATGGTGAGCTTCCAGGTTCCATGCCGAGTCAGCCTGCACCTCTTCCGGACCCCAGGCGCGTGGTGTTGTCAGACGTTGGCATTGGGTCCTCTTGGGGAGAGAGCCTTAGCTAGGGTTAGGGTTCGGTCCAGGGACGTGGCCAGGGCCGAAGCGACTCCGGTCTCGTGATCTCCCTCGAGGGCTGAAGTGAGGGCCCATGCAGCAAGGCGGCTCAAGTGCAGGGTTAGGGGTCGAGGCCGGCTTAGGTTTCGGTGGAGGGTCCCCGTTCGGTGTGGGGTTAGGGTTAGGGTTAGGTCCCAGGAGGCTCCAGGCGCCGAACCCACAGCAGGGCAGTGGTCTTCCCGAAGGCCTGAGTTGAGGGCACAAGGGACCGTGCCGGTCAGGATCCGTCTTTGGCTGCCAAGGCCACACACGTCGATCGGCCCCTGTTCGAGGAGGCCTCCGGAATCCTCTCGGTCAGCTGCACACGGGCCTGGGAAACCACATGGTGAGCTTGCAGCTTCCATGCCGAGTCAGCCTGCACCGCCTCTGGACCCCAGGCGCGTGGTCTTGTCAGACTTTGGCATGGGGTCCCCATGGGGAGCGAGCCTTAGCTAGGGTTAGGGTTTGGTCCAGGGACGTCGCCAGGGCTGAATCGACTCCAGTCTCGTGATCTCCCTCGAGGGCTGAAGTGAGGGCCCATGCCAGAAGGCGGCTCCATTGCAGGGTTAGGGTTCGAGGCAGGCTTACGTTGCGGTGGAGGGTCCCGGTTCGGGGTACGCTTAGGGTTAGGGTTAGGTCCCAGGAGGCTCCAGGCGCCCAACCCACAGCAGGGCAGTGTTCTCCCCGAAGGGCTGAGTGGAGGGCACAAGGGACCGTGCCGGTCAGGATCCGTCTTTGGCTGCCAAGGCCACACACGTGATTGGGCCCCTGGTCGAGGAGGCCTCCGGAATCCTCTGGGCAGCTGCAGCCGGGCCTGGGAAACGACATGGTGAGCTTCCAGGTTCCATGCCGAGTCAGCCTGCACCTCTTCCGGACCCCAGGCGCGTGGTGTTGTCAGACGTTGGCATTGGGTCCTCTTGGGGAGAGAGCCTTAGCTAGGGTTAGGGTTCGGTCCAGGGACGTGGCCAGGGCCGAAGCGACTCCGGTCTCGTGATCTCCCTCGAGGGCTGAAGTGAGGGCCCATGCAGCAAGGCGGCTCAAGTGCAGGGTTAGGGGTCGAGGCCGGCTTAGGTTTCGGTGGAGGGTCCCCGTTCGGTGTGGGGTTAGGGTTAGGGTTAGGTCCCAGGAGGCTCCAGGCGCCGAACCCACAGCAGGGCAGTGGTCTTCCCGAAGGCCTGAGTTGAGGGCACAAGGGACCGTGCCGGTCAGGATCCGTCTTTGGCTGCCAAGGCCACACACGTCGATCGGCCCCTGTTCGAGGAGGCCTCCGGAATCCTCTCGGTCAGCTGCACACGGGCCTGGGAAACCACATGGTGAGCTTGCAGCTTCCATGCCGAGTCAGCCTGCACCGCCTCTGGACCCCAGGCGCGTGGTCTTGTCAGACTTTGGCATGGGGTCCCCATGGGGAGCGAGCCTTAGCTAGGGTTAGGGTTTGGTCCAGGGACGTCGCCAGGGCTGAATCGACTCCAGTCTCGTGATCAACCTCGAGGGCTGAAGTGAGGGCCCATGCCAGAAGGCGGCTCCATTGCAGGGTTAGGGTTCGAGGCAGGCTTACGTTGCGGTGGAGGGTCCCGGTTCGGGGTACGGTTAGGGTTAGGGTTAGGTCCCAGGAGGCTCCAGGCGCCCAACCCACAGCAGGGCAGTGTTCTCCCCGAAGGGCTGAGTGGAGGGCACAAGGGACCGTGCCGGTCAGGATCCGTCTTTGGCTGCCAAGGCCACACACGTGATTGGGCCCCTGGTCGAGGAGGCCTCCGGAATCCTCTGGGCAGCTGCAGCCGGGCCTGGGAAACGACATGGTGAGCTTCCAGGTTCCATGCCGAGTCAGCCTGCACCTCTTCCGGACCCCAGGCGCGTGGTGTTGTCAGACGTTGGCATTGGGTCCTCTTGGGGAGAGAGCCTTAGCTAGGGTTAGGGTTCGGTCCAGGGACGTGGCCAGGGCCGAAGCGACTCCGGTCTCGTGATCTCCCTCGAGGGCTGAAGTGAGGGCCCATGCAGCAAGGCGGCTCAAGTGCAGGGTTAGGGGTCGAGGCCGGCTTAGGTTTCGGTGGAGGGTCCCCGTTCGGTGTGGGGTTAGGGTTAGGGTTAGGTCCCAGGAGGCTCCAGGCGCCGAACCCACAGCAGGGCAGTGGTCTTCCCGAAGGCCTGAGTTGAGGGCACAAGGGACCGTGCCGGTCAGGATCCGTCTTTGGCTGCCAAGGCCACACACGTCGATCGGCCCCTGTTCGAGGAGGCCTCCGGAATCCTCTCGGTCAGCTGCACACGGGCCTGGGAAACCACATGGTGAGCTTGCAGCTTCCATGCCGAGTCAGCCTGCACCGCCTCTGGACCCCAGGCGCGTGGTCTTGTCAGACTTTGGCATGGGGTCCCCATGGGGAGCGAGCCTTAGCTAGGGTTAGGGTTTGGTCCAGGGACGTCGCCAGGGCTGAATCGACTCCAGTCTCGTGATCTCCCTCGAGGGCTGAAGTGAGGGCCCATGCCAGAAGGCGGCTCCATTGCAGGGTTAGGGTTCGAGGCAGGCTTACGTTGCGGTGGAGGGTCCCGGTTCGGGGTACGGTTAGGGTTAGGGTTAGGTCCCAGGAGGCTCCAGGCGCCCAACCCACAGCAGGGCAGTGTTCTCCCCGAAGGGCTGAGTTGAGGGCACAAGGGACCGTGCCGGTCAGGATCCGTCTTTGGCTGCCAAGGCCACACACGTGATTGGGCCCCTGGTCGAGGAGGCCTCCGGAATCCTCTGGGCAGCTGCAGCCGGGCCTGGGAAACGACATGGTGAGCTTCCAGGTTCCATGCCGAGTCAGCCTGCACCTCTTCCGGACCCCAGGCGCGTGGTGTTGTCAGACGTTGGCATTGGGTCCTCTTGGGGAGAGAGCCTTAGCTAGGGTTAGGGTTCGGTCCAGGGACGTGGCCAGGGCCGAAGCGACTCCGGTCTCGTGATCTCCCTCGAGGGCTGAAGTGAGGGCCCATGCAGCAAGGCGGCTCAAGTGCAGGGTTAGGGGTCGAGGCCGGCTTAGGTTTCGGTGGAGGGTCCCCGTTCGGTGTGGGGTTAGGGTTAGGGTTAGGTCCCAGGAGGCTCCAGGCGCCAAACCCACAGCAGGGCAGTGGTCTTCCCGAAGGCCTGAGTTGAGGGCACAAGGGACCGTGCCGGTCAGGATCCGTCTTTGGCTGCCAAGGCCACACACGTCGATCGGCCCCTGTTCGAGGAGGCCTCCGGAATCCTCTCGGTCAGCTGCACACGGGCCTGGGAAACCACATGGTGAGCTTGCAGCTTCCATGCCGAGTCAGCCTGCACCGCCTCTGGACCCCAGGCGCGTGGTCTTGTCAGACTTTGGCATGGGGTCCCCATGGGGAGCGAGCCTTAGCTAGGGTTAGGGTTTGGTCCAGGGACGTCGCCAGGGCTGAATCGACTCCAGTCTCGTGATCTCCCTCGAGGGCTGAAGTGAGGGCCCATGCCAGAAGGCGGCTCCATTGCAGGGTTAGGGTTCGAGGCAGGCTTACGTTGCGGTGGAGGGTCCCGGTTCGGGGTACGGTTAGGGTTAGGGTTAGGTCCCAGGAGGCTCCAGGCGCCCAACCCACAGCAGGGCAGTGTTCTCCCCGAAGGGCTGAGTGGAGGGCACAAGGGACCGTGCCGGTCAGGATCCGTCTTTGGCTGCCAAGGCCACACACGTGATTGGGCCCCTGGTCGAGGAGGCCTCCGGAATCCTCTGGGCAGCTGCAGCCGGGCCTGGGAAACGACATGGTGAGCTTCCAGGTTCCATGCCGAGTCAGCCTGCACCTCTTCCGGACCCCAGGCGCGTGGTGTTGTCAGACGTTGGCATTGGGTCCTCTTGGGGAGAGAGCCTTAGCTAGGGTTAGGGTTCGGTCCAGGGACGTGGCCAGGGCCGAAGCGACTCCGGTCTCGTGATCTCCCTCGAGGGCTGAAGTGAGGGCCCATGCAGCAAGGCGGCTCAAGTGCAGGGTTAGGGGTCGAGGCCGGCTTAGGTTTCGGTGGAGGGTCCCCGTTCGGTGTGGGGTTAGGGTTAGGGTTAGGTCCCAGGAGGCTCCAGGCGCCGAACCCACAGCAGGGCAGTGGTCTTCCCGAAGGCCTGAGTTAAGGGACCGTGCCGGTCAGGATCCGTCTTTGGCTGCCAAGGCCACACACGTCGATCGGCCCCTGTTCGAGGAGGCCTCCGGAATCCTCTCGGTCAGCTGCACACGGGCCTGGGAAACCACATGGTGAGCTTGCAGCTTCCATGCCGAGTCAGCCTGCACCGCCTCTGGACCCCAGGCGCGTGGTCTTGTCAGACTTTGGCATGGGGTCCCCATGGGGAGCGAGCCTTAGCTAGGGTTAGGGTTTGGTCCAGGGACGTCGCCAGGGCTGAATCGACTCCAGTCTCGTGATCTCCCTCGAGGGCTGAAGTGAGGGCCCATGCCAGAAGGCGGCTCCATTGCAGGGTTAGGGTTCGAGGCAGGCTTACGTTGCGGTGGAGGGTCCCGGTTCGGGGTACGGTTAGGGTTAGGGTTAGGTCCCAGGAGGCTCCAGGCGCCCAACCCACAGCAGGGCAGTGTTCTCCCCGAAGGGCTGAGTGGAGGGCACAAGGGACCGTGCCGGTCAGGATCCGTCTTTGGCTGCCAAGGCCACACACGTGATTGGGCCCCTGGTCGAGGAGGCCTCCGGAATCCTCTGGGCAGCTGCAGCCGGGCCTGGGAAACGACATGGTGAGCTTCCAGGTTCCATGCCGAGTCAGCCTGCACCTCTTCCGGACCCCAGGCGCGTGGTGTTGTCAGACGTTGGCATTGGGTCCTCTTGGGGAGAGAGCCTTAGCTAGGGTTAGGGTTCGGTCCAGGGACGTGGCCAGGGCCGAAGCGACTCCGGTCTCGTGATCTCCCTCGAGGGCTGAAGTGAGGGCCCATGCAGCAAGGCGGCTCAAGTGCAGGGTTAGGGGTCGAGGCCGGCTTAGGTTTCGGTGGAGGGTCCCCGTTCGGTGTGGGGTTAGGGTTAGGGTTAGGTCCCAGGAGGCTCCAGGCGCCGAACCCACAGCAGGGCAGTGGTCTTCCCGAAGGCCTGAGTTGAGGGCACAAGGGACCGTGCCGGTCAGGATCCGTCTTTGGCTGCCAAGGCCACACACGTCGATCGGCCCCTGTTCGAGGAGGCCTCCGGAATCCTCTCGGTCAGCTGCACACGGGCCTGGGAAACCACATGGTGAGCTTGCAGCTTCCATGCCGAGTCAGCCTGCACCGCCTCTGGACCCCAGGCGCCTGGTCTTGTCAGACTTTGGCATGGGGTCCCCATGGGGAGCGAGCCTTAGCTAGGGTTAGGGTTTGGTCCAGGGACGTCGCCAGGGCTGAATCGACTCCAGTCTCGTGATCTCCCTCGAGGGCTGAAGTGAGGGCCCATGCCAGAAGGCGGCTCCATTGCAGGGTTAGGGTTCGAGGCAGGCTTACGTTGCGGTGGAGGGTCCCGGTTCGGGGTACGGTTAGGGTTAGGGTTAGGTCCCAGGAGGCTCCAGGCGCCCAACTCACAGCAGGGCAGTGTTCTCCCCGAAGGGCTGAGTGGAGGGCACAAGGGACCGTGCCGGTCAGGATCCGTCTTTGGCTGCCAAGGCCACACACGTGATTGGGCCTCTGGTCGAGGAGGCCTCCGGAATCCTCTGGGCAGCTGCAGCCGGGCCTGGGTAACGACATGGTGAGCTTCCAGGTTCCATGCCGAGTCAGCCTGCACCTCTTCCGGACCCCAGGCGCGTGGTGTTGTCAGACGTTGGCATTGGGTCCTCTTGGGGAGAGAGCCTTAGCTAGGGTTAGGGTTCGGTCCAGGGACGTGGCCAGGGCCGAAGCGACTCCGGTCTCGTGATCTCCCTCGAGGGCTGAAGTGAGGGCCCATGCAGCAAGGCGGCTCAAGTGCAGGGTTAGGGGTCGAGGCCGGCTTAGGTTTCGGTGGAGGGTCCCCGTTTCGGTGTGGGGTTAGGTTTAGGGTTAGGTCCCAGGAGGCTCCAGGCGCCGAACCCACAGCAGGGCAGTGGTCTTCCCGAAGGCCTGAGTTGAGGGCACAAGGGACCGTGCCGGTCAGGATCCGTCTTTGGCTGCCAAGGCCACACACGTCGATCGGCCCCTGTTCGAGGAGGCCTCCGGAATCCTCTCGGTCAGCTGCACACGGGCCTGGGAAACCACATGGTGAGCTTGCAGCTTCCATGCCGAGTCAGCCTGCACCGCCTCTGGACCCCAGGCGCGTGGTCTTGTCAGACTTTGGCATGGGGTCCCCATGGGGAGCGAGCCTTAGCTAGGGTTAGGGTTTGGTCCAGGGACGTCGCCAGGGCTGAATCGACTCCAGTCTCGTGATCTCCCTCGAGGGCTGAAGTGAGGGCCCATGCCAGAAGGCGGCTCCATTGCAGGGTTAGGGTTCGAGGCAGGCTTACGTTGCGGTGGAGGGTCCCGGTTCGGGGTACGGTTAGGGTTAGGGTTAGGTCCCAGGAGGCTCCAGGCGCCCAACCCACAGCAGGGCAGTGTTCTCCCCGAAGGGCTGAGTGGAGGGCACAAGGGACCGTGCCGGTCAGGATCCGTCTTTGGCTGCCAAGGCCACACACGTGATTGGGCCCCTGGTCGAGGAGGCCTCCGGAATCCTCTGGGCAGCTGCAGCCGGGCCTGGGAAACGACATGGTGAGCTTCCAGGTTCCATGCCGAGTCAGCCTGCACCTCTTCCGGACCCCAGGCGCGTGGTGTTGTCAGACGTTGGCATTGGGTCCTCTTGGGGAGAGAGCCTTAGCTACGGTTAGGGTTCGGTCCAGGGACGTGGCCAGGGCCGAAGCGACTCCGGTCTCGTGATCTCCCTCGAGGGCTGAAGTGAGGGCCCATGCAGCAAGGCGGCTCAAGTGCAGGGTTAGGGGTCGAGGCCGGCTTAGGTTTCGGTGGAGGGTCCCCGTTCGGTGTGGGGTTAGGGTTAGGGTTAGGTCCCAGGAGGCTCCAGGCGCCGAACCCACAGCAGGGCAGTGGTCTTCCCGAAGGCCTGAGTTGAGGGCACAAGGGACCGTGCCGGTCAGGATCCGTCTTTGGCTGCCAAGGCCACACACGTCGATCGGCCCCTGTTCGAGGAGGCCTCCGGAATCCTCTCGGTCAGCTGCACACGGGCCTGGGAAACCACATGGTGAGCTTGCAGCTTCCATGCCGAGTCAGCCTGCACCGCCTCTGGACCCCAGGCGCCTGGTCTTGTCAGACTTTGGCATGGGGTCCCCATGGGGAGCGAGCCTTAGCTAGGGTTAGGGTTTGGTCCAGGGACGTCGCCAGGGCTGAATCGACTCCAGTCTCGTGATCTCCCTCGAGGGCTGAAGTGAGGGCCCATGCCAGAAGGCGGCTCCATTGCAGGGTTAGGGTTCGAGGCAGGCTTACGTTGCGGTGGAGGGTCCCGGTTCGGGGTACGGTTAGGGTTAGGGTTAGGTCCCAGGAGGCTCCAGGCGCCCAACCCACAGCAGGGCAGTGTTCTCCCCGAAGGGCTGAGTGGAGGGCACAAGGGACCGTGCCGGTCAGGATCCGTCTTTGGCTGCCAAGGCCACACACGTGATTGGGCCCCTGGTCGAGGAGGCCTCCGGAATCCTCTGGGCAGCTGCAGCCGGGCCTGGGAAACGACATGGTGAGCTTCCAGGTTCCATGCCGAGTCAGCCTGCACCTCTTCCGGACCCCAGGCGCGTGGTGTTGTCAGACGTTGGCATTGGGTCCTCTTGGGGAGAGAGCCTTAGCTAGGGTTAGGGTTCGGTCCAGGGACGTGGCCAGGGCCGAAGCGACTCCGGTCTCGTGATCTCCCTCGAGGGCTGAAGTGAGGGCCCATGCAGCAAGGCGGCTCAAGTGCAGGGTTAGGGGTCGAGGCCGGCTTAGGTTTCGGTGGAGGGTCCCCGTTCGGTGTGGGGTTAGGGTTAGGGTTAGGTCCCAGGAGGCTCCAGGCGCCGAACCCACAGCAGGGCAGTGGTCTTCCCGAAGGCCTGAGTTGAGGGCACAAGGGACCGTGCCGGTCAGGATCCGTCTTTGGCTGCCAAGGCCACACACGTCGATCGGCCCCTGTTCGAGGAGGCCTCCGGAATCCTCTCGGTCAGCTGCACACGGGCCTGGGAAACCACATGGTGAGCTTGCAGCTTCCATGCCGAGTCAGCCTGCACCGCCTCTGGACCCCAGGCGCGTGGTCTTGTCAGACTTTGGCATGGGGTCCCCATGGGGAGCGAGCCTTAGCTAGGGTTAGGGTTTGGTCCAGGGACGTCGCCAGGGCTGAATCGACTCCAGTCTCGTGATCAACCTCGAGGGCTGAAGTGAGGGCCCATGCCAGAAGGCGGCTCCATTGCAGGGTTAGGGTTCGAGGCAGGCTTACGTTGCGGTGGAGGGTCCCGGTTCGGGGTACGGTTAGGGTTAGGGTTAGGTCCCAGGAGGCTCCAGGCGCCCAACCCACAGCAGGGCAGTGTTCTCCCCGAAGGGCTGAGTGGAGGGCACAAGGGACCGTGCCGGTCAGGATCCGTCTTTGGCTGCCAAGGCCACACACGTGATTGGGCCCCTGGTCGAGGAGGCCTCCGGAATCCTCTGGGCAGCTGCAGCCGGGCCTGGGAAACGACATGGTGAGCTTCCAGGTTCCATGCCGAGTCAGCCTGCACCTCTTCCGGACCCCAGGCGCGTGGTGTTGTCAGACGTTGGCATTGGGTCCTCTTGGGGAGAGAGCCTTAGCTAGGGTTAGGGTTCGGTCCAGGGACGTGGCCAGGGCCGAAGCGACTCCGGTCTCGTGATCTCCCTCGAGGACTGAAGTGAGGGCCCATGCAGCAAGGCGGCTCAAGTGCAGGGTTAGGGGTCGAGGCCGGCTTAGGTTTCGGTGGAGGGTCCCCGTTCGGTGTGGGGTTAGGGTTAGGGTTAGGTCCCAGGAGGCTCCAGGCGCCGAACCCACAGCAGGGCAGTGGTCTTCCCGAAGGCCTGAGTTGAGGGCACAAGGGACCGTGCCGGTCAGGATCCGTCTTTGGCTGCCAAGGCCACACACGTCGATCGGCCCCTGTTCGAGGAGGCCTCCGGAATCCTCTCGGTCAGCTGCACACGGGCCTGGGAAACCACATGGTGAGCTTGCAGCTTCCATGCCGAGTCAGCCTGCACCGCCTCTGGACCCCAGGCGCGTGGTCTTGTCAGACTTTGGCATGGGGTCCCCATGGGGAGCGAGCCTTAGCTAGGGTTAGGGTTTGGTCCAGGGACGTCGCCAGGGCTGAATCGACTCCAGTCTCGTGATCAACCTCGAGGGCTGAAGTGAGGGCCCATGCCAGAAGGCGGCTCCATTGCAGGGTTAGGGTTCGAGGCAGGCTTACGTTGCGGTGGAGGGTCCCGGTTCGGGGTACGGTTAGGGTTAGGGTTAGGTCCCAGGAGGCTCCAGGCGCCCAACTCACAGCAGGGCAGTGTTCTCCCCGAAGGGCTGAGTGGAGGGCACAAGGGACCGTGCCGGTCAGGATCCGTCTTTGGCTGCCAAGGCCACACACGTGATTGGGCCTCTGGTCGAGGAGGCCTCCGGAATCCTCTGGGCAGCTGCAGCCGGGCCTGGGTAACGACATGGTGAGCTTCCAGGTTCCATGCCGAGTCAGCCTGCACCTCTTCCGGACCCCAGGCGCGTGGTGTTGTCAGACGTTGGCATTGGGTCCTCTTGGGGAGAGAGCCTTAGCTAGGGTTAGGGTTCGGTCCAGGGACGTGGCCAGGGCCGAAGCGACTCCGGTCTCGTGATCTCCCTCGAGGGCTGAAGTGAGGGCCCATGCAGCAAGGCGGCTCAAGTGCAGGGTTAGGGGTCGAGGCCGGCTTAGGTTTCGGTGGAGGGTCCCCGTTTCGGTGTGGGGTTAGGTTTAGGGTTAGGTCCCAGGAGGCTCCAGGCGCCGAACCCACAGCAGGGCAGTGGTCTTCCCGAAGGCCTGAGTTGAGGGCACAAGGGACCGTGCCGGTCAGGATCCGTCTTTGGCTGCCAAGGCCACACACGTCGATCGGCCCCTGTTCGAGGAGGCCTCCGGAATCCTCTCGGTCAGCTGCACACGGGCCTGGGAAACCACATGGTGAGCTTGCAGCTTCCATGCCGAGTCAGCCTGCACCGCCTCTGGACCCCAGGCGCGTGGTCTTGTCAGACTTTGGCATGGGGTCCCCATGGGGAGCGAGCCTTAGCTAGGGTTAGGGTTTGGTCCAGGGACGTCGCCAGGGCTGAATCGACTCCAGTCTCGTGATCTCCCTCGAGGGCTGAAGTGAGGGCCCATGCCAGAAGGCGGCTCCATTGCAGGGTTAGGGTTCGAGGCAGGCTTACGTTGCGGTGGAGGGTCCCGGTTCGGGGTACGGTTAGGGTTAGGGTTAGGTCCCAGGAGGCTCCAGGCGCCCAACCCACAGCAGGGCAGTGTTCTCCCCGAAGGGCTGAGTGGAGGGCACAAGGGACCGTGCCGGTCAGGATCCGTCTTTGGCTGCCAAGGCCACACACGTGATTGGGCCCCTGGTCGAGGAGGCCTCCGGAATCCTCTGGGCAGCTGCAGCCGGGCCTGGGAAACGACATGGTGAGCTTCCAGGTTCCATGCCGAGTCAGCCTGCACCTCTTCCGGACCCCAGGCGCGTGGTGTTGTCAGACGTTGGCATTGGGTCCTCTTGGGGAGAGAGCCTTAGCTAGGGTTAGGGTTCGGTCCAGGGACGTGGCCAGGGCCGAAGCGACTCCGGTCTCGTGATCTCCCTCGAGGGCTGAAGTGAGGGCCCATGCAGCAAGGCGGCTCAAGTGCAGGGTTAGGGGTCGAGGCCGGCTTAGGTTTCGGTGGAGGGTCCCCGTTCGGTGTGGGGTTAGGGTTAGGGTTAGGTCCCAGGAGGCTCCAGGCGCCGAACCCACAGCAGGGCAGTGGTCTTCCCGAAGGCCTGAGTTGAGGGCACAAGGGACCGTGCCGGTCAGGATCCGTCTTTGGCTGCCAAGGCCACACACGTCGATCGGCCCCTGTTCGAGGAGGCCTCCGGAATCCTCTCGGTCAGCTGCACACGGGCCTGGGAAACCACATGGTGAGCTTGCAGCTTCCATGCCGAGTCAGCCTGCACCGCCTCTGGACCCCAGGCGCGTGGTCTTGTCAGACTTTGGCATGGGGTCCCCATGGGGAGCGAGCCTTAGCTAGGGTTAGGGTTTGGTCCAGGGACGTCGCCAGGGCTGAATCGACTCCAGTCTCGTGATCTCCCTCGAGGGCTGAAGTGGGGGCCCATGCCAGAAGGCGGCTCCATTGCAGGGTTAGGGTTCGAGGCAGGCTTACGTTGCGGTGGAGGGTCCCGGTTCGGGGTACGGTTAGGGTTAGGGTTAGGTCCCAGGCGGCTCCAGGCGCCCAACTCACAGCAGGGCAGTGTTCTCCCCGAAGGGCTGAGTGGAGGGCACAAGGGACCGTGCCGGTCAGGATCCGTCTTTGGCTGCCAAGGCCACACACGTGATTGGGCCTCTGGTCGAGGAGGCCTCCGGAATCCTCTGGGCAGCTGCAGCCGGGCCTGGGTAACGACATGGTGAGCTTCCAGGTTCCATGCCGAGTCAGCCTGCACCTCTTCCGGACCCCAGGCGCGTGGTGTTGTCAGACGTTGGCATTGGGTCCTCTTGGGGAGAGAGCCTTAGCTAGGGTTAGGGTTCGGTCCAGGGACGTGGCCAGGGCCGAAGCGACTCCGGTCTCGTGATCTCCCTCGAGGGCTGAAGTGAGGGCCCATGCAGCAAGGCGGCTCAAGTGCAGGGTTAGGGGTCGAGGCCGGCTTAGGTTTCGGTGGAGGGTCCCCGTTTCGGTGTGGGGTTAGGTTTAGGGTTAGGTCCCAGGAGGCTCCAGGCGCCGAACCCACAGCAGGGCAGTGGTCTTCCCGAAGGCCTGAGTTGAGGGCACAAGGGACCGTGCCGGTCAGGATCCGTCTTTGGCTGCCAAGGCCACACACGTCGATCGGCCCCTGTTCGAGGAGGCCTCCGGAATCCTCTCGGTCAGCTGCACACGGGCCTGGGAAACCACATGGTGAGCTTGCAGCTTCCATGCCGAGTCAGCCTGCACCGCCTCTGGACCCCAGGCGCGTGGTCTTGTCAGACTTTGGCATGGGGTCCCCATGGGGAGCGAGCCTTAGCTAGGGTTAGGGTTTGGTCCAGGGACGTCGCCAGGGCTGAATCGACTCCAGTCTCGTGATCTCCCTCGAGGGCTGAAGTGAGGGCCCATGCCAGAAGGCGGCTCCATTGCAGGGTTAGGGTTCGAGGCAGGCTTACGTTGCGGTGGAGGGTCCCGGTTCGGGGTACGGTTAGGGTTAGGGTTAGGTCCCAGGAGGCTCCAGGCGCCCAACCCACAGCAGGGCAGTGTTCTCCCCGAAGGGCTGAGTGGAGGGCACAAGGGACCGTGCCGGTCAGGATCCGTCTTTGGCTGCCAAGGCCACACACGTGATTGGGCCCCTGGTCGAGGAGGCCTCCGGAATCCTCTGGGCAGCTGCAGCCGGGCCTGGGAAACGACATGGTGAGCTTCCAGGTTCCATGCCGAGTCAGCCTGCACCTCTTCCGGACCCCAGGCGCGTGGTGTTGTCAGACGTTGGCATTGGGTCCTCTTGGGGAGAGAGCCTTAGCTAGGGTTAGGGTTCGGTCCAGGGACGTGGCCAGGGCCGAAGCGACTCCGGTCTCGTGATCTCCCTCGAGGGCTGAAGTGAGGGCCCATGCAGCAAGGCGGCTCAAGTGCAGGGTTAGGGGTCGAGGCCGGCTTAGGTTTCGGTGGAGGGTCCCCGTTCGGTGTGGGGTTAGGGTTAGGGTTAGGTCCCAGGAGGCTCCAGGCGCCGAACCCACAGCAGGGCAGTGGTCTTCCCGAAGGCCTGAGTTGAGGGCACAAGGGACCGTGCCGGTCAGGATCCGTCTTTGGCTGCCAAGGCCACACACGTCGATCGGCCCCTGTTCGAGGAGGCCTCCGGAATCCTCTCGGTCAGCTGCACACGGGCCTGGGAAACCACATGGTGAGCTTGCAGCTTCCATGCCGAGTCAGCCTGCACCGCCTCTGGACCCCAGGCGCGTGGTCTTGTCAGACTTTGGCATGGGGTCCCCATGGGGAGCGAGCCTTAGCTAGGGTTAGGGTTTGGTCCAGGGACGTCGCCAGGGCTGAATCGACTCCAGTCTCGTGATCTCCCTCGAGGGCTGAAGTGAGGGCCCATGCCAGAAGGCGGCTCCATTGCAGGGTTAGGGTTCGAGGCAGGCTTACGTTGCGGTGGAGGGTCCCGGTTCGGGGTACGGTTAGGGTTAGGGTTAGGTCCCAGGAGGCTCCAGGCGCCCAACCCACAGCAGGGCAGTGTTCTCCCCGAAGGGCTGAGTGGAGGGCACAAGGGACCGTGCCGGTCAGGATCCGTCTTTGGCTGCCAAGGCCACACACGTGATTGGGCCCCTGGTCGAGGAGGCCTCCGGAATCCTCTGGGCAGCTGCAGCCGGGCCTGGGAAACGACATGGTGAGCTTCCAGGTTCCATGCCGAGTCAGCCTGCACCTCTTCCGGACCCCAGGCGCGTGGTGTTGTCAGACGTTGGCATTGGGTCCTCTTGGGGAGAGAGCCTTAGCTAGGGTTAGGGTTCGGTCCAGGGACGTGGCCAGGGCCGAAGCGACTCCGGTCTCGTGATCTCCCTCGAGGGCTGAAGTGAGGGCCCATGCAGCAAGGTGGCTCAAGTGCAGGGTTAGTGGTCGAGGCCGGCTTAGGTTTCGGTGGAGGGTCCCCGTTTCGGTGTGGGGTTAGGGTTAGGGTTAGGTCCCAGGAGGCTCCAGGCGCCGAACCCACAGCAGGGCAGTGGTCTTCCCGAAGGCCTGAGTTGAGGGCACAAGGGACCGTGCCGGTCAGGATCCGTCTTTGGCTGCCAAGGCCACACACGTCGATCGGCCCCTGTTCGAGGAGGCCTCCGGAATCCTCTCGGTCAGCTGCACACGGGCCTGGGAAACCACATGGTGAGCTTGCAGCTTCCATGCCGAGTCAGCCTGCACCGCCTCTGGACCCCAGGCGCGTGGTCTTGTCAGACTTTGGCATGGGGTCCCCATGGGGAGCGAGCCTTAGCTAGGGTTAGGGTTTGGTCCAGGGACGTCGCCAGGGCTGAATCGACTCCAGTCTCGTGATCTCCCTCGAGGGCTGAAGTGAGGGCCCATGCCAGAAGGCGGCTCCATTGCAGGGTTAGGGTTCGAGGCAGGCTTACGTTGCGGTGGAGGGTCCCGGTTCGGGGTACGCTTAGGGTTAGGGTTAGGTCCCAGGAGGCTCCAGGCGCCCAACCCACAGCAGGGCAGTGTTCTCCCCGAAGGGCTGAGTGGAGGGCACAAGGGACCGTGCCGGTCAGGATCCGTCTTTGGCTGCCAAGGCCACACACGTGATTGGGCCCCTGGTCGAGGAGGCCTCCGGAATCCTCTGGGCAGCTGCAGCCGGGCCTGGGAAACGACATGGTGAGCTTCCAGGTTCCATGCCGAGTCAGCCTGCACCTCTTCCGGACCCCAGGCGCGTGGTGTTGTCAGACGTTGGCATTGGGTCCTCTTGGGGAGAGAGCCTTAGCTAGGGTTAGGGTTCGGTCCAGGGACGTGGCCAGGGCCGAAGCGACTCCGGTCTCGTGATCTCCCTCGAGGGCTGAAGTGAGGGCCCATGCAGCAAGGCGGCTCAAGTGCAGGGTTAGGGGTCGAGGCCGGCTTAGGTTTCGGTGGAGGGTCCCCGTTCGGTGTGGGGTTAGGGTTAGGGTTAGGTCCCAGGAGGCTCCAGGCGCCGAACCCACAGCAGGGCAGTGGTCTTCCCGAAGGCCTGAGTTGAGGGCACAAGGGACCGTGCCGGTCAGGATCCGTCTTTGGCTGCCAAGGCCACACACGTCGATCGGCCCCTGTTCGAGGAGGCCTCCGGAATCCTCTCGGTCAGCTGCACACGGGCCTGGGAAACCACATGGTGAGCTTGCAGCTTCCATGCCGAGTCAGCCTGCACCGCCTGTGGACCCCAGGCGCGTGGTCTTGTCAGACTTTGGCATGGGGTCCCCATGGGGAGCGAGCCTTAGCTAGGGTTAGGGTTTGGTCCAGGGACGTCGCCAGGGCTGAATCGACTCCAGTCTCGTGATCTCCCTCGAGGGCTGAAGTGAGGGCCCATGCCAGAAGGCGGCTCCATTGCAGGGTTAGGGTTCGAGGCAGGCTTACGTTGCGGTGGAGGGTCCCGGTTCGGGGTACGGTTAGGGTTAGGGTTAGGTCCCAGGAGGCTCCAGGCGCCCAACCCACAGCAGGGCAGTGTTCTCCCCGAAGGGCTGAGTGGAGGGCACAAGGGACCGTGCCGGTCAGGATCCGTCTTTGGCTGCCAAGGCCACACACGTGATTGGGCCCCTGGTCGAGGAGGCCTCCGGAATCCTCTGGGCAGCTGCAGCCGGGCCTGGGAAACGACATGGTGAGCTTCCAGGTTCCATGCCGAGTCAGCCTGCACCTCTTCCGGACCCCAGGCGCGTGGTGTTGTCAGACGTTGGCATTGGGTCCTCTTGGGGAGAGAGCCTTAGCTAGGGTTAGGGTTCGGTCCAGGGACGTGGCCAGGGCCGAAGCGACTCCGGTCTCGTGATCTCCCTCGAGGGCTGAAGTGAGGGCCCATGCAGCAAGGCGGCTCAAGTGCAGGGTTAGGGGTCGAGGCCGGCTTAGGTTTCGGTGGAGGGTCCCCGTTCGGTGTGGGGTTAGGGTTAGGGTTAGGTCCCAGGAGGCTCCAGGCGCCGAACCCACAGCAGGGCAGTGGTCTTCCCGAAGGCCTGAGTTGAGGGCACAAGGGACCGTGCCGGTCAGGATCCGTCTTTGGCTGCCAAGGCCACACACGTCGATCGGCCCCTGTTCGAGGAGGCCTCCGGAATCCTCTCGGTCAGCTGCACACGGGCCTGGGAAACCACATGGTGAGCTTGCAGCTTCCATGCCGAGTCAGCCTGCACCGCCTCTGGACCCCAGGCGCGTGGTCTTGTCAGACTTTGGCATGGGGTCCCCATGGGGAGCGAGCCTTAGCTAGGGTTAGGGTTTGGTCCAGGGACGTCGCCAGGGCTGAATCGACTCCAGTCTCGTGATCTCCCTCGAGGGCTGAAGTGAGGGCCCATGCCAGAAGGCGGCTCCATTGCAGGGTTAGGGTTCGAGGCAGGCTTACGTTGCGGTGGAGGGTCCCGGTTCGGGGTACGGTTAGGGTTAGGGTTAGGTCCCAGGAGGCTCCAGGCGCCCAACCCACAGCAGGGCAGTGTTCTCCCCGAAGGGCTGAGTGGAGGGCACAAGGGACCGTGCCGGTCAGGATCCGTCTTTGGCTGCCAAGGCCACACACGTGATTGGGCCGCTGGTCGAGGAGGCCTCCGGAATCCTCTGGGCAGCTGCAGCCGGGCCTGGGAAACGACATGGTGAGCTTCCAGGTTCCATGCCGAGTCAGCCTGCACCTCTTCCGGACCCCAGGCGCGTGGTGTTGTCAGACGTTGGCATTGGGTCCTCTTGGGGAGAGAGCCTTAGCTAGGGTTCGGGTTCGGTCCAGGGACGTGGCCAGGGCCGAAGCGACTCCGGTCTCGTGATCTCCCTCGAGGGCTGAAGTGAGGGCCCATGCAGCAAGGTGGCTCAAGTGCAGGGTTAGGGGTCGAGGCCGGCTTAGGTTTCGGTGGAGGGTCCCCGTTTCGGTGTGGGGTTAGGGTTAGGGTTAGGTCCCAGGAGGCTCCAGGCGCCGAACCCACAGCAGGGCAGTGGTCTTCCCGAAGGCCTGAGTTGAGGGCACAAGGGACCGTGCCGGTCAGGATCCGTCTTTGGCTGCCAAGGCCACACACGTCGATCGGCCCCTGTTCGAGGAGGCCTCCGGAATCCTCTCGGTCAGCTGCACACGGGCCTGGGAAACCACATGGTGAGCTTGCAGCTTCCATGCCGAGTCAGCCTGCACCGCCTCTGGACCCCAGGCGCGTGGTCTTGTCAGACTTTGGCATGGGGTCCCCATGGGGAGCGAGCCTTAGCTAGGGTTAGGGTTTGGTCCAGGGACGTCGCCAGGGCTGAATCGACTCCAGTCTCGTGATCTCCCTCGAGGGCTGAAGTGAGGGCCCATGCCAGAAGGCGGCTCCATTGCAGGGTTAGGGTTCGAGGCAGGCTTACGTTGCGGTGGAGGGTCCCGGTTCGGGGTACGCTTAGGGTTAGGGTTAGGTCCCAGGAGGCTCCAGGCGCCCAACCCACAGCAGGGCAGTGTTCTCCCCGAAGGGCTGAGTGGAGGGCACAAGGGACCGTGCCGGTCAGGATCCGTCTTTGGCTGCCAAGGCCACACACGTGATTGGGCCCCTGGTCGAGGAGGCCTCCGGAATCCTCTGGGCAGCTGCAGCCGGGCCTGGGAAACGACATGGTGAGCTTCCAGGTTCCATGCCGAGTCAGCCTGCACCTCTTCCGGACCCCAGGCGCGTGGTGTTGTCAGACGTTGGCATTGGGTCCTCTTGGGGAGAGAGCCTTAGCTAGGGTTAGGGTTCGGTCCAGGGACGTGGCCAGGGCCGAAGCGACTCCGGTCTCGTGATCTCCCTCGAGGGCTGAAGTGAGGGCCCATGCAGCAAGGCGGCTCAAGTGCAGGGTTAGTGGTCGAGGCCGGCTTAGGTTTCGGTGGAGGGTCCCCGTTTCGGTGTGGGGTTAGGGTTAGGGTTAGGTCCCAGGAGGCTCCAGGCGCCGAACCCACAGCAGGGCAGTGGTCTTCCCGAAGGCCTGAGTTGAGGGCACAAGGGACCGTGCCGGTCAGGATCCGTCTTTGGCTGCCAAGGCCACACACGTCGATCGGCCCCTGTTCGAGGAGGCCTCCGGAATCCTCTCGGTCAGCTGCACACGGGCCTGGGAAACCACATGGTGAGCTTGCAGCTTCCATGCCGAGTCAGCCTGCACCGCCTCTGGACCCCAGGCGCGTGGTCTTGTCAGACTTTGGCATGGGGTCCCCATGGGGAGCGAGCCTTAGCTAGGGTTAGGGTTTGGTCCAGGGACGTCGCCAGGGCTGAATCGACTCCAGTCTCGTGATCTCCCTGGAGGGCTGAAGTGAGGGCCCATGCCAGAAGGCGGCTCCATTGCAGGGTTAGGGTTCGAGGCAGGCTTACGTTGCGGTGGAGGGTCCCGGTTCGGGGTACGGTTAGGGTTAGGGTTAGGTCCCAGGAGGCTCCAGGCGCCCAACCCACAGCAGGGCAGTGTTCTCCCCGAAGGGCTGAGTGGAGGGCACAAGGGACCGTGCCGGTCAGGATCCGTCTTTGGCTGCCAAGGCCACACACGTGATTGGGCCCCTGGTCGAGGAGGCCTCCGGAATCCTCTGGGCAGCTGCAGCCGGGCCTGGGAAACGACATGGTGAGCTTCCAGGTTCCATGCCGAGTCAGCCTGCACCTCTTCCGGACCCCAGGCGCGTGGTGTTGTCAGACGTTGGCATTGGGTCCTCTTGGGGAGAGAGCCTTAGCTAGGGTTAGGGTTCGGTCCAGGGACGTGGCCAGGGCCGAAGCGACTCCGGTCTCGTGATCTCCCTCGAGGGCTGAAGTGAGGGCCCATGCAGCAAGGTGGCTCAAGTGCAGGGTTAGTGGTCGAGGCCGGCTTAGGTTTCGGTGGAGGGTCCCCGTTTCGGTGTGGGGTTAGGGTTAGGGTTAGGTCCCAGGAGGCTCCAGGCGCCGAACCCACAGCAGGGCAGTGGTCTTCCCGAAGGCCTGAGTTGAGGGCACAAGGGACCGTGCCGGTCAGGATCCGTCTTTGGCTGCCAAGGCCACACACGTCGATCGGCCCCTGTTCGAGGAGGCCTCCGGAATCCTCTCGGTCAGCTGCACACGGGCCTGGGAAACCACATGGTGAGCTTGCAGCTTCCATGCCGAGTCAGCCTGCACCGCCTCTGGACCCCAGGCGCGTGGTCTTGTCAGACTTTGGCATGGGGTCCCCATGGGGAGCGAGCCTTAGCTAGGGTTAGGGTTTGGTCCAGGGACGTCGCCAGGGCTGAATCGACTCCAGTCTCGTGATCTCCCTCGAGGGCTGAAGTGAGGGCCCATGCCAGAAGGCGGCTCCATTGCAGGGTTAGGGTTCGAGGCAGGCTTACGTTGCGGTGGAGGGTCCCGGTTCGGGGTACGGTTAGGGTTAGGGTTAGGTCCCAGGAGGCTCCAGGCGCCCAACCCACAGCAGGGCAGTGTTCTCCCCGAAGGGCTGAGTGGAGGGCACAAGGGACCGTGCCGGTCAGGATCCGTCTTTGGCTGCCAAGGCCACACACGTGATTGGGCCCCTGGTCGAGGAGGCCTCCGGAATCCTCTGGGCAGCTGCAGCCGGGCCTGGGAAACGACATGGTGAGCTTCCAGGTTCCATGCCGAGTCAGCCTGCACCTCTTCCGGACCCCAGGCGCGTGGTGTTGTCAGACGTTGGCATTGGGTCCTCTTGGGGAGAGAGCCTTAGCTAGGGTTAGGGTTCGGTCCAGGGACGTGGCCAGGGCCGAAGCGACTCCGGTCTCGTGATCTCCCTCGAGGGCTGAAGTGAGGGCCCATGCAGCAAGGCGGCTCAAGTGCAGGGTTAGGGGTCGAGGCCGGCTTAGGTTTCGGTGGAGGGTCCCCGTTCGGTGTGGGGTTAGGGTTAGGGTTAGGTCCCAGGAGGCTCCAGGCGCCGAACCCACAGCAGGGCAGTGGTCTTCCCGAAGGCCTGAGTTGAGGGCACAAGGGACCGTGCCGGTCAGGATCCGTCTTTGGCTGCCAAGGCCACACACGTCGATCGGCCCCTGTTCGAGGAGGCCTCCGGAATCCTCTCGGTCAGCTGCACACGGGCCTGGGAAACCACATGGTGAGCTTGCAGCTTCCATGCCGAGTCAGCCTGCACCGCCTCTGGACCCCAGGCGCGTGGTCTTGTCAGACTTTGGCATGGGGTCCCCATGGGGAGCGAGCCTTAGCTAGGGTTAGGGTTTGGTCCAGGGACGTCGCCAGGGCTGAATCGACTCCAGTCTCGTGATCTCCCTCGAGGGCTGAAGTGAGGGCCCATGCCAGAAGGCGGCTCCATTGCAGGGTTAGGGTTCGAGGCAGGCTTACGTTGCGGTGGAGGGTCCCGGTTCGGGGTACGGTTAGGGTTAGGGTTAGGTCCCAGGAGGCTCCAGGCGCCCAACCCACAGCAGGGCAGTGTTCTCCCCGAAGGGCTGAGTGGAGGGCACAAGGGACCGTGCCGGTCAGGATCCGTCTTTGGCTGCCAAGGCCACACACGTGATTGGGCCCCTGGTCGAGGAGGCCTCCGGAATCCTCTGGGCAGCTGCAGCCGGGCCTGGGAAACGACATGGTGAGCTTCCAGGTTCCATGCCGAGTCAGCCTGCACCTCTTCCGGACCCCAGGCGCGTGGTGTTGTCAGACGTTGGCATTGGGTCCTCTTGGGGAGAGAGCCTTAGCTAGGGTTAGGGTTCGGTCCAGGGACGTGGCCAGGGCCGAAGCGACTCCGGTCTCGTGATCTCCCTCGAGGGCTGAAGTGAGGGCCCATGCAGCAAGGCGGCTCAAGTGCAGGGTTAGGGGTCGAGGCCGGCTTAGGTTTCGGTGGAGGGTCCCCGTTCGGTGTGGGGTTAGGGTTAGGGTTAGGTCCCAGGAGGCTCCAGGCGCCGAACCCACAGCAGGGCAGTGGTCTTCCCGAAGGCCTGAGTTGAGGGCACAAGGGACCGTGCCGGTCAGGATCCGTCTTTGGCTGCCAAGGCCACACACGTCGATCGGCCCCTGTTCGAGGAGGCCTCCGGAATCCTCTCGGTCAGCTGCACACGGGCCTGGGAAACCACATGGTGAGCTTGCAGCTTCCATGCCGAGTCAGCCTGCACCGCCTCTGGACCCCAGGCGCGTGGTCTTGTCAGACTTTGGCATGGGGTCCCCATGGGGAGCGAGCCTTAGCTAGGGTTAGGGTTTGGTCCAGGGACGTCGCCAGGGCTGAATCGACTCCAGTCTCGTGATCTCCCTCGAGGGCTGAAGTGAGGGCCCATGCCAGAAGGCGGCTCCATTGCAGGGTTAGGGTTCGAGGCAGGCTTACGTTGCGGTGGAGGGTCCCGGTTCGGGGTACGGTTAGGGTTAGGGTTAGGTCCCAGGAGGCTCCAGGCGCCCAACCCACAGCAGGGCAGTGTTCTCCCCGAAGGGCTGAGTGGAGGGCACAAGGGACCATGCCGGTCAGGATCCGTCTTTGGCTGCCAAGGCCACACACGTGATTGGGCCGCTGGTCGAGGAGGCCTCCGGAATCCTCTGGGCAGCTGCAGCCGGGCCTGGGAAACGACATGGTGAGCTTCCAGGTTCCATGCCGAGTCAGCCTGCACCTCTTCCGGACCCCAGGCGCGTGGTGTTGTCAGACGTTGGCATTGGGTCCTCTTGGGGAGAGAGCCTTAGCTAGGGTTCGGGTTCGGTCCAGGGACGTGGCCAGGGCCGAAGCGACTCCGGTCTCGTGATCTCCCTCGAGGGCTGAAGTGAGGGCCCATGCAGCAAGGTGGCTCAAGTGCAGGGTTAGGGGTCGAGGCCGGCTTAGGTTTCGGTGGAGGGTCCCCGTTTCGGTGTGGGGTTAGGGTTAGGGTTAGGTCCCAGGAGGCTCCAGGCGCCGAACCCACAGCAGGGCAGTGGTCTTCCCGAAGGCCTGAGTTGAGGGCACAAGGGACCGTGCCGGTCAGGATCCGTCTTTGGCTGCCAAGGCCACACACGTCGATCGGCCCCTGTTCGAGGAGGCCTCCGGAATCCTCTCGGTCAGCTGCACACGGGCCTGGGAAACCACATGGTGAGCTTGCAGCTTCCATGCCGAGTCAGCCTGCACCGCCTCTGGACCCCAGGCGCGTGGTCTTGTCAGACTTTGGCATGGGGTCCCCATGGGGAGCGAGCCTTAGCTAGGGTTAGGGTTTGGTCCAGGGACGTCGCCAGGGCTGAATCGACTCCAGTCTCGTGATCTCCCTCGAGGGCTGAAGTGAGGGCCCATGCCAGAAGGCGGCTCCATTGCAGGGTTAGGGTTCGAGGCAGGCTTACGTTGCGGTGGAGGGTCCCGGTTCGGGGTACGGTTAGGGTTAGGGTTAGGTCCCAGGAGGCTCCAGGCGCCCAACCCACAGCAGGGCAGTGTTCTCCCCGAAGGGCTGAGTGGAGGGCACAAGGGACCGTGCCGGTCAGGATCCGTCTTTGGCTGCCAAGGCCACACACGTGATTGGGCCCCTGGTCGAGGAGGCCTCCGGAATCCTCTGGGCAGCTGCAGCCGGGCCTGGGAAACGACATGGTGAGCTTCCAGGTTCCATGCCGAGTCAGCCTGCACCTCTTCCGGACCCCAGGCGCGTGGTGTTGTCAGACGTTGGCATTGGGTCCTCTTGGGGAGAGAGCCTTAGCTAGGGTTAGGGTTCGGTCCAGGGACGTGGCCAGGGCCGAAGCGACTCCGGTCTCGTGATCTCCCTCGAGGGCTGAAGTGAGGGCCCATGCAGCAAGGCGGCTCAAGTGCAGGGTTAGTGGTCGAGGCCGGCTTAGGTTTCGGTGGAGGGTCCCCGTTTCGGTGTGGGGTTAGGGTTAGGGTTAGGTCCCAGGAGGCTCCAGGCGCCGAACCCACAGCAGGGCAGTGGTCTTCCCGAAGGCCTGAGTTGAGGGCACAAGGGACCGTGCCGGTCAGGATCCGTCTTTGGCTGCCAAGGCCACACACGTCGATCGGCCCCTGTTCGAGGAGGCCTCCGGAATCCTCTCGGTCAGCTGCACACGGGCCTGGGAAACCACATGGTGAGCTTGCAGCTTCCATGCCGAGTCAGCCTGCACCGCCTCTGGACCCCAGGCGCGTGGTCTTGTCAGACTTTGGCATGGGGTCCCCATGGGGAGCGAGCCTTAGCTAGGGTTAGGGTTTGGTCCAGGGACGTCGCCAGGGCTGAATCGACTCCAGTCTCGTGATCTCCCTCGAGGGCTGAAGTGAGGGCCCATGCCAGAAGGCGGCTCCATTGCAGGGTTAGGGTTCGAGGCAGGCTTACGTTGCGGTGGAGGGTCCCGGTTCGGGGTACGGTTAGGGTTAGGGTTAGGTCCCAGGAGGCTCCAGGCGCCCAACCCACAGCAGGGCAGTATTCTCCCCGAAGGGCTGAGTGGAGGGCACAAGGGACCGTGCCGGTCAGGATCCGTCTTTGGCTGCCAAGGCCACACACGTGATTGGGCCCCTGGTCGAGGAGGCCTCCGGAATCCTCTGGGCAGCTGCAGCCGGGCCTGGGAAACGACATGGTGAGCTTCCAGGTTCCATGCCGAGTCAGCCTGCACCTCTTCCGGACCCCAGGCGCGTGGTGTTGTCAGACGTTGGCATTGGGTCCTCTTGGGGAGAGAGCCTTAGCTAGGGTTAGGGTTCGGTCCAGGGACGTGGCCAGGGCCGAAGCGACTCCGGTCTCGTGATCTCCCTCGAGGGCTGAAGTGAGGGCCCATGCAGCAAGGCGGCTCAAGTGCAGGGTTAGGGGTCGAGGCCGGCTTAGGTTTCGGTGGAGGGTCCCCGTTCGGTGTGGGGTTAGGGTTAGGGTTAGTTCCCAGGAGGCTCCAGGCGCCGAACCCACAGCAGGGCAGTGGTCTTCCCGAAGGCCTGAGTTGAGGGCACAAGGGACCGTGCCGGTCAGGATCCGTCTTTGGCTGCCAAGGCCACACACGTCGATCGGCCCCTGTTCGAGGAGGCCTCCGGAATCCTCTCGGTCAGCTGCACACGGGCCTGGGAAACCACATGGTGAGCTTGCAGCTTCCATGCCGAGTCAGCCTGCACCGCCTCTGGACCCCAGGCGCGTGGTCTTGTCAGACTTTGGCATGGGGTCCCCATGGGGAGCGAGCCTTAGCTAGGGTTAGGGTTTGGTCCAGGGACGTCGCCAGGGCTGAATCGACTCCAGTCTCGTGATCTCCCTCGAGGGCTGAAGTGAGGGCCCATGCCAGAAGGCGGCTCCATTGCAGGGTTAGGGTTCGAGGCAGGCTTACGTTGCGGTGGAGGGTCCCGGTTCGGGGTACGGTTAGGGTTAGGGTTAGGTCCCAGGAGGCTCCAGGCGCCCAACCCACAGCAGGGCAGTGTTCTCCCCGAAGGGCTGAGTGGAGGGCACAAGGGACCGTGCCGGTCAGGATCCGTCTTTGGCTGCCAAGGCCACACACGTGATTGGGCCCCTGGTCGAGGAGGCCTCCGGAATCCTCTGGGCAGCTGCAGCCGGGCCTGGGAAACGACATGGTGAGCTTCCAGGTTCCATGCCGAGTCAGCCTGCACCTCTTCCGGACCCCAGGCGCGTGGTGTTGTCAGACGTTGGCATTGGGTCCTCTTGGGGAGAGAGCCTTAGCTAGGGTTAGGGTTCGGTCCAGGGACGTGGCCAGGGCCGAAGCGACTCCGGTCTCGTGATCTCCCTCGAGGGCTGAAGTGAGGGCCCATGCAGCAAGGCGGCTCAAGTGCAGGGTTAGGGGTCGAGGCCGGCTTAGGTTTCGGTGGAGGGTCCCCGTTCGGTGTGGGGTTAGGGTTAGGGTTAGGTCCCAGGAGGCTCCAGGCGCCGAACCCACAGCAGGGCAGTGGTCTTCCCGAAGGCCTGAGTTGAGGGCACAAGGGACCGTGCCGGTCAGGATCCGTCTTTGGCTGCCAAGGCCACACACGTCGATCGGCCCCTGTTCGAGGAGGCCTCCGGAATCCTCTCGGTCAGCTGCACACGGGCCTGGGAAACCACATGGTGAGCTTGCAGCTTCCATGCCGAGTCAGCCTGCACCGCCTCTGGACCCCAGGCGCGTGGTCTTGTCAGACTTTGGCATGGGGTCCCCATGGGGAGCGAGCCTTAGCTAGGGTTAGGGTTTGGTCCAGGGACGTCGCCAGGGCTGAATCGACTCCAGTCTCGTGATCTCCCTCGAGGGCTGAAGTGAGGGCCCATGCCAGAAGGCGGCTCCATTGCAGGGTTAGGGTTCGAGGCAGGCTTACGTTGCGGTGGAGGGTCCCGGTTCGGGGTACGGTTAGGGTTAGGGTTAGGTCCCAGGAGGCTCCAGGCGCCCAACCCACAGCAGGGCAGTGTTCTCCCCGAAGGGCTGAGTGGAGGGCACAAGGGACCGTGCCGGTCAGGATCCGTCTTTGGCTGCCAAGGCCACACACGTGATTGGGCCCCTGGTCGAGGAGGCCTCCGGAATCCTCTGGGCAGCTGCAGCCGGGCCTGGGAAACGACATGGTGAGCTTCCAGGTTCCATGCCGAGTCAGCCTGCACCTCTTCCGGACCCCAGGCGCGTGGTGTTGTCAGACGTTGGCATTGGGTCCTCTTGGGGAGAGAGCCTTAGCTAGGGTTAGGGTTCGGTCCAGGGACGTGGCCAGGGCCGAAGCGACTCCGGTCTCGTGATCTCCCTCGAGGGCTGAAGTGAGGGCCCATGCAGCAAGGCGGCTCAAGTGCAGGGTTAGGGGTCGAGGCCGGCTTAGGTTTCGGTGGAGGGTCCCCGTTCGGTGTGGGGTTAGGGTTAGGGTTAGGTCCCAGGAGGCTCCAGGCGCCGAACCCACAGCAGGGCAGTGGTCTTCCCGAAGGCCTGAGTTGAGGGCACAAGGGACCGTGCCGGTCAGGATCCGTCTTTGGCTGCCAAGGCCACACACGTCGATCGGCCCCTGTTCGAGGAGGCCTCCGGAATCCTCTCGGTCAGCTGCACACGGGCCTGGGAAACCACATGGTGAGCTTGCAGCTTCCATGCCGAGTCAGCCTGCACCGCCTCTGGACCCCAGGCGCGTGGTCTTGTCAGACTTTGGCATGGGGTCCCCATGGGGAGCGAGCCTTAGCTAGGGTTAGGGTTTGGTCCAGGGACGTCGCCAGGGCTGAATCGACTCCAGTCTCGTGATCTCCCTCGAGGGCTGAAGTGAGGGCCCATGCCAGAAGGCGGCTCCATTGCAGGGTTAGGGTTCGAGGCAGGCTTACGTTGCGGTGGAGGGTCCCGGTTCGGGGTACGGTTAGGGTTAGGGTTAGGTCCCAGGAGGCTCCAGGCGCCCAACCCACAGCAGGGCAGTGTTCTCCCCGAAGGGCTGAGTGGAGGGCACAAGGGACCGTGCCGGTCAGGATCCGTCTTTGGCTGCCAAGGCCACACACGTGATTGGGCCCCTGGTCGAGGAGGCCTCCGGAATCCTCTGGGCAGCTGCAGCCGGGCCTGGGAAACGACATGGTGAGCTTCCAGGTTCCATGCCGAGTCAGCCTGCACCTCTTCCGGACCCCAGGCGCGTGGTGTTGTCAGACGTTGGCATTGGGTCCTCTTGGGGAGAGAGCCTTAGCTAGGGTTAGGGTTCGGTCCAGGGACGTGGCCAGGGCCGAAGCGACTCCGGTCTCGTGATCTCCCTCGAGGGCTGAAGTGAGGGCCCATGCAGCAAGGCGGCTCAAGTGCAGGGTTAGGGGTCGAGGCCGGCTTAGGTTTCGGTGGAGGGTCCCCGTTCGGTGTGGGGTTAGGGTTAGGGTTAGGTCCCAGGAGGCTCCAGGCGCCGAACCCACAGCAGGGCAGTGGTCTTCCCGAAGGCCTGAGTTGAGGGCACAAGGGACCGTGCCGGTCAGGATCCGTCTTTGGCTGCCAAGGCCACACACGTCGATCGGCCCCTGTTCGAGGAGGCCTCCGGAATCCTCTCGGTCAGCTGCACACGGGCCTGGGAAACCACATGGTGAGCTTGCAGCTTCCATGCCGAGTCAGCCTGCACCGCCTCTGGACCCCAGGCGCGTGGTCTTGTCAGACTTTGGCATGGGGTCCCCATGGGGAGCGAGCCTTAGCTAGGGTTAGGGTTTGGTCCAGGGACGTCGCCAGGGCTGAATCGACTCCAGTCTCGTGATCTCCCTCGAGGGCTGAAGTGAGGGCCCATGCCAGAAGGCGGCTCCATTGCAGGGTTAGGGTTCGAGGCAGGCTTACGTTGCGGTTGAGGGTCCCGGTTCGGGGTACGGTTAGGGTTAGGGTTAGGTCCCAGGAGGCTCCAGGCGCCCAACCCACAGCAGGGCAGTGTTCTCCCCGAAGGGCTGAGTGGAGGGCACAAGGGACCGTGCCGGTCAGGATCCGTCTTTGGCTGCCAAGGCCACACACGTGATTGGGCCCCTGGTCGAGGAGGCCTCCGGAATCCTCTGGGCAGCTGCAGCCGGGCCTGGGAAACGACATGGTGAGCTTCCAGGTTCCATGCCGAGTCAGCCTGCACCTCTTCCGGACCCCAGGCGCGTGGTGTTGTCAGACGTTGGCATTGGGTCCTCTTGGGGAGAGAGCCTTAGCTAGGGTTAGGGTTCGGTCCAGGGACGTGGCCAGGGCCGAAGCGACTCCGGTCTCGTGATCTCCCTCGAGGGCTGAAGTGAGGGCCCATGCAGCAAGGCGGCTCAAGTGCAGGGTTAGTGGTCGAGGCCGGCTTAGGTTTCGGTGGAGGGTCCCCGTTTCGGTGTGGGGTTAGGGTTAGGGTTAGGTCCCAGGAGGCTCCAGGCGCCGAACCCACAGCAGGGCAGTGGTCTTCCCGAAGGCCTGAGTTGAGGGCACAAGGGACCGTGCCGGTCAGGATCCGTCTTTGGCTGCCAAGGCCACACACGTCGATCGGCCCCTGTTCGAGGAGGCCTCCAGAATCCTCTCGGTCAGCTGCACACGGGCCTGGGAAACCACATGGTGAGCTTGCAGCTTCCATGCCGAGTCAGCCTGCACCGCCTCTGGACCCCAGGCGCGTGGTCTTGTCAGACTTTGGCATGGGGTCCCCATGGGGAGCGAGCCTTAGCTAGGGTTAGGGTTTGGTCCAGGGACGTCGCCAGGGCTGAATCGACTCCAGTCTCGTGATCTCCCTCGAGGGCTGAAGTGAGGGCCCATGCCAGAAGGCGGCTCCATTGCAGGGTTAGGGTTCGAGGCAGGCTTACGTTGCGGTGGAGGGTCCCGGTTCGGGGTACGGTTAGGGTTAGGGTTAGGTCCCAGGAGGCTCCAGGCGCCCAACCCACAGCAGGGCAGTGTTCTCCCCGAAGGGCTGAGTGGAGGGCACAAGGGACCGTGCCGGTCAGGATCCGTCTTTGGCTGCCAAGGCCACACACGTGATTGGGCCCCTGGTCGAGGAGGCCTCCGGAATCCTCTGGGCAGCTGCAGCCGGGCCTGGGAAACGACATGGTGAGCTTCCAGGTTCCATGCCGAGTCAGCCTGCACCTCTTCCGGACCCCAGGCGCGTGGTGTTGTCAGACGTTGGCATTGGGTCCTCTTGGGGAGAGAGCCTTAGCTAGGGTTAGGGTTCGGTCCAGGGACGTGGCCAGGGCCGAAGCGACTCCGGTCTCGTGATCTCCCTCGAGGGCTGAAGTGAGGGCCCATGCAGCAAGGCGGCTCAAGTGCAGGGTTAGGGGTCGAGGCCGGCTTAGGTTTCGGTGGAGGGTCCCCGTTCGGTGTGGGGTTAGGGTTAGGGTTAGTTCCCAGGAGGCTCCAGGCGCCGAACCCACAGCAGGGCAGTGGTCTTCCCGAAGGCCTGAGTTGAGGGCACAAGGGACCGTGCCGGTCAGGATCCGTCTTTGGCTGCCAAGGCCACACACGTCGATCGGCCCCTGTTCGAGGAGGCCTCCGGAATCCTCTCGGTCAGCTGCACACGGGCCTGGGAAACCACATGGTGAGCTTGCAGCTTCCATGCCGAGTCAGCCTGCACCGCCTCTGGACCCCAGGCGCGTGGTCTTGTCAGACTTTGGCATGGGGTCCCCATGGGGAGCGAGCCTTAGCTAGGGTTAGGGTTTGGTCCAGGGACGTCGCCAGGGCTGAATCGACTCCAGTCTCGTGATCTCCCTCGAGGGCTGAAGTGAGGGCCCATGCCAGAAGGCGGCTCCATTGCAGGGTTAGGGTTCGAGGCAGGCTTACGTTGCGGTGGAGGGTCCCGGTTCGGGGTACGGTTAGGGTTAGGGTTAGGTCCCAGGAGGCTCCAGGCGCCCAACCCACAGCAGGGCAGTGTTCTCCCCGAAGGGCTGAGTGGAGGGCACAAGGGACCGTGCCGGTCAGGATCCGTCTTTGGCTGCCAAGGCCACACACGTGATTGGGCCCCTGGTCGAGGAGGCCTCCGGAATCCTCTGGGCAGCTGCAGCCGGGCCTGGGAAACGACATGGTGAGCTTCCAGGTTCCATGCCGAGTCAGCCTGCACCTCTTCCGGACCCCAGGCGCGTGGTGTTGTCAGACGTTGGCATTGGGTCCTCTTGGGGAGAGAGCCTTAGCTAGGGTTAGGGTTCGGTCCAGGGACGTGGCCAGGGCCGAAGCGACTCCGGTCTCGTGATCTCCCTCGAGGGCTGAAGTGAGGGCCCATGCAGCAAGGCGGCTCAAGTGCAGGGTTAGGGGTCGAGGCCGGCTTAGGTTTCGGTGGAGGGTCCCCGTTCGGTGTGGGGTTAGGGTTAGGGTTAGTTCCCAGGAGGCTCCAGGCGCCGAACCCACAGCAGGGCAGTGGTCTTCCCGAAGGCCTGAGTTGAGGGCACAAGGGACCGTGCCGGTCAGGATCCGTCTTTGGCTGCCAAGGCCACACACGTCGATCGGCCCCTGTTCGAGGAGGCCTCCGGAATCCTCTCGGTCAGCTGCACACGGGCCTGGGAAACCACATGGTGAGCTTGCAGCTTCCATGCCGAGTCAGCCTGCACCGCCTCTGGACCCCAGGCGCGTGGTCTTGTCAGACTTTGGCATGGGGTCCCCATGGGGAGCGAGCCTTAGCTAGGGTTAGGGTTTGGTCCAGGGACGTCGCCAGGGCTGAATCGACTCCAGTCTCGTGATCTCCCTCGAGGGCTGAAGTGAGGGCCCATGCCAGAAGGCGGCTCCATTGCAGGGTTAGGGTTCGAGGCAGGCTTACGTTGCGGTGGAGGGTCCCGGTTCGGGGTACGGTTAGGGTTAGGGTTAGGTCCCAGGAGGCTCCAGGCGCCCAACCCACAGCAGGGCAGTGTTCTCCCCGAAGGGCTGAGTGGAGGGCACAAGGGACCGTGCCGGTCAGGATCCGTCTTTGGCTGCCAAGGCCACACACGTGATTGGGCCCCTGGTCGAGGAGGCCTCCGGAATCCTCTGGGCAGCTACAGCCGGGCCTGGGAAACGACATGGTGAGCTTCCAGGTTCCATGCCGAGTCAGCCTGCACCTCTTCCGGACCCCAGGCGCGTGGTGTTGTCAGACGTTGGCATTGGGTCCTCTTGGGGAGAGAGCCTTAGCTAGGGTTAGGGTTCGGTCCAGGGACGTGGCCAGGGCCGAAGCGACTCCGGTCTCGTGATCTCCCTCGAGGGCTGAAGTGAGGGCCCATGCAGCAAGGCGGCTCAAGTGCAGGGTTAGGGGTCGAGGCCGGCTTAGGTTTCGGTGGAGGGTCCCCGTTCGGTGTGGGGTTAGGGTTAGGGTTAGGTCCCAGGAGGCTCCAGGCGCCGAACCCACAGCAGGGCAGTGGTCTTCCCGAAGGCCTGAGTTGAGGGCACAAGGGACCGTGCCGGTCAGGATCCGTCTTTGGCTGCCAAGGCCACACACGTCGATCGGCCCCTGTTCGAGGAGGCCTCCGGAATCCTCTCGGTCAGCTGCACACGGGCCTGGGAAACCACATGGTGAGCTTGCAGCTTCCATGCCGAGTCAGCCTGCACCGCCTCTGGACCCCAGGCGCGTGGTCTTGTCAGACTTTGGCATGGGGTCCCCATGGGGAGCGAGCCTTAGCTAGGGTTAGGGTTTGGTCCAGGGACGTCGCCAGGGCTGAATCGACTCCAGTCTCGTGATCTCCCTCGAGGGCTGAAGTGAGGGCCCATGCCAGAAGGCGGCTCCATTGCAGGGTTAGGGTTCGAGGCAGGCTTACGTTGCGGTGGAGGGTCCCGGTTCGGGGTACGGTTAGGGTTAGGGTTAGGTCCCAGGAGGCTCCAGGCGCCCAACCCACAGCAGGGCAGTGTTCTCCCCGAAGGGCTGAGTGGAGGGCACAAGGGACCGTGCCGGTCAGGATCCGTCTTTGGCTGCCAAGGCCACACACGTGATTGGGCCCCTGGTCGAGGAGGCCTCCGGAATCCTCTGGGCAGCTGCAGCCAGGCCTGGGAAACGACATGGTGAGCTTCCAGGTTCCATGCCGAGTCAGCCTGCACCTCTTCCGGACCCCAGGCGCGTGGTGTTGTCAGACGTTGGCATTGGGTCCTCTTGGGGAGAGAGCCTTAGCTAGGGTTAGGGTTCGGTCCAGGGACGTGGCCAGGGCCGAAGCGACTCCGGTCTCGTGATCTCCCTCGAGGGCTGAAGTGAGGGCCCATGCAGCAAGGCGGCTCAAGTGCAGGGTTAGTGGTCGAGGCCGGCTTAGGTTTCGGTGGAGGGTCCCCGTTTCGGTGTGGGGTTAGGGTTAGGGTTAGGTCCCAGGAGGCTCCAGGCGCCGAACCCACAGCAGGGCAGTGGTCTTCCCGAAGGCCTGAGTTGAGGGCACAAGGGACCGTGCCGGTCAGGATCCGTCTTTGGCTGCCAAGGCCACACACGTCGATCGGCCCCTGTTCGAGGAGGCCTCCGGAATCCTCTCGGTCAGCTGCACACGGGCCTGGGAAACCACATGGTGAGCTTGCAGCTTCCATGCCGAGTCAGCCTGCACCGCCTCTGGACCCCAGGCGCGTGGTCTTGTCAGACTTTGGCATGGGGTCCCCATGGGGAGCGAGCCTTAGCTAGGGTTAGGGTTTGGTCCAGGGACGTCGCCAGGGCTGAATCGACTCCAGTCTCGTGATCTCCCTCGAGGGCTGAAGTGAGGGCCCATGCCAGAAGGCGGCTCCATTGCAGGGTTAGGGTTCGAGGCAGGCTTACGTTGCGGTGGAGGGTCCCGGTTCGGGGTACGGTTAGGGTTAGGGTTAGGTCCCAGGAGGCTCCAGGCGCCCAACCCACAGCAGGGCAGTGTTCTCCCCGAAGGGCTGAGTGGAGGGCACAAGGGACCGTGCCGGTCAGGATCCGTCTTTGGCTGCCAAGGCCACACACGTGATTGGGCCCCTGGTCGAGGAGGCCTCCGGAATCCTCTGGGCAGCTGCAGCCGGGCCTGGGAAACGACATGGTGAGCTTCCAGGTTCCATGCCGAGTCAGCCTGCACCTCTTCCGGACCCCAGGCGCGTGGTGTTGTCAGACGTTGGCATTGGGTCCTCTTGGGGAGAGAGCCTTAGCTAGGGTTAGGGTTCGGTCCAGGGACGTGGCCAGGGCCGAAGCGACTCCGGTCTCGTGATCTCCCTCGAGGGCTGAAGTGAGGGCCCATGCAGCAAGGCGGCTCAAGTGCAGGGTTAGTGGTCGAGGCCGGCTTAGGTTTCGGTGGAGGGTCCCCGTTCGGTGTGGGGTTAGGGTTAGGGTTAGGTCCCAGGAGGCTCCAGGCGCCGAACCCACAGCAGGGCAGTGGTCTTCCCGAAGGCCTGAGTTGAGGGCACAAGGGACCGTGCCGGTCAGGATCCGTCTTTGGCTGCCAAGGCCACACACGTCGATCGGCCCCTGTTCGAGGAGGCCTCCGGAATCCTCTCGGTCAGCTGCACACGGGCCTGGGAAACCACATGGTGAGCTTGCAGCTTCCATGCCGAGTCAGCCTGCACCGCCTCTGGACCCCAGGCGCGTGGTCTTGTCAGACTTTGGCATGGGGTCCCCATGGGGAGCGAGCCTTAGCTAGGGTTAGGGTTTGGTCCAGGGACGTCGCCAGGGCTGAATCGACTCCAGTCTCGTGATCTCCCTCGAGGGCTGAAGTGAGGGCCCATGCCAGAAGGCGGCTCCATTGCAGGGTTAGGGTTCGAGGCAGGCTTACGTTGCGGTGGAGGGTCCCGGTTCGGGGTACGGTTAGGGTTAGGGTTAGGTCCCAGGAGGCTCCAGGCGCCCAACCCACAGCAGGGCAGTGTTCTCCCCGAAGGGCTGAGTGGAGGGCACAAGGGACCGTGCCGGTCAGGATCCGTCTTTGGCTGCCAAGGCCACACACGTGATTGGGCCCCTGGTCGAGGAGGCCTCCGGAATCCTCTGGGCAGCTGCAGCCGGGCCTGGGAAACGACATGGTGAGCTTCCAGGTTCCATGCCGAGTCAGCCTGCACCTCTTCCGGACCCCAGGCGCGTGGTGTTGTCAGACGTTGGCATTGGGTCCTCTTGGGGAGAGAGCCTTAGCTAGGGTTAGGGTTCGGTCCAGGGACGTGGCCAGGGCCGAAGCGACTCCGGTCTCGTGATCTCCCTCGAGGGCTGAAGTGAGGGCCCATGCAGCAAGGCGGCTCAACTGCAGGGTTAGGGGTCGAGGCCGGCTTAGGTTTCGGTGGAGGGTCCCCGTTCGGTGTGGGGTTAGGGTTAGGGTTAGTTCCCAGGAGGCTCCAGGCGCCGAACCCACAGCAGGGCAGTGGTCTTCCCGAAGGCCTGAGTTGAGGGCACAAGGGACCGTGCCGGTCAGGATCCGTCTTTGGCTGCCAAGGCCACACACGTCGATCGGCCCCTGTTCGAGGAGGCCTCCGGAATCCTCTCGGTCAGCTGCACACGGGCCTGGGAAACCACATGGTGAGCTTGCAGCTTCCATGCCGAGTCAGCCTGCACCGCCTCTGGACCCCAGGCGCGTGGTCTTGTCAGACTTTGGCATGGGGTCCCCATGGGGAGCGAGCCTTAGCTAGGGTTAGGGTTTGGTCCAGGGACGTCGCCAGGGCTGAATCGACTCCAGTCTCGTGATCTCCCTCGAGGGCTGAAGTGAGGGCCCATGCCAGAAGGCGGCTCCATTGCAGGGTTAGGGTTCGAGGCAGGCTTACGTTGCGGTGGAGGGTCCCGGTTCGGGGTACGGTTAGGGTTAGGGTTAGGTCCCAGGAGGCTCCAGGCGCCCAACCCACAGCAGGGCAGTGTTCTCCCCGAAGGGCTGAGTGGAGGGCACAAGGGACCGTGCCGGTCAGGATCCGTCTTTGGCTGCCAAGGCCACACACGTGATTGGGCCCCTGGTCGAGGAGGCCTCCGGAATCCTCTGGGCAGCTGCAGCCGGGCCTGGGAAACGACATGGTGAGCTTCCAGGTTCCATGCCGAGTCAGCCTGCACCTCTTCCGGACCCCAGGCGCGTGGTGTTGTCAGAAGTTGGCATTGGGTCCTCTTGGGGAGAGAGCCTTAGCTAGGGTTAGGGTTCGGTCCAGGGACGTGGCCAGGGCCGAAGCGACTCCGGTCTCGTGATCTCCCTCGAGGGCTGAAGTGAGGGCCCATGCAGCAAGGCGGCTCAAGTGCAGGGTTAGGGGTCGAGGCCGGCTTAGGTTTCGGTGGAGGGTCCCCGTTTCGGTGTGGGGTTAGGGTTAGGGTTAGGTCCCAGGAGGCTCCAGGCGCCGAACCCACAGCAGGGCAGTGGTCTTCCCGAAGGCCTGAGTTGAGGGCACAAGGGACCGTGCCGGTCAGGATCCGTCTTTGGCTGCCAAGGCCACACACGTCGATCGGCCCCTGTTCGAGGAGGCCTCCGGAATCCTCTCGGTCAGCTGCACACGGGCCTGGGAAACCACATGGTGAGCTTGCAGCTTCCATGCCGAGTCAGCCTGCACCGCCTCTGGACCCCAGGCGCGTGGTCTTGTCAGACTTTGGCATGGGGTCCCCATGGGGAGCGAGCCTTAGCTAGGGTTAGGGTTTGGTCCAGGGACGTCGCCAGGGCTGAATCGACTCCAGTCTCGTGATCTCCCTCGAGGGCTGAAGTGAGGGCCCATGCCAGAAGGCGGCTCCATTGCAGGGTTAGGGTTCGAGGCAGGCTTACGTTGCGGTGGAGGGTCCCGGTTCGGGGTACGGTTAGGGTTAGGGTTAGGTCCCAGGAGGCTCCAGGCGCCCAACCCACAGCAGGGCAGTGTTCTCCCCGAAGGGCTGAGTGGAGGGCACAAGGGACCGTGCCGGTCAGGATCCGTCTTTGGCTGCCAAGGCCACACACGTGATTGGGCCCCTGGTCGAGGAGGCCTCCGGAATCCTCTGGGCAGCTGCAGCCGGGCCTGGGAAACGACATGGTGAGCTTCCAGGTTCCATGCCGAGTCAGCCTGCACCTCTTCCGGACCCCAGGCGCGTGGTGTTGTCAGACGTTGGCATTGGGTCCTCTTGGGGAGAGAGCCTTAGCTAGGGTTAGGGTTCGGTCCAGGGACGTGGCCAGGGCCGAAGCGACTCCGGTCTCGTGATCTCCCTCGAGGGCTGAAGTGAGGGCCCATGCAGCAAGGCGGCTCAAGTGCAGGGTTAGGGGTCGAGGCCGGCTTAGGTTTCGGTGGAGGGTCCCCGTTCGGTGTGGGGTTAGGGTTAGGGTTAGTTCCCAGGAGGCTCCAGGCGCCGAACCCACAGCAGGGCAGTGGTCTTCCCGAAGGCCTGAGTTGAGGGCACAAGGGACCGTGCCGGTCAGGATCCGTCTTTGGCTGCCAAGGCCACACACGTCGATCGGCCCCTGTTCGAGGAGGCCTCCGGAATCCTCTCGGTCAGCTGCACACGGGCCTGGGAAACCACATGGTGAGCTTGCAGCTTCCATGCCGAGTCAGCCTGCACCGCCTCTGGACCCCAGGCGCGTGGTCTTGTCAGACTTTGGCATGGGGTCCCCATGGGGAGCGAGCCTTAGCTAGGGTTAGGGTTTGGTCCAGGGACGTCGCCAGGGCTGAATCGACTCCAGTCTCGTGATCTCCCTCGAGGGCTGAAGTGAGGGCCCATGCCAGAAGGCGGCTCCATTGCAGGGTTAGGGTTCGAGGCAGGCTTACGTTGCGGTGGAGGGTCCCGGTTCGGGGTACGGTTAGGGTTAGGGTTAGGTCCCAGGAGGCTCCAGGCGCCCAACCCACAGCAGGGCAGTGTTCTCCCCGAAGGGCTGAGTGGAGGGCACAAGGGACCGTGCCGGTCAGGATCCGTCTTTGGCTGCCAAGGCCACACACGTGATTGGGCCCCTGGTCGAGGAGGCCTCCGGAATCCTCTGGGCAGCTGCAGCCGGGCCTGGGAAACGACATGGTGAGCTTCCAGGTTCCATGCCGAGTCAGCCTGCACCTCTTCCGGACCCCAGGCGCGTGGTGTTGTCAGACGTTGGCATTGGGTCCTCTTGGGGAGAGAGCCTTAGCTAGGGTTAGGGTTCGGTCCAGGGACGTGGCCAGGGCCGAAGCGACTCCGGTCTCGTGATCTCCCTCGAGGGCTGAAGTGAGGGCCCATGCAGCAAGGCGGCTCAAGTGCAGGGTTAGGGGTCGAGGCCGGCTTAGGTTTCGGTGGAGGGTCCCCGTTCGGTGTGGGGTTAGGGTTAGGGTTAGTTCCCAGGAGGCTCCAGGCGCCGAACCCACAGCAGGGCAGTGGTCTTCCCGAAGGCCTGAGTTGAGGGCACAAGGGACCGTGCCGGTCAGGATCCGTCTTTGGCTGCCAAGGCCACACACGTCGATCGGCCCCTGTTCGAGGAGGCCTCCGGAATCCTCTCGGTCAGCTGCACACGGGCCTGGGAAACCACATGGTGAGCTTGCAGCTTCCATGCCGAGTCAGCCTGCACCGCCTCTGGACCCCAGGCGCGTGGTCTTGTCAGACTTTGGCATGGGGTCCCCATGGGGAGCGAGCCTTAGCTAGGGTTAGGGTTTGGTCCAGGGACGTCGCCAGGGCTGAATCGACTCCAGTCTCGTGATCTCCCTCGAGGGCTGAAGTGAGGGCCCATGCCAGAAGGCGGCTCCATTGCAGGGTTAGGGTTCGAGGCAGGCTTACGTTGCGGTGGAGGGTCCCGGTTCGGGGTACGGTTAGGGTTAGGGTTAGGTCCCAGGAGGCTCCAGGCGCCCAACCCACAGCAGGGCAGTGTTCTCCCCGAAGGGCTGAGTGGAGGGCACAAGGGACCGTGCCGGTCAGGATCCGTCTTTGGCTGCCAAGGCCACACACGTGATTGGGCCCCTGGTCGAGGAGGCCTCCGGAATCCTCTGGGCAGCTGCAGCCGGGCCTGGGAAACGACATGGTGAGCTTCCAGGTTCCATGCCGAGTCAGCCTGCACCTCTTCCGGACCCCAGGCGCGTGGTGTTGTCAGACGTTGGCATTGGGTCCTCTTGGGGAGAGAGCCTTAGCTAGGGTTAGGGTTCGGTCCAGGGACGTGGCCAGGGCCGAAGCGACTCCGGTCTCGTGATCTCCCTCGAGGGCTGAAGTGAGGGCCCATGCAGCAAGGCGGCTCAAGTGCAGGGTTAGGGGTCGAGGCCGGCTTAGGTTTCGGTGGAGGGTCCCCGTTCGGTGTGGGGTTAGGGTTAGGGTTAGTTCCCAGGAGGCTCCAGGCGCCGAACCCACAGCAGGGCAGTGGTCTTCCCGAAGGCCTGAGTTGAGGGCACAAGGGACCGTGCCGGTCAGGATCCGTCTTTGGCTGCCAAGGCCACACACGTCGATCGGCCCCTGTTCGAGGAGGCCTCCGGAATCCTCTCGGTCAGCTGCACACGGGCCTGGGAAACCACATGGTGAGCTTGCAGCTTCCATGCCGAGTCAGCCTGCACCGCCTCTGGACCCCAGGCGCGTGGTCTTGTCAGACTTTGGCATGGGGTCCCCATGGGGAGCGAGCCTTAGCTAGGGTTAGGGTTTGGTCCAGGGACGTCGCCAGGGCTGAATCGACTCCAGTCTCGTGATCTCCCTCGAGGGCTGAAGTGAGGGCCCATGCCAGAAGGCGGCTCCATTGCAGGGTTAGGGTTCGAGGCAGGCTTACGTTGCGGTGGAGGGTCCCGGTTCGGGGTACGGTTAGGGTTAGGGTTAGGTCCCAGGAGGCTCCAGGCGCCCAACCCACAGCAGGGCAGTGTTCTCCCCGAAGGGCTGAGTGGAGGGCACAAGGGACCGTGCCGGTCAGGATCCGTCTTTGGCTGCCAAGGCCACACACGTGATTGGGCCCCTGGTCGAGGAGGCCTCCGGAATCCTCTGGGCAGCTGCAGCCGGGCCTGGGAAACGACATGGTGAGCTTCCAGGTTCCATGCCGAGTCAGCCTGCACCTCTTCCGGACCCCAGGCGCGTGGTGTTGTCAGACGTTGGCATTGGGTCCTCTTGGGGAGAGAGCCTTAGCTAGGGTTAGGGTTCGGTCCAGGGACGTGGCCAGGGCCGAAGCGACTCCGGTCTCGTGATCTCCCTCGAGGGCTGAAGTGAGGGCCCATGCAGCAAGGCGGCTCAAGTGCAGGGTTAGGGGTCGAGGCCGGCTTAGGTTTCGGTGGAGGGTCCCCGTTCGGTGTGGGGTTAGGGTTAGGGTTAGTTCCCAGGAGGCTCCAGGCGCCGAACCCACAGCAGGGCAGTGGTCTTCCCGAAGGCCTGAGTTGAGGGCACAAGGGACCGTGCCGGTCAGGATCCGTCTTTGGCTGCCAAGGCCACACACGTCGATCGGCCCCTGTTCGAGGAGGCCTCCGGAATCCTCTCGGTCAGCTGCACACGGGCCTGGGAAACCACATGGTGAGCTTGCAGCTTCCATGCCGAGTCAGCCTGCACCGCCTCTGGACCCCAGGCGCGTGGTCTTGTCAGACTTTGGCATGGGGTCCCCATGGGGAGCGAGCCTTAGCTAGGGTTAGGGTTTGGTCCAGGGACGTCGCCAGGGCTGAATCGACTCCAGTCTCGTGATCTCCCTCGAGGGCTGAAGTGAGGGCCCATGCCAGAAGGCGGCTCCATTGCAGGGTTAGGGTTCGAGGCAGGCTTACGTTGCGGTGGAGGGTCCCGGTTCGGGGTACGGTTAGGGTTAGGGTTAGGTCCCAGGAGGCTCCAGGCGCCCAACCCACAGCAGGGCAGTGTTCTCCCCGAAGGGCTGAGTGGAGGGCACAAGGGACCGTGCCGGTCAGGATCCGTCTTTGGCTGCCAAGGCCACACACGTGATTGGGCCCCTGGTCGAGGAGGCCTCCGGAATCCTCTGGGCAGCTGCAGCCGGGCCTGGGAAACGACATGGTGAGCTTCCAGGTTCCATGCCGAGTCAGCCTGCACCTCTTCCGGACCCCAGGCGCGTGGTGTTGTCAGACGTTGGCATTGGGTCCTCTTGGGGAGAGAGCCTTAGCTAGGGTTAGGGTTCGGTCCAGGGACGTGGCCAGGGCCGAAGCGACTCCGGTCTCGTGATCTCCCTCGAGGGCTGAAGTGAGGGCCCATGCAGCAAGGCGGCTCAAGTGCAGGGTTAGGGGTCGAGGCCGGCTTAGGTTTCGGTGGAGGGTCCCCGTTCGGTGTGGGGTTAGGGTTAGGGTTAGTTCCCAGGAGGCTCCAGGCGCCGAACCCACAGCAGGGCAGTGGTCTTCCCGAAGGCCTGAGTTGAGGGCACAAGGGACCGTGCCGGTCAGGATCCGTCTTTGGCTGCCAAGGCCACACACGTCGATCGGCCCCTGTTCGAGGAGGCCTCCGGAATCCTCTCGGTCAGCTGCACACGGGCCTGGGAAACCACATGGTGAGCTTGCAGCTTCCATGCCGAGTCAGCCTGCACCGCCTCTGGACCCCAGGCGCGTGGTCTTGTCAGACTTTGGCATGGGGTCCCCATGGGGAGCGAGCCTTAGCTAGGGTTAGGGTTTGGTCCAGGGACGTCGCCAGGGCTGAATCGACTCCAGTCTCGTGATCTCCCTCGAGGGCTGAAGTGAGGGCCCATGCCAGAAGGCGGCTCCATTGCAGGGTTAGGGTTCGAGGCAGGCTTACGTTGCGGTGGAGGGTCCCGGTTCGGGGTACGGTTAGGGTTAGGGTTAGGTCCCAGGAGGCTCCAGGCGCCCAACCCACAGCAGGGCAGTGTTCTCCCCGAAGGGCTGAGTGGAGGGCACAAGGGACCGTGCCGGTCAGGACCCGTCTTTGGCTGCCAAGGCCACACACGTGATTGGGCCCCTGGTCGAGGAGGCCTCCGGAATCCTCTGGGCAGCTGCAGCCGGGCCTGGGAAACGACATGGTGAGCTTCCAGGTTCCATGCCGAGTCAGCCTGCACCTCTTCCGGACCCCAGGCGCGTGGTGTTGTCAGACGTTGGCATTGGGTCCTCTTGGGGAGAGAGCCTTAGCTAGGGTTAGGGTTCGGTCCAGGGACGTGGCCAGGGCCGAAGCGACTCCGGTCTCGTGATCTCCCTCGAGGGCTGAAGTGAGGGCCCATGCAGCAAGGCGGCTCAAGTGCAGGGTTAGGGGTCGAGGCCGGCTTAGGTTTCGGTGGAGGGTCCCCGTTCGGTGTGGGGTTAGGGTTAGGGTTAGGTCCCAGGAGGCTCCAGGCGCCGAACCCACAGCAGGGCAGTGGTCTTCCCGAAGGCCTGAGTTGAGGGCACAAGGGACCGTGCCGGTCAGGATCCGTCTTTGGCTGCCAAGGCCACACACGTCGATCGGCCCCTGTTCGAGGAGGCCTCCGGAATCCTCTCGGTCAGCTGCACACGGGCCTGGGAAACCACATGGTGAGCTTGCAGCTTCCATGCCGAGTCAGCCTGCACCGCCTCTGGACCCCAGGCGCGTGGTCTTGTCAGACTTTGGCATGGGGTCCCCATGGGGAGCGAGCCTTAGCTAGGGTTAGGGTTTGGTCCAGGGACGTCGCCAGGGCTGAATCGACTCCAGTCTCGTGATCTCCCTCGAGGGCTGAAGTGAGGGCCCATGCCAGAAGGCGGCTCCATTGCAGGGTTAGGGTTCGAGGCAGGCTTACGTTGCGGTGGAGGGTCCCGGTTCGGGGTACGGTTAGGGTTAGGGTTAGGTCCCAGGAGGCTCCAGGCGCCCAACCCACAGCAGGGCAGTGTTCTCCCCGAAGGGCTGAGTGGAGGGCACAAGGGACCGTGCCGGTCAGGATCCGTCTTTGGCTGCCAAGGCCACACACGTGATTGGGCCCCTGGTCGAGGAGGCCTCCGGAATCCTCTGGGCAGCTGCAGCCGGGCCTGGGAAACGACATGGTGAGCTTCCAGGTTCCATGCCGAGTCAGCCTGCACCTCTTCCGGACCCCAGGCGCGTGGTGTTGTCAGACGTTGGCATTGGGTCCTCTTGGGGAGAGAGCCTTAGCTAGGGTTAGGGTTCGGTCCAGGGACGTGGCCAGGGCCGAAGCGACTCCGGTCTCGTGATCTCCCTCGAGGGCTGAAGTGAGGGCCCATGCAGCAAGGCGGCTCAAGTGCAGGGTTAGGGGTCGAGGCCGGCTTAGGTTTCGGTGGAGGGTCCCCGTTCGGTGTGGGGTTAGGGTTAGGGTTAGGTCCCAGGAGGCTCCAGGCGCCGAACCCACAGCAGGGCAGTGGTCTTCCCGAAGGCCTGAGTTGAGGGCACAAGGGACCGTGCCGGTCAGGATCCGTCTTTGGCTGCCAAGGCCACACACGTCGATCGGCCCCTGTTCGAGGAGGCCTCCGGAATCCTCTCGGTCAGCTGCACACGGGCCTGGGAAACCACATGGTGAACTTGCAGCTTCCATGCCGAGTCAGCCTGCACCGCCTCTGGACCCCAGGCGCGTGGTCTTGTCAGACTTTGGCATGGGGTCCCCATGGGGAGCGAGCCTTAGCTAGGGTTAGGGTTTGGTCCAGGGACGTCGCCAGGGCTGAATCGACTCCAGTCTCGTGATCTCCCTCGAGGGCTGAAGTGAGGGCCCATGCCAGAAGGCGGCTCCATTGCAGGGTTAGGGTTCGAGGCAGGCTTACGTTGCGGTGGAGGGTCCCGGTTCGGGGTACGGTTAGGGTTAGGGTTAGGTCCCAGGAGGCTCCAGGCGCCCAACTCACAGCAGGGCAGTGTTCTCCCCGAAGGGCTGAGTGGAGGGCACAAGGGACCGTGCCGGTCAGGATCCGTCTTTGGCTGCCAAGGCCACACACGTGATTGGGCCCCTGGTCGAGGAGGCCTCCGGAATCCTCTGGGCAGCTGCAGCCGGGCCTGGGAAACGACATGGTGAGCTTCCAGGTTCCATGCCGAGTCAGCCTGCACCTCTTCCGGACCCCAGGCGCGTGGTGTTGTCAGAAGTTGGCATTGGGTCCTCTTGGGGAGAGAGCCTTAGCTAGGGTTAGGGTTCGGTCCAGGGACGTGGCCAGGGCCGAAGCGACTCCGGTCTCGTGATCTCCCTCGAGGGCTGAAGTGAGGGCCCATGCAGCAAGGCGGCTCAAGTGCAGGGTTAGTGGTCGAGGCCGGCTTAGGTTTCGGTGGAGGGTCCCCGTTTCGGTGTGGGGTTAGGGTTAGGGTTAGGTCCCAGGAGGCTCCAGGCGCCGAACCCACAGCAGGGCAGTGGTCTTCCCGAAGGCCTGAGTTGAGGGCACAAGGGACCGTGCCGGTCAGGATCCGTCTTTGGCTGCCAAGGCCACACACGTCGATCGGCCCCTGTTCGAGGAGGCCTCCGGAATCCTCTCGGTCAGCTGCACACGGGCCTGGGAAACCACATGGTGAGCTTGCAGCTTCCATGCCGAGTCAGCCTGCACCGCCTCTGGACCCCAGGCGCGTGGTCTTGTCAGACTTTGGCATGGGGTCCCCATGGGGAGCGAGCCTTAGCTAGGGTTAGGGTTTGGTCCAGGGACGTCGCCAGGGCTGAATCGACTCCAGTCTCGTGATCTCCCTCGAGGGCTGAAGTGAGGGCCCATGCCAGAAGGCGGCTCCATTGCAGGGTTAGGGTTCGAGGCAGGCTTACGTTGCGGTGGAGGGTCCCTGTTCGGGGTAGGGTTAGTGTTAGGGTTAGGTCCCAGGAGGCTCCAGGCGCCTAACCCACAGCAGGGCAGTGTTCTCCCCGAAGGGCTGAGTGGAGGGCACAAGGGACCGTGCCGGTCAGGATCCGTCTTTGGCTGCCAAGGCCACACACGTGATTGGGCCCCTGGTCGAGGAGGCCTCCGGAATCCTCTGGGCAGCTGCAGCCGGGCCTGGGAAACGACATGGTGAGCTTCCAGGTTCCATGCCGAGTCAGCCTGCACCTCTTCCGGACCCCAGGCGCGTGGCGTTGTCAGACGTTGGCATTGGGTCCTCTTGGGGAGAGAGCCTTAGCTAGGGTTAGGGTTCGGTCCAGGGACGTGGCCAGGGCCGAAGCGACTCCGGTCTCGTGATCTCCCTCGAGGGCTGAAGTGAGGGCCCATGCAGCAAGGCGGCTCAAGTGCAGGGTTAGGGGTCGAGGCCGGCTTAGGTTTCGGTGGAGGGTCCCCGTTCGGTGTGGGGTTAGGGTTAGGGTTAGTTCCCAGGAGGCTCCAGGCGCCGAACCCACAGCAGGGCAGTGGTCTTCCCGAAGGCCTGAGTTGAGGGCACAAGGGACCGTGCCGGTCAGGATCCGTCTTTGGCTGCCAAGGCCACACACGTCGATCGGCCCCTGTTCGAGGAGGCCTCCGGAATCCTCTCGGTCAGCTGCACACGGGCCTGGGAAACCACATGGTGAGCTTGCAGCTTCCATGCCGAGTCAGCCTGCACCGCCTCTGGACCCCAGGCGCGTGGTCTTGTCAGACTTTGGCATGGGGTCCCCATGGGGAGCGAGCCTTAGCTAGGGTTAGGGTTTGGTCCAGGGACGTCGCCAGGGCTGAATCGACTCCAGTCTCGTGATCTCCCTCGAGGGCTGAAGTGAGGGCCCATGCCAGAAGGCGGCTCCATTGCAGGGTTAGGGTTCGAGGCAGGCTTACGTTGCGGTGGAGGGTCCCGGTTCGGGGTACGGTTAGGGTTAGGGTTAGGTCCCAGGAGGCTCCAGGCGCCCAACCCACAGCAGGGCAGTGTTCTCCCCGAAGGGCTGAGTGGAGGGCACAAGGGACCGTGCCGGTCAGGATCCGTCTTTGGCTGCCAAGGCCACACACGTGATTGGGCCCCTGGTCGAGGAGGCCTCCGGAATCCTCTGGGCAGCTGCAGCCGGGCCTGGGAAACGACATGGTGAGCTTCCAGGTTCCATGCCGAGTCAGCCTGCACCTCTTCCGGACCCCAGGCGCGTGGTGTTGTCAGACGTTGGCATTGGGTCCTCTTGGGGAGAGAGCCTTAGCTAGGGTTAGGGTTCGGTCCAGGGACGTGGCCAGGGCCGAAGCGACTCCGGTCTCGTGATCTCCCTCGAGGGCTGAAGTGAGGGCCCATGCAGCAAGGCGGCTCAAGTGCAGGGTTAGGGGTCGAGGCCGGCTTAGGTTTCGGTGGAGGGTCCCCGTTCGGTGTGGGGTTAGGGTTAGGGTTAGTTCCCAGGAGGCTCCAGGCGCCGAACCCACAGCAGGGCAGTGGTCTTCCCGAAGGCCTGAGTTGAGGGCACAAGGGACCGTGCCGGTCAGGATCCGTCTTTGGCTGCCAAGGCCACACACGTCGATCGGCCCCTGTTCGAGGAGGCCTCCGGAATCCTCTCGGTCAGCTGCACACGGGCCTGGGAAACCACATGGTGAGCTTGCAGCTTCCATGCCGAGTCAGCCTGCACCGCCTCTGGACCCCAGGCGCGTGGTCTTGTCAGACTTTGGCATGGGGTCCCCATGGGGAGCGAGCCTTAGCTAGGGTTAGGGTTTGGTCCAGGGACGTCGCCAGGGCTGAATCGACTCCAGTCTCGTGATCTCCCTCGAGGGCTGAAGTGAGGGCCCATGCCAGAAGGCGGCTCCATTGCAGGGTTAGGGTTCGAGGCAGGCTTACGTTGCGGTGGAGGGTCCCGGTTCGGGGTACGGTTAGGGTTAGGGTTAGGTCCCAGGAGGCTCCAGGCGCCCAACCCACAGCAGGGCAGTGTTCTCCCCGAAGGGCTGAGTGGAGGGCACAAGGGACCGTGCCGGTCAGGATCCGTCTTTGGCTGCCAAGGCCACACACGTGATTGGGCCCCTGGTCGAGGAGGCCTCCGGAATCCTCTGGGCAGCTGCAGCCGGGCCTGGGAAACGACATGGTGAGCTTCCAGGTTCCATGCCGAGTCAGCCTGCACCTCTTCCGGACCCCAGGCGCGTGGTGTTGTCAGACGTTGGCATTGGGTCCTCTTGGGGAGAGAGCCTTAGCTAGGGTTAGGGTTCGGTCCAGGGACGTGGCCAGGGCCGAAGCGACTCCGGTCTCGTGATCTCCCTCGAGGGCTGAAGTGAGGGCCCATGCAGCAAGGCGGCTCAAGTGCAGGGTTAGGGGTCGAGGCCGGCTTAGGTTTCGGTGGAGGGTCCCCGTTCGGTGTGGGGTTAGGGTTAGGGTTAGTTCCCAGGAGGCTCCAGGCGCCGAACCCACAGCAGGGCAGTGGTCTTCCCGAAGGCCTGAGTTGAGGGCACAAGGGACCGTGCCGGTCAGGATCCGTCTTTGGCTGCCAAGGCCACACACGTCGATCGGCCCCTGTTCGAGGAGGCCTCCGGAATCCTCTCGGTCAGCTGCACACGGGCCTGGGAAACCACATGGTGAGCTTGCAGCTTCCATGCCGAGTCAGCCTGCACCGCCTCTGGACCCCAGGCGCGTGGTCTTGTCAGACTTTGGCATGGGGTCCCCATGGGGAGCGAGCCTTAGCTAGGGTTAGGGTTTGGTCCAGGGACGTCGCCAGGGCTGAATCGACTCCAGTCTCGTGATCTCCCTCGAGGGCTGAAGTGAGGGCCCATGCCAGAAGGCGGCTCCATTGCAGGGTTAGGGTTCGAGGCAGGCTTACGTTGCGGTGGAGGGTCCCGGTTCGGGGTACGGTTAGGGTTAGGGTTAGGTCCCAGGAGGCTCCAGGCGCCCAACCCACAGCAGGGCAGTGTTCTCCCCGAAGGGCTGAGTGGAGGGCACAAGGGACCGTGCCGGTCAGGACCCGTCTTTGGCTGCCAAGGCCACACACGTGATTGGGCCCCTGGTCGAGGAGGCCTCCGGAATCCTCTGGGCAGCTGCAGCCGGGCCTGGGAAACGACATGGTGAGCTTCCAGGTTCCATGCCGAGTCAGCCTGCACCTCTTCCGGACCCCAGGCGCGTGGTGTTGTCAGACGTTGGCATTGGGTCCTCTTGGGGAGAGAGCCTTAGCTAGGGTTAGGGTTCGGTCCAGGGACGTGGCCAGGGCCGAAGCGACTCCGGTCTCGTGATCTCCCTCGAGGGCTGAAGTGAGGGCCCATGCAGCAAGGCGGCTCAAGTGCAGGGTTAGGGGTCGAGGCCGGCTTAGGTTTCGGTGGAGGGTCCCCGTTCGGTGTGGGGTTAGGGTTAGGGTTAGGTCCCAGGAGGCTCCAGGCGCCGAACCCACAGCAGGGCAGTGGTCTTCCCGAAGGCCTGAGTTGAGGGCACAAGGGACCGTGCCGGTCAGGATCCGTCTTTGGCTGCCAAGGCCACACACGTCGATCGGCCCCTGTTCGAGGAGGCCTCCGGAATCCTCTCGGTCAGCTGCACACGGGCCTGGGAAACCACATGGTGAGCTTGCAGCTTCCATGCCGAGTCAGCCTGCACCGCCTCTGGACCCCAGGCGCGTGGTCTTGTCAGACTTTGGCATGGGGTCCCCATGGGGAGCGAGCCTTAGCTAGGGTTAGGGTTTGGTCCAGGGACGTCGCCAGGGCTGAATCGACTCCAGTCTCGTGATCTCCCTCGAGGGCTGAAGTGAGGGCCCATGCCAGAAGGCGGCTCCATTGCAGGGTTAGGGTTCGAGGCAGGCTTACGTTGCGGTGGAGGGTCCCGGTTCGGGGTACGGTTAGGGTTAGGGTTAGGTCCCAGGAGGCTCCAGGCGCCCAACCCACAGCAGGGCAGTGTTCTCCCCGAAGGGCTGAGTGGAGGGCACAAGGGACCGTGCCGGTCAGGATCCGTCTTTGGCTGCCAAGGCCACACACGTGATTGGGCCCCTGGTCGAGGAGGCCTCCGGAATCCTCTGGGCAGCTGCAGCCGGGCCTGGGAAACGACATGGTGAGCTTCCAGGTTCCATGCCGAGTCAGCCTGCACCTCTTCCGGACCCCAGGCGCGTGGTGTTGTCAGACGTTGGCATTGGGTCCTCTTGGGGAGAGAGCCTTAGCTAGGGTTAGGGTTCGGTCCAGGGACGTGGCCAGGGCCGAAGCGACTCCGGTCTCGTGATCTCCCTCGAGGGCTGAAGTGAGGGCCCATGCAGCAAGGCGGCTCAAGTGCAGGGTTAGGGGTCGAGGCCGGCTTAGGTTTCGGTGGAGGGTCCCCGTTCGGTGTGGGGTTAGGGTTAGGGTTAGGTCCCAGGAGGCTCCAGGCGCCGAACCCACAGCAGGGCAGTGGTCTTCCCGAAGGCCTGAGTTGAGGGCACAAGGGACCGTGCCGGTCAGGATCCGTCTTTGGCTGCCAAGGCCACACACGTCGATCGGCCCCTGTTCGAGGAGGCCTCCGGAATCCTCTCGGTCAGCTGCACACGGGCCTGGGAAACCACATGGTGAGCTTGCAGCTTCCATGCCGAGTCAGCCTGCACCGCCTCTGGACCCCAGGCGCGTGGTCTTGTCAGACTTTGGCATGGGGTCCCCATGGGGAGCGAGCCTTAGCTAGGGTTAGGGTTTGGTCCAGGGACGTCGCCAGGGCTGAATCGACTCCAGTCTCGTGATCTCCCTCGAGGGCTGAAGTGAGGGCCCATGCCAGAAGGCGGCTCCATTGCAGGGTTAGGGTTCGAGGCAGGCTTACGTTGCGGTGGAGGGTCCCGGTTCGGGGTACGGTTAGGGTTAGGGTTAGGTCCCAGGAGGCTCCAGGCGCCCAACTCACAGCAGGGCAGTGTTCTCCCCGAAGGGCTGAGTGGAGGGCACAAGGGACCGTGCCGGTCAGGATCCGTCTTTGGCTGCCAAGGCCACACACGTGATTGGGCCCCTGGTCGAGGAGGCCTCCGGAATCCTCTGGGCAGCTGCAGCCGGGCCTGGGAAACGACATGGTGAGCTTCCAGGTTCCATGCCGAGTCAGCCTGCACCTCTTCCGGACCCCAGGCGCGTGGTGTTGTCAGAAGTTGGCATTGGGTCCTCTTGGGGAGAGAGCCTTAGCTAGGGTTAGGGTTCGGTCCAGGGACGTGGCCAGGGCCGAAGCGACTCCGGTCTCGTGATCTCCCTCGAGGGCTGAAGTGAGGGCCCATGCAGCAAGGCGGCTCAAGTGCAGGGTTAGTGGTCGAGGCCGGCTTAGGTTTCGGTGGAGGGTCCCCGTTTCGGTGTGGGGTTAGGGTTAGGGTTAGGTCCCAGGAGGCTCCAGGCGCCGAACCCACAGCAGGGCAGTGGTCTTCCCGAAGGCCTGAGTTGAGGGCACAAGGGACCGTGCCGGTCAGGATCCGTCTTTGGCTGCCAAGGCCACACACGTCGATCGGCCCCTGTTCGAGGAGGCCTCCGGAATCCTCTCGGTCAGCTGCACACGGGCCTGGGAAACCACATGGTGAGCTTGCAGCTTCCATGCCGAGTCAGCCTGCACCGCCTCTGGACCCCAGGCGCGTGGTCTTGTCAGACTTTGGCATGGGGTCCCCATGGGGAGCGAGCCTTAGCTAGGGTTAGGGTTTGGTCCAGGGACGTCGCCAGGGCTGAATCGACTCCAGTCTCGTGATCTCCCTCGAGGGCTGAAGTGAGGGCCCATGCCAGAAGGCGGCTCCATTGCAGGGTTAGGGTTCGAGGCAGGCTTACGTTGCGGTGGAGGGTCCCTGTTCGGGGTAGGGTTAGTGTTAGGGTTAGGTCCCAGGAGGCTCCAGGCGCCTAACCCACAGCAGGGCAGTGTTCTCCCCGAAGGGCTGAGTGGAGGGCACAAGGGACCGTGCCGGTCAGGATCCGTCTTTGGCTGCCAAGGCCACACACGTGATTGGGCCCCTGGTCGAGGAGGCCTCCGGAATCCTCTGGGCAGCTGCAGCCGGGCCTGGGAAACGACATGGTGAGCTTCCAGGTTCCATGCCGAGTCAGCCTGCACCTCTTCCGGACCCCAGGCGCGTGGCGTTGTCAGACGTTGGCATTGGGTCCTCTTGGGGAGAGAGCCTTAGCTAGGGTTAGGGTTCGGTCCAGGGACGTGGCCAGGGCCGAAGCGACTCCGGTCTCGTGATCTCCCTCGAGGGCTGAAGTGAGGGCCCATGCAGCAAGGCGGCTCAAGTGCAGGGTTAGGGGTCGAGGCCGGCTTAGGTTTCGGTGGAGGGTCCCCGTTCGGTGTGGGGTTAGGGTTAGGGTTAGGTCCCAGGAGGCTCCAGGCGCCGAACCCACAGCAGGGCAGTGGTCTTCCCGAAGGCCTGAGTTGAGGGCACAAGGGACCGTGCCGGTCAGGATCCGTCTTTGGCTGCCAAGGCCACACACGTCGATCGGCCCCTGTTCGAGGAGGCCTCCGGAATCCTCTCGGTCAGCTGCACACGGGCCTGGGAAACCACATGGTGAGCTTGCAGCTTCCATGCCGAGTCAGCCTGCACCGCCTCTGGACCCCAGGCGCGTGGTCTTGTCAGACTTTGGCATGGGGTCCCCATGGGGAGCGAGCCTTAGCTAGGGTTAGGGTTTGGTCCAGGGACGTCGCCAGGGCTGAATCGACTCCAGTCTCGTGATCTCCCTCGAGGGCTGAAGTGAGGGCCCATGCCAGAAGGCGGCTCCATTGCAGGGTTAGGGTTCGAGGCAGGCTTACGTTGCGGTGGAGGGTCCCGGTTCGGGGTACGGTTAGGGTTAGGGTTAGGTCCCAGGAGGCTCCAGGCGCCCAACCCACAGCAGGGCAGTGTTCTCCCCGAAGGGCTGAGTGGAGGGCACAAGGGACCGTGCCGGTCAGGATCCGTCTTTGGCTGCCAAGGCCACACACGTGATTGGGCCCCTGGTCGAGGAGGCCTCCGGAATCCTCTGGGCAGCTGCAGCCGGGCCTGGGAAACGACATGGTGAGCTTCCAGGTTCCATGCCGAGTCAGCCTGCACCTCTTCCGGACCCCAGGCGCGTGGTGTTGTCAGACGTTGGCATTGGGTCCTCTTGGGGAGAGAGCCTTAGCTAGGGTTAGGGTTCGGTCCAGGGACGTGGCCAGGGCCGAAGCGACTCCGGTCTCGTGATCTCCCTCGAGGGCTGAAGTGAGGGCCCATGCAGCAAGGCGGCTCAAGTGCAGGGTTAGGGGTCGAGGCCGGCTTAGGTTTCGGTGGAGGGTCCCCGTTCGGTGTGGGGTTAGGGTTAGGGTTAGGTCCCAGGAGGCTCCAGGCGCCGAACCCACAGCAGGGCAGTGGTCTTCCCGAAGGCCTGAGTTGAGGGCACAAGGGACCGTGCCGGTCAGGATCCGTCTTTGGCTGCCAAGGCCACACACGTCGATCGGCCCCTGTTCGAGGAGGCCTCCGGAATCCTCTCGGTCAGCTGCACACGGGCCTGGGAAACCACATGGTGAGCTTGCAGCTTCCATGCCGAGTCAGCCTGCACCGCCTCTGGACCCCAGGCGCGTGGTCTTGTCAGACTTTGGCATGGGGTCCCCATGGGGAGCGAGCCTTAGCTAGGGTTAGGGTTTGGTCCAGGGACGTCGCCAGGGCTGAATCGACTCCAGTCTCGTGATCTCCCTCGAGGGCTGAAGTGAGGGCCCATGCCAGAAGGCGGCTCCATTGCAGGGTTAGGGTTCGAGGCAGGCTTACGTTGCGGTGGAGGGTCCCGGTTCGGGGTACGGTTAGGGTTAGGGTTAGGTCCCAGGAGGCTCCAGGCGCCCAACCCACAGCAGGGCAGTGTTCTCCCCGAAGGGCTGAGTGGAGGGCACAAGGGACCGTGCCGGTCAGGATCCGTCTTTGGCTGCCAAGGCCACACACGTGATTGGGCCCCTGGTCGAGGAGGCCTCCGGAATCCTCTGGGCAGCTGCAGCCGGGCCTGGGAAACGACATGGTGAGCTTCCAGGTTCCATGCCGAGTCAGCCTGCACCTCTTCCGGACCCCAGGCGCGTGGTGTTGTCAGACGTTGGCATTGGGTCCTCTTGGGGAGAGAGCCTTAGCTAGGGTTAGGGTTCGGTCCAGGGACGTGGCCAGGGCCGAAGCGACTCCGGTCTCGTGATCTCCCTCGAGGGCTGAAGTGAGGGCCCATGCAGCAAGGCGGCTCAAGTGCAGGGTTAGGGGTCGAGGCCGGCTTAGGTTTCGGTGGAGGGTCCCCGTTCGGTGTGGGGTTAGGGTTAGGGTTAGGTCCCAGGAGGCTCCAGGCGCCGAACCCACAGCAGGGCAGTGGTCTTCCCGAAGGCCTGAGTTGAGGGCACAAGGGACCGTGCCGGTCAGGATCCGTCTTTGGCTGCCAAGGCCACACACGTCGATCGGCCCCTGTTCGAGGAGGCCTCCGGAATCCTCTCGGTCAGCTGCACACGGGCCTGGGAAACCACATGGTGAGCTTGCAGCTTCCATGCCGAGTCAGCCTGCACCGCCTCTGGACCCCAGGCGCGTGGTCTTGTCAGACTTTGGCATGGGGTCCCCATGGGGAGGGAGCCTTAGCTAGGGTTAGGGTTTGGTCCAGGGACGTCGCCAGGGCTGAATCGACTCCAGTCTCGTGATCTCCCTCGAGGGCTGAAGTGAGGGCCCATGCCAGAAGGCGGCTCCATTGCAGGGTTAGGGTTCGAGGCAGGCTTACGTTGCGGTGGAGGGTCCCGGTTAGGGGTACGCTTAGGGTTAGGGTTAGGTCCCAGGAGGCTCCAGGCGCCCAACCCACAGCAGGGCAGTGTTCTCCCCGAAGGGCTGAGTGGAGGGCACAAGGGACCGTGCCGGTCAGGATCCGTCTTTGGCTGCCAAGGCCACACACGTGATTGGGCCCCTGGTCGAGGAGGCCTCCGGAATCCTCTGGGCAGCTGCAGCCGGGCCTGGGAAACGACATGGTGAGCTTCCAGGTTCCATGCCGAGTCAGCCTGCACCTCTTCCGGACCCCAGGCGCGTGGTGTTGTCAGACGTTGGCATTGGGTCCTCTTGGGGAGAGAGCCTTAGCTAGGGTTAGGGTTCGGTCCAGGGACGTGGCCAGGGCCGAAGCGACTCCGGTCTCGTGATCTCCCTCGAGGGCTGAAGTGAGGGCCCATGCAGCAAGGCGGCTCAAGTGCAGGGTTAGGGGTCGAGGCCGGCTTAGGTTTCGGTGGAGGGTCCCCGTTCGGTGTGGGGTTAGGGTTAGGGTTAGGTCCCAGGAGGCTCCAGGCGCCGAACCCACAGCAGGGCAGTGGTCTTCCCGAAGGCCTGAGTTGAGGGCACAAGGGACCGTGCCGGTCAGGATCCGTCTTTGGCTGCCAAGGCCACACACGTCGATCGGCCCCTGTTCGAGGAGGCCTCCGGAATCCTCTCGGTCAGCTGCACACGGGCCTGGGAAACCACATGGTGAGCTTGCAGCTTCCATGCCGAGTCAGCCTGCACCGCCTCTGGACCCCAGGCGCGTGGTCTTGTCAGACTTTGGCATGGGGTCCCCATGGGGAGGGAGCCTTAGCTAGGGTTAGGGTTTGGTCCAGGGACGTCGCCAGGGCTGAATCGACTCCAGTCTCGTGATCTCCCTCGAGGGCTGAAGTGAGGGCCCATGACAGAAGGCGGCTCCATTGCAGGGTTAGGGTTCGAGGCAGGCTTACGTTGCGGTGGAGGGTCCCGGTTCGGGGTACGGTTAGGGTTAGGGTTAGGTCCCAGGAGGCTCCAGGCGCCCAACCCACAGCAGGGCAGTGTTCTCCCCGAAGGGCTGAGTGGAGGGCACAAGGGACCGTGCCGGTCAGGATCCGTCTTTGGCTGCCAAGGCCACACACGTGATTGGGCCCCTGGTCGAGGAGGCCTCCGGAATCCTCTGGGCAGCTGCAGCCGGGCCTGGGAAACGACATGGTGAGCTTCCAGGTTCCATGCCGAGTCAGCCTGCACCTCTTCCGGACCCCAGGCGCGTGGTGTTGTCAGACGTTGGCATTGGGTCCTCTTGGGGAGAGAGCCTTAGCTAGGGTTAGGGTTCGGTCCAGGGACGTGGCCAGGGCCGAAGCGACTCCGGTCTCGTGATCTCCCTCGAGGGCTGAAGTGAGGGCCCATGCAGCAAGGCGGCTCAAGTGCAGGGTTAGGGGTCGAGGCCGGCTTAGGTTTCGGTGGAGGGTCCCCGTTTCGGTGTGGGGTTAGGGTTAGGGTTAGGTCCCAGGAGGCTCCAGGCGCCGAACCCACAGCAGGGCAGTGGTCTTCCCGAAGGCCTGAGTTGAGGGCACAAGGGACCGTGCCGGTCAGGATCCGTCTTTGGCTGCCAAGGCCACACACGTCGATCGGCCCCTGTTCGAGGAGGCCTCCGGAATCCTCTCGGTCAGCTGCACACGGGCCTGGGAAACCACATGGTGAGCTTGCAGCTTCCATGCCGAGTCAGCCTGCACCGCCTCTGGACCCCAGGCGCGTGGTCTTGTCAGACTTTGGCATGGGGTCCCCATGGGGAGCGAGCCTTAGCTAGGGTTAGGGTTTGGTCCAGGGACGTCGCCAGGGCTGAATCGACTCCAGTCTCGTGATCTCCCTCGAGGGCTGAAGTGAGGGCCCATGCCAGAAGGCGGCTCCATTGCAGGGTTAGGGTTCGAGGCAGGCTTACGTTGCGGTGGAGGGTCCCGGTTTGGGGTACGGTTAGGGTTAGGGTTAGGTCCCAGGAGGCTCCAGGCGCCCAACCCACAGCAGGGCAGTGTTCTCCCCGAAGGGCTGAGTGGAGGGCACAAGGGACCGTGCCGGTCAGGATCCGTCTTTGGCTGCCAAGGCCACACACGTGATTGGGCCCCTGGTCGAGGAGGCCTCCGGAATCCTCTGGGCAGCTGCAGCCGGGCCTGGGAAACGACATGGTGAGCTTCCAGGTTCCATGCCGAGTCAGCCTGCACCTCTTCCGGACCCCAGGCGCGTGGAGTTGTCAGACGTTGGCATTGGGTCCTCTTGGGGAGAGAGCCTTAGCTAGGGTTAGGGTTCGGTCCAGGGACGTGGCCAGGGCCGAAGCGACTCCGGTCTCGTGATCTCCCTCGAGGGCTGAAGTGAGGGCCCATGCAGCAAGGCGGCTCAAGTGCAGGGTTAGGGGTCGAGGCCGGCTTAGGTTTCGATGGAGGGTCCCCGTTCGGTGTGGGGTTAGGGTTAGGGTTAGGTCCCAGGAGGCTCCAGTCGCCGAACCCACAGCAGGGCAGTGGTCTTCCCGAAGGCCTGAGTTGAGGGCACAAGGGACCGTGCCGGTCAGGATCCGTCTTTGGCTGCCAAGGCCACACACGTCGATCGGCCCCTGTTCGAGGAGGCCTCCGGAATCCTCTCGGTCAGCTGCACACGGGCCTGGGAAACCACATGGTGAGCTTGCAGCTTCCATGCCGAGTCAGCCTGCACCGCCTCTGGACCCCAGGCGCGTGGTCTTGTCAGACTTTGGCATGGGGTCCCCATGGGGAGGGAGCCTTAGCTAGGGTTAGGGTTTGGTACAGGGACGTCGCCAGGGCTGAATCGACTCCAGTCTCGTGATCTCCCTCGAGGGCTGAAGTGAGGGCCCATGACAGAAGGCGGCTCCATTGCAGGGTTAGGGTTCGAGGCAGGCTTACGTTGCAGTGGAGGGTCCCTGTTCGGGGTAGGGTTAGTGTTAGGGTTAGGTCCCAGGAGGCTCCAGGCGCCCAACCCACAGCAGGGCAGTGTTCTCCCCGAAGGGCTGAGTGGAGGGCACAAGGGACCGTGCCGGTCAGGATCCGTCTTTGGCTGCCAAGGCCACACACGTGATTGGGCCCCTGGTCGAGGAGGCCTCCGGAATCCTCTGGGCAGCTGCAGCCGGGCCTGGGAAACGACATGGTGAGCTTCCAGGTTCCATGCCGAGTCAGCCTGCACCTCTTCCGGACCCCAGGCGCGTGGAGTTGTCAGACGTTGGCATTGGGTCCTCTTGGGGAGAGAGCCTTAGCTAGGGTTAGGGTTCGGTCCAGGGACGTGGCCAGGGCCGAAGCGACTCCGGTCTCGTGATCTCCCTCGAGGGCTGAAGTGAGGGCCCATGCAGCAAGGCGGCTCAAGTGCAGGGTTAGGGGTCGAGGCCGGCTTAGGTTTCGGTGGAGGGTCCCCGTTCGGTGTGGGGTTAGGGTTAGGGTTAGGTCCCAGGAGGCTCCAGGCGCCCAACCCACAGCAGGGCAGTGGTCTTCCCGAAGGCCTGAGTTGAGGGCACAAGGGACCGTGCCGGTCAGGATCCGTCTTTGGCTGCCAAGGCCACACACGTCGATCGGCCCCTGTTCGAGGAGGCCTCCGGAATCCTCTCGGTCAGCTGCACACGGGCCTGGGAAACCACATGGTGAGCTTGCAGCTTCCATGCCGAGTCAGCCTGCACCGCCTCTGGACCCCAGGCGCGTGGTCTTGTCAGACTTTGGCATGGGGTCCCCATGGGGAGGGAGCCTTAGCTAGGGTTAGGGTTTGGTCCAGGGACGTCGCCAGGGCTGAATCGACTCCAGTCTCGTGATCTCCCTCGAGGGCTGAAGTGAGGGCCCATGCCAGAAGGCGGCTCCATTGCAGGGTTAGGGTTCGAGGCAGGCTTACGTTGCGGTGGAGGGTCCCGGTTCGGGGTACGGTTAGGGTTAGGGTTAGGTCCCAGGAGGCTCCAGGCGCCCAACCCACAGCAGGGCAGTGGTCTCCCCGAAGGGCTGAGTGGAGGGCACAAGGGACCGTGCCGGTCAGGATCCGTCTTTGGCTGCCAAGGCCACACACGTGATTGGGCCCCTGGTCGAGGAGGCCTCCGGAATCCTCTGGGCAGCTGCAGCCGGGCCTGGGAAACGACATGGTGAGCTTCCAGGTTCCATGCCGAGTCAGCCTGCACCTCTTCCGGACCCCAGGCGCGTGGTGTTGTCAGACGTTGGCATTGGGTCCTCTTGGGGAGAGAGCCTTAGCTAGGGTTAGGGTTCGGTCCAGGGACGTGGCCAGGGCCGAAGCGACTCCGGTCTCGTGATCTCCCTCGAGGGCTGAAGTGAGGGCCCATGCAGCAAGGCGGCTCAAGTGCAGGGTTAGGGGTCGAGGCCGGCTTAGGTTTCGGTGGAGGGTCCCCGTTCGGTGTGGGGTTAGGGTTAGGGTTAGGTCCCAGGAGGCTCCAGGCGCCGAACCCACAGCAGGGCAGTGGTCTTCCCGAAGGCCTGAGTTGAGGGCACAAGGGACCGTGCCGGTCAGGATCCGTCTTTGGCTGCCAAGGCCACACACGTCGATCGGCCCCTGTTCGAGGAGGCCTCCGGAATCCTCTCGGTCAGCTGCACACGGGCCTGGGAAACCACATGGTGAGCTTGCAGCTTCCATGCCGAGTCAGCCTGCACCGCCTCTGGACCCCAGGCGCGTGGTCTTGTCAGACTTTGGCATGGGGTCCCCATGGGGAGCGAGCCTTAGCTAGGGTTAGGGTTTGGTCCAGGGACGTCGCCAGGGCTGAATCGACTCCAGTCTCGTGATCAACCTCGAGGGCTGAAGTGAGGGCCCATGCCAGAAGGCGGCTCCATTGCAGGGTTAGGGTTCGAGGCAGGCTTACGTTGCGGTGGAGGGTCCCGGTTCGGGGTATGGTTAGGGTTAGGGTTAGGTCCCAGGAGGCTCCAGGCGCCCAACCCACAGCAGGGCAGTGTTCTCCCCGAAGGGCTGAGTGGAGGGCACAAGGGACCGTGCCGGTCAGGATCCGTCTTTGGCTGCCAAGGCCACACACGTGATTGGGCCCCTGGTCGAGGAGGCCTCCGGAATCCTCTGGGCAGCTGCAGCCGGGCCTGGGAAACCACATGGTGAGCTTCCAGGTTCCATGCCGAGTCAGCCTGCACCTCTTCCGGACCCCAGGCGCGTGGTGTTGTCAGACGTTGGCATTGGGTCCTCTTGGGGAGAGAGCCTTAGCTAGGGTTAGGGTTCGGTTCAGGGACGTGGCCAGGGCCGAAGCGACTCCGGTCTCGTGATCTCCCTCGAGGGCTGAAGTGAGGGCCCATGCCAGAAGGCGGCTCCATTGCAGGGTTAGGGTTCGAGGCAGGCTTACGTTGCGGTGGAGGGTCCCGGTTCGGGGTACGGTTAGGGTTAGGGTTAGGTCCCAGGAGGCTCCAGGCGCCGAACCCACAGCAGGGCAGTGGTCTTCCCGAAGGCCTGAGTTGAGGGCACAAGGGACCGTGCCGGTCAGGATCCGTCTTTGGCTGCCAAGGCCACACACGTCGATCGGCCCCTGTTCGAGGAGGCCTCCGGAATCCTCTCGGTCAGCTGCACACGGGCCTGGGAAACCACATGGTGAGCTTGCAGCTTCCATGCCGAGTCAGCCTGCACCGCCTCTGGACCCCAGGCGCGTGGTCTTGTCAGACTTTGGCATGGGGACCCCATGGGGAGCGAGCCTTAGCTAGGGTTAGGGTTTGGTCCAGGGACGTCGCCAGGGCTGAATCGACTCCAGTCTCGTGATCTCCCTCGAGGGCTGAAGTGAGGGCCCATGCCAGAAGGCGGCTCCATTGCAGGGTTAGGGTTCGAGGCAGGCTTACGTTGCGGTGGAGGGTCCCGGTTCGGGGTACGGTTAGGGTTAGGGTTAGGTCCCAGGAGGCTCCAGGCGCCCAACCCACAGCAGGGCAGTGTTCTCCCCGAAGGGCTGAGTGGAGGGCACAAGGGACCGTGCCGGTCAGGATCCGTCTTTGGCTGCCAAGGCCACACACGTGATTGGGCCCCTGGTCGAGGAGGCCTCCGGAATCCTCTGGGCAGCTGCAGCCGGGCCTGGGAAACGACATGGTGAGCTTCCAGGTTCCATGCCGAGTCAGCCTGCACCTCTTCCGAACCCCAGGCGCGTGGAGTTGTCAGACGTTGGCATTGGGTCCTCTTGGGGAGAGAGCCTTAGCTAGGGTTAGGGTTCGGTCCAGGGACGTGGCCAGGGCCGAAGCGACTCCGGTCTCGTGATCTCCCTCGAGGGCTGAAGTGAGGGCCCATGCAGCAAGGCGGCTCAAGTGCAGGATTAGGGGTCGAGGCCGGCTTAGGTTTCGATGGAGGGTCCCCGTTCGGTGTGGGGTTAGGGTTAGGGTTAGGTCCCAGGAGGCTCCAGGCGCCGAACCCACAGCAGGGCAGTGGTCTTCCCGAAGGCCTGAGTTGAGGGCACAAGGGACCGTGCCGGTCAGGATCCGTCTTTGGCTGCCAAGGCCACACACGTCGATCGGCCCCTGTTCGAGGAGGCCTCCGGAATCCTCTCGGTCAGCTGCACACGGGCCTGGGAAACCACATGGTGAGCTTGCAGCTTCCATGCCGAGTCAGCCTGCACCGCCTCTGGACCCCAGGCGCGTGGTCTTGTCAGACTTTGGCATGGGGTCCCCATGGGGAGGGAGCCTTAGCTAGGGTTAGGGTTTGGTACAGGGACGTCGCCAGGGCTGAATCGACTCCAGTCTCGTGATCTCCCTCGAGGGCTGAAGTGAGGGCCCATGACAGAAGGCGGCTCCATTGCAGGGTTAGGGTTCGAGGCAGGCTTACGTTGCAGTGGAGGGTCCCTGTTCGGGGTAGGGTTAGTGTTAGGGTTAGGTCCCAGGAGGCTCCAGGCGCCCAACCCACAGCAGGGCAGTGTTCTCCCCGAAGGGCTGAGTGGAGGGCACAAGGGACCGTGCCGGTCAGGATCCGTCTTTGGCTGCCAAGGCCACACACGTGATTGGGCCCCTGGTCGAGGAGGCCTCCGGAATCCTCTGGGCAGCTGCAGCCGGGCCTGGGAAACGACATGGTGAGCTTCCAGGTTCCATGCCGAGTCAGCCTGCACCTCTTCCGGACCCCAGGCGCGTGGAGTTGTCAGACGTTGGCATTGGGTCCTCTTGGGGAGAGAGCCTTAGCTAGGGTTAGGGTTCGGTCCAGGGACGTGGCCAGGGCCGAAGCGACTCCGGTCTCGTGATCTCCCTCGAGGGCTGAAGTGAGGGCCCATGCAGCAAGGCGGCTCAAGTGCAGGGTTAGGGGTCGAGGCCGGCTTAGGTTTCGGTGGAGGGTCCCCGTTCGGTGTGGGGTTAGGGTTAGGGTTAGGTCCCAGGAGGCTCCAGGCGCCCAACCCACAGCAGGGCAGTGGTCTTCCCGAAGGCCTGAGTTGAGGGCACAAGGGACCGTGCCGGTCAGGATCCGTCTTTGGCTGCCAAGGCCACACACGTCGATCGGCCCCTGTTCGAGGAGGCCTCCGGAATCCTCTCGGTCAGCTGCACACGGGCCTGGGAAACCACATGGTGAGCTTGCAGCTTCCATGCCGAGTCAGCCTGCACCGCCTCTGGACCCCAGGCGCGTGGTCTTGTCAGACTTTGGCATGGGGTCCCCATGGGGAGGGAGCCTTAGCTAGGGTTAGGGTTTGGTCCAGGGACGTCGCCAGGGCTGAATCGACTCCAGTCTCGTGATCTCCCTCGAGGGCTGAAGTGAGGGCCCATGCCAGAAGGCGGCTCCATTGCAGGGTTAGGGTTCGAGGCAGGCTTACGTTGCGGTGGAGGGTCCCGGTTCGGGGTACGGTTAGGGTTAGGGTTAGGTCCCAGGAGGCTCCAGGCGCCCAACCCACAGCAGGGCAGTGGTCTCCTCGAAGGGCTGAGTGGAGGGCACAAGGGACCGTGCCGGTCAGGATCCGTCTTTGGCTGCCAAGGCCACACACGTGATTGGGCCCCTGGTCGAGGAGGCCTCCGGAATCCTCTGGGCAGCTGCAGCCGGGCCTGGGAAACGACATGGTGAGCTTCCAGGTTCCATGCCGAGTCAGCCTGCACCTCTTCCGGACCCCAGGCGCGTGGTGTTGTCAGACGTTGGCATTGGGTCCTCTTGGGGAGAGAGCCTTAGCTAGGGTTAGGGTTCGGTCCAGGGACGTGGCCAGGGCCGAAGCGACTCCGGTCTCGTGATCTCCCTCGAGGGCTGAAGTGAGGGCCCATGCAGCAAGGCGGCTCAAGTGCAGGGTTAGTGGTCGAGGCCGGCTTAGGTTTCGGTGGAGGGTCCCCGTTCGGTGTGGGGTTAGGGTTAGGGTTAGGTCCCAGGAGGCTCCAGGCGCCGAACCCACAGCAGGGCAGTGGTCTTCCCGAAGGCCTGAGTTGAGGGCACAAGGGACCGTGCCGGTCAGGATCCGTCTTTGGCTGCCAAGGCCACACACGTCGATCGGCCCCTGTTCGAGGAGGCCTCCGGAATCCTCTCGGTCAGCTGCACACGGGCCTGGGAAACCACATGGTGAGCTTGCAGCTTCCATGCCGAGTCAGCCTGCACCGCCTCTGGACCCCAGGCGCGTGGTCTTGTCAGACTTTGGCATGGGGTCCCCATGGGGAGGGAGCCTTAGCTAGGGTTAGGGTTTGGTCCAGGGACGTCGCCAGGGCTGAATCGACTCCAGTCTCGTGATCAACCTCGAGGGCTGAAGTGAGGGCCCATGCCAGAAGGCGGCTCCATTGCAGGGTTAGGGTTCGAGGCAGGCTTACGTTGCGGTGGAGGGTCCCGGTTCGGGGTACGGTTAGGGTTAGGGTTAGGTCCCAGGAGGCTCCAGGCGCCCAACCCACAGCAGGGCAGTGTTCTCCCCGAAGGGCTGAGTGGAGGGCACAAGGGACCGTGCCGGTCAGGATCCGTCTTTGGCTGCCAAGGCCACACACGTGATTGGGCCCCTGGTCGAGGAGGCCTCCGGAATCCTCTGGGCAGCTGCAGCCGGGCCTGGGAAACCACATGGTGAGCTTCCAGGTTCCATGCCGAGTCAGCCTGCACCTCTTCCGGACCCCAGGCGCGTGGTGTTGTCAGACGTTGGCATTGGGTCCTCTTGGGGAGAGAGCCTTAGCTAGGGTTAGGGTTCGGTTCAGGGACGTGGCCAGGGCCGAAGCGACTCCGGTCTCGTGATCTCCCTCGAGGGCTGAAGTGAGGGCCCATGCCAGAAGGCGGCTCCATTGCAGGGTTAGGGTTCGAGGCAGGCTTACGTTGCGGTGGAGGGTCCCGGTTCGGGGTACGGTTAGGGTTAGGGTTAGGTCCCAGGAGGCTCCAGGCGCCGAACCCACAGCAGGGCAGTGGTCTTCCCGAAGGCCTGAGTTGAGGGCACAAGGGACCGTGCCGGTCAGGATCCGTCTTTGGCTGCCAAGGCCACACACGTCGATCGGCCCCTGTTCGAGGAGGCCTCCGGAATCCTCTCGGTCAGCTGCACACGGGCCTGGGAAACCACATGGTGAGCTTGCAGCTTCCATGCCGAGTCAGCCTGCACCGCCTCTGGACCCCAGGCGCGTGGTCTTGTCAGACTTTGGCATGGGGTCCCCATGGGGAGGGAGCCTTAGCTAGGGTTAGGGTTTGGTCCAGGGACGTCGCCAGGGCTGAATCGACTCCAGTCTCGTGATCTCCCTCGAGGGCTGAAGTGAGGGCCCATGCCAGAAGGCGGCTCCATTGCAGGGTTAGGGTTCGAGGCAGGCTTACGTTGCGGTGGAGGGTCCCGGTTCGGGGTACGGTTAGGGTTAGGGTTAGGTCCCAGGAGGCTCCAGGCGCCCAACCCACAGCAGGGCAGTGGTCTCCCCGAAGGGCTGAGTGGAGGGCACAAGGGACCGTGCCGGTCAGGATCCGTCTTTGGCTGCCAAGGCCACACACGTGATTGGGCCCCTGGTCGAGGAGGCCTCCGGAATCCTCTGGGCAGCTGCAGCCGGGCCTGGGAAACGACATGGTGAGCTTCCAGGTTCCATGCCGAGTCAGCCTGCACCTCTTCCGGACCCCAGGCGCGTGGTGTTGTCAGACGTTGGCATTGGGTCCTCTTGGGGAGAGAGCCTTAGCTAGGGTTAGGGTTCGGTCCAGGGACGTGGCCAGGGCCGAAGCGACTCCGGTCTCGTGATCTCCCTCGAGGGCTGAAGTGAGGGCCCATGCAGCAAGGCGGCTCAAGTGCAGGGTTAGGGGTCGAGGCCGGCTTAGGTTTCGGTGGAGGGTCCCCGTTCGGTGTGGGGTTAGGGTTAGGGTTAGGTCCCAGGAGGCTCCAGGCGCCGAACCCACAGCAGGGCAGTGGTCTTCCCGAAGGCCTGAGTTGAGGGCACAAGGGACCGTGCCGGTCAGGATCCGTCTTTGGCTGCCAAGGCCACACACGTCGATCGGCCCCTGTTCGAGGAGGCCTCCGGAATCCTCTCGGTCAGCTGCACACGGGCCTGGGAAACCACATGGTGAGCTTGCAGCTTCCATGCCGAGTCAGCCTGCACCGCCTCTGGACCCCAGGCGCGTGGTCTTGTCAGACTTTGGCATGGGGTCCCCATGGGGAGCGAGCCTTAGCTAGGGTTAGGGTTTGGTCCAGGGACGTCGCCAGGGCTGAATCGACTCCAGTCTCGTGATCAACCTCGAGGGCTGAAGTGAGGGCCCATGCCAGAAGGCGGCTCCATTGCAGGGTTAGGGTTCGAGGCAGGCTTACGTTGCGGTGGAGGGTCCCGGTTCGGGGTACGGTTAGGGTTAGGGTTAGGTCCCAGGAGGCTCCAGGCGCCCAACCCACAGCAGGGCAGTGTTCTCCCCGAAGGGCTGAGTGGAGGGCACAAGGGACCGTGCCGGTCAGGATCCGTCTTTGGCTGCCAAGGCCACACACGTGATTGGGCCCCTGGTCGAGGAGGCCTCCGGAATCCTCTGGGCAGCTGCAGCCGGGCCTGGGAAACCACATGGTGAGCTTCCAGGTTCCATGCCGAGTCAGCCTGCACCTCTTCCGGACCCCAGGCGCGTGGTGTTGTCAGACGTTGGCATTGGGTCCTCTTGGGGAGAGAGCCTTAGCTAGGGTTAGGGTTCGGTTCAGGGACGTGGCCAGGGCCGAAGCGACTCCGGTCTCGTGATCTCCCTCGAGGGCTGAAGTGAGGGCCCATGCCAGAAGGCGGCTCCATTGCAGGGTTAGGGTTCGAGGCAGGCTTACGTTGCGGTGGAGGGTCCCGGTTCGGGGTACGGTTAGGGTTAGGGTTAGGTCCCAGGAGGCTCCAGGCGCCGAACCCACAGCAGGGCAGTGGTCTTCCCGAAGGCCTGAGTTGAGGGCACAAGGGACCGTGCCGGTCAGGATCCGTCTTTGGCTGCCAAGGCCACACACGTCGATCGGCCCCTGTTCGAGGAGGCCTCCGGAATCCTCTCGGTCAGCTGCACACGGGCCTGGGAAACCACATGGTGAGCTTGCAGCTTCCATGCCGAGTCAGCCTGCACCGCCTCTGGACCCCAGGCGCGTGGTCTTGTCAGACTTTGGCATGGGGACCCCATGGGGAGCGAGCCTTAGCTAGGGTTAGGGTTTGGTCCAGGGACGTCGCCAGGGCTGAATCGACTCCAGTCTCGTGATCTCCCTCGAGGGCTGAAGTGAGGGCCCATGCCAGAAGGCGGCTCCATTGCAGGGTTAGGGTTCGAGGCAGGCTTACGTTGCGGTGGAGGGTCCCGGTTCGGGGTACGGTTAGGGTTAGGGTTAGGTCCCAGGAGGCTCCAGGCGCCCAACCCACAGCAGGGCAGTGTTCTCCCCGAAGGGCTGAGTGGAGGGCACAAGGGACCGTGCCGGTCAGGATCCGTCTTTGGCTGCCAAGGCCACACACGTGATTGGGCCCCTGGTCGAGGAGGCCTCCGGAATCCTCTGGGCAGCTGCAGCCGGGCCTGGGAAACGACATGGTGAGCTTCCAGGTTCCATGCCGAGTCAGCCTGCACCTCTTCCGGACCCCAGGCGCGTGGAGTTGTCAGACGTTGGCATTGGGTCCTCTTGGGGAGAGAGCCTTAGCTAGGGTTAGGGTTCGGTCCAGGGACGTGGCCAGGGCCGAAGCGACTCCGGTCTCGTGATCTCCCTCGAGGGCTGAAGTGAGGGCCCATGCAGCAAGGCGGCTCAAGTGCAGGGTTAGGGGTCGAGGCCGGCTTACGTTTCGGTGGAGGGTCCCCGTTCGGTGTGGGGTTAGGGTTAGGGTTAGGTCCCAGGAGGCTCCAGGCGCCCAACCCACAGCAGGGCAGTGGTCTTCCCGAAGGCCTGAGTTGAGGGCACAAGGGACCGTGCCGGTCAGGATCCGTCTTTGGCTGCCAAGGCCACACACGTCGATCGGCCCCTGTTCGAGGAGGCCTCCGGAATCCTCTCGGTCAGCTGCACACGGGCCTGGGAAACCACATGGTGAGCTTGCAGCTTCCATGCCGAGTCAGCCTGCACCGCCTCTGGACCCCAGGCGCGTGGTCTTGTCAGACTTTGGCATGGGGTCCCCATGGGGAGGGAGCCTTAGCTAGGGTTAGGGTTTGGTCCAGGGACGTCGCCAGGGCTGAATCGACTCCAGTCTCGTGATCTCCCTCGAGGGCTGAAGTGAGGGCCCATGCCAGAAGGCGGCTCCATTGCAGGGTTAGGGTTCGAGGCAGGCTTACGTTGCGGTGGAGGGTCCCGGTTCGGGGTACGGTTAGGGTTAGGGTTAGGTCCCAGGAGGCTCCAGGCGCCCAACCCACAGCAGGGCAGTGTTCTCCCCGAAGGGCTGAGTGGAGGGCACAAGGGACCGTGCCGGTCAGGATCCGTCTTTGGCTGCCAAGGCCACACACGTGATTGGGCCCCTGGTCGAGGAGGCCTCCGGAATCCTCTGGGCAGCTGCAGCCGGGCCTGGGAAACGACATGGTGAGCTTCCAGGTTCCATGCCGAGTCAGCCTGCACCTCTTCCGGACCCCAGGCGCGTGGTGTTGTCAGACGTTGGCATTGGGTCCTCTTGGGGAGAGAGCCTTAGCTAGGGTTAGGGTTCGGTCCAGGGACGTGGCCAGGGCCGAAGCGACTCCGGTCTCGTGATCTCCCTCGAGGGCTGAAGTGAGGGCCCATGCAGCAAGGCGGCTCAAGTGCAGGGTTAGGGGTCGAGGCCGGCTTACGTTTCGGTGGAGGGTCCCCGTTCGGTGTGGGGTTAGGGTTAGGGTTAGGTCCCAGGAGGCTCCAGGCGCCGAACCCACAGCAGGGCAGTGGTCTTCCCGAAGGCCTGATTTGAGGGCACAAGGGACCGTGCCGGTCAGGATCCGTCTTTGGCTGCCAAGGCCACACACGTCGATCGGCCCCTGTTCGAGGAGGCCTCCGGAATCCTCTCGGTCAGCTGCACACGGGCCTGGGAAACCACATGGTGAGCTTGCAGCTTCCATGCCGAGTCAGCCTGCACCGCCTCTGGACCCCAGGCGCGTGGTCTTGTCAGACTTTGGCATGGGGTCCCCATGGGGAGCGAGCCTTAGCTAGGGTTAGGGTTTGGTCCAGGGACGTCGCCAGGGCTGAATCGACTCCAGTCTCGTGATCTCCCTCGAGGGCTGAAGTGAGGGCCCATGCCAGAAGGCGGCTCCATTGCAGGGTTAGGGTTCGAGGCAGGCTTACGTTGCGGTGGAGGGTCCCGGTTCGGGGTACGGTTAGGGTTAGGGTTAGGTCCCAGGAGGCTCCAGGCGCCGAACCCACAGCAGGGCAGTGGTCTTCCCGAAGGCCTGAGTTGAGGGCACAAGGGACCGTGCCGGTCAGGATCCGTCTTTGGCTGCCAAGGCCACACACGTCGATCGGCCCCTGTTCGAGGAGGCCTCCGGAATCCTCTCGGTCAGCTGCACACGGGCCTGGGAAACCACATGGTGAGCTTGCAGCTTCCATGCCGAGTCAGCCTGCACCGCCTCTGGACCCCAGGCGCGTGGTCTTGTCAGACTTTGGCATGGGGTCCCCATGGGGAGCAAGCCTTAGCTAGGGTTAGGGTTTGGTCCAGGGACGTCGCCAGGGCTGAATCGACTCCAGTCTCGTGATCTCCCTCGAGGGCTGAAGTGAGGGCCCATGCCAGAAGGCGGCTCCATTGCAGGGTTAGGGTTCGAGGCAGGCTTACGTTGCGGTGGAGGGTCCCGGTTCGGGGTACGGTTAGGGTTAGGGTTAGGTCCCAGGAGGCTCCAGGCGCCCAACCCACAGCAGGGCAGTGTTCTCCCCGAAGGGCTGAGTGGAGGGCACAAGGGACCGTGCCGGTCAGGATCCGTCTTTGGCTGCCAAGGCCACACACGTGATTGGGCCCCTGGTCGAGGAGGCCTCCGGAATCCTCTGGGCAGCTGCAGCCGGGCCTGGGAAACGACATGGTGAGCTTCCAGGTTCCATGCCGAGTCAGCCTGCACCTCTTCCGGACCCCAGGCGCGTGGTGTTGTCAGACGTTGGCATTGGGTCCTCTTGGGGAGAGAGCCTTAGCTAGGGTTAGGGTTCGGTCCAGGGACGTGGCCAGGGCCGAAGCGACTCCGGTCTCGTGATCTCCCTCGAGGGCTGAAGTGAGGGCCCATGCAGCAAGGCGGCTCAAGTGCAGGGTTAGGGGTCGAGGCCGGCTTAGGTTTCGGTGGAGGGTCCCCGTTTCGGTGTGGGGTTAGGGTTAGGGTTAGGTCCCAGGAGGCTCCAGGCGCCGAACCCACAGCAGGGCAGTGGTCTTCCCGAAGGCCTGAGTTGAGGGCACAAGGGACCGTGCCGGTCAGGATCCGTCTTTGGCTGCCAAGGCCACACACGTCGATCGGCCCCTGTTCGAGGAGGCCTCCGGAATCCTCTCGGTCAGCTGCACACGGGCCTGGGAAACCACATGGTGAGCTTGCAGCTTCCATGCCGAGTCAGCCTGCACCGCCTCTGGACCCCAGGCGCGTGGTCTTGTCAGACTTTGGCATGGGGACCCCATGGGGAGCGAGCCTTAGCTAGGGTTAGGGTTTGGTCCAGGGACGTCGCCAGGGCTGAATCGACTCCAGTCTCGTGATCTCCCTCGAGGGCTGAAGTGAGGGCCCATGCCAGAAGGCGGCTCCATTGCAGGGTTAGGGTTCGAGGCAGGCTTACGTTGCGGTGGAGGGTCCCGGTTCGGGGTACGGTTAGGGTTAGGGTTAGGTCCCAGGAGGCTCCAGGCGCCCAACCCACAGCAGGGCAGTGTTCTCCCCGAAGGGCTGAGTGGAGGGCACAAGGGACCGTGCCGGTCAGGATCCGTCTTTGGCTGCCAAGGCCACACACGTGATTGGGCCCCTGGTCGAGGAGGCCTCCGGAATCCTCTGGGCAGCTGCAGCCGGGCCTGGGAAACGACATGGTGAGCTTCCAGGTTCCATGCCGAGTCAGCCTGCACCTCTTCCGGACCCCAGGCGCGTGGAGTTGTCAGACGTTGGCATTGGGTCCTCTTGGGGAGAGAGCCTTAGCTAGGGTTAGGGTTCGGTCCAGGGACGTGGCCAGGGCCGAAGCGACTCCGGTCTCGTGATCTCCCTCGAGGGCTGAAGTGAGGGCCCATGCAGCAAGGCGGCTCAAGTGCAGGGTTAGGGGTCGAGGCCGGCTTAGGTTTCGATGGAGGGTCCCCGTTCGGTGTGGGGTTAGGGTTAGGGTTAGGTCCCAGGAGGCTCCAGGCGCCGAACCCACAGCAGGGCAGTGGTCTTCCCGAAGGCCTGAGTTGAGGGCACAAGGGACCGTGCCGGTCAGGATCCGTCTTTGGCTGCCAAGGCCACACACGTCGATCGGCCCCTGTTCGAGGAGGCCTCCGGAATCCTCTCGGTCAGCTGCACACGGGCCTGGGAAACCACATGGTGAGCTTGCAGCTTCCATGCCGAGTCAGCCTGCACCGCCTCTGGACCCCAGGCGCGTGGTCTTGTCAGACTTTGGCATGGGGTCCCCATGGGGAGGGAGCCTTAGCTAGGGTTAGGGTTTGGTACAGGGACGTCGCCAGGGCTGAATCGACTCCAGTCTCGTGATCTCCCTCGAGGGCTGAAGTGAGGGCCCATGACAGAAGGCGGCTCCATTGCAGGGTTAGGGTTCGAGGCAGGCTTACGTTGCAGTGGAGGGTCCCTGTTCGGGGTAGGGTTAGTGTTAGGGTTAGGTCCCAGGAGGCTCCAGGCGCCCAACCCACAGCAGGGCAGTGTTCTCCCCGAAGGGCTGAGTGGAGGGCACAAGGGACCGTGCCGGTCAGGATCCGTCTTTGGCTGCCAAGGCCACACACGTGATTGGGCCCCTGGTCGAGGAGGCCTCCGGAATCCTCTGGGCAGCTGCAGCCGGGCCTGGGAAACGACATGGTGAGCTTCCAGGTTCCATGCCGAGTCAGCCTGCACCTCTTCCGGACCCCAGGCGCGTGGAGTTGTCAGACGTTGGCATTGGGTCCTCTTGGGGAGAGAGCCTTAGCTAGGGTTAGGGTTCGGTCCAGGGACGTGGCCAGGGCCGAAGCGACTCCGGTCTCGTGATCTCCCTCGAGGGCTGAAGTGAGGGCCCATGCAGCAAGGCGGCTCAAGTGCAGGGTTAGGGGTCGAGGCCGGCTTACGTTTCGGTGGAGGGTCCCCGTTCGGTGTGGGGTTAGGGTTAGGGTTAGGTCCCAGGAGGCTCCAGGCGCCCAACCCACAGCAGGGCAGTGGTCTTCCCGAAGGCCTGAGTTGAGGGCACAAGGGACCGTGCCGGTCAGGATCCGTCTTTGGCTGCCAAGGCCACACACGTCGATCGGCCCCTGTTCGAGGAGGCCTCCGGAATCCTCTCGGTCAGCTGCACACGGGCCTGGGAAACCACATGGTGAGCTTGCAGCTTCCATGCCGAGTCAGCCTGCACCGCCTCTGGACCCCAGGCGCGTGGTCTTGTCAGACTTTGGCATGGGGTCCCCATGGGGAGGGAGCCTTAGCTAGGGTTAGGGTTTGGTCCAGGGACGTCGCCAGGGCTGAATCGACTCCAGTCTCGTGATCTCCCTCGAGGGCTGAAGTGAGGGCCCATGCCAGAAGGCGGCTCCATTGCAGGGTTAGGGTTCGAGGCAGGCTTACGTTGCGGTGGAGGGTCCCGGTTCGGGGTACGGTTAGGGTTAGGGTTAGGTCCCAGGAGGCTCCAGGCGCCCAACCCACAGCAGGGCAGTGGTCTCCTCGAAGGGCTGAGTGGAGGGCACAAGGGACCGTGCCGGTCAGGATCCGTCTTTGGCTGCCAAGGCCACACACGTGATTGGGCCCCTGGTCGAGGAGGCCTCCGGAATCCTCTGGGCAGCTGCAGCCGGGCCTGGGAAACGACATGGTGAGCTTCCAGGTTCCATGCCGAGTCAGCCTGCACCTCTTCCGGACCCCAGGCGCGTGGTGTTGTCAGACGTTGGCATTGGGTCCTCTTGGGGAGAGAGCCTTAGCTAGGGTTAGGGTTCGGTCCAGGGACGTGGCCAGGGCCGAAGCGACTCCGGTCTCGTGATCTCCCTCGAGGGCTGAAGTGAGGGCCCATGCAGCAAGGCGGCTCAAGTGCAGGGTTAGGGGTCGAGGCCGGCTTAGGTTTCGGTGGAGGGTCCCCGTTCGGTGTGGGGTTAGGGTTAGGGTTAGGTCCCAGGAGGCTCCAGGCGCCGAACCCACAGCAGGGCAGTGGTCTTCCCGAAGGCCTGAGTTGAGGGCACAAGGGACCGTGCCGGTCAGGATCCGTCTTTGGCTGCCAAGGCCACACACGTCGATCGGCCCCTGTTCGAGGAGGCCTCCGGAATCCTCTCGGTCAGCTGCACACGGGCCTGGGAAACCACATGGTGAGCTTGCAGCTTCCATGCCGAGTCAGCCTGCACCGCCTCTGGACCCCAGGCGCGTGGTCTTGTCAGACTTTGGCATGGGGTCCCCATGGGGAGGGAGCCTTAGCTAGGGTTAGGGTTTGGTCCAGGGACGTCGCCAGGGCTGAATCGACTCCAGTCTCGTGATCAACCTCGAGGGCTGAAGTGAGGGCCCATGCCAGAAGGCGGCTCCATTGCAGGGTTAGGGTTCGAGGCAGGCTTACGTTGCGGTGGAGGGTCCCGGTTCGGGGTACGGTTAGGGTTAGGGTTAGGTCCCAGGAGGCTCCAGGCGCCCAACCCACAGCAGGGCAGTGTTCTCCCCGAAGGGCTGAGTGGAGGGCACAAGGGACCGTGCCGGTCAGGATCCGTCTTTGGCTGCCAAGGCCACACACGTGATTGGGCCCCTGGTCGAGGAGGCCTCCGGAATCCTCTGGGCAGCTGCAGCCGGGCCTGGGAAACCACATGGTGAGCTTCCAGGTTCCATGCCGAGTCAGCCTGCACCTCTTCCGGACCCCAGGCGCGTGGTGTTGTCAGACGTTGGCATTGGGTCCTCTTGGGGAGAGAGCCTTAGCTAGGGTTAGGGTTCGGTTCAGGGACGTGGCCAGGGCCGAAGCGACTCCGGTCTCGTGATCTCCCTCGAGGGCTGAAGTGAGGGCCCATGCCAGAAGGCGGCTCCATTGCAGGGTTAGGGTTCGAGGCAGGCTTACGTTGCGGTGGAGGGTCCCGGTTCGGGGTACGGTTAGGGTTAGGGTTAGGTCCCAGGAGGCTCCAGGCGCCGAACCCACAGCAGGGCAGTGGTCTTCCCGAAGGCCTGAGTTGAGGGCACAAGGGACCGTGCCGGTCAGGATCCGTCTTTGGCTGCCAAGGCCACACACGTCGATCGGCCCCTGTTCGAGGAGGCCTCCGGAATCCTCTCGGTCAGCTGCACACGGGCCTGGGAAACCACATGGTGAGCTTGCAGCTTCCATGCCGAGTCAGCCTGCACCGCCTCTGGACCCCAGGCGCGTGGTCTTGTCAGACTTTGGCATGGGGTCCCCATGGGGAGCGAGCCTTAGCTAGGGTTAGGGTTTGGTCCAGGGACGTCGCCAGGGCTGAATCGACTCCAGTCTCGTGATCTCCCTCGAGGGCTGAAGTGAGGGCCCATGCCAGAAGGCGGCTCCATTGCAGGGTTAGGGTTCGAGGCAGGCTTACGTTGCGGTGGAGGGTCCCGGTTCGGGGTACGGTTAGGGTTAGGGTTAGGTCCCAGGAGGCTCCAGGCGCCCAACCCACAGCAGGGCAGTGTTCTCCCCGAAGGGCTGAGTGGAGGGCACAAGGGACCGTGCCGGTCAGGATCCGTCTTTGGCTGCCAAGGCCACACACGTGATTGGGCCCCTGGTCGAGGAGGCCTCCGGAATCCTCTGGGCAGCTGCAGCCGGGCCTGGGAAACGACATGGTGAGCTTCCAGGTTCCATGCCGAGTCAGCCTGCACCTCTTCCGGACCCCAGGCGCGTGGAGTTGTCAGACGTTGGCATTGGGTCCTCTTGGGGAGAGAGCCTTAGCTAGGGTTAGGGTTCGGTCCAGGGACGTGGCCAGGGCCGAAGCGACTCCGGTCTCGTGATCTCCCTCGAGGGCTGAAGTGAGGGCCCATGCAGCAAGGCGGCTCAAGTGCAGGGTTAGGGGTCGAGGCCGGCTTAGGTTTCGGTGGAGGGTCCCCGTTCGGTGTGGGGTTAGGGTTAGGGTTAGGTCCCAGGAGGCTCCAGGCGCCCAACCCACAGCAGGGCAGTGGTCTTCCCGAAGGCCTGAGTTGAGGGCACAAGGGACCGTGCCGGTCAGGATCCGTCTTTGGCTGCCAAGGCCACACACGTCGATCGGCCCCTGTTCGAGGAGGCCTCCGGAATCCTCTCGGTCAGCTGCACACGGGCCTGGGAAACCACATGGTGAGCTTGCAGCTTCCATGCCGAGTCAGCCTGCACCGCCTCTGGACCCCAGGCGCGTGGTCTTGTCAGACTTTGGCATGGGGTCCCCATGGGGAGGGAGCCTTAGCTAGGGTTAGGGTTTGGTCCAGGGACGTCGCCAGGGCTGAATCGACTCCAGTCTCGTGATCTCCCTCGAGGGCTGAAGTGAGGGCCCATGCCAGAAGGCGGCTCCATTGCAGGGTTAGGGTTCGAGGCAGGCTTACGTTGCGGTGGAGGGTCCCGGTTCGGGGTACGGTTAGGGTTAGGGTTAGGTCCCAGGAGGCTCCAGGCGCCCAACCCACAGCAGGGCAGTGTTCTCCCCGAAGGGCTGAGTGGAGGGCACAAGGGACCGTGCCGGTCAGGATCCGTCTTTGGCTGCCAAGGCCACACACGTGATTGGGCCCCTGGTCGAGGAGGCCTCCGGAATCCTCTGGGCAGCTGCAGCCGGGCCTGGGAAACGACATGGTGAGCTTCCAGGTTCCATGCCGAGTCAGCCTGCACCTCTTCCGGACCCCAGGCGCGTGGTGTTGTCAGACGTTGGCATTGGGTCCTCTTGGGGAGAGAGCCTTAGCTAGGGTTAGGGTTCGGTCCAGGGACGTGGCCAGGGCCGAAGCGACTCCGGTCTCGTGATCTCCCTCGAGGGCTGAAGTGAGGGCCCATGCAGCAAGGCGGCTCAAGTGCAGGGTTAGGGGTCGAGGCCGGCTTACGTTTCGGTGGAGGGTCCCCGTTCGGTGTGGGGTTAGGGTTAGGGTTAGGTCCCAGGAGGCTCCAGGCGCCGAACCCACAGCAGGGCAGTGGTCTTCCCGAAGGCCTGATTTGAGGGCACAAGGGACCGTGCCGGTCAGGATCCGTCTTTGGCTGCCAAGGCCACACACGTCGATCGGCCCCTGTTCGAGGAGGCCTCCGGAATCCTCTCGGTCAGCTGCACACGGGCCTGGGAAACCACATGGTGAGCTTGCAGCTTCCATGCCGAGTCAGCCTGCACCGCCTCTGGACCCCAGGCGCGTGGTCTTGTCAGACTTTGGCATGGGGTCCCCATGGGGAGGGAGCCTTAGCTAGGGTTAGGGTTTGGTCCAGGGACGTCGCCAGGGCTGAATCGACTCCAGTCTCGTGATCTCCCTCGAGGGCTGAAGTGAGGGCCCATGCCAGAAGGCGGCTCCATTGCAGGGTTAGGGTTCGAGGCAGGCTTACGTTGCGGTGGAGGGTCCCGGTTCGGGGTACGGTTAGGGTTAGGGTTAGGTCCCAGGAGGCTCCAGGCGCCCAACCCACAGCAGGGCAGTGTTCTCCCCGAAGGGCTGAGTGGAGGGCACAAGGGACCGTGCCGGTCAGGATCCGTCTTTGGCTGCCAAGGCCACACACGTGATTGGGCCCCTGGTCGAGGAGGCCTCCGGAATCCTCTGGGCAGCTGCAGCCGGGCCTGGGAAACGACATGGTGAGCTTCCAGGTTCCATGCCGAGTCAGCCTGCACCTCTTCCGGATCCCAGGCGCGTGGTGTTGTCAGACGTTGGCATTGGGTCCTCTTGGGGAGAGAGCCTTAGCTAGGGTTAGGGTTCGGTCCAGGGACGTGGCCAGGGCCGAAGCGACTCCGGTCTCGTGATCTCCCTCGAGGGCTGAAGTGAGGGCCCATGCAGCAAGGCGGCTCAAGTGCAGGGTTAGGGGTCGAGGCCGGCTTACGTTTCGGTGGAGGGTCCCCGTTCGGTGTGGGGTTAGGGTTAGGGTTAGGTCCCAGGAGGCTCCAGGCGCCGAACCCACAGCAGGGCAGTGGTCTTCCCGAAGGCCTGAGTTGAGGGCACAAGGGACCGTGCCGGTCAGGATCCGTCTTTGGCTGCCAAGGCCACACACGTCGATCGGCCCCTGTTCGAGGAGGCCTCCGGAATCCTCTCGGTCAGCTGCACACGGGCCTGGGAAACCACATGGTGAGCTTGCAGCTTCCATGCCGAGTCAGCCTGCACCGCCTCTGGACCCCAGGCGCGTGGTCTTGTCAGACTTTGGCATGGGGTCCCCATGGGGAGCGAGCCTTAGCTAGGGTTAGGGTTTGGTCCAGGGACGTCGCCAGGGCTGAATCGACTCCAGTCTCGTGATCTCCCTCGAGGGCTGAAGTGAGGGCCCATGCCAGAAGGCGGCTCCATTGCAGGGTTAGGGTTCGAGGCAGGCTTACGTTGCGGTGGAGGGTCCCTGTTCGGGGTAGGGTTAGTGTTAGGGTTAGGTCCCAGGAGGCTCCAGGCGCCCAACCCACAGCAGGGCAGTGTTCTCCCCGAAGGGCTGAGTGGAGGGCACAAGGGACCGTGCCGGTCAGGATCCGTCTTTGGCTGCCAAGGCCACACACGTGATTGGGCCCCTGGTCGAGGAGGCCTCCGGAATCCTCTGGGCAGCTGCAGCCGGGCCTGGGAAACGACATGGTGAGCTTCCAGGTTCCATGCCGAGTCAGCCTGCACCTCTTCCGGACCCCAGGCGCGTGGAGTTGTCAGACGTTGGCATTGGGTCCTCTTGGGGAGAGAGCCTTAGCTAGGGTTAGGGTTCGGTCCAGGGACGTGGCCAGGGCCGAAGCGACTCCGGTCTCGTGATCTCCCTCGAGGGCTGAAGTGAGGGCCCATGCAGCAAGGCGGCTCAAGTGCAGGGTTAGGGGTCGAGGCCGGCTTAGGTTTCGGTGGAGGGTCCCCGTTCGGTGTGGGGTTAGGGTTAGGGTTAGGTCCCAGGAGGCTCCAGGCGCCGAACCCACAGCAGGGCAGTGGTCTTCCCGAAGGCCTGAGTTGAGGGCACAAGGGACCGTGCCGGTCAGGATCCGTCTTTGGCTGCCAAGGCCACACACGTCGATCGGCCCCTGTTCGAGGAGGCCTCCGGAATCCTCTCGGTCAGCTGCACACGGGCCTGGGAAACCACATGGTGAGCTTGCAGCTTCCATGCCGAGTCAGCCTGCACCGCCTCTGGACCCCAGGCGCGTGGTCTTGTCAGACTTTGGCATGGGGACCCCATGGGGAGCGAGCCTTAGCTAGGGTTAGGGTTTGGTCCAGGGACGTCGCCAGGGCTGAATCGACTCCAGTCTCGTGATCTCCCTCGAGGGCTGAAGTGAGGGCCCATGCCAGAAGGCGGCTCCATTGCAGGGTTAGGGTTCGAGGCAGGCTTACGTTGCGGTGGAGGGTCCCGGTTCGGGGTACGGTTAGGGTTAGGGTTACGTCCCAGGAGGCTCCAGGCGCCCAACCCACAGCAGGGCAGTGTTCTCCCCGAAGGGCTGAGTGGAGGGCACAAGGGACCGTGCCGGTCAGGATCCGTCTTTGGCTGCCAAGGCCACACACGTGATTGGGCCCCTGGTCGAGGAGGCCTCCGGAATCCTCTGGGCAGCTGCAGCCGGGCCTGGGAAACCACATGGTGAGCTTCCAGGTTCCATGCCGAGTCAGCCTGCACCTCTTCCGGACCCCAGGCGCGTGGTGTTGTCAGACGTTGGCATTGGGTCCTCTTGGGGAAAGAGCCTTAGCTAGGGTTAGGGTTCGGTCCAGGGACGTGGCCAGGGCCGAAGCGACTCCGGTCTCGTGATCTCCCTCGAGGGCTGAAGTGAGGGCCCATGCAGCAAGGCGGCTCAAGTGCAGGGTTAGGGGTCGAGGCCGGCTTACGTTTCGGTGGAGGGTCCCCGTTCGGTGTGGGGTTAGGGTTAGGGTTAGGTCCCAGGAGGCTCCAGGCGCCGAACCCACAGCAGGGCAGTGGTCTTCCCGAAGGCCTGAGTTGAGGGCACAAGGGACCGTGCCGGTCAGGATCCGTCTTTGGCTGCCAAGGCCACACACGTCGATCGGCCCCTGTTCGAGGAGGCCTCCGGAATCCTCTCGGTCAGCTGCACACGGGCCTGGGAAACCACATGGTGAGCTTGCAGCTTCCATGCCGAGTCAGCCGGCACCGCCTCTGGACCCCAGGCGCGTGGTCTTGTCAGACTTTGGCATGGGGTCCCCATGGGGAGCGAGCCTTAGCTAGGGTTAGGGTTTGGTCCAGGGACGTCGCCAGGGCTGAATCGACTCCAGTCTCGTGATCTCCCTCGAGGGCTGAAGTGAGGGCCCATGCCAGAAGGCGGCTCCATTGCAGGGTTAGGGTTCGAGGCAGGCTTACGTTGCGGTGGAGGGTCCCGGTTCGGGGTACGGTTAGGGTTAGGGTTAGGTCCCAGGAGGCTCCAGGCGCCCAACCCACAGCAGGGCAGTGTTCTCCCCGAAGGGCTGAGTGGAGGGCACAAGGGACCGTGCCGGTCAGGATCCGTCTTTGGCTGCCAAGGCCACACACGTGATTGGGCCCCTGGTCGAGGAGGCCTCCGGAATCCTCTGGGCAGCTGCAGCCGGGCCTGGGAAACGACATGGTGAGCTTCCAGGTTCCATGCCGAGTCAGCCTGCACCTCTTCCGGACCCCAGGCGCGTGGAGTTGTCAGACGTTGGCATTGGGTCCTCTTGGGGAGAGAGCCTTAGCTAGGGTTAGGGTTCGGTCCAGGGACGTGGCCAGGGTCGAAGCGACTCCGGTCTCGTGATCTCCCTCGAGGGCTGAAGTGAGGGCCCATGCAGCAAGGCGGCTCAAGTGCAGGGTTAGGGGTCGAGGCCGGCTTAGGTTTCGATGGAGGGTCCCCGTTCGGTGTGGGGTTAGGGTTAGGGTTAGGTCCCAGGAGGCTCCAGGCGCCGAACCCACAGCAGGGCAGTGGTCTTCCCGAAGGCCTGAGTTGAGGGCACAAGGGACCGTGCCGGTCAGGATCCGTCTTTGGCTGCCAAGGCCACACACGTCGATCGGCCCCTGTTCGAGGAGGCCTCCGGAATCCTCTCGGTCAGCTGCACACGGGCCTGGGAAACCACATGGTGAGCTTGCAGCTTCCATGCCGAGTCAGCCTGCACCGCCTCTGGACCCCAGGCGCGTGGTCTTGTCAGACTTTGGCATGGGGTCCCCATGGGGAGGGAGCCTTAGCTAGGGTTAGGGTTTGGTACAGGGACGTCGCCAGGGCTGAATCGACTCCAGTCTCGTGATCTCCCTCGAGGGCTGAAGTGAGGGCCCATGCCAGAAGGCGGCTCCATTGCAGGGTTAGGGTTCGAGGCAGGCTTACGTTGCAGTGGAGGGTCCCTGTTCGGGGTAGGGTTAGTGTTAGGGTTAGGTCCCAGGAGGCTCCAGGCGCCCAACCCACAGCAGGGCAGTGTTCTCCCCGAAGGGCTGAGTGGAGGGCACAAGGGACCGTGCCGGTCAGGATCCGTCTTTGGCTGCCAAGGCCACACACGTGATTGGGCCCCTGGTCGAGGAGGCCTCCGGAATCCTCTGGGCAGCTGCAGCCGGGCCTGGGAAACGACATGGTGAGCTTCCTGGTTCCATGCCGAGTCAGCCTGCACCTCTTCCGGACCCCAGGCGCGTGGAGTTGTCAGACGTTGGCATTGGGTCCTCTTGGGGAGAGAGCCTTAGCTAGGGTTAGGGTTCGGTCCAGGGACGTGGCCAGGGCCGAAGCGACTCCGGTCTCGTGATCTCCCTCGAGGGCTGAAGTGAGGGCCCATGCAGCAAGGCGGCTCAAGTGCAGGGTTAGGGGTCGAGGCCGGCTTAGGTTTCGGTGGAGGGTCCCCGTTCGGTGTGGGGTTAGGGTTAGGGTTAGGTCCCAGGAGGCTCCAGGCGCCGAACCCACAGCAGGGCAGTGGTCTTCCCGAAGGCCTGAGTTGAGGGCACAAGGGACCGTGCCGGTCAGGATCCGTCTTTGGCTGCCAAGGCCACACACGTCGATCGGCCCCTGTTCGAGGAGGCCTCCGGAATCCTCTCGGTCAGCTGCACACGGGCCTGGGAAACCACATGGTGAGCTTGCAGCTTCCATGCCGAGTCAGCCTGCACCGTCTCTGGACCCCAGGCGCGTGGTCTTGTCAGACTTTGGCATGGGGTCCCCATGGGGAGGGAGCCTTAGCTAGGGTTAGGGTTTGGTCCAGGGACGTCGCCAGGGCTGAATCGACTCCAGTCTCGTGATCTCCCTCGAGGGCTGAAGTGAGGGCCCATGCCAGAAGGCGGCTCCATTGCAGGGTTAGGGTTCGAGGCAGGCTTACGTTGCGGTGGAGGGTCCCGGTTCGGGGTACGGTTAGGGTTAGGGTTAGGTCCCAGGAGGCTCCAGGCGCCCAACCCACAGCAGGGCAGTGGTCTCCCCGAAGGGCTGAGTGGAGGGCACAAGGGACCGTGCCGGTCAGGATCCGTCTTTGGCTGCCAAGGCCACACACGTGATTGGGCCCCTGGTCGAGGAGGCCTCCGGAATCCTCTGGGCAGCTGCAGCCGGGCCTGGGAAACGACATGGTGAGCTTCCAGGTTCCATGCCGAGTCAGCCTGCACCTCTTCCGGACCCCAGGCGCATGGTGTTGTCAGACGTTGGCATTGGGTCCTCTTGGGGAGAGAGCCTTAGCTAGGGTTAGGGTTCGGTCCAGGGACGTGGCCAGGGCCGAAGCGACTCCGGTCTCGTGATCTCCCTCGAGGGCTGAAGTGAGGGCCCATGCAGCAAGGCGGCTCAAGTGCAGGGTTAGGGGTCGAGGCCGGCTTAGGTTTCGGTGGAGGGTCCCCGTTCGGTGTGGGGTTAGGGTTAGGGTTAGGTCCCAGGAGGCTCCAGGCGCCGAACCCACAGCAGGGCAGTGGTCTTCCCGAAGGCCTGAGTGGAGGGCACAAGGGACCGTGCCGGTCAGGATCCGTCTTTGGCTGCCAAGGCCACACACGTCGATCGGCCCCTGTTCGAGGAGGCCTCCGGAATCCTCTCGGTCAGCTGCACACGGGCCTGGGAAACCACATGGTGAGCTTGCAGCTTCCATGCCGAGTCAGCCTGCACCGCCTCTGGACCCCAGGCGCGTGGTCTTGTCAGACTTTGGCATGGGGTCCCCATGGGGAGCGAGCCTTAGCTAGGGTTAGGGTTTGGTCCAGGGACGTCGCCAGGGCTGAATCGACTCCAGTCTCGTGATCAACCTCGAGGGCTGAAGTGAGGGCCCATGCCAGAAGGCGGCTCCATTGCAGGGTTAGGGTTCGAGGCAGGCTTACGTTGCGGTGGAGGGTCCCGGTTCGGGGTACGGTTAGGGTTAGGGTTAGGTCCCAGGAGGCTCCAGGCGCCCAACCCACAGCAGGGCAGTGTTCTCCCCGAAGGGCTGAGTGGAGGGCACAAGGGACCGTGCCGGTCAGGATCCGTCTTTGGCTGCCAAGGCCACACACGTGATTGGGCCCCTGGTCGAGGAGGCCTCCGGAATCCTCTGGGCAGCTGCAGCCGGGCCTGGGAAACGACATGGTGAGCTTCCAGGTTCCATGCCGAGTCAGCCTGCACCTCTTCCGGACCCCAGGCGCGTGGTGTTGTCAGACGTTGGCATTGGGTCCTCTTGGGGAGAGAGCCTTAGCTAGGGTTAGGGTTCGGTTCAGGGACGTGGCCAGGGCCGAAGCGACTCCGGTCTCGTGATCTCCCTCGAGGGCTTAAGTGAGGGCCCATGCCAGAAGGCGGCTCCATTGCAGGGTTAGGGTTCGAGGCAGGCTTACGTTGCGGTGGAGGGTCCCGGTTCGGGGTACGGTTAGGGTTAGGGTTAGGTCCCAGGAGGCTCCAGGCGCCGAACCCACAGCAGGGCAGTGGTCTTCCCGAAGGCCTGAGTTGAGGGCACAAGGGACCGTGCCGGTCAGGATCCGTCTTTGGCTGCCAAGGCCACACACGTCGATCGGCCCCTGTTCGAGGAGGCCTCCGGAATCCTCTCGGTCAGCTGCACACGGGCCTGGGAAACCACATGGTGAGCTTGCAGCTTCCATGCCGAGTCAGCCTGCACCGCCTCTGGACCCCAGGCGCGTGGTCTTGTCAGACTTTGGCATGGGGTCCCCATGGGGAGCGAGCCTTAGGTAGGGTTAGGGTTTGGTCCAGGGACGTCGCCAGGGCTGAATCGACTCCAGTCTCGTGATCTCCCTCGAGGGCTGAAGTGAGGGCCCATGCCAGAAGGTGGCTCCATTGCAGGGTTAGGGTTCGAGGCAGGCTTACGTTGCGGTGGAGGGTCCCGGTTCGGGGTACGGTTAGGGTTAGGGTTAGGTCCCAGGAGGCTCCAGGCGCCCAACCCACAGCAGGGCAGTGTTCTCCCCGAAGGGCTGAGTGGAGGGCACAAGGGACCGTGCCGGTCAGGATCCGTCTTTGGCTGCCAAGGCCACACACGTGATTGGGCCCCTGGTCCAGGAGGCCTCCGGAATCCTCTGGGCAGCTGCAGCCGGGCCTGGGAAACGACATGGTGAGCTTCCAGGTTCCATGCCGAGTCAGCCTGCACCTCTTCCGGACCCCAGGCGCGTGGAGTTGTCAGACGTTGGCATTGGGTCCTCTTGGGGAGAGAGCCTTAGCTAGGGTTAGGGTTCGGTCCAGGGACGTGGCCAGGGCCGAAGCGACTCCGGTCTCGTGATCTCCCTCGAGGGCTGAAGTGAGGGCCCATGCAGCAAGGCGGCTCAAGTGCAGGGTTAGGGGTCGAGGCCGGCTTAGGTTTCGGTGGAGGGTCCCCGTTCGGTGTGGGGTTAGGGTTAGGGTTAGGTCCCAGGAGGCTCCAGGCGCCGAACCCACAGCAGGGCAGTGGTCTTCCCGAAGGCCTGAGTTGAGGGCACAAGGGACCGTGCCGGTCAGGATCCGTCTTTGGCTGCCAAGGCCACACACGTCGATCGGCCCCTGTTCGAGGAGGCCTCCGGAATCCTCTCGGTCAGCTGCACACGGGCCTGGGAAACCACATGGTGAGCTTGCAGCTTCCATGCCGAGTCAGCCTGCACCGCCTCTGGACCCCAGGCACGTGGTCTTGTCAGACTTTGGCATGGGGACCCCATGGGGAGCGAGCCTTAGCTAGGGTTAGGGTTTGGTCCAGGGACGTCGCCAGGGCTGAATCGACTCCAGTCTCGTGATCTCCCTCGAGGGCTGAAGTGAGGGCCCATGCCAGAAGGCGGCTCCATTGCAGGGTTAGGGTTCGAGGCAGGCTTACGTTGCGGTGGAGGGTCCCGGTTCGGGGTACGGTTAGGGTTAGGGTTAGGTCCCAGGAGGCTCCAGGCGCCCAACCCACAGCAGGGCAGTGTTCTCCCCGAAGGGCTGAGTGGAGGGCACAAGGGACCGTGCCGGTCAGGATCCGTCTTTGGCTGCCAAGGCCACACACGTGATTGGGCCCCTGGTCGAGGAGGCCTCCGGAATCCTCTGGGCAGCTGCAGCCGGGCCTGGGAAACGACATGGTGAGCTTCCAGGTTCCATGCCGAGTCAGCCTGCACCTCTTCCGGACCCCAGGCGCGTGGAGTTGTCAGACGTTGGCATTGGGTCCTCTTGGGGAGAGAGCCTTAGCTAGGGTTAGGGTTCGGTCCAGGGACGTGGCCAGGGTCGAAGCGACTCCGGTCTCGTGATCTCCCTCGAGGGCTGAAGTGAGGGCCCATGCAGCAAGGCGGCTCAAGTGCAGGGTTAGGGGTCGAGGCCGGCTTAGGTTTCGATGGAGGGTCCCCGTTCGGTGTGGGGTTAGGGTTAGGGTTAGGTCCCAGGAGGCTCCAGGCGCCGAACCCACAGCAGGGCAGTGGTCTTCCCGAAGGCCTGAGTTGAGGGCACAAGGGACCGTGCCGGTCAGGATCCGTCTTTGGCTGCCAAGGCCACACACGTCGATCGGCCCCTGTTCGAGGAGGCCTCCGGAATCCTCTCGGTCAGCTGCACACGGGCCTGGGAAACCACATGGTGAGCTTGCAGCTTCCATGCCGAGTCAGCCTGCACCGCCTCTGGACCCCAGGCGCGTGGTCTTGTCAGACTTTGGCATGGGGTCCCCATGGGGAGCGAGCCTTAGCTAGGGTTAGGGTTTGGTCCAGGGACGTCGCCAGGGCTGAATCGACTCCAGTCTCGTGATCTCCCTCGAGGGCTGAAGTGAGGGCCCATGCCAGAAGGCGGCTCCATTGCAGGGTTAGGGTTCGAGGCAGGCTTACGTTGCGGTGGAGGGTCCCTGTTCGGGGTAGGGTTAGTGTTAGGGTTAGGTCCCAGGAGGCTCCAGGCGCCCAACCCACAGCAGGGCAGTGTTCTCCCCGAAGGGCTGAGTGGAGGGCACAAGGGACCGTGCCGGTCAGGATCCGTCTTTGGCTGCCAAGGCCACACACGTGATTGGGCCCCTGGTCGAGGAGGCCTCCGGAATCCTCTGGGCAGCTGCAGCCGGGCCTGGGAAACGACATGGTGAGCTTCCAGGTTCCATGCCGAGTCAGCCTGCACCTCTTCCGGACCCCAGGCGCGTGGAGTTGTCAGACGTTGGCATTGGGTCCTCTTGGGGAGAGAGCCTTAGCTAGGGTTAGGGTTCGGTCCAGGGACGTGGCCAGGGCCGAAGCGACTCCGGTCTCGTGATCTCCCTCGAGGGCTGAAGTGAGGGCCCATGCAGCAAGGCGGCTCAAGTGCAGGGTTAGGGGTCGAGGCCGGCTTAGGTTTCGGTGGAGGGTCCCCGTTCGGTGTGGGGTTAGGGTTAGGGTTAGGTCCCAGGAGGCTCCAGGCGCCGAACCCACAGCAGGGCAGTGGTCTTCCCGAAGGCCTGAGTTGAGGGCACAAGGGACCGTGCCGGTCAGGATCCGTCTTTGGCTGCCAAGGCCACACACGTCGATCGGCCCCTGTTCGAGGAGGCCTCCGGAATCCTCTCGGTCAGCTGCACACGGGCCTGGGAAACCACATGGTGAGCTTGCAGCTTCCATGCCGAGTCAGCCTGCACCGCCTCTGGACCCCAGGCGCGTGGTCTTGTCAGACTTTGGCATGGGGACCCCATGGGGAGCGAGCCTTAGCTAGGGTTAGGGTTTGGTCCAGGGACGTCGCCAGGGCTGAATCGACTCCAGTCTCGTGATCTCCCTCGAGGGCTGAAGTGAGGGCCCATGCCAGAAGGCGGCTCCATTGCAGGGTTAGGGTTCGAGGCAGGCTTACGTTGCGGTGGAGGGTCCCGGTTCGGGGTACGGTTAGGGTTAGGGTTAGGTCCCAGGAGGCTCCAGGCGCCCAACCCACAGCAGGGCAGTGTTCTCCCCGAAGGGCTGAGTGGAGGGCACAAGGGACCGTGTCGGTCAGGATCCGTCTTTGGCTGCCAAGGCCACACACGTGATTGGGCCCCTGGTCGAGGAGGCCTCCGGAATCCTCTGGGCAGCTGCAGCCGGGCCTGGGAAACGACATGGTGAGCTTCCAGGTTCCATGCCGAGTCAGCCTGCACCTCTTCCGGACCCCAGGCGCGTGGTGTTGTCAGACGTTGGCATTGGGTCCTCTTGGGGAAAGAGCCTTAGCTAGGGTTAGGGTTCGGTCCAGGGACGTGGCCAGGGCCGAAGCGACTCCGGTCTCGTGATCTCCCTCGAGGGCTGAAGTGAGGGCCCATGCAGCAAGGCGGCTCAAGTGCAGGGTTAGGGGTCGAGGCCGGCTTACGTTTCGGTGGAGGGTCCCCGTTCGGTGTGGGGTTAGGGTTAGGGTTAGGTCCCAGGAGGCTCCAGGCGCCGAACCCACAGCAGGGCAGTGGTCTTCCCGAAGGCCTGAGTTGAGGGCACAAGGGACCGTGCCGGTCAGGATCCGTCTTTGGCTGCCAAGGCCACACACGTCGATCGGCCCCTGTTCGAGGAGGCCTCCGGAATCCTCTCGGTCAGCTGCACACGGGCCTGGGAAACCACATGGTGAGCTTGCAGCTTCCATGCCGAGTCAGCCGGCACCGCCTCTGGACCCCAGGCGCGTGGTCTTGTCAGACTTTGGCATGGGGTCCCCATGGGGAGCGAGCCTTAGCTAGGGTTAGGGTTTGGTCCAGGGACGTCGCCAGGGCTGAATCGACTCCAGTCTCGTGATCTCCCTCGAGGGCTGAAGTGAGGGCCCATGCCAGAAGGCGGCTCCATTGCAGGGTTAGGGTTCGAGGCAGGCTTACGTTGCGGTGGAGGGTCCCGGTTCGGGGTACGGTTAGGGTTAGGGTTAGGTCCCAGGAGGCTCCAGGCGCCCAACCCACAGCAGGGCAGTGTTCTCCCCGAAGGGCTGAGTGGAGGGCACAAGGGACCGTGCCGGTCAGGATCCGTCTTTGGCTGCCAAGGCCACACACGTGATTGGGCCCCTGGTCGAGGAGGCCTCCGGAATCCTCTGGGCAGCTGCAGCCGGGCCTGGGAAACGACATGGTGAGCTTCCAGGTTCCATGCCGAGTCAGCCTGCACCTCTTCCGGACCCCAGGCGCGTGGAGTTGTCAGACGTTGGCATTGGGTCCTCTTGGGGAGAGAGCCTTAGCTAGGGTTAGGGTTCGGTCCAGGGACGTGGCCAGGGTCGAAGCGACTCCGGTCTCGTGATCTCCCTCGAGGGCTGAAGTGAGGGCCCATGCAGCAAGGCGGCTCAAGTGCAGGGTTAGGGGTCGAGGCCGGCTTAGGTTTCGATGGAGGGTCCCCGTTCGGTGTGGGGTTAGGGTTAGGGTTAGGTCCCAGGAGGCTCCAGGCGCCGAACCCACAGCAGGGCAGTGGTCTTCCCGAAGGCCTGAGTTGAGGGCACAAGGGACCGTGCCGGTCAGGATCCGTCTTTGGCTGCCAAGGCCACACACGTCGATCGGCCCCTGTTCGAGGAGGCCTCCGGAATCCTCTCGGTCAGCTGCACACGGGCCTGGGAAACCACATGGTGAGCTTGCAGCTTCCATGCCGAGTCAGCCTGCACCGCCTCTGGACCCCAGGCGCGTGGTCTTGTCAGACTTTGGCATGGGGTCCCCATGGGGAGGGAGCCTTAGCTAGGGTTAGGGTTTGGTACAGGGACGTCGCCAGGGCTGAATCGACTCCAGTCTCGTGATCTCCCTCGAGGGCTGAAGTGAGGGCCCATGCCAGAAGGCGGCTCCATTGCAGGGTTAGGGTTCGAGGCAGGCTTACGTTGCAGTGGAGGGTCCCTGTTCGGGGTAGGGTTAGTGTTAGGGTTAGGTCCCAGGAGGCTCCAGGCGCCCAACCCACAGCAGGGCAGTGTTCTCCCCGAAGGGCTGAGTGGAGGGCACAAGGGACCGTGCCGGTCAGGATCCGTCTTTGGCTGCCAAGGCCACACACGTGATTGGGCCCCTGGTCGAGGAGGCCTCCGGAATCCTCTGGGCAGCTGCAGCCGGGCCTGGGAAACGACATGGTGAGCTTCCTGGTTCCATGCCGAGTCAGCCTGCACCTCTTCCGGACCCCAGGCGCGTGGAGTTGTCAGACGTTGGCATTGGGTCCTCTTGGGGAGAGAGCCTTAGCTAGGGTTAGGGTTCGGTCCAGGGACGTGGCCAGGGCCGAAGCGACTCCGGTCTCGTGATCTCCCTCGAGGGCTGAAGTGAGGGCCCATGCAGCAAGGCGGCTCAAGTGCAGGGTTAGGGGTCGAGGCCGGCTTAGGTTTCGGTGGAGGGTCCCCGTTCGGTGTGGGGTTAGGGTTAGGGTTAGGTCCCAGGAGGCTCCAGGCGCCGAACCCACAGCAGGGCAGTGGTCTTCCCGAAGGCCTGAGTGGAGGGCACAAGGGACCGTGCCGGTCAGGATCCGTCTTTGGCTGCCAAGGCCACACACGTCGATCGGCCCCTGTTCGAGGAGGCCTCCGGAATCCTCTCGGTCAGCTGCACACGGGCCTGGGAAACCACATGGTGAGCTTGCAGCTTCCATGCCGAGTCAGCCTGCACCGCCTCTGGACCCCAGGCGCGTGGTCTTGTCAGACTTTGGCATGGGGTCCCCATGGGGAGCGAGCCTTAGCTAGGGTTAGGGTTTGGTCCAGGGACGTCGCCAGGGCTGAATCGACTCCAGTCTCGTGATCAACCTCGAGGGCTGAAGTGAGGGCCCATGCCAGAAGGCGGCTCCATTGCAGGGTTAGGGTTCGAGGCAGGCTTACGTTGCGGTGGAGGGTCCCGGTTCGGGGTACGGTTAGGGTTAGGGTTAGGTCCCAGGAGGCTCCAGGCGCCCAACCCACAGCAGGGCAGTGTTCTCCCCGAAGGGCTGAGTGGAGGGCACAAGGGACCGTGCCGGTCAGGATCCGTCTTTGGCTGCCAAGGCCACACACGTGATTGGGCCCCTGGTCGAGGAGGCCTCCGGAATCCTCTGGGCAGCTGCAGCCGGGCCTGGGAAACGACATGGTGAGCTTCCAGGTTCCATGCCGAGTCAGCCTGCACCTCTTCCGGACCCCAGGCGCGTGGTGTTGTCAGACGTTGGCATTGGGTCCTCTTGGGGAGAGAGCCTTAGCTAGGGTTAGGGTTCGGTTCAGGGACGTGGCCAGGGCCGAAGCGACTCCGGTCTCGTGATCTCCCTCGAGGGCTTAAGTGAGGGCCCATGCCAGAAGGCGGCTCCATTGCAGGGTTAGGGTTCGAGGCAGGCTTACGTTGCGGTGGAGGGTCCCGGTTCGGGGTACGGTTAGGGTTAGGGTTAGGTCCCAGGAGGCTCCAGGCGCCGAACCCACAGCAGGGCAGTGGTCTTCCCGAAGGCCTGAGTTGAGGGCACAAGGGACCGTGCCGGTCAGGATCCGTCTTTGGCTGCCAAGGCCACACACGTCGATCGGCCCCTGTTCGAGGAGGCCTCCGGAATCCTCTCGGTCAGCTGCACACGGGCCTGGGAAACCACATGGTGAGCTTGCAGCTTCCATGCCGAGTCAGCCTGCACCGCCTCTGGACCCCAGGCGCGTGGTCTTGTCAGACTTTGGCATGGGGTCCCCATGGGGAGCGAGCCTTAGGTAGGGTTAGGGTTTGGTCCAGGGACGTCGCCAGGGCTGAATCGACTCCAGTCTCGTGATCTCCCTCGAGGGCTGAAGTGAGGGCCCATGCCAGAAGGTGGCTCCATTGCAGGGTTAGGGTTCGAGGCAGGCTTACGTTGCGGTGGAGGGTCCCGGTTCGGGGTACGGTTAGGGTTAGGGTTAGGTCCCAGGAGGCTCCAGGCGCCCAACCCACAGCAGGGCAGTGTTCTCCCCGAAGGGCTGAGTGGAGGGCACAAGGGACCGTGCCGGTCAGGATCCGTCTTTGGCTGCCAAGGCCACACACGTGATTGGGCCCCTGGTCCAGGAGGCCTCCGGAATCCTCTGGGCAGCTGCAGCCGGGCCTGGGAAACGACATGGTGAGCTTCCAGGTTCCATGCCGAGTCAGCCTGCACCTCTTCCGGACCCCAGGCGCGTGGAGTTGTCAGACGTTGGCATTGGGTCCTCTTGGGGAGAGAGCCTTAGCTAGGGTTAGGGTTCGGTCCAGGGACGTGGCCAGGGCCGAAGCGACTCCGGTCTCGTGATCTCCCTCGAGGGCTGAAGTGAGGGCCCATGCAGCAAGGCGGCTCAAGTGCAGGGTTAGGGTTCGAGGCCGGCTTAGGTTTCGGTGGAGGGTCCCCGTTCGGTGTGGGGTTAGGGTTAGGGTTAGGTCCCAGGAGGCTCCAGGCGCCGAACCCACAGCAGGGCAGTGGTCTTCCCGAAGGCCTGAGTTGAGGGCACAAGGGACCGTGCCGGTCAGGATCCGTCTTTGGCTGCCAAGGCCACACACGTCGATCGGCCCCTGTTCGAGGAGGCCTCCGGAATCCTCTCGGTCAGCTGCACACGGGCCTGGGAAACCACATGGTGAGCTTGCAGCTTCCATGCCGAGTCAGCCGGCACCGCCTCTGGACCCCAGGCGCGTGGTCTTGTCAGACTTTGGCATGGGGTCCCCATGGGGAGCGAGCCTTAGCTAGGGTTAGGGTTTGGTCCAGGGACGTCGCCAGGGCTGAATCGACTCCAGTCTCGTGATCTCCCTCGAGGGCTGAAGTGAGGGCCCATGCCAGAAGGCGGCTCCATTGCAGGGTTAGGGTTCGAGGCAGGCTTACGTTGCGGTGGAGGGTCCCGGTTCGGGGTACGGTTAGGGTTAGGGTTAGGTCCCAGGAGGCTCCAGGCGCCCAACCCACAGCAGGGCAGTGTTCTCCCCGAAGGGCTGAGTGGAGGGCACAAGGGACCGTGCCGGTCAGGATCCGTCTTTGGCTGCCAAGGCCACACACGTGATTGGGCCCCTGGTCGAGGAGGCCTCCGGAATCCTCTGGGCAGCTGCAGCCGGGCCTGGGAAACGACATGGTGAGCTTCCAGGTTCCATGCCGAGTCAGCCTGCACCTCTTCCGGACCCCAGGCGCGTGGAGTTGTCAGACGTTGGCATTGGGTCCTCTTGGGGAGAGAGCCTTAGCTAGGGTTAGGGTTCGGTCCAGGGACGTGGCCAGGGTCGAAGCGACTCCGGTCTCGTGATCTCCCTCGAGGGCTGAAGTGAGGGCCCATGCAGCAAGGCGGCTCAAGTGCAGGGTTAGGGGTCGAGGCCGGCTTAGGTTTCGATGGAGGGTCCCCGTTCGGTGTGGGGTTAGGGTTAGGGTTAGGTCCCAGGAGGCTCCAGGCGCCGAACCCACAGCAGGGCAGTGGTCTTCCCGAAGGCCTGAGTTGAGGGCACAAGGGACCGTGCCGGTCAGGATCCGTCTTTGGCTGCCAAGGCCACACACGTCGATCGGCCCCTGTTCGAGGAGGCCTCCGGAATCCTCTCGGTCAGCTGCACACGGGCCTGGGAAACCACATGGTGAGCTTGCAGCTTCCATGCCGAGTCAGCCTGCACCGCCTCTGGACCCCAGGCGCGTGGTCTTGTCAGACTTTGGCATGGGGTCCCCATGGGGAGGGAGCCTTAGCTAGGGTTAGGGTTTGGTACAGGGACGTCGCCAGGGCTGAATCGACTCCAGTCTCGTGATCTCCCTCGAGGGCTGAAGTGAGGGCCCATGCCAGAAGGCGGCTCCATTGCAGGGTTAGGGTTCGAGGCAGGCTTACGTTGCAGTGGAGGGTCCCTGTTCGGGGTAGGGTTAGTGTTAGGGTTAGGTCCCAGGAGGCTCCAGGCGCCCAACCCACAGCAGGGCAGTGTTCTCCCCGAAGGGCTGAGTGGAGGGCACAAGGGACCGTGCCGGTCAGGATCCGTCTTTGGCTGCCAAGGCCACACACGTGATTGGGCCCCTGGTCGAGGAGGCCTCCGGAATCCTCTGGGCAGCTGCAGCCGGGCCTGGGAAACGACATGGTGAGCTTCCTGGTTCCATGCCGAGTCAGCCTGCACCTCTTCCGGACCCCAGGCGCGTGGAGTTGTCAGACGTTGGCATTGGGTCCTCTTGGGGAGAGAGCCTTAGCTAGGGTTAGGGTTCGGTCCAGGGACGTGGCCAGGGCCGAAGCGACTCCGGTCTCGTGATCTCCCTCGAGGGCTGAAGTGAGGGCCCATGCAGCAAGGCGGCTCAAGTGCAGGGTTAGGGGTCGAGGCCGGCTTAGGTTTCGGTGGAGGGTCCCCGTTCGGTGTGGGGTTAGGGTTAGGGTTAGGTCCCAGGAGGCTCCAGGCGCCGAACCCACAGCAGGGCAGTGGTCTTCCCGAAGGCCTGAGTGGAGGGCACAAGGGACCGTGCCGGTCAGGATCCGTCTTTGGCTGCCAAGGCCACACACGTCGATCGGCCCCTGTTCGAGGAGGCCTCCGGAATCCTCTCGGTCAGCTGCACACGGGCCTGGGAAACCACATGGTGAGCTTGCAGCTTCCATGCCGAGTCAGCCTGCACCGCCTCTGGACCCCAGGCGCGTGGTCTTGTCAGACTTTGGCATGGGGTCCCCATGGGGAGCGAGCCTTAGGTAGGGTTAGGGTTTGGTCCAGGGACGTCGCCAGGGCTGAATCGACTCCAGTCTCGTGATCAACCTCGAGGGCTGAAGTGAGGGCCCATGCCAGAAGGCGGCTCCATTGCAGGGTTAGGGTTCGAGGCAGGCTTACGTTGCGGTGGAGGGTCCCGGTTCGGGGTACGGTTAGGGTTAGGGTTAGGTCCCAGGAGGCTCCAGGCGCCCAACCCACAGCAGGGCAGTGTTCTCCCCGAAGGGCTGAGTGGAGGGCACAAGGGACCGTGCCGGTCAGGATCCGTCTTTGGCTGCCAAGGCCACACACGTGATTGGGCCCCTGGTCGAGGAGGCCTCCGGAATCCTCTGGGCAGCTGCAGCCGGGCCTGGGAAACGACATGGTGAGCTTCCAGGTTCCATGCCGAGTCAGCCTGCACCTCTTCCGGACCCCAGGCGCGTGGTGTTGTCAGACGTTGGCATTGGGTCCTCTTGGGGAGAGAGCCTTAGCTAGGGTTAGGGTTCGGTTCAGGGACGTGGCCAGGGCCGAAGCGACTCCGGTCTCGTGATCTCCCTCGAGGGCTTAAGTGAGGGCCCATGCCAGAAGGCGGCTCCATTGCAGGGTTAGGGTTCGAGGCAGGCTTACGTTGCGGTGGAGGGTCCCGGTTCGGGGTACGGTTAGGGTTAGGGTTAGGTCCCAGGAGGCTCCAGGCGCCGAACCCACAGCAGGGCAGTGGTCTTCCCGAAGGCCTGAGTTGAGGGCACAAGGGACCGTGCCGGTCAGGATCCGTCTTTGGCTGCCAAGGCCACACACGTCGATCGGCCCCTGTTCGAGGAGGCCTCCGGAATCCTCTCGGTCAGCTGCACACGGGCCTGGGAAACCACATGGTGAGCTTGCAGCTTCCATGCCGAGTCAGCCTGCACCGCCTCTGGACCCCAGGCGCGTGGTCTTGTCAGACTTTGGCATGGGGTCCCCATGGGGAGCGAGCCTTAGGTAGGGTTAGGGTTTGGTCCAGGGACGTCGCCAGGGCTGAATCGACTCCAGTCTCGTGATCTCCCTCGAGGGCTGAAGTGAGGGCCCATGCCAGAAGGTGGCTCCATTGCAGGGTTAGGGTTCGAGGCAGGCTTACGTTGCGGTGGAGGGTCCCGGTTCGGGGTACGGTTAGGGTTAGGGTTAGGTCCCAGGAGGCTCCAGGCGCCCAACCCACAGCAGGGCAGTGTTCTCCCCGAAGGGCTGAGTGGAGGGCACAAGGGACCGTGCCGGTCAGGATCCGTCTTTGGCTGCCAAGGCCACACACGTGATTGGGCCCCTGGTCGAGGAGGCCTCCGGAATCCTCTGGGCAGCTGCAGCCGGGCCTGGGAAACGACATGGTGAGCTTCCAGGTTCCATGCCGAGTCAGCCTGCACCTCTTCCGGACCCCAGGCGCGTGGAGTTGTCAGACGTTGGCATTGGGTCCTCTTGGGGAGAGAGCCTTAGCTAGGGTTAGGGTTCGGTCCAGGGACGTGGCCAGGGCCGAAGCGACTCCGGTCTCGTGATCTCCCTCGAGGGCTGAAGTGAGGGCCCATGCAGCAAGGCGGCTCAAGTGCAGGGTTAGCGGTCGAGGCCGGCTTAGGTTTCGGTGGAGGGTCCCCGTTCGGTGTGGGGTTAGGGTTAGGGTTAGGTCCCAGGAGGCTCCAGGCGCCGAACCCACAGCAGGGCAGTGGTCTTCCCGAAGGCCTGAGTTGAGGGCACAAGGGACCGTGCCGGTCAGGATCCGTCTTTGGCTGCCAAGGCCACACACGTCGATCGGCCCCTGTTCGAGGAGGCCTCCGGAATCCTCTCGGTCAGCTGCACACGGGCCTGGGAAACCACATGGTGAGCTTGCAGCTTCCATGCCGAGTCAGCCTGCACCGCCTCTGGACCCCAGGCACGTGGTCTTGTCAGACTTTGGCATGGGGACCCCATGGGGAGCGAGCCTTAGCTAGGGTTAGGGTTTGGTCCAGGGACGTCGCCAGGGCTGAATCGACTCCAGTCTCGTGATCTCCCTCGAGGGCTGAAGTGAGGGCCCATGCCAGAAGGCGGCTCCATTGCAGGGTTAGGGTTCGAGGCAGGCTTACGTTGCGGTGGAGGGTCCCGGTTCGGGGTACGTTTAGGGTTAGGGTTAGGTCCCAGGAGGCTCCAGGCGCCCAACCCACAGCAGGGCAGTGTTCTCCCCGAAGGGCTGAGTGGAGGGCACAAGGGACCGTGCCGGTCAGGATCCGTCTTTGGCTGCCAAGGCCACACACGTGATTGGGCCCCTGGTCGAGGAGGCCTCCGGAATCCTCTGGGCAGCTGCAGCCGGGCCTGGGAAACGACATGGTGAGCTTCCAGGTTCCATGCCGAGTCAGCCTGCACCTCTTCCGGACCCCAGGCGCGTGGAGTTGTCAGACGTTGGCATTGGGTCCTCTTGGGGAGAGAGCCTTAGCTAGGGTTAGGGTTCGGTCCAGGGACGTGGCCAGGGTCGAAGCGACTCCGGTCTCGTGATCTCCCTCGAGGGCTGAAGTGAGGGCCCATGCAGCAAGGCGGCTCAAGTGCAGGGTTAGGGGTCGAGGCCGGCTTAGGTTTCGATGGAGGGTCCCCGTTCGGTGTGGGGTTAGGGTTAGGGTTAGGTCCCAGGAGGCTCCAGGCGCCGAACCCACAGCAGGGCAGTGGTCTTCCCGAAGGCCTGAGTTGAGGGCACAAGGGACCGTGCCGGTCAGGATCCGTCTTTGGCTGCCAAGGCCACACACGTCGATCGGCCCCTGTTCGAGGAGGCCTCCGGAATCCTCTCGGTCAGCTGCACACGGGCCTGGGAAACCACATGGTGAGCTTGCAGCTTCCATGCCGAGTCAGCCTGCACCGCCTCTGGACCCCAGGCGCGTGGTCTTGTCAGACTTTGGCATGGGGTCCCCATGGGGAGGGAGCCTTAGCTAGGGTTAGGGTTTGGTACAGGGACGTCGCCAGGGCTGAATCGACTCCAGTCTCGTGATCTCCCTCGAGGGCTGAAGTGAGGGCCCATGCCAGAAGGCGGCTCCATTGCAGGGTTAGGGTTCGAGGCAGGCTTACGTTGCAGTGGAGGGTCCCTGTTCGGGGTAGGGTTAGTGTTAGGGTTAGGTCCCAGGAGGCTCCAGGCGCCCAACCCACAGCAGGGCAGTGTTCTCCCCGAAGGGCTGAGTGGAGGGCACAAGGGACCGTGCCGGTCAGGATCCGTCTTTGGCTGCCAAGGCCACACACGTGATTGGGCCCCTGGTCGAGGAGGCCTCCGGAATCCTCTGGGCAGCTGCAGCCGGGCCTGGGAAACGACATGGTGAGCTTCCTGGTTCCATGCCGAGTCAGCCTGCACCTCTTCCGGACCCCAGGCGCGTGGAGTTGTCAGACGTTGGCATTGGGTCCTCTTGGGGAGAGAGCCTTAGCTAGGGTTAGGGTTCGGTCCAGGGACGTGGCCAGGGCCGAAGCGACTCCGGTCTCGTGATCTCCCTCGAGGGCTGAAGTGAGGGCCCATGCAGCAAGGCGGCTCAAGTGCAGGGTTAGGGGTCGAGGCCGGCTTAGGTTTCGGTGGAGGGTCCCCGTTCGGTGTGGGGTTAGGGTTAGGGTTAGGTCCCAGGAGGCTCCAGGCGCCGAACCCACAGCAGGGCAGTGGTCTTCCCGAAGGCCTGAGTTGAGGGCACAAGGGACCGTGCCGGTCAGGATCCGTCTTTGGCTGCCAAGGCCACACACGTCGATCGGCCCCTGTTCGAGGAGGCCTCCGGAATCCTCTCGGTCAGCTGCACACGGGCCTGGGAAACCACATGGTGAGCTTGCAGCTTCCATGCCGAGTCAGCCTGCACCGTCTCTGGACCCCAGGCGCGTGGTCTTGTCAGACTTTGGCATGGGGTCCCCATGGGGAGGGAGCCTTAGCTAGGGTTAGGGTTTGGTCCAGGGACGTCGCCAGGGCTGAATCGACTCCAGTCTCGTGATCTCCCTCGAGGGCTGAAGTGAGGGCCCATGCCAGAAGGCGGCTCCATTGCAGGGTTAGGGTTCGAGGCAGGCTTACGTTGCGGTGGAGGGTCCCGGTTCGGGGTACGGTTAGGGTTAGGGTTAGGTCCCAGGAGGCTCCAGGCGCCCAACCCACAGCAGGGCAGTGGTCTCCCCGAAGGGCTGAGTGGAGGGCACAAGGGACCGTGCCGGTCAGGATCCGTCTTTGGCTGCCAAGGCCACACACGTGATTGGGCCCCTGGTCGAGGAGGCCTCCGGAATCCTCTGGGCAGCTGCAGCCGGGCCTGGGAAACGACATGGTGAGCTTCCAGGTTCCATGCCGAGTCAGCCTGCACCTCTTCCGGACCCCAGGCGCGTGGTGTTGTCAGACGTTGGCATTGGGTCCTCTTGGGGAGAGAGCCTTAGCTAGGGTTAGGGTTCGGTCCAGGGACGTGGCCAGGGCCGAAGCGACTCCGGTCTCGTGATCTCCCTCGAGGGCTGAAGTGAGGGCCCATGCAGCAAGGCGGCTCAAGTGCAGGGTTAGGGGTCGAGGCCGGCTTAGGTTTCGGTGGAGGGTCCCCGTTCGGTGTGGGGTTAGGGTTAGGGTTAGGTCCCAGGAGGCTCCAGGCGCCGAACCCACAGCAGGGCAGTGGTCTTCCCGAAGGCCTGAGTGGAGGGCACAAGGGACCGTGCCGGTCAGGATCCGTCTTTGGCTGCCAAGGCCACACACGTCGATCGGCCCCTGTTCGAGGAGGCCTCCGGAATCCTCTCGGTCAGCTGCACACGGGCCTGGGAAACCACATGGTGAGCTTGCAGCTTCCATGCCGAGTCAGCCTGCACCGCCTCTGGACCCCAGGCGCGTGGTCTTGTCAGACTTTGGCATGGGGTCCCCATGGGGAGCGAGCCTTAGCTAGGGTTAGGGTTTGGTCCAGGGACGTCGCCAGGGCTGAATCGACTCCAGTCTCGTGATCAACCTCGAGGGCTGAAGTGAGGGCCCATGCCAGAAGGCGGCTCCATTGCAGGGTTAGGGTTCGAGGCAGGCTTACGTTGCGGTGGAGGGTCCCGGTTCGGGGTACGGTTAGGGTTAGGGTTAGGTCCCAGGAGGCTCCAGGCGCCCAACCCACAGCAGGGCAGTGTTCTCCCCGAAGGGCTGAGTGGAGGGCACAAGGGACCGTGCCGGTCAGGATCTGTCTTTGGCTGCCAAGGCCACACACGTGATTGGGCCCCTGGTCGAGGAGGCCTCCGGAATCCTCTGGGCAGCTGCAGCCGGGCCTGGGAAACGACATGGTGAGCTTCCAGGTTCCATGCCGAGTCAGCCTGCACCTCTTCCGGACCCCAGGCGTGTGGTGTTGTCAGACGTTGGCATTGGGTCCTCTTGGGGAGAGAGCCTTAGCTAGGGTTAGGGTTCGGTTCAGGGACGTGGCCAGGGCCGAAGCGACTCCGGTCTCGTGATCTCCCTCGAGGGCTTAAGTGAGGGCCCATGCCAGAAGGCGGCTCCATTGCAGGGTTAGGGTTCGAGGCAGGCTTACGTTGCGGTGGAGGGTCCCGGTTCGGGGTACGGTTAGGGTTAGGGTTAGGTCCCAGGAGGCTCCAGGCGCCGAACCCACAGCAGGGCAGTGGTCTTCCCGAAGGCCTGAGTTGAGGGCACAAGGGACCGTGCCGGTCAGGATCCGTCTTTGGCTGCCAAGGCCACACACGTCGATCGGCCCCTGTTCGAGGAGGCCTCCGGAATCCTCTCGGTCAGCTGCACACGGGCCTGGGAAACCACATGGTGAGCTTGCAGCTTCCATGCCGAGTCAGCCTGCACCGCCTCTGGACCCCAGGCGCGTGGTCTTGTCAGACTTTGGCATGGGGTCCCCATGGGGAGCGAGCCTTAGCTAGGGGTAGGGTTTGGTCCAGGGACGTCGCCAGGGCTGAATCGACTCCAGTCTCGTGATCTCCCTCGAGGGCTGAAGTGAGGGCCCATGCCAGAAGGTGGCTCCATTGCAGGGTTAGGGTTCGAGGCAGGCTTACGTTGCGGTGGAGGGTCCCGGTTCGGGGTACGGTTAGGGTTAGGGTTAGGTCCCAGGAGGCTCCAGGCGCCCAACCCACAGCAGGGCAGTGTTCTCCCCGAAGGGCTGAGTGGAGGGCACAAGGGACCGTGCCGTTCAGGATCCGTCTTTGGCTGCCAAGGCCACACACGTGATTGGGCCCCTGGTCGAGGAGGCCTCCGGAATCCTCTGGGCAGCTGCAGCCGGGCCTGGGAAACGACATGGTGAGCTTCCAGGTTCCATGCCGAGTCAGCCTGCACCTCTTCCGGACCCCAGGCGCGTGGTGTTGTCAGACGTTGGCATTGGGTCCTCTTGGGGAGAGAGCCTTAGCTAGGGTTAGGGTTCGGTTCAGGGACGTGGCCAGGGCCGAAGCGACTCCGGTCTCGTGATCTCCCTCGAGGGCTGAAGTGAGGGCCCATGCAGCAAGGCGGCTCAAGTGCAGGGTTAGGGTTCGAGGCAGGCTTACGTTGCGGTGGAGGGTCCCGGTTCGGGGTACGGTTAGGGTTAGGGTTAGGTCCCAGGAGGCTCCAGGCGCCCAACCCACAGCAGGGCAGTGTTCTCCCCGAAGGGCTGAGTGGAGGGCACAAGGGACCGTGCCGGTCAGGATCCGTCTTTGGCTGCCAAGGCCACACACGTGATTGGGCCCCTGGTCGAGGAGGCCTCCGGAATCCTCTGGGCAGTTGCAGCCGGGCCTGGGAAACGACATGGTGAGCTTCCAGGTTCCATGCCGAGTCAGCCTGCACCTCTTCCGGACCCCAGGCGCGTGGTGTTGTCAGACGTTGGCATTGGGTCCTCTTGGGGAGAGAGCCTTAGCTAGGGTTAGGGTTCGGTCCAGGGACGTGGCCAGGGCCGAAGCGACTCTTGTCTCGTGATCTCCCTCGAGGGCTGAAGTGAGGGCCCATGCAGCAAGGCGGCTCAAGTGCAGGGTTAGGGGTCGAGGCCGGCTTAGGTTTCGGTGGAGGGTCCCCGTTCGGTGTGGGGTTAGGGTAAGGGTTAGGTCCCAGGAGGCTCCAGGCGCCGAACCCACAGCAGGGCAGTGGTCTTCCCGAAGGCCTGAGTTGAGGGCACAAGGGACCGTGCCGGTCAGGATACGTCTTTGGCTGCCAAGGCCACACACGTCGATCGGCCCCTGTTCGAGGAGGCCTCCGGAATCCTCTCGGTCAGCTGCACACGGGCCTGGGAAACCACATGGTGAGCTTGCAGCTTCCATGCCGAGTCAGCCTGCACCGCCTCTGGACCCCAGGCGCGTGGTCTTGTCAGACTTTGGCATGGGGTCCCCATGGGGAGCGAGCCTTAGCTAGGGTTAGGGTTTGGTCCAGGGACGTCGCCAGGGCTGAATCGACTCCAGTCTCGTGATCTCCCTCGAGGGCTGAAGTGAGGGCCCATGCCAGAAGGCGGCTCCATTGCAGGGTTAGGGTTCGAGGCAGGCTTACGTTGCGGTGGAGGGTCCCGGTTCGGGGTACGGTTAGGGTTAGGGTTAGGTCCCAGGAGGCTCCAGGCGCCCAACTCACAGCAGGGCAGTGTTCTCCCCGAAGGGCTGAGTGGAGGGCACAAGGGACCGTGCCGGTCAGGATCCGTCTTTGGCTGCCAAGGCCACACACGTGATTGGGCCTCTGGTCGAGGAGGCCTCCGGAATCCTCTGGGCAGCTGCAGCCGGGCCTGGGTAACGACATGGTGAGCTTCCAGGTTCCATGCCGAGTCAGCCTGCACCTCTTCCGGACCCCAGGCGCGTGGTGTTGTCAGACGTTTGCATTGGGTCCTCTTGGGGAGAGAGCCTTAGCTAGGGTTAGGGTTCGGTCCAGGGACGTGGCCAGGGCCGAAGCGACTCCGGTCTCGTGATCTCCCTCGAGGGCTGAAGTGAGGGCCCATGCAGCAAGGCGGCTCAAGTGCAGGGTTAGGGGTCGAGGCCGGCTTAGGTTTCGGTGGAGGGTCCCCGTTTCGGTGTGGGGTTAGGGTTAGGGTTAGGTCCCAGGAGGCTCCAGGCGCCGAACCCACAGCAGGGCAGTGGTCTTCCCGAAGGCCTGAGTTGAGGGCACAAGGGACCGTGCCGGTCAGGATCCGTCTTTGGCTGCCAAGGCCACACACGTCGATCGGCCCCTGTTCGAGGAGGCCTCCGGAATCCTCTCGGTCAGCTGCACACGGGCCTGGGAAACCACATGGTGAGCTTGCAGCTTCCATGCCGAGTCAGCCTGCACCGCCTCTGGACCCCAGGCGCGTGGTCTTGTCAGACTTTGGCATGGGGACCCCATGGGGAGCGAGCCTTAGCTAGGGTTAGGGTTTGGTCCAGGGACGTCGCCAGGGCTGAATCGACTCCAGTCTCGTGATCTCCCTCGAGGGCTGAAGTGAGGGCCCATGCCAGAAGGCGGCTCCATTGCAGGGTTAGGGTTCGAGGCAGGCTTACGTTGCGGTGGAGGGTCCCGGTTCGGGGTACGGTTAGGGTTAGGGTTAGGTCCCAGGAGGCTCCAGGCGCCCAACCCACAGCAGGGCAGTGTTCTCCCCGAAGGGCTGAGTGGAGGGCACAAGGGACCGTGCCGGTCAGGATCCGTCTTTGGCTGCCAAGGCCACACACGTGATTGGGCCCCTGGTCGAGGAGGCCTCCGGAATCCTCTGGGCAGCTGCAGCCGGGCCTGGGAAACGACATGGTGAGCTTCCAGGTTCCATGCCGAGTCAGCCTGCACCTCTTCCGGACCCCAGGCGCGTGGAGTTGTCAGACGTTGGCATTGGGTCCTCTTGGGGAGAGAGCCTTAGCTAGGGTTAGGGTTCGGTCCAGGGACGTGGCCAGGGTCGAAGCGACTCCGGTCTCGTGATCTCCCTCGAGGGCTGAAGTGAGGGCCCATGCAGCAAGGCGGCTCAAGTGCAGGGTTAGGGGTCGAGGCCGGCTTAGGTTTCGATGGAGGGTCCCCGTTCGGTGTGGGGTTAGGGTTAGGGTTAGGTCCCAGGAGGCTCCAGGCGCCGAACCCACAGCAGGGCAGTGGTCTTCCCGAAGGCCTGAGTTGAGGGCACAAGGGACCGTGCCGGTCAGGATCCGTCTTTGGCTGCCAAGGCCACACACGTCGATCGGCCCCTGTTCGAGGAGGCCTCCGGAATCCTCTCGGTCAGCTGCACACGGGCCTGGGAAACCACATGGTGAGCTTGCAGCTTCCATGCCGAGTCAGCCTGCACCGCCTCTGGACCCCAGGCGCGTGGTCTTGTCAGACTTTGGCATGGGGTCCCCATGGGGAGGGAGCCTTAGCTAGGGTTAGGGTTTGGTCCAGGGACGTCGCCAGGGCTGAATCGACTCCAGTCTCGTGATCTCCCTCGAGGGCTGAAGTGAGGGCCCATGCCAGAAGGCGGCTCCATTGCAGGGTTAGGGTTCGAGGCAGGCTTACGTTGCAGTGGAGGGTCCCTGTTCGGGGTAGGGTTAGTGTTAGGGTTAGGTCCCAGGAGGCTCCAGGCGCCCAACCCACAGCAGGGCAGTGTTCTCCCCGAAGGGCTGAGTGGAGGGCACAAGGGACCGTGCCGGTCAGGATCCGTCTTTGGCTGCCAAGGCCACACACGTGATTGGGCCCCTGGTCGAGGAGGCCTCCGGAATCCTCTGGGCAGCTGCAGCCGGGCCTGGGAAACGTCATGGTGAGCTTCCAGGTTCCATGCCGAGTCAGCCTGCACCTCTTCCGGACCCCAGGCGCGTGGAGTTGTCAGACGTTGGCATTGGGTCCTCTTGGGGAGAGAGCCTTAGCTAGGGTTAGGGTTCGGTCCAGGGACGTGGCCAGGGCCGAAGCGACTCCGGTCTCGTGATCTCCCTCGAGGGCTGAAGTGAGGGCCCATGCAGCAAGGCGGCTCAAGTGCAGGGTTAGGGGTCGAGGCCGGCTTAGGTTTCGGTGGAGGGTCCCCGTTCGGTGTGGGGTTAGGGTTAGGGTTAGGTCCCAGGAGGCTCCAGGCGCCGAACCCACAGCAGGGCAGTGGTCTTCCCGAAGGCCTGAGTTGAGGGCACAAGGGACCGTGCCGGTCAGGATCCGTCTTTGGCTGCCAAGGCCACACACGTCGATCGGCCCCTGTTCGAGGAGGCCTCCGGAATCCTCTCGGTCAGCTGCACACGGGCCTGGGAAACCACATGGTGAGCTTGCAGCTTCCATGCCGAGTCAGCCTGCACCGCCTCTGGACCCCAGGCGCGTGGTCTTGTCAGACTTTGGCATGGGGTCCCCATGGGGAGGGAGCCTTAGCTAGGGTTAGGGTTTGGTCCAGGGACGTCGCCAGGGCTGAATCGACTCCAGTCTCGTGATCTCCCTCGAGGGCTGAAGTGAGGGCCCATGCCAGAAGGCGGCTCCATTGCAGGGTTAGGGTTCGAGGCAGGCTTACGTTGCGGTGGAGGGTCCCGGTTCGGGGTACGGTTAGGGTTAGGGTTAGGTCCCAGGAGGCTCCAGGCGCCCAACCCACAGCAGGGCAGTGGTCTCCCCGAAGGGCTGAGTGGAGGGCACAAGGGACCGTGCCGGTCAGGATCCGTCTTTGGCTGCCAAGGCCACACACGTGATTGGGCCCCTGGTCGAGGAGGCCTCCGGAATCCTCTGGGCAGCTGCAGCCGGGCCTGGGAAACGACATGGTGAGCTTCCAGGTTCCATGCCGAGTCAGCCTGCACCTCTTCCGGACCCCAGGCGCGTGGTGTTGTCAGACGTTGGCATTGGGTCCTCTTGGGGAGAGAGCCTTAGCTAGGGTTAGGGTTCGGTCCAGGGACGTGGCCAGGGCCGAAGCGACTCCGGTCTCGTGATCTCCCTCGAGGGCTGAAGTGAGGGCCCATGCAGCAAGGCGGCTCAAGTGCAGGGTTAGGGGTCGAGGCCGGCTTAGGTTTCGGTGGAGGGTCCCCGTTCGGTGTGGGGTTAGGGTTAGGGTTAGGTCCCAGGAGGCTCCAGGCGCCGAACCCACAGCAGGGCAGTGGTCTTCCCGAAGGCCTGAGTTGAGGGCACAAGGGACCGTGCCGGTCAGGATCCGTCTTTGGCTGCCAAGGCCACACACGTCGATCGGCCCCTGTTCGAGGAGGCCTCCGGAATCCTCTCGGTCAGCTGCACACGGGCCTGGGAAACCACATGGTGAGCTTGCAGCTTCCATGCCGAGTCAGCCTGCACCGCCTCTGGACCCCAGGCGCGTGGTCTTGTCAGACTTTGGCATGGGGTCCCCATGGGGAGCGAGCCTTAGCTAGGGTTAGGGTTTGGTCCAGGGACGTCGCCAGGGCTGAATCGACTCCAGTCTCGTGATCAACCTCGAGGGCTGAAGTGAGGGCCCATGCCAGAAGGCGGCTCCATTGCAGGGTTAGGGTTCGAGGCAGGCTTACGTTGCGGTGGAGGGTCCCGGTTCGGGGTACGGTTAGGGTTAGGGTTAGGTCCCAGGAGGCTCCAGGCGCCCAACGCACAGCAGGGCAGTGTTCTCCCCGAAGGGCTGAGTGGAGGGCACAAGGGACCGTGCCGGTCAGGATCCGTCTTTGGCTGCCAAGGCCACACACGTGATTGGGCCCCTGGTCGAGGAGGCCTCCGGAATCCTCTGGGCAGCTGCAGCCGGGCCTGGGAAACCACATGGTGAGCTTCCAGGTTCCATGCCGAGTCAGCCTGCACCTCTTCCGGACCCCAGGCGCGTGGTGTTGTCAGACGTTGGCATTGGGTCCTCTTGGGGAGAGAGCCTTAGCTAGGGTTAGGGTTCGGTTCAGGGACGTGGCCAGGGCCGAAGCGACTCCGGTCTCGTGATCTCCCTCGAGGGCTTAAGTGAGGGCCCATGCCAGAAGGCGGCTCCATTGCAGGGATAGGGTTCGAGGCAGGCTTACGTTGCGGTGGAGGGTCCCGGTTCGGGGTACGGTTAGGGTTAGGGTTAGGTCCCAGGAGGCTCCAGGCGCCGAACCCACAGCAGGGCAGTGGTCTTCCCGAAGGCCTGAGTTGAGGGCACAAGGGACCGTGCCGGTCAGGATCCGTCTTTGGCTGCCAAGGCCACACACGTCGATCGGCCCCTGTTCGAGGAGGCCTCCGGAATCCTCTCGGTCAGCTGCACACGGGCCTGGGAAACCACATGGTGAGCTTGCAGCTTCCATGCCGAGTCAGCCTGCACCGCCTCTGGACCCCAGGCGCGTGGTCTTGTCAGACTTTGGCATGGGGTCCCCATGGGGAGCGAGCCTTAGCTAGGGTTAGGGTTTGGTCCAGGGACGTCGCCAGGGCTGAATCGACTCCAGTCTCGTGATCTCCCTCGAGGGCTGAAGTGAGGGCCCATGCCAGAAGGTGGCTCCATTGCAGGGTTAGGGTTCGAGGCAGGCTTACGTTGCGGTGGAGGGTCCCGGTTCGGGGTACGGTTAGGGTTAGGGTTAGGTCCCAGGAGGCTCCAGGCGCCCAACCCACAGCAGGGCAGTGTTCTCCCCGAAGGGCTGAGTGGAGGGCACAAGGGACCGTGCCGTTCAGGATCCGTCTTTGGCTGCCAAGGCCACACACGTGATTGGGCCCCTGGTCGAGGAGGCCTCCGGAATCCTCTGGGCAGCTGCAGCCGGGCCTGGGAAACGACATGGTGAGCTTCCAGGTTCCATGCCGAGTCAGCCTGCACCTCTTCCGGACCCCAGGCGCGTGGTGTTGTCAGACGTTGGCATTGGGTCCTCTTGGGGAGAGAGCCTTAGCTAGGGTTAGGGTTCGGTTCAGGGACGTGGCCAGGGCCGAAGCGACTCCGGTCTCGTGATCTCCCTCGAGGGCTGAAGTGAGGGCCCATGCCAGAAGGCGGCTCCATTGCAGGGTTAGGGTTCGAGGCAGGCTTACGTTGCGGTGGAGGGTCCCGGTTCGGGGTACGGTTAGGGTTAGGGTTAGGTCCCAGGAGGCTCCAGGCGCCGAACCCACAGCAGGGCAGTGGTCTTCCCGAAGGCCTGAGTTGAGGGCACAAGGGACCGTGCCGGTCAGGATCCGTCTTTGGCTGCCAAGGCCACACACGTCGATCGGCCCCTGTTCGAGGAGGCCTCCGGAATCCTCTCGGTCAGCTGCACACGGGCCTGGGAAACCACATGGTGAGCTTGCAGCTTCCATGCCGAGTCAGCCTGCACCGCCTCTGGACCCCAGGCGCGTGGTCTTGTCAGACTTTGGCATGGGGTCCCCATGGGGAGCGAGCCTTAGCTAGGGTTAGGGTTTGGTCCAGGGACGTCGCCAGGGCCGAATCGACTCCAGTCTCGTGATCTCCCTCGAGGGCTGAAGTGAGGGCCCATGCCAGAAGGTGGCTCCATTGCAGGGTTAGGGTTCGAGGCAGGCTTACGTTGCGGTGGAGGGTCCCGGTTCGGGGTACGGTTAGGGTTAGGGTTAGGTCCCAGGAGGCTCCAGGCGCCCAACCCACAGCAGGGCAGTGTTCTCCCCGAAGGGCTGAGTGGAGGGCACAAGGGACCGTGCCGGTCAGGATCCGTCTTTGGCTGCCAAGGCCACACACGTGATTGGGCCCCTGGTCGAGGAGGCCTCCGGAATCCTCTGGGCAGCTGCAGCCGGGCCTGGGAAACGACATGGTGAGCTTCCAGGTTCCATGCCGAGTCAGCCTGCACCTCTTCCGGACCCCAGGCGCGTGGTGTTGTCAGACGTTGGCATTGGGTCCTCTTGGGGAGAGAGCCTTAGCTAGGGTTAGGGTTCGGTCCAGGGACGTGGCCAGGGCCGAAGCGACTCCGGTCTCGTGATCTCCCTCGAGGGCTGAAGTGAGGGCCCATGCAGCAAGGCGGCTCAAGTGCAGGGTTAGGGGTCGAGGCCGGCTTAGGTTTCGGTGGAGGGTCCCCGTTTCGGTGTGGGGTTAGGGTTAGGGTTAGGTCCCAGGAGGCTCCAGGCGCCGAACCCACAGCAGGGCAGTGGTCTTCCCGAAGGCCTGAGTTGAGGGCACAAGGGACCGTGCCGGTCAGGATCCGTCTTTGGCTGCCAAGGCCACACACGTCGATCGGCCCATGTTCGAGGAGGCCTCCGGAATCCTCTCGGTCAGCTGCACACGGGCCTGGGAAACCACATGGTGAGCTTGCAGCTTCCATGCCGAGTCAGCCTGCACCGCCTCTGGACCCCAGGCGCGTGGTCTTGTCAGACTTTGGCATGGGGTCCCCATGGGGAGGGAGCCTTAGCTAGGGTTAGGGTTTGGTCCAGGGACGTCGCCAGGGCTGAATCGACTCCAGTCTCGTGATCTCCCTCGAGGGCTGAAGTGAGGGCCCATGCCAGAAGGCGGCTCCATTGCAGGGTTAGGGTTCGAGGCAGGCTTACGTTGCGGTGGAGGGTCCCGGTTCGGGGTACGGTTAGGGTTAGGGTTAGGTCCCAGGAGGCTCCAGGCGCCCAAACCACAGCAGGGCAGTGTTCTCCCCGAAGGGCTGAGTGGAGGGCACAAGGGACCGTGCCGGTCAGGATCCGTCTTTGGCTGCCAAGGCCACACACGTGATTGGGCCCCTGGTCGAGGAGGCCTCCGGAATCCTCTGGGCAGTTGCAGCCGGGCCTGGGAAACGACATGGTGAGCTTCCAGGTTCCATGCCGAGTCAGCCTGCACCTCTTCCGGACCCCAGGCGCGTGGTGTTGTCAGACGTTGGCATTGGGTCCTCTTGGGGAGAGAGCCTTAGCTAGGGTTAGGGTTCGGTCCAGGGACGTGGCCAGGGCCGAAGCGACTCCGGTCTCGTGATCTCCCTCGAGGGCTGAAGTGAGGGCCCATGCAGCAAGGCGGCTCAAGTGCAGGGTTAGGGGTCGAGGCCGGCTTAGGTTTCGGTGGAGGGTCCCCGTTCGGTGTGGGGTTAGGGTAAGGGTTAGGTCCCAGGAGGCTCCAGGCGCCGAACCCACAGCAGGGCAGTGGTCTTCCCGAAGGCCTGAGTTGAGGGCACAAGGGACCGTGACGGTCAGGATACGTCTTTGGCTGCCAAGGCCACACACGTCGATCGGCCCCTGTTCGAGGAGGCCTCCGGAATCCTCTCGGTCAGCTGCACACGGGCCTGGGAAACCACATGGTGAGCTTGCAGCTTCCATGCCGAGTCAGCCTGCACCGCCTCTGGACCCCAGGCGCGTGGTCTTGTCAGACTTTGGCATGGGGTCCCCATGGGGAGCGAGCCTTAGCTAGGGTTAGGGTTTGGTCCAGGGACGTCGCCAGGGCTGAATCGACTCCAGTCTCGTGATCTCCCTCGAGGGCTGAAGTGAGGGCCCATGCCAGAAGGCGGCTCCATTGCAGGGTTAGGGTTCGAGGCAGGCTTACGTTGCGGTGGAGGGTCCCGGTTCGGGGTACGGTTAGGGTTAGGGTTAGGTCCCAGGAGGCTCCAGGCGCCCAACTCACAGCAGGGCAGTGTTCTCCCCGAAGGGCTGAGTGGAGGGCACAAGGGACCGTGCCGGTCAGGATCCGTCTTTGGCTGCCAAGGCCACACACGTGATTGGGCCTCTGGTCGAGGAGGCCTCCGGAATCCTCTGGGCAGCTGCAGCCGGGCCTGGGTAACGACATGGTGAGCTTCCAGGTTCCATGCCGAGTCAGCCTGCACCTCTTCCGGACCCCAGGCGCGTGGTGTTGTCAGACGTTGGCATTGGGTCCTCTTGGGGAGAGAGCCTTAGCTAGGGTTAGGGTTCGGTCCAGGGACGTGGCCAGGGCCGAAGCGACTCCGGTCTCGTGATCTCCCTCGAGGGCTGAAGTGAGGGCCCATGCAGCAAGGCGGCTCAAGTGCAGGGTTAGGGGTCGAGGCCGGCTTAGGTTTCGGTGGAGGGTCCCCGTTTCGGTGTGGGGTTAGGGTTAGGGTTAGGTCCCAGGAGGCTCCAGGCGCCGAACCCACAGCAGGGCAGTGGTCTTCCCGAAGGCCTGAGTTGAGGGCACAAGGGACCGTGCCGGTCAGGATCTGTCTTTGGCTGCCAAGGCCACACACGTCGATCGGCCCCTGTTCGAGGAGGCCTCCGGAATCCTCTCGGTCAGCTGCACACGGGCCTGGGAAACCACATGGTGAGCTTGCAGCTTCCATGCCGAGTCAGCCTGCACCGCCTCTGGACCCCAGGCGCGTGGTCTTGTCAGACTTTGGCATGGGGTCCCCATGGGGAGCGAGCCTTAGCTAGGGTTAGGGTTTGGTCCAGGGACGTCGCCAGGGCTGAATCGACTCCAGTCTCGTGATCTCCCTCGAGGGCTGAAGTGAGGGCCCATGCCAGAAGGCGGCTCCATTGCAGGGTTAGGGTTCGAGGCAGGCTTACGTTGCGGTGGAGGGTCCCGGTTCGGGGTACGGTTAGGGTTAGGGTTAGGTCCCAGGAGGCTCCAGGCGCCCAACCCACAGCAGGGCAGTGTTCTCCCCGAAGGTCTGAGTGGAGGGCACAAGGGACCGTGCCGGTCAGGATCCGTCTTTGGCTGCCAAGGCCACACACGTGATTGGGCCCCTGGTCGAGGAGGCCTCCGGAATCCTCTGGGCAGCTGCAGCCGGGCCTGGGAAACGACATGGTGAGCTTCCAGGTTCCATGCCGAGTCAGCCTGCACCTCTTCCGGACCCCAGGCGCGTGGTGTTGTCAGACGTTGGCATTGGGTCCTCTTGGGGAGAGAGCCTTAGCTAGGGTTAGGGTTCGGTCCAGGGACGTGGCCAGGGCCGAAGCGACTCCGGTCTCGTGATCTCCCTCGAGGGCTGAAGTGAGGGCCCATGCAGCAAGGCGGCTCAAGTGCAGGGTTAGGGGTCGAGGCCGGCTTAGGTTTCGGTGGAGGGTCCCCGTTCGGTGTGGGGTTAGGGTTAGGGTTAGGTCCCAGGAGGCTCCAGGCGCCGAACCCACAGCAGGGCAGTGGTCTTCCCGAAGGCCTGAGTTGAGGGCACAAGGGACCGTGCCGGTCAGGATCCGTCTTTGGCTGGCAAGGCCACACACGTCGATCGGCCCCTGTTCGAGGAGGCCTCCGGAATCCTCTCGGTCAGCTGCACACGGGCCTGGGAAACCACATGGTGAGCTTGCAGCTTCCATGCCGAGTCAGCCTGCACCGCCTCTGGACCCCAGGCGCGTGGTCTTGTCAGACTTTGGCATGGGGTCCCCATGGGGAGCGAGCCTTAGCTAGGGTTAGGGTTTGGTCCAGGGACGTCGCCAGGGCTGAATCGACTCCAGTCTCGTGATCTCCCTCGAGGGCTGAAGTGAGGGCCCATGCCAGAAGGCGGCTCCATTGCAGGGTTAGGGTTCGAGGCAGGCTTACGTTGCGGTGGAGGGTCCCGGTTCGGGGTACGGTTAGGGTTAGGGTTAGGTCCCAGGAGGCTCCAGGCGCCCAACCCACAGCAGGGCAGTGTTCTCCCCGAAGGGCTGAGTGGAGGGCACAAGGGACCGTGCCGGTCAGGATCCGTCTTTGGCTGCCAAGGCCACACACGTGATTGGGCCCCTGGTCGAGGAGGCCTCCGGAATCCTCTGGGCAGCTGCAGCCGGGCCTGGGAAACGACATGGTGAGCTTCCAGGTTCCATGCCGAGTCAGCCTGCACCTCTTCCGGACCCCAGGCGCGTGGAGTTGTCAGACGTTGGCATTGGGTCCTCTTGGGGAGAGAGCCTTAGCTAGGGTTAGGGTTCGGTCCAGGGACGTGGCCAGGGCCGAAGCGACTCCGGTCTCGTGGTCTCCCTCGAGGGCTGAAGTGAGGGCCCATGCAGCAAGGCGGCTCAAGTGCAGGGTTAGGGGTCGAGGCCGGCTTAGGTTTCGGTGGAGGGTCCCCGTTCGGTGTGGGGTTAGGGTTAGGGTTAGGTCCCAGGAGGCTCCAGGCGCCGAACCCACCGCAGGGCAGTGGTCTCCGCGAAGGCCTGAGTTGAGGGCACAAGGGACCGTGCAGGTCAGGATCCGTCTTTGGCTGCCAAGGCCACAGACGTCGATCGGCCCCTGTTCGAGGAGGCCTCCGGAATCCTCTCGGTCAGCTGCACACGGGCCTGGGAAACCACATGGTGAGCTTGCAGCTTCCATGCCGAGTCAGCCTGCACCGCCTCTGGACCCCAGGCGCGTGGTCTTGTCAGACTTTGGCATGGGGTCCCCATGGGGAGGGAGCCTTAGCTAGGGTTAGGGTTCGGTCCAGGGACGTCGCCAGGGCCGAATCGACTCCAGTCTCGTGATCTCCCTGGAGGGCTGAAGTGAGGGCCCATGCCAGAAGGCGGCTCCATTGCAGGGTTAGGGTTCGAGGCAGGCTTACGTTGCGGTGGAGGGTCCCGGTTCGGGGTACGGTTAGGGTTAGGGTTAGGTCCCAGGAGGCTCCAGGCGCCCAACCCACAGCAGGGCAGTGGTCTCCCCGAAGGGCTGAGTGGAGGGCACAAGGGACCGTGCCGGTCAGGATCCGTCTTTGGCTGCCAAGGCCACACACGTGATTGGGCCCCTGGTCCAGGAGGCCTCCGGAATCCTCTGGGCAGCTGCAGCCGGGCCTGGGAAACCACATGGTGAGCTTCCAGGTTCCATGCCGAGTCACGCTGCACCTCTTCCGGACCCCAGGCGCGTGGTGTTGTCAGACGTTGGCATTGGGTCCTCTTGGGGAGAGAGCCTTAGCTAGGGTTAGGGTTCGGTCCAGGGACGTGGCCAGGGCCGAAGCGACTCCGGTCTCGTGATCTCCCTCGAGGGCAGAAGTGAGGGCCCATGCAGCAAGACGGCTCAAGTGCAGGGTTAGGGGTCGAGGCCGGCTTAGGTTTCGGTGGAGGGTCCCCGTTCGGTGTGGGGTTAGGGTTAGGAATAGGTCCGAGGAGGCTCCAGGCGCCGAACCCACAGCAGGGCAGTGGTCTTCGCGAAGGCCTGAGTTGAGGGCACAAGGGACCGTGCCGGTCAGGATCCGTCTTTGGCTGCCAAGGCCACAGACGTCGATCGGCCCCTGTTCGAGGAGGCCTCCGGAATCCTCTCGGTCAGCTGCACACGGGCCTGGGAAACCACATGGTGAGCTTGCAGCTTCCATGCCGAGTCAGCCTGCACCGCCTCTGGACCCCAGGCGCGTGGTCTTGTCAGACTTTGGCATGGGGTCCCCATGGGGAGGGAGCCTTAGCTAGGGTTAGGGTTCGGTCCAGGGACGTCGCCAGGGCCGAATCGACTCCAGTCTCGTGATCTCCCTGGAGGGCTGAAGTGAGGGCCCACGCCAGAAGGCGGCTCCATTGCAGGGTTAGGGTTCGAGGCAGGCTTACGTTGCGGTGGAGGGTCCCGGTTCGGGGTACGGTTAGGGTTAGGGTTAGGTCCCAGGAGGCTCCAGGCGCCCAACCCACAGCAGGGCAGTGGTCTCACCGAAGGGCTGAGTGGAGGGCACAAGGGACCGTGCCGGTCAGGATCCGTCTTTGGCTGCCAAGGCCACACACGTGATTGGGCCCCTGGTCCAGGAGGCCTCCGGAATCCTCTGGGCAGCTGCAGCCGGGCCTGGGAAACGACATGGTGAGCTTCCAGGTTCCATGCCGAGTCAGCCTGCACCTCTTCCGGACCCCAGGCGCGTGGTGTTGTCAGACGTTGGCATTGGGTCCTCTTGGGGAGAGAGCCTTAGCTAGGGTTAGGGTTCGGTCCAGGGACGTGGCCAGGGCCGAAGCGACTCCGGTCTCGTGATCTCCCTCGAGGGCTGAAGTGAGGGCCCATGCAGCAAGGCGGCTCAAGTGCAGGGTTAGGGGTCGAGGCCGGCTTAGGTTTCGGTGGAGGGTCCCCGTTCGGTGTGGGTTAGGGTTAGGGTTAGGTCCCAGGAGGCTCCAGGCGCCGAACCCACAGCAGGGCAGTGGTCTTCGCGAAGGCCTGAGTTGAGGGCACAAGGGACCGTGCCGGTCAGGATCCGTCTTTGGCTGCCAAGGCCACAGACGTCGATCGGCCCCTGTTCGAGGAGGCCTCCGAAATCCTCTCGGTCAGCTGCACACGGGCCTGGGAAACCACATGGTGAGCTTGCAGCTTCCATGCCGAGTCAGCCTGCACCGCCTCTGGACCCCAGGCGCGTGGTCTTGTCAGACTTTGGCATGGGGTCCCCATGGGGAGGGAGCCTTAGCTAGGGTTAGGGTTCGGTCCAGGGACGTCGCCAGGGCCGAATCGACTCCAGTCTCGTGATCTCCCTGGAGGGCTGAAGTGAGGGCCCATGCCAGAAGGCGGCTCCATTGCAGGGTTAGGGTTCGAGGCAGGCTTACGTTGCGGTGGAGGGTCCCGGTTCGGGGTACGGTTAGGGTTAGGGTTAGGTCCCAGGAGGCTCCAGGCGCCCAACCCACAGCAGGGCAGTGGTCTCCCCGAAGGGCTGAGTGGAGGGCACAAGGGACCGTGCCGGTCAGGATCCGTCTTTGGCTGCCAAGGCCACACACGTGATTGGGCCCCTGGTCCAGGAGGCCTCCGGAATCCTCTGGGCAGCTGCAGCCGGGCCTGGGAAACCACATGGTGAGCTTCCAGGTTCCATGCCGAGTCATCCTGCACCTCTTCCGGACCCCAGGCGCGTGGTGTTGTCAGACGTTGGCATCGGGTCCTCTTGGGGAGAGAGCCTTAGCTAGGGTTAGGGTTCGGTCCAGGGACGTGGCCAGGGCCGAAGCGACTCCGGTCTCGTGATCTCCCTCGAGGGCAGAAGTGAGGGCCCATGCAGCAAGGCGGCTCAAGTGCAGGGTTAGGGGTCGAGGCCGGCTTAGGTTTCGGTGGAGGGTCCCCGTTCAGTGTGGGGTTAGGGTTAGGAATAGGTCCCAGGAGGCTCCAGGCGCCGAACCCACAGCAGGGCAGTGGTCTTCGCGAAGGCCTGAGTGGAGGGCACAAGGGACCGTGCCGGTCAGGATCCGTCTTTGGCTGCCAAGGCCACAGACGTCGATCGGCCCCTGTTCGAGGAGGCCTCCGGAATCCTCTCGGTCAGCTGCACACGGGCCTGGGAAACCACATGGTGAGCTTGCAGCTTCCATGCCGAGTCAGCCTGCACCGCCTCTGGACCCCAGGCGCGTGGTCTTGTCAGACTTTGGCATGGGGTCCCCATGGGGAGGGAGCCTTAGCTAGGGTTAGGGTTCGGTCCAGGGACGTCGCCAGGGCCGAATCGACTCCAGTCTCGTGATCTCCCTGGAGGGCTGAAGTGAGGGCCCATGCCAGAAGGCGGCTCCATTGCAGGGTTAGGGTTCGAGGCAGGCTTACGTTGCGGTGGAGGGTCCCGGTTCGGGGTACGGTTAGGGTTAGGGTTAGGTCCCAGGAGGCTCCAGGCGCCCAACCCACAGCAGGGCAGTGGTCTCCCCGAAGGGCTGAGTGGAGGGCACAAGGGACCGTGCCGGTCAGGATCCGTCTTTGGCTGCCAAGGCCACACACGTGATTGGGCCCCTGGTCGAGGAGGCCTCCGGAATCCTCTGGGCAGCTGCAGCCGGGCCTGGGAAACCACATGGTGAGCTTCCAGGTTCCATGCCGAGTCAGCCTGCACCTCTTCCGGACCCCAGGCGCGTGGTGTTGTCAGACGTTGGCATTGGGTCCTCTTGGGGAGAGAGCCTTAGCTAGGGTTAGGGTTCGGTCCAGGGACGTGGCCAGGGCCGAAGCGACTCCGGTCTCGTGATCTCCCTCGAGGGCTGAAGTGAGGGCCCATGCAGCAAGGCGGCTCCAGTGCAGGGTTAGGGGTCGAGGCCGGCTTAGGTTTCGGTGGAGGGTCCCCGTTCGGTGTGGGGTTAGGGTTAGGGTTAGGTCCCAGGAGGCTCCAGGCGCCGAACCCACAGCAGGGCAGTGGTCTTCCCGAAGGCCTGAGTTGAGGGCACAAGGGACCGTGCCGGTCAGGATCCGTCTTTGGCTGCCAAGGCCACACACGTCGATCGGCCCCTGTTCGAGGAGGCCTCCGGAATCCTCTCGGTCAGCTGCACACGGGCCTGGGAAACCACCTGGTGAGCTTGCAGCTTCCATGCCGAGTCAGCCTGCACCGCCTCTGGACCCCAGGCGCGTGGTCTTGTCAGACTTTGGCATGGGGTCCCCATGGGGAGCGAGCCTTAGCTAGGGTTAGGGTTTGGTCCAGGGACGTCGCCAGGGCTGAATCGACTCCAGTCTCGTGATCTCCCTCGAGGGCTGAAGTGAGGGCCCATGCCAGAAGGCGGCTCCATTGCAGGGTTAGGGTTCGAGGCAGGCTTACGTTGCGGTGGAGGGTCCCGGTTCGGGGTACGGTTAGGGTTAGGGTTAGGTCCCAGGAGGCTCCAGGCGCCCAACCCACAGCAGGGCAGTGTTCTCCCCGAAGGGCTGAGTGGAGGGCACAAGGGACCGTGCCGGTCAGGATCCGTCTTTGGCTGCCAAGGCCACACACGTGATTGGGCCCCTGGTCGAGGAGGCCTCCGGAATCCTCTGGGCAGCTGCAGCCGGGCCTGGGAAACCACATGGTGAGCTTCCAGGTTCCATGCCGAGTCAGCCTGCACCTCTTCCGGACCCCAGGCGAGTGGTGTTGTCAGACGTTGGCATTGGGTCCTCTTGGGGAGAGAGCCTTAGCTAGGGTTAGGGTTCGGTCCAGGGACGTGGCCAGGGCCGAAGCGACTCCGGTCTCGTGATCTCCCTCGAGGGCTGAAGTGAGGGCCCATGCAGCAAGGCGGCTCAAGTGCAGGGTTAGGGGTCGAGGCCGGATTAGGTATCGGTGGAGGGTCCCCGTTCGGTGTGGGGTTAGGGTTAGGGTTAGTTCCCAGGAGGCTCCAGGCGCCGAACCCACAGCAGGGCAGTGGTCTTCCCGAAGGCCTGAGTTGAGGGCACAAGGGACCGTGCCGGTCAGGATCCGTCTTTGGCTGCCAAGGCCACACACGTCGATCGGCCCCTGTTCGAGGAGGCCTCCGGAATCCTCTCGGTCAGCTGCACACGAGCATGGGAAACCTCATGGTGAGCTTGCAGCTTCCATGCCGAGTCAGCCTGCACCGCCTCTGGACCCCAGGCGCGTGGTCTTGTCAGACTTTGGCATGGGGTCCCCATGGGGAGCGAGCCTTAGCTAGGGTTAGGGTTTGGTCCAGGGACGTCGCCAGGGCTGAATCGACTCCAGTCTCGTGATCTCCCTCGAGGGCTGAAGTGAGGTCCCCTGCCAGAAGCCGGCTCCATTGCAGGGTTAGGGTTCGAGGCAGGCTTACTTTGCGGTGGAGGGTCCCGGTTCGGGGTACGGTTAGGGTTAGGGTTAGGTCCCAGGAGGCTCCAGGCGCCCAACCCACAGCAGGGCAGTGTTCTCCCCGAAGGGCTGAGTGGAGGGCACAAGGGACCGTGCCGGTCAGGATCCGTCTTTGGCTGCCAAGGCCACACACGTGATTGGGCCCCTGGTCGAGGAGGCCTCCGGAATCCTCTGGGCAGCTGCAGCCGGGCCTGGGAAACGACATGGTGAGCTTCCAGGTTCCATGCCGAGTCAGCCTGCACCTCTTCCGGACCCCAGGCGCGTGGTCTTGTCAGACTTTGGCATGGGGTCCCCATGGGGAGCGAGCCTTAGCTAGGGTTAGGGTTTGGTCCAGGGACGTCGCCAGGGCTGAATCGACTCCAGTCTCGTGATCTCCCTCGAGGGCTGAAGTGAGGGCCCATGCCAGAAGGCGGCTCCATTGCAGGGTTAGGGTTCGAGGCAGGCTTACGTTGCGGTGGAGGGTCCCGGTTCGGGGTACGGTTAGGGTTAGGGTTAGGTCCCAGGAGGCTCCAGGCGCCGAACCCACAGCAGGGCAGTGTTCTCCCCGAAGGGCTGAGTGGAGGGCACAAGGGACCGTGCCGGTCAGGATCCGTCTTTGGCTGCCAAGGCCACACACGTGATTGGGCCCCTGGTCGAGGAGGCCTCCGGAATCCTCTGGGCAGCTGCAGCCGGGCCTGGGAAACGACATGGTGAGCTTCCAGGTTCCATGCCGAGTCAGCCTGCACCTCTTCCGGACCCCAGGCGCGTGGTGTTGTCAGACGTTGGCATTGGGTCCTCTTGGGGAGAGAGCCTTAGCTAGGGTTAGGGTTCGGTCCAGGGACGTGGCCAGGGCCGAAGCGACTCCGGTCTCGTGATCTCCCTCGAGGGCTGAAGTGAGGGCCCATGCGGCAAGGCGGCTCAAGTGCAGGGTTAGGGGTCGAGGCCGGCTTAGGTTTCGGTGGAGGGTCCCCGTTCGGTGTGGGGTTAGGGTTAGGGTTAGGTCCCAGGAGGCTCCAGGCGCCGAACCCACAGCAGGGCAGTGGTCTTCCCGAAGGCCTGAGTTGAGGGCACAAGGGACCGTGCCGGTCAGGATCCGTCTTTGGCTGCCAAGGCCACACACGTCGATCGGCCCCTGTTCGAGGAGGCCTCCGGAATCCTCTCGGTCAGCTGCACACGGGCCTGGGAAACCACATGGTGAGCTTGCAGCTTCCATGCCGTGTCAGCCTGCACCGCCTCTGGACCCCAAGCGCGTGGTCTTGTCAGACTTTGGCATGGGGTCCCCATGGGGAGCGAGCCTTAGCTAGGGTTAGGGTTTGGTCCAGGGACGTCGCCAGGGCTGAATCGACTCCAGTCTCGTGATCTCCCTCGAGGGCTGAAGTGAGGGCCCATGCCAGAAGGCGGCTCCATTGCAGGGTTAGGGTTCGAGGCAGGCTTACGTTGCGGTGGAGGGTCCCGGTTCGGGGTACGGTTAGGGTTAGGGTTAGGTCCCAGGAGGCTCCAGGCGCCCAACCCACAGCAGGGCAGTGTTCTCCCCGAAGGGCTGAGTGGAGGGCACAAGGGACCGTGCCGGTCAGGATCCGTCTTTGGCTGCCAAGGCCACACACGTGATTGGGCCCCTGGTCGAGGAGGCCTCCGGAATCCTCTGGGCAGCTGCAGCCGGGCCTGGGAAACCACATGGTGAGCTTCCAGGTTCCATGCCGAGTCAGCCTGCACCTCTTCCGGACCCCAGGCGCGTGGTGTTGTCAGACGTTGGCATTGGGTCCTCTTGGGGAGAGAGCCTTAGCTAGGGTTAGGGTTCGGTCCAGGGACGTGGCCAGGGCCGAAGCGACTCCGGTCTCGTGATCTCCCTCGAGGGCTGAAGTGAGGGCCCATGCAGCAAGGCGGCTCCAGTGCAGGGTTAGGGGTCGAGGCCGGCTTAGGTTTCGGTGGAGGGTCCCCGTTCGGTGTGGGGTTAGGGTTAGGGTTAGGTCCCAGGAGGCTCCAGGCGCCGAACCCACAGCAGGGCAGTGGTCTTCCCGAAGGCCTGAGTTGAGGGCACAAGGGACCGTGCCGGTCAGGATCCGTCTTTGGCTGCCAAGGCCACACACGTCGATCGGCCCCTGTTCGAGGAGGCCTCCGGAATCCTCTCGGTCAGCTGCACACGGGCCTGGGAAACCACATGGTGAGCTTGCAGCTTCCATGCCGAGTCAGCCGGCACCGCCTCTGGACCCCAGGCGCGTGGTCTTGTCAGACTTTGGCATGGGGTCCCCATGGGGAGCGAGCCTTAGCTAGGGTTAGGATTTGGTCCAGGGACGTCGCCAGGGCTGAATCGACTCCAGTCTCGTGATCTCCCTCGAGGGCTGAAGTGAGGGCCCATGCCAGAAGGCGGCTCCATTGCAGGGTTAGGGTTCGAGGCAGGCTTACGTTGCGGTGGAGGGTCCCGGTTCGGGGTACGGTTAGGGTTAGGGTTAGGTCCCAGGAGGCTCCAGGCGCCCAACCCACAGCAGGGCAGTGTTCTCCCCGAAGGGCTGAGTGGAGGGCACAAGGGACCGTGCCGGTGAGGATCCGTCTTGGGCTGCCAAGGCCGCACACGTGATTGGGCCCCTGGTCGAGGAGGCCTCCGGAATCCTCTGGGCAGCTGCAGCCGGGCCTGGGAAACGACTTGGTGAGCTTCCAGGTTCCATGCCGTGTCAGCCTGCACCTCTTCCGGACCCCAGGCGCGTGGTGTTGTCAGACGTTGGCATTGGGTCCTCTTGGGGAGAGAGCCTTAGCTAGGGTTAGGGTTCGGTCCAGGGACGTGGCCAGGGCCGAAGCGACTCCAGTCTCGTGATCTCCCTCGAGGGCTGAAGTGAGGGCCCATGCAGCAAGGCGGCTCCAGTGCAGGGTTAGGGGTCGAGGCCGGCTTAGGTTTCGGTGGAGGGTCCCCGTTCGGTGTGGGTTTAGGGTTAGGGTTAGGTCCCAGGAGGCTCCAGGCGCCGAACCCACAGCAAGGCAGTGGTCTTCCCGAAGGCCTGAGTTGAGGGCACAAGGGACCGTGCCGGTCAGGATCCGTCTTTGGCTGCCAAGGCCACAGACGTCGATCGGCCCCTGTTCGAGGAGGCCTCCGGAATCCTCTCGGTCAGCTGCACACGGGCCTGGGAAACCACATGGTGAGCTTGCAGCTTCCATGCCGAGTCAGCCTGCACCGCCTCTGGACCCCAGGCGCGTGGTCTTGTCAGACTTTGGCATGGGGTCCCCATGGGGAGCGAGCCTTAGCTAGGGGTAGGGTTTGGTCCAGGGACGTCGCCAGGGCTGAATCGACTCCAGTCTCGTGATCTCCCTCGAGGGCTGAAGTGAGGGCCCCTGCCAGAAGGCGGCTCCATTGAAGGGTTAGGGTTCGAGGCAGGCTTACGTTGCGGTGGAGGGTCCCGGTTCGGGGTACGGTTAGGGTTAGGGTTAGGTCCCAGGAGGCTCCAGGCGCCCAACCCACAGCAGGGCAGTGTTCTCCCCGAAGGGCTGAGTGGAGGGCACAAGGGACCGTGCCGGTCAGGATCCGTCTTTGGCTGCCAAGGCCACACACGTGATTGGGCCCCTGGTCGAGGAGGCCTCCGGAATCCTCTGGGCAGCTGCAGCCGGGCCTGGGAAACCACATGGTGAGCTTCCAGGTTCCATGCCGAGTCAGCCTGCACCTCTTCCGGACCCCAGGCGCGTGGTGTTGTCAGACGTTGGCATTGGGTCCTCTTGGGGAGAGAGCCTTAGCTAGGGTTAGGGTTCGGTCCAGGGACGTGGCCAGGGCCGAAGCGACTCCGGTCTCGTGATCTCCCTCGAGGGCTGAAGTGAGGGCCCATGCAGCAAGGCGGCTCCAGTGCAGGGTTAGGGGTCGAGGCCGGCTTAGGTTTCGGTGGAGGGTCCCCGTTCGGTGTGGGGTTAGGGTTAGGGTTAGGTCCCAGGAGGCTCCAGGCGCCGAACCCACAGCAGGGCAGTGGTCTTCCCGAAGGCCTGAGTTGAGGGCACAAGGGACCGTGTCGGTCAGGATCCGTCTTTGGCTGCCAAGGCCACAGACGTCGATCGGCCCCTGTTCGAGGAGGCCTCCGGAATCCTCTCGGTCAGCTGCACACGGGCCTGGGAAACCACCTGGTGAGCTTGCAGCTTCCATGCCGAGTCAGCCTGCACCGCCTCTGGACCCCAGGCGCGTGGTCTTGTCAGACTTTGGCATGGGGTCCCCATGGGGAGCGAGCCTTAGCTAGGGTTAGGGTTTGGTCCAGGGACGTCGCCAGGGCTGAATCGACTCCAGTCTCGTGATCTCCCTCGAGGGCTGAAGTGAGGGCCCATGCCAGAAGGCGGCTCCATTGCAGGGTTAGGGTTCGAGGCAGGCTTACGTTGCGGTGGAGGGTCCCGGTTCGGGGTACGGTTAGGGTTAGGGTTAGGTCCCAGGAGGCTCCAGGCGCCCAACCCACAGCAGGGCAGTGTTCTCCCCGAAGGGCTGAGTGGAGGGCACAAGGGACCGTGCCGGTCAGGATCCGTCTTTGGCTGCCAAGGCCACACACGTGATTGGGCCCCTGGTCGAGGAGGCCTCCGGAATCCTCTGGGCAGCTGCAGCCGGGCCTGGGAAACGACATGGTGAGCTTCCAGGTTCCATGCCGAGTCAGCCTGCACCTCTTCCGGACCCCAGGCGCGTGGTGTTGTCAGACGTTGGCATTGGGTCCTCTTGGGGAGAGAGCCTTAGCTAGGGTTAGGGTTCGGTCCAGGGACGTGGCCAGGGCCGAAGCGACTCCGGTCTCTTGATCTCCCTCGAGGGCTGAAGTGAGGGCCCATGCAGCAAGGCGGCTCAAGTGCAGGGTTAGGGGTCGAGGCCGGCTTAGGTTTCGGTGGAGGGTCCCCGTTCGGTGTGGGGTTAGGGTTAGGGTTAGGTCCCAGGAGGCTCCAGGCGCCGAACCCACAGCAGGGCAGTGGTCTTCCCGAAGGCCTGAGTTGAGGGCACAAGGGACCGTGCCGGTCAGGATCCGTCTTTGGCTGCCAAGGCCACACACGTCGATCGGCCCCTGTTCGAGGAGGCCTCCGGAATCCTCTCGGTCAGCTGCACACGGGCCTGGGAAACCACCTGGTGAGCTTGCAGCTTCCATGCCGAGTCAGCCTGCACCGCCTCTGGACCCCAGGTGCGTGGTCTTGTCAGACTTTGGCATGGGGTCCCCATGGGGAGCGAGCCTTAACTAGGGTTAGGGTTTGGTCCAGGGACGTCGCCAGGGCTGAATCGACTCCAGTCTCGTGATCTCCCTCGAGGGCTGAAGTGAGGTCCCCTGCCAGAAGGCGGCTCCATTGCAGGGTTAGGGTTCGAGGCAGGCTTACGTTGCGGTGGAGGGTCCCGGTTCGGGGTACGGTTAGGGTTAGGGTTAGGTCCCAGGAGGCTCCAGGCGCCCAACCCACAGCAGGGCAGTGTTCTCCCCGAAGGGCTGAGTGGAGGGCACAAGGGACCGTGCCGGTGAGGATCCGTCTTTGGCTGCCAAGGCCGCACACGTGATTGGGCCCCTGGTCGAGGAGGCCTCCGGAATCCTCTGGGCAGCTGCAGCCGGGCCTGGGAAACGACATGGTGAGCTTCCAGGTTCCATGCCGTGTCAGCCTGCACCTCTTCCGGACCCCAGGCGCGTGGTGTTGTCAGACGTTGGCATTGGGTCCTCTTGGGGAGAGAGCCTTAGCTAGGGTTAGGGTTCGGTCCAGGGACGTGGCCAGGGCCGAAGCAACTCCAGTCTCGTGATCTCCCTCGAGGGCTGAAGTGAGGGCCCATGCAGCAAGGCGGCTCCAGTGCAGGGTTAGGGGTCGAGGCCGGCTTAGGTTTCGGTGGAGGGTCCCCGTTCGGTGTGGGGTTAGGGTTAGGGTTAGGTCCCAGGAGGCTCCAGGCGCCGAACCCACAGCAAGGCAGTGGTCTTCCCGAAGGCCTGAGTTGAGGGCACAAGGGACCGTGCCGGTCAGGATCCGTCTTTGGCTGCCAAGGCCACACACGTCGATCGGCCCCTGTTCGAGGAGGCCTCCGGAATCCTCTCGGTCAGCTGCACACGGGCCTGGGAAACCACCTGGTGAGCTTGCAGCTTCCATGCCGAGTCAGCCTGCACCGCCTCTGGACCCCAGGCGCGTGGTCTTGTCAGACTTTGGCATGGGGTCCCCATGGGGAGCGAGCCTTAGCTAGGGTTAGGGTTTGGTCCAGGGACGTCGCCAGGGCTGAAACGACTCCAGTCTCGTGATCTCCCTCGAGGGCTGAAGTGAGGGCCCATGCCAGAAGGCGGCTCCATTGCAGGGTTAGGGTTCGAGGCAGGCTTACGTTGCGGTGGAGGGTCCCGGTTCGGGGTACGGTTAGGGTTAGGGTTAGGTCCCAGGAGGCTCCAGGCGCCCAAACCACAGTAGGGCAGTGTTCTCCCCGAAGGGCTGAGTGGAGGGCACAAGGGACCGTGCCGGTCAGGATCCGTCTTTGGCTGCCAAGGCCACACACGTGATTGGGCCCCTGGTCGAGGAGGCCTCCGGAATCCTCTGGGCAGCTGCAGCCGGGCCTGGGAAACGACATGGTGAGCTTCCAGGTTCCATGCCGAGTCAGCCTGCACCTCTTCCGGACCCCAGGCGCGTGGTGTTGTCAGACGTTGGCATTGGGTCCTCTTGGGGAGAGAGCCTTAGCTAGGGTTAGGGTTCGGTCCAGGGACGTGGCCAGGGCCGAAGCGACTCCGGTCTCGTGATCTCCCTCGAGGGCTGAAGTGAGGGCCCATGCAGCAAGGCGGCTCCAGTGCAGGGTTAGGGGTCGAGGCCGGCTTAGGTTTCGGTGGAGGGTCCCCGTTCGGTGTGGGGTTAGGGTTAGGGTTAGGTCCCAGGAGGCTCCAGGCGCCGAACCCACAGCAGGGCAGTGGTCTTCCCGAAGGCCTGAGTTGAGGGCACAAGGGACCGTGCCGGTCAGGATCCGTCTTTGGCTGCCAAGGCCACACACGTCGATCGGCCCCTGTTCGAGGAGGCCTCCGGAATCCTCTCGGTCAGCTGCACACGGGCCTGGGAAACCACATGGTGAGCTTGCAGCTTCCATGCCGAGTCAGCCTGCACCGCCTCTGGACCCCAGGCGCGTGGTCTTGTCAGACTTTGGCATGGGGTCCCCATGGGGAGCGAGCCTTAGCTAGGGTTAGGGTTTGGTCCAGGGACGTCGCCAGGGCTGAATCGACTCCAGTCTCGTGATCTCCCTCGAGGGCTGAAGTGAGGGCCCATGCCAGAAGGCGGCTCCATTGCAGGGTTAGGGTTCGAGGCAGGCTTACGTTGCGGTGGAGGGTCCCGGTTCGGGGTACGGTTAGGGTTAGGGTTAGGTCCCAGGAGGCTCCAGGCGCCCAACCCACAGCAGGGCAGTGTTCTCCCCGAAGGGCTGAGTGGAGGGCACAAGGGACCGTGCCGGTCAGGATCCGTCTTTGGCTGCCAAGGCCACACACGTGATTGGGCCCCTGGTCCAGGAGGCCTCCGGAATCCTCTGGGCAGCTGCAGCCGGGCCTGGGAAACGACATGGTGAGATTCCAGGTTCCATGCCGAGTCAGCCTGCACCTCTTCCGGACCCCAGGCGCGTGGTGTTGTCAGACGTTGGCATTGGGTCCTCTTGGGGAGAGAGCCTTAGCTAGGGTTAGGGTTCGGTCCAGGGACGTGGCCAGGGCCGAAGCGACTCCGGTCTCGTGATCTCCCTCGAGGGCTGAAGTGAGGGCCCATGCAGCAAGGCGGCTCCAGTGCAGGGTTAGGGGTCGAGGCCGGCTTAGGTTTCGGTGGAGGGTCCCCGTTCGGTGTGGGGTTAGGGTTAGGGTTAGGTCCCAGGAGGCTCCAGGCGCCGAACCCACAGCAGGGCAGTGGTCTTCCCGAAGGCCTGAGTTGAGGGCACAAGGGACCGTGCCGGTCAGGATCCGTCTTTGGCTGCCAAGGCCACACACGTCGATCGGCCCCTGTTCGAGGAGGCCTCCGGAATCCTCTCGGTCAGCTGCACACGGGCCTGGGAAACCACATGGTGAGCTTGCAGCTTCCATGCCGAGTCAGCCTGCACCGCCTCTGGACCCCAGGCGCGTGGTCTTGTCAGACTTTGGCATGGGGTCCCCATGGGGAGCGAGCCTTAGCTAGGGTTAGGGTTCGGTCCAGGGACGTGGCCAGGGCCGAAGCGACTCCGGTCTCGTGATCTCCCTTGAGGGCTGAAGTGAGGGCCCATGCAGGAAGGCGGCTCCAGTGCAGGGTTAGGGGTCGAGGCCGGCTTAGGTTTCGGTGGAGGGTCCCCGTTCGGTGTGGGGTTAGGGTTAGGGTTAGGGCCCAGGAGGCTCCAGGCGCCGAACCCACAGCAGGGCAGTGGTCTTCCCGAAGGCCTGAGTTGAGGGCACAAGGGACCGTGCCGGTCAGGATCCGTCTTTGGCTGCCAAGGCCACAGACGTCGATCGGCCCCTGTTCGAGGAGGCCTCCGGAATCCTCTCGGTCAGCTGCACACGGGCCTGGGAAACCACCTGGTGAGCTTGCAGCTTCCATGCCGAGTCAGCCTGCACCGCCTCTGGACCCCAGGCGCGTGGTCTTGTCAGACTTTGGCATGGGGTCCCCATGGGGAGCGAGCCTTAGCTAGGGTTAGGATTTGGTCCAGGGACGTCGCCAGAGCTGAATCGACTCCAGTCTCGTGATCTCCCTCGAGGGCTGAAGTGAGGGCCCATGCCAGAAGGCGGCTCCATTGCAGGGTTAGGGTTCGAGGCAGGCTTACGTTGCGGTGGAGGGTCCCGGTTCGGGGTACGGTTAGGGTTAGGGTTAGGTCCCAGGAGGCTCCAGGCGCCCAACCCACAGCAGGGCAGTGTTCTCCCCGAAGGGCTGAGTGGAGGGCACAAGGGACCGTGCCGGTCAGGATCCGTCTTTGGCTGCCAAGGCCACACACGTGATTGGGCCCCTGGTCCAGGAGGCCTCCGGAATCCTCTGGGCAGCTGCAGCCGGGCCTGGGAAACGACATGGTGAGCTTCCAGGTTCCATGCCGAGTCAGCCTGCACCTCTTCCGGACCCCAGGCGCGTGGTGTTGTCAGACGTTGGCATTGGGTCCTCTTGGGGAGAGAGCCTTAGCTAGGGTTAGGGTTCGGTCCAGGGACGTGGCCAGGGCCGAAGCGACTCCAGTCTCGTGATCTCCCTCGAGGGCTGAAGTGAGGGCCCATGCAGCAAGGCGGCTCCAGTGCAGGGTTAGGGGTCGAGGCCGGCTTAGGTTTCGGTGGAGGGTCCCCGTTCGGTGTGGGGTTAGGGTTAGGGTTAGGTCCCAGGAGGCTCCAGGCGCCGAACCCACAGCAGGGCAGTGGTCTTCCCGAAGGCCTGAGTTGAGGGCACAAGGGACCGTGCCGGTCAGGATCCGTCTTTGGCTGCCAAGGCCACAGACGTCGATCGGCCACTGTTCGAGGAGGCCTCCGGAATCCTCTCGGTCAGCTGCACACGGGCCTGGGAAACCACATGGTGAGCTTGCAGCTTCCATGCCGAGTCAGCCTGCACCGCCTCTGGACCCCAGGCGCGTGGTCTTGTCAGACTTTGGCATGGGGTCCCCATGGGGAGCGAGCCTTAGCTAGGGTTAGGGTTTGGTCCAGGGACGTCGCCAGGGCTGAATCGACTCCAGTCTCGTGATCTCCCTCGAGGGCTGAAGTGAGGGCCCCTGCCAGAAGGCGGCTCCATTGCAGGGTTAGGGTTCGAGGCAGGCTTACGTTGCGGTGGAGGGTCCCGGTTCGGGGTACGGTTAGGGTTAGGGTTAGGTCCCAGGAGGCTCCAGGCGCCCAACCCACAGCAGGGCAGTGTTCTCCCCGAAGGGCTGAGTGGAGGGCACAAGGGACCGTGCCGGTCAGGATCCGTCTTTGGCTGCCAAGGCCACACACGTGATTGGGCCCCTGGTCGAGGAGGCCTCCGGAATCCTCTGGGCAGCTGCAGCCGGGCCTGGGAAACGACATGGTGAGCTTCCAGGTTCCATGCCGAGTCAGCCTGCACCTCTTCCGGACCCCAGGCGCGTGGTGTTGTCAGACGTTGGCATTGGGTCCTCTTGGGGAGAGAGCCTTAGCTAGGGTTAGGGTTCGGTCCAGGGACGTGGCCAGGGCCGAAGCGACTCCGGTCTCGTGATCTCCCTCGAGGGCTGAAGTGAGGGCCCATGCAGCAAGGCGGCTCCAGTGCAGGGTTAGGGGTCGAGGCCGGCTTAGGTTTCGGTGGAGGGTCCCCGTTCGGTGTGGGGTTAGGGTTAGGGTTAGGTCCCAGGAGGCTCCAGGCGCCGAACCCACAGCAGGGCAGTGGTCTTCCCGAAGGCCTGAGTTGAGGGCACAAGGGACCGTGCCGTTCAGGATCCGTCTTTGGCTGCCAAGGCCACAGACGTCGATCGGCCCCTGTTCGAGGAGGCCTCCTGAATCCTCTCGGTCAGCTGCACACGGGCCTGGGAAACCACATGGTGAGCTTGCAGCTGCCATGCCGAGTCAGCCTGCACCGCCTCTGGACCCCAGGCGCGTGGTCTTGTCAGACTTTGGCATGGGGTCCCCATGGGGAGCGAGCCTTAGCTAGGGTTAGGGTTTGGTCCAGGGACGTCGCCAGGGCTGAATCGACTCCAGTCTCGTGATCTCCCTCGAGGGCTGAAGTGAGGGCCCCTGCCAGAAGGCGGCTCCATTGCAGGGTTAGGGTTCGAGGCAGGCTTACGTTGCGGTGGAGGGTCCCGGTTCGGGGTACGGTTAGGGTTAGGGTTAGGTCCCAGGAGGCTCCAGGCGCCCAACCCACAGCAGGGCAGTGTTCTCCCCGAAGGGCTGAGTGGAGGGCACAAGGGACCGTGCCGTTCAGGATCCGTCTTTGGCTGCCAAGGCCACACACGTGATTGGGCCCCTGGTCGAGGAGGCCTCCGGAATCCTCTGGGCAGCTGCAGCCGGGCCTGGGAAACGACATGGTGAGCTTCCAGGTTCCATGCCGAGTCAGCCTGCACCTCTTCCGGACCCCAGGCGCGTGGTGTTGTCAGACGTTGGCATTGGGTCCTCTTGGGGAGAGAGCCTTAGCTAGGGTTAGGGTTCGGTCCAGGGACGTGGCCAGGGCCGAAGCGACTCCGGTCTTGTGATCTCCCTCAAGGGCTGAAGTGAGGGCCCATGCAGCAAGGCGGCTCCAGTGCAGGGTTAGGGGTCGAGGCCGGCTTAGGTTTCGGTGGAGGGTCCCCGTTCGGTGTGGGGTTAGGGTTAGGGTTAGGTCCCAGGAGGCTCCAGGCGCCGAACCCACAGCAGGGCAGTGGTCTTCCCGAAGGCCTGAGTTGAGGGCACAAGGAACCGTGCCGGTCAGGATCCGTCTTTGGCTGCCAAGGCCACACACGTCGATCGGCCCCTGTTCGAGGAGGCCTCCGGAATCCTCTCGGTCAGCTGCACACGGGCCTGGGAAACCACATGGTGAGCTTGCAGCTTCCATGCCGAGTCAGCCTGCACCGCCTCTGGACCCCAGGCGCGTGGTCTTGTCAGACTTTGGCATGGGGTCCCCATGGGGAGCGAGCCTTAGCTAGGGTTAGGGTTTGGTCCAGGGACGTCGCCAGGGCTGAATCGACTCCAGTCTCGTGATCTCCCTCGAGGGCTGAAGTGAGGGCCCATGCCAGAAGGCGGCTCCATTGCAGGGTTAGCGTTCGAGGCAGGCTTACGTTGCGGTGGAGGGTCCCGGTTCGGGGTACGGTTAGGGTTATGGTTAGGTCCCAGGAGGCTCCAGGCGCCCAACCCACAGCAGGGCAGTGTTCTCCCCGAAGGGCTGAGTGGAGGGCACAAGGGACCGTGCCGGTCAGGATCCGTCTTTGGCTGCCAAGGCCACAAACGTGATTGGGCCCCTGGTCGAGGAGGCCTCCGGAATCCTCTGGGCAGCTGCAGCCGGGCCTGGGAAACGACATGGTGAGCTTCCAGGTTCCATGCCGAGTCAGCCTACACCTCTTCCGAACCCCTGGCGCGTGGTGTTGTCAGACGTTGGCATTGGGTCCTCTTGGGGAGAGAGCCTTAGCTAGGGTTAGGGTTCGGTCCAGGGACGTGGCCAGGGCCGAAGCGACTCCGGTCTCGTGATCTCCCTCGAGGGCTGAAGTGAGGGCCCATGCAGGAAGGCGGCTCCAGTGCAGGGTTAGGGGTCGAGGCCGGCTTAGGTTTCGGTGGAGGGTCCCCGTTCGGTGTGGGGTTAGGGTTAGGGTTAGGGCCCAGGAGGCTCCAGGCGCCGAACCCACAGCAGGGCAGTGGTCTTCCCGAAGGCCTGAGTGGAGGGCACAAGGGACCGTGCCGGTCAGGATCCGTCTTTGGCTGCCAAGGCCACACACGTCGATCGGCCCCTGTTCGAGGAGGCCTCCGGAATCCTCTCGGTCAGCTGCACACGGGCCTGGGAAACCACATGGTGAGCTTGCAGCTTCCATGCCGAGTCAGCCGGCACCGCCTCTGGACCCCAGGCGCGTGGTCTTGTCAGACTTTGGCATGGGGTCCCCATGGGGAGCGAGCCTTAGGTAGGGTTAGGATTTGGTCCAGGGACGTCGCCAGGGCTGAATCGACTCCAGTCTCGTGATCTCCCTCGAGGGCTGAAGTGAGGGCCCATGCCAGAAGGCGGCTCCATTGCAGGGTTAGGGTTCGAGGCAGGCTTACGTTGCGGTGGAGGGTCCCGGTTCGGGGTACGGTTAGGGTTAGGGTTAGGTCCCAGGAGGCTCCAGGCGCCCAACCCACAGCAGGGCAGTGTTCTCCCCGAAGGGCTGAGTGGAGGGCACAAGGGACCGTGCCGGTGAGGATCCGTCTTTGGCTGCCAAGGCCGCACACGTGATTGGGCCCCTGGTCGAGGAGGCCTCCGGAATCCTCTGGGCAGCTGCAGCCAGGCCTGGGAAACGACATGGTGAGCTTCCAGGTTCCATGCCGTGTCAGCCTGCACCTCTTCCGGACCCCAGGCGCGTGGTGTTGTCAGACGTTGGCATTGGGTCCTCTTGGGGAGAGAGCCTTAGCTAGGGTTAGGGTTCGGTCCAGGGACGTGGCCAGGGCCGAAGCGACTCCAGTCTCCTGATCTCCCTCGAGGGCTGAAGTGAGGGCCCATGCAGCAAGGCGGCTCCAGTGCAGGGTTAGGGGTCGAGGCCGGATTAGGTATCGGTGGAGGGTCCCCGTTCGGTGTGGGGTTAGGGTTAGGGTTAGTTCCCAGGAGGCTCCAGGCGCCGAACCCACAGCAGGGCAGTGGTCTTCCCGAAGGCCTGAGTTGAGGGCACAAGGGACCGTGCCGGTCAGGATCCGTCTTTGGCTGCCAAGGCCACACACGTCGATCGGCCCCTGTTCGAGGAGGCCTCCGGAATCCTCTCGGTCAGCTGCACACGAGCATGGGAAACCTCATGGTGAGCTTGCAGCTTCCATGCCGAGTCAGCCTGCACCGCCTCTGGACCCCAGGCGCGTGGTCTTGTCAGACTTTGGCATGGGGTCCCCATGGGGAGCGAGCCTTAGCTAGGGTTAGGGTTTGGTCCAGGGACGTCGCCAGGGCTGAATCGACTCCAGTCTCGTGATCTCCCTCGAGGGCTGAAGTGAGGTCCCCTGCCAGAAGCCGGCTCCATTGCAGGGTTAGGGTTCGAGGCAGGCTTACTTTGCGGTGGAGGGTCCCGGTTCGGGGTACGGTTAGGGTTAGGGTTAGGTCCCAGGAGGCTCCAGGCGCCCAACCCACAGCAGGGCAGTGTTCTCCCCGAAGGGCTGAGTGGAGGGCACAAGGGACCGTGCCGGTCAGGATCCGTCTTTGGCTGCCAAGGCCACACACGTGATTGGGCCCCTGGTCGAGGAGGCCTCCGGAATCCTCTGGGCAGCTGCAGCCGGGCCTGGGAAACGACATGGTGAGCTTCCAGGTTCCATGCCGAGTCAGCCTGCACCTCTTCCGGACCCCAGGCGCGTGGTCTTGTCAGACTTTGGCATGGGGTCCCCATGGGGAGCGAGCCTTAGCTAGGGTTAGGGTTTGGTCCAGGGACGTCGCCAGGGCTGAATCGACTCCAGTCTCGTGATCTCCCTCGAGGGCTGAAGTGAGGGCCCATGCCAGAAGGCGGCTCCATTGCAGGGTTAGGGTTCGAGGCAGGCTTACGTTGCGGTGGAGGGTCCCGGTTCGGGGTACGGTTAGGGTTAGGGTTAGGTCCCAGGAGGCTCCAGGCGCCCAACCCACAGCAGGGCAGTGTTCTCCCCGAAGGGCTGAGTGGAGGGCACAAGGGACCGTGCCGGTCAGGATCCGTCTTTGGCTGCCAAGGCCACACACGTGATTGGGCCCCTGGTCGAGGAGGCCTCCGGAATCCTCTGGGCAGCTGCAGCCGGGCCTGGGAAACCACATGGTGAGCTTCCAGGTTCCATGCCGAGTCAGCCTGCACCTCTTCCGGACCCCAGGCGCGTGGTGTTGTCAGACGTTGGCATTGGGTCCTCTTGGGGAGAGAGCCTTAGCTAGGGTTAGGGTTCGGTCCAGGGACGTGGCCAGGGCCGAAGCGACTCCGGTCTCGTGATCTCCCTCGAGGGCTGAAGTGAGGGCCCATGCGGCAAGGCGGCTCAAGTGCAGGGTTAGGGGTCGAGGCCGGCTTAGGTTTCGGTGGAGGGTCCCCGTTCGGTGTGGGGTTAGGGTTAGGGTTAGGTCCCAGGAGGCTCCAGGCGCCGAACCCACAGCAGGGCAGTGGTCTTCCCGAAGGCCTGAGTTGAGGGCACAAGGGACCGTGCCGGTCAGGATCCGTCTTTGGCTGCCAAGGCCACACACGTCGATCGGCCCCTGTTCGAGGAGGCCTCCGGAATCCTCTCGGTCAGCTGCACACGGGCCTGGGAAACCACATGGTGAGCTTGCAGCTTCCATGCCGTGTCAGCCTGCACCGCCTCTGGACCCCAAGCGCGTGGTCTTGTCAGACTTTGGCATGGGGTCCCCATGGGGAGCGAGCCTTAGCTAGGGTTAGGGTTTGGTCCAGGGACGTCGCCAGGGCTGAATCGACTCCAGTCTCGTGATCTCCCTCGAGGGCTGAAGTGAGGGCCCATGCCAGAAGGCGGCTCCATTGCAGGGTTAGGGTTCGAGGCAGGCTTACGTTGCGGTGGAGGGTCCCGGTTCGGGGTACGGTTAGGGTTAGGGTTAGGTCCCAGGAGGCTCCAGGCGCCCAACCCACAGCAGGGCAGTGTTCTCCCCGAAGGGCTGAGTGGAGGGCACAAGGGACCGTGCCGGTCAGGATCCGTCTTTGGCTGCCAAGGCCACACACGTGATTGGGCCCCTGGTCGAGGAGGCCTCCGGAATCCTCTGGGCAGCTGCAGCCGGGCCTGGGAAACCACATGGTGAGCTTCCAGGTTCCATGCCGAGTCAGCCTGCACCTCTTCCGGACCCCAGGCGCGTGGTGTTGTCAGACGTTGGCATTGGGTCCTCTTGGGGAGAGAGCCTTAGCTAGGGTTAGGGTTCGGTTCAGGGACGTGGCCAGGGCCGAAGCGACTCCGGTCTCGTGATCTCCCTCGAGGGCTGAAGTGAGGGCCCATGCAGCAAGGCGGCTCCAGTGCAGGGTTAGGGGTCGAGGCCGGCTTAGGTTTCGGTGGAGGGTCCCCGTTCGGTGTGGGGTTAGGGTTAGGGTTAGGTCCCAGGAGGCTCCAGGCGCCGAACCCACAGCAGGGCAGTGGTCTTCCCGAAGGCCTGAGTTGAGGGCACAAGGGACCGTGCCGGTCAGGATCCGTCTTTGGCTGCCAAGGCCACACACGTCGATCGGCCCCTGTTCGAGGAGGCCTCCGGAATCCTCTCGGTCAGCTGCACACGGGCCTGGGAAACCACATGGTGAGCTTGCAGCTTCCATGCCGAGTCAGCCGGCACCGCCTCTGGACCCCAGGCGCGTGGTCTTGTCAGACTTTGGCATGGGGTCCCCATGGGGAGCGAGCCTTAGCTAGGGTTAGGATTTGGTCCAGGGACGTCGCCAGGGCTGAATCGACTCCAGTCTCGTGATCTCCCTCGAGGGCTGAAGTGAGGGCCCATGCCAGAAGGCGGCTCCATTGCAGGGTTAGGGTTCGAGGCAGGCTTACGTTGCGGTGGAGGGTCCCGGTTCGGGGTACGGTTAGGGTTAGGGTTAGGTCCCAGGAGGCTCCAGGCGCCCAACCCACAGCAGGGCAGTGTTCTCCCCGAAGGGCTGAGTGGAGGGCACAAGGGACCGTGCCGGTGAGGATCCGTCTTTGGCTGCCAAGGCCGCACACGTGATTGGGCCCCTGGTCGAGGAGGCCTCCGGAATCCTCTGGGCAGCTGCAGCCGGGCCTGGGAAACGACTTGGTGAGCTTCCAGGTTCCATGCCGTGTCAGCCTGCACCTCTTCCGGACCCCAGGCGCGTGGTGTTGTCAGACGTTGGCATTGGGTCCTCTTGGGGAGAGAGCCTTAGCTAGGCTTAGGGTTCGGTCCAGGGACGTGGCCAGGGCCGAAGCGACTCCAGTCTCGTGATCTCCCTCGAGGGCTGAAGTGAGGGCCCATGCAGCAAGGCGGCTCCAGTGCAGGGTTAGGGGTCGAGGCCGGCTTAGGTTTCGGTGGAGGGTCCCCGTTCGGTGTGGGTTTAGGGTTAGGGTTAGGTCCCAGGAGGCTCCAGGCGCCGAACCCACAGCAAGGCAGTGGTCTTCCCGAAGGCCTGAGTTGAGGGCACAAGGGACCGTGCCGGTCAGGATCCGTCTTTGGCTGCCAAGGCCACAGACGTCGATCGGCCCCTGTTCGAGGAGGCCTCCGGAATCCTCTCGGTCAGCTGCACACGGGCCTGGGAAACCACATGGTGAGCTTGCAGCTTCCATGCCGAGTCAGCCTGCACCGCCTCTGGACCCCAGGCGCGTGGTCTTGTCAGACTTTGGCATGGGGTCCCCATGGGGAGCGAGCCTTAGCTAGGGGTAGGGTTTGGTCCAGGGACGTCGCCAGGGCTGAATCGACTCCAGTCTCGTGATCTCCCTCGAGGGCTGAAGTGAGGGCCCCTGCCAGAAGGCGGCTCCATTGAAGGGTTAGGGTTCGAGGCAGGCTTACGTTGCGGTGGAGGGTCCCGGTTCGGGGTACGGTTAGGGTTAGGGTTAGGTCCCAGGAGGCTCCAGGCGCCCAACCCACAGCAGGGCAGTGTTCTCCCCGAAGGGCTGAGTGGAGGGCACAAGGGACCGTGCCGGTCAGGATCCGTCTTTGGCTGCCAAGGCCACACACGTGATTGGGCCCCTGGTCGAGGAGGCCTCCGGAATCCTCTGGGCAGCTGCAGCCGGGCCTGGGAAACCACATGGTGAGCTTCCAGGTTCCATGCCGAGTCAGCCTGCACCTCTTCCGGACCCCAGGCGCGTGGTGTTGTCAGACGTTGGCATTGGGTCCTCTTGGGGAGAGAGCCTTAGCTAGGGTTAGGGTTCGGTCCAGGGACGTGGCCAGGGCCGAAGCGACTCCGGTCTCGTGATCTCCCTCGAGGGCTGAAGTGAGGGCCCATGCAGCAAGGCGGCTCCAGTGCAGGGTTAGGGGTCGAGGCCGGCTTAGGTTTCGGTGGAGGGTCCCCGTTCGGTGTGGGGTTAGGGTTAGGGTTAGGTCCCAGGAGGCTCCAGGCGCCGAACCCACAGCAGGGCAGTGGTCTTCCCGAAGGCCTGAGTTGAGGGCACAAGGGACCGTGTCGGTCAGGATCCGTCTTTGGCTGCCAAGGCCACAGACGTCGATCGGCCCCTGTTCGAGGAGGCCTCCGGAATCCTCTCGGTCAGCTGCACACGGGCCTGGGAAACCACCTGGTGAGCTTGCAGCTTCCATGCCGAGTCAGCCTGCACCGCCTCTGGACCCCAGGCGCGTGGTCTTGTCAGACTTTGGCATGGGGTCCCCATGGGGAGCGAGCCTTAGCTAGGGTTAGGGTTTGGTCCAGGGACGTCGCCAGGGCTGAATCGACTCCAGTCTCGTGATCTCCCTCGAGGGCTGAAGTGAGGGCCCATGCCAGAAGGCGGCTCCATTGCAGGGTTAGGGTTCGAGGCAGGCTTACGTTGCGGTGGAGGGTCCCGGTTCGGGGTACGGTTAGGGTTAGGGTTAGGTCCCAGGAGGCTCCAGGCGCCCAACCCACAGCAGGGCAGTGTTCTCCCCGAAGGGCTGAGTGGAGGGCACAAGGGACCGTGCCGGTCAGGATCCGTCTTTGGCTGCCAAGGCCACACACGTGATTGGGCCCCTGGTCGAGGAGGCCTCCGGAATCCTCTGGGCAGCTGCAGCCGGGCCTGGGAAACGACATGGTGAGCTTCCAGGTTCCATGCCGAGTCAGCCTGCACCTCTTCCGGACCCCAGGCGCGTGGTGTTGTCAGACGTTGGCATTGGGTCCTCTTGGGGAGAGAGCCTTAGCTAGGGTTAGGGTTCGGTCCAGGGACGTGGCCAGGGCCGAAGCGACTCCGGTCTCTTGATCTCCCTCGAGGGCTGAAGTGAGGGCCCATGCAGCAAGGCGGCTCAAGTGCAGGGTTAGGGGTCGAGGCCGGCTTAGGTTTCGGTGGAGGGTCCCCGTTCGGTGTGGGGTTAGGGTTAGGGTTAGGTCCCAGGAGGCTCCAGGCGCCGAACCCACAGCAGGGCAGTGGTCTTCCCGAAGGCCTGAGTTGAGGGCACAAGGGACCGTGCCGGTCAGGATCCGTCTTTGGCTGCCAAGGCCACACACGTCGATCGGCCCCTGTTCGAGGAGGCCTCCGGAATCCTCTCGGTCAGCTGCACACGGGCCTGGGAAACCACCTGGTGAGCTTGCAGCTTCCATGCCGAGTCAGCCTGCACCGCCTCTGGACCCCAGGTGCGTGGTCTTGTCAGACTTTGGCATGGGGTCCCCATGGGGAGCGAGCCTTAACTAGGGTTAGGGTTTGGTCCAGGGACGTCGCCAGGGCTGAATCGACTCCAGTCTCGTGATCTCCCTCGAGGGCTGAAGTGAGGTCCCCTGCCAGAAGGCGGCTCCATTGCAGGGTTAGGGTTCGAGGCAGGCTTACGTTGCGGTGGAGGGTCCCGGTTCGGGGTACGGTTAGGGTTAGGGTTAGGTCCCAGGAGGCTCCAGGCGCCCAACCCACAGCAGGGCAGTGTTCTCCCCGAAGGGCTGAGTGGAGGGCACAAGGGACCGTGCCGGTGAGGATCCGTCTTTGGCTGCCAAGGCCGCACACGTGATTGGGCCCCTGGTCGAGGAGGCCTCCGGAATCCTCTGGGCAGCTGCAGCCGGGCCTGGGAAACGACATGGTGAGCTTCCAGGTTCCATGCCGTGTCAGCCTGCACCTCTTCCGGACCCCAGGCGCGTGGTGTTGTCAGACGTTGGCATTGGGTCCTCTTGGGGAGAGAGCCTTAGCTAGGGTTAGGGTTCGGTCCAGGGACGTGGCCAGGGCCGAAGCAACTCCAGTCTCGTGATCTCCCTCGAGGGCTGAAGTGAGGGCCCATGCAGCAAGGCGGCTCCAGTGCAGGGTTAGGGGTCGAGGCCGGCTTAGGTTTCGGTGGAGGGTCCCCGTTCGGTGTGGGGTTAGGGTTAGGGTTAGGTCCCAGGAGGCTCCAGGCGCCGAACCCACAGCAAGGCAGTGGTCTTCCCGAAGGCCTGAGTTGAGGGCACAAGGGACCGTGCCGGTCAGGATCCGTCTTTGGCTGCCAAGGCCACACACGTCGATCGGCCCCTGTTCGAGGAGGCCTCCGGAATCCTCTCGGTCAGCTGCACACGGGCCTGGGAAACCACCTGGTGAGCTTGCAGCTTCCATGCCGAGTCAGCCTGCACCGCCTCTGGACCCCAGGCGCGTGGTCTTGTCAGACTTTGGCATGGGGTCCCCATGGGGAGCGAGCCTTAGCTAGGGTTAGGGTTTGGTCCAGGGACGTCGCCAGGGCTGAATCGACTCCAGTCTCGTGATCTCCCTCGAGGGCTGAAGTGAGGGCCCATGCCAGAAGGCGGCTCCATTGCAGGGTTAGGGTTCGAGGCAGGCTTACGTTGCGGTGGAGGGTCCCGGTTCGGGGTACGGTTAGGGTTAGGGTTAGGTCCCAGGAGGCTCCAGGCGCCCAAACCACAGTAGGGCAGTGTTCTCCCCGAAGGGCTGAGTGGAGGGCACAAGGGACCGTGCCGGTCAGGATCCGTCTTTGGCTGCCAAGGCCACACACGTGATTGGGCCCCTGGTCGAGGAGGCCTCCGGAATCCTCTGGGCAGCTGCAGCCGGGCCTGGGAAACGACATGGTGAGCTTCCAGGTTCCATGCCGAGTCAGCCTGCACCTCTTCCGGACCCCAGGCGCGTGGTGTTGTCAGACGTTGGCATTGGGTCCTCTTGGGGAGAGAGCCTTAGCTAGGGTTAGGGTTCGGTCCAGGGACGTGGCCAGGGCCGAAGCGACTCCGGTCTCGTGATCTCCCTCGAGGGCTGAAGTGAGGGCCCATGCAGCAAGGCGGCTCCAGTGCAGGGTTAGGGGTCGAGGCCTGCTTAGGTTTCGGTGGAGGGTCCCCGTTCGGTGTGGGGTTAGGGTTAGGGTTAGGTCCCAGGAGGCTCCAGGCGCCGAACCCACAGCAGGGCAGTGGTCTTCCCGAAGGCCTGAGTTGAGGGCACAAGGGACCGTGCCGGTCAGGATCCGTCTTTGGCTGCCAAGGCCACACACGTCGATCGGCCCCTGTTCGAGGAGGCCTCCGGAATCCTCTCGGTCAGCTGCACACGGGCCTGGGAAACCACATGGTGAGCTTGCAGCTTCCATGCCGAGTCAGCCTGCACCGCCTCTGGACCCCAGGCGCGTGGTCTTGTCAGACTTTGGCATGGGGTCCCCATGGGGAGCGAGCCTTAGCTAGGGTTAGGGTTTGGTCCAGGGACGTCGCCAGGGCTGAATCGACTCCAGTCTCGTGATCTCCCTCGAGGGCTGAAGTGAGGGCCCATGCCAGAAGGCGGCTCCATTGCAGGGTTAGGGTTCGAGGCAGGCTTACGTTGCGGTGGAGGGTCCCGGTTCGGGGTACGGTTAGGGTTAGGGTTAGGTCCCAGGAGGCTCCAGGCGCCCAACCCACAGCAGGGCAGTGTTCTCCCCGAAGGGCTGAGTGGAGGGCACAAGGGACCGTGCCGGTCAGGATCCGTCTTTGGCTGCCAAGGCCACACACGTGATTGGGCCCCTGGTCCAGGAGGCCTCCGGAATCCTCTGGGCAGCTGCAGCCGGGCCTGGGAAACGACATGGTGAGATTCCAGGTTCCATGCCGAGTCAGCCTGCACCTCTTCCGGACCCCAGGCGCGTGGTGTTGTCAGACGTTGGCATTGGGTCCTCTTGGGGAGAGAGCCTTAGCTAGGGTTAGGGTTCGGTCCAGGGACGTGGCCAGGGCCGAAGCGACTCCGGTCTCGTGATCTCCCTCGAGGGCTGAAGTGAGGGCCCATGCAGCAAGGCGGCTCCAGTGCAGGGTTAGGGGTCGAGGCCGGCTTAGGTTTCGGTGGAGGGTCCCCGTTCGGTGTGGGTTTAGGGTTAGGGTTAGGTCCCAGGAGGCTCCAGGCGCCGAACCCACAGCAGGGCAGTGGTCTTCCCGAAGGCCTGAGTTGAGGGCACAAGGGACCGTGCCGGTCAGGATCCGTCTTTGGCTGCCAAGGCCACACACGTCGATCGGCCCCTGTTCGAGGAGGCCTCCGGAATCCTCTCGGTCAGCTGCACACGGGCCTGGGAAACCACATGGTGAGCTTGCAGCTTCCATGCCGAGTCAGCCTGCACCGCCTCTGGACCCCAGGCGCGTGGTCTTGTCAGACTTTGGCATGGGGTCCCCATGGGGAGCGAGCCTTAGCTAGGGTTAGGGTTCGGTCCAGGGACGTGGCCAGGGCCGAAGCGACTCCGGTCTCGTGATCTCCCTTGAGGGCTGAAGTGAGGGCCCATGCAGGAAGGCGGCTCCAGTGCAGGGTTAGGGGTCGAGGCCGGCTTAGGTTTCGGTGGAGGGTCCCCGTTCGGTGTGGGGTTAGGGTTAGGGTTAGGGCCCAGGAGGCTCCAGGCGCCGAACCCACAGCAGGGCAGTGGTCTTCCCGAAGGCCTGAGTTGAGGGCACAAGGGACCGTGCCGGTCAGGATCCGTCTTTGGCTGCCAAGGCCACAGACGTCGATCGGCCCCTGTTCGAGGAGGCCTCCGGAATCCTCTCGGTCAGCTGCACACGGGCCTGGGAAACCACCTGGTGAGCTTGCAGCTTCCATGCCGAGTCAGCCTGCACCGCCTCTGGACCCCAGGCGCGTGGTCTTGTCAGACTTTGGCATGGGGTCCCCATGGGGAGCGAGCCTTAGCTAGGGTTAGGATTTGGTCCAGGGACGTCGCCAGAGCTGAATCGACTCCAGTCTCGTGATCTCCCTCGAGGGCTGAAGTGAGGGCCCATGCCAGAAGGCGGCTCCATTGCAGGGTTAGGGTTCGAGGCAGGCTTACGTTGCGGTGGAGGGTCCCGGTTCGGGGTACGGTTAGGGTTAGGGTTAGGTCCCAGGAGGCTCCAGGCGCCCAACCCACAGCAGGGCAGTGTTCTCCCCGAAGGGCTGAGTGGAGGGCACAAGGGACCGTGCCGGTCAGGATCCGTCTTTGGCTGCCAAGGCCACACACGTGATTGGGCCCCTGGTCCAGGAGGCCTCCGGAATCCTCTGGGCAGCTGCAGCCGGGCCTGGGAAACGACATGGTGAGCTTCCAGGTTCCATGCCGAGTCAGCCTGCACCTCTTCCGGACCCCAGGCGCGTGGTGTTGTCAGACGTTGGCATTGGGTCCTCTTGGGGAGAGAGCCTTAGCTAGGGTTAGGGTTCGGTCCAGGGACGTGGCCAGGGCCGAAGCGACTCCAGTCTCGTGATCTCCCTCGAGGGCTGAAGTGAGGGCCCATGCAGCAAGGCGGCTCCAGTGCAGGGTTAGGGGTCGAGGCCGGCTTAGGTTTCGGTGGAGGGTCCCCGTTCGGTGTGGGGTTAGGGTTAGGGTTAGGTCCCAGGAGGCTCCAGGCGCCGAACCCACAGCAGGGCAGTGGTCTTCCCGAAGGCCTGAGTTGAGGGCACAAGGGACCGTGCCGGTCAGGATCCGTCTTTGGCTGCCAAGGCCACAGACGTCGATCGGCCACTGTTCGAGGAGGCCTCCGGAATCCTCTCGGTCAGCTGCACACGGGCCTGGGAAACCACATGGTGAGCTTGCAGCTTCCATGCCGAGTCAGCCTGCACCGCCTCTGGACCCCAGGCGCGTGGTCTTGTCAGACTTTGGCATGGGGTCCCCATGGGGAGCGAGCCTTAGCTAGGGTTAGGGTTTGGTCCAGGGACGTCGCCAGGGCTGAATCGACTCCAGTCTCGTGATCTCCCTCGAGGGCTGAAGTGAGGGCCCCTGCCAGAAGGCGGCTCCATTGCAGGGTTAGGGTTCGAGGCAGGCTTACGTTGCGGTGGAGGGTCCCGGTTCGGGGTACGGTTAGGGTTAGGGTTAGGTCCCAGGAGGCTCCAGGCGCCCAACCCACAGCAGGGCAGTGTTCTCCCCGAAGGGCTGAGTGGAGGGCACAAGGGACCGTGCCGGTCAGGATCCGTCTTTGGCTGCCAAGGCCACACACGTGATTGGGCCCCTGGTCGAGGAGGCCTCCGGAATCCTCTGGGCAGCTGCAGCCGGGCCTGGGAAACGACATGGTGAGCTTCCAGGTTCCATGCCGAGTCAGCCTGCACCTCTTCCGGACCCCAGGCGCGTGGTGTTGTCAGACGTTGGCATTGGGTCCTCTTGGGGAGAGAGCCTTAGCTAGGGTTAGGGTTCGGTCCAGGGACGTGGCCAGGGCCGAAGCGACTCCGGTCTCGTGATCTCCCTCGAGGGCTGAAGTGAGGGCCCATGCAGCAAGGCGGCTCCAGTGCAGGGTTAGGGGTCGAGGCCGGCTTAGGTTTCGGTGGAGGGTCCCCGTTCGGTGTGGGGTTAGGGTTAGGGTTAGGTCCCAGGAGGCTCCAGGCGCCGAACCCACAGCAGGGCAGTGGTCTTCCCGAAGGCCTGAGTTGAGGGCACAAGGGACCGTGCCGTTCAGGATCCGTCTTTGGCTGCCAAGGCCACAGACGTCGATCGGCCCCTGTTCGAGGAGGCCTCCTGAATCCTCTCGGTCAGCTGCACACGGGCCTGGGAAACCACATGGTGAGCTTGCAGCTGCCATGCCGAGTCAGCCTGCACCGCCTCTGGACCCCAGGCGCGTGGTCTTGTCAGACTTTGGCATGGGGTCCCCATGGGGAGCGAGCCTTAGCTAGGGTTAGGGTTTGGTCCAGGGACGTCGCCAGGGCTGAATCGACTCCAGTCTCGTGATCTCCCTCGAGGGCTGAAGTGAGGGCCCCTGCCAGAAGGCGGCTCCATTGCAGGGTTAGGGTTCGAGGCAGGCTTACGTTGCGGTGGAGGGTCCCGGTTCGGGGTACGGTTAGGGTTAGGGTTAGGTCCCAGGAGGCTCCAGGCGCCCAACCCACAGCAGGGCAGTGTTCTCCCCGAAGGGCTGAGTGGAGGGCACAAGGGACCGTGCCGGTCAGGATCCGTCTTTGGCTGCCAAGGCCACACACGTGATTGGGCCCCTGGTCGAGGAGGCCTCCGGAATCCTCTGGGCAGCTGCAGCCGGGCCTGGGAAACGACATGGTGAGCTTCCAGGTTCCATGCCGAGTCAGCCTGCACCTCTTCCGGACCCCAGGCGCGTGGTGTTGTCAGACGTTGGCATTGGGTCCTCTTGGGGAGAGAGCCTTAGCTAGGGTTAGGGTTCGGTCCAGGGACGTGGCCAGGGCCGAAGCGACTCCGGTCTTGTGATCTCCCTCAAGGGCTGAAGTGAGGGCCCATGCAGCAAGGCGGCTCCAGTGCAGGGTTAGGGGTCGAGGCCGGCTTAGGTTTCGGTGGAGGGTCCCCGTTCGGTGTGGGGTTAGGGTTAGGGTTAGGTCCCAGGAGGCTCCAGGCGCCGAACCCACAGCAGGGCAGTGGTCTTCCCGAAGGCCTGAGTTGAGGGCACAAGGAACCGTGCCGGTCAGGATCCGTCTTTGGCTGCCAAGGCCACACACGTCGATCGGCCCCTGTTCGAGGAGGCCTCCGGAATCCTCTCGGTCAGCTGCACACGGGCCTGGGAAACCACATGGTGAGCTTGCAGCTTCCATGCCGAGTCAGCCTGCACCGCCTCTGGACCCCAGGCGCGTGGTCTTGTCAGACTTTGGCATGGGGTCCCCATGGGGAGCGAGCCTTAGCTAGGGTTAGGGTTTGGTCCAGGGACGTCGCCAGGGCTGAATCGACTCCAGTCTCGTGATCTCCCTCGAGGGCTGAAGTGAGGGCCCATGCCAGAAGGCGGCTCCATTGCAGGGTTAGCGTTCGAGGCAGGCTTACGTTGCGGTGGAGGGTCCCGGTTCGGGGTACGGTTAGGGTTATGGTTAGGTCCCAGGAGGCTCCAGGCGCCCAACCCACAGCAGGGCAGTGTTCTCCCCGAAGGGCTGAGTGGAGGGCACAAGGGACAGTGCCGGTCAGGATCCGTCTTTGGCTGCCAAGGCCACACACGTGATTGGGCCCCTGGTCGAGGAGGCCTCCGGAATCCTCTGGGCAGCTGCAGCCGGGCCTGGGAAACGACATGGTGAGCTTCCAGGTTCCATGCCGAGTCAGCCTACACCTCTTCCGAACCCCTGGCGCGTGGTGTTGTCAGACGTTGGCATTGGGTCCTCTTGGGGAGAGAGCCTTAGCTAGGGTTAGGGTTCGGTCCAGGGACGTGGCCAGGGCCGAAGCGACTCCGGTCTCGTGATCTCCCTCGAGGGCTGAAGTGAGGGCCCATGCAGGAAGGCGGCTCCAGTGCAGGGTTAGGGGTCGAGGCCGGCTTAGGTTTCGGTGGAGGGTCCCCGTTCGGTGTGGGGTTAGGGTTAGGGTTAGGGCCCAGGAGGCTCCAGGCGCCGAACCCACAGCAGGGCAGTGGTCTTCCCGAAGGCCTGAGTGGAGGGCACAAGGGACCGTGCCGGTCAGGATCCGTCTTTGGCTGCCAAGGCCACACACGTCGATCGGCCCCCTGTTCGAGGAGGCCCTCCGGAATCCTCTCGGTCAGCTGCACACGGGCCTGGGAAACCACATGGTGAGCTTGCAGCTTCCATGCCGAGTCAGCCGGCACCGCCTCTGGACCCCAGGCGCGTGGTCTTGTCAGACTTTGGCATGGGGGTCCCCATGGGGAGCGAGCCTTAGGTAGGGTTAGGATTTGGTCCAGGGACGTCGCCAGGGCTGAATCGACTCCAGTCTCGTGATCTCCCTCGAGGGCTGAAGTGAGGGCCCATGCCAGAAGGCGGCTCCATTGCAGGGTTAGGGTTCGAGGCAGGCTTACGTTGCGGTGGAGGGTCCCGGTTCGGGGTACGGTTAGGGTTAGGGTTAGGTCCCAGGAGGCTCCAGGCGCCCAACCCACAGCAGGGCAGTGTTCTCCCCGAAGGGCTGAGTGGAGGGCACAAGGGACCGTGCCGGTGAGGATCCGTCTTTGGCTGCCAAGGCCGCACACGTGATTGGGCCCCTGGTCGAGGAGGCCTCCGGAATCCTCTGGGCAGCTGCAGCCAGGCCTGGGAAACGACATGGTGAGCTTCCAGGTTCCATGCCGTGTCAGCCTGCACCTCTTCCGGACCCCAGGCGCGTGGTGTTGTCAGACGTTGGCATTGGGTCCTCTTGGGGAGAGAGCCTTAGCTAGGGTTAGGGTTCGGTCCAGGGACGTGGCCAGGGCCGAAGCGACTCCAGTCTCCTGATCTCCCTCGAGGGCTGAAGTGAGGGCCCATGCAGCAAGGCGGCTCCAGTGCAGGGTTAGGGGTCGAGGCCGGCTTAGGTTTCGGTGGAGGGTCCCCGTTCGGTGTGGGGTTAGGGTTAGGGTTAGGTCCCAGGAGGCTCCAGGCGCCGAACCCACAGCAGGGCAGTGGTCTTCCCGAAGGCCTGAGTTGAGGGCACAAGGGACCGTGCCGGTCAGGATCCGTCTTTGGCTGCCAAGGCCACACACGTCGATCGGCCCCTGTTCGAGGAGGCCTCCGGAATCCTCTCGGTCAGCTGCACACGGGCCTGGGAAACCACATGGTGAGCTTGCAGCTTCCATGCCGAGTCAGCCTGCACCGCCTCTGGACCCCAGGCGCGTGGTCTTGTCAGACTTTGGCATGGGGTCCTCTTGGGGAGAGAGCCTTAGCTAGGGTTAAGGTTCGGTCCAGGGACGTGGCCAGGGCCGAAGCGACTCCGGTCTCGTGATCTCCCTCGAGGGCTGAAGTGAGGGCCCATGCAGCAAGGCGGCTCCAGTGCAGGGCTAGGGGTCGAGGCCGGCTTAGGTTTCGGTGGAGGGTCCCCGTTCGGTGTGGGGTTAGGGTTAGGGTTAGGTCCCAGGAGGCTCCAGGCGCCGAACCCACAGCAGGGCAGTGGTCTTCCCGAAGGCCTGAGTTGAGGGCACAAGGGACCGTGCCGTTCAGGATCCGTCTTTGGCTGCCAAGGCCACAGACGTCGATCGGCCCCTGTTCGAGGAGGCCTCCTGAATCCTCTCGGTCAGCTGCACACGGGCCTGGGAAACCACATGGTGAGCTTGCAGCTTCCATGCCGAGTCAGCCTGCACCGCCTCTGGACCCCAGGCGCGTGGTCTTGTCAGACTTTGGCATGGGGTCCCCATGGGGAGCGAGCCTTAGCTAGGGTTAGGGTTTGGTCCAGGGACGTCGCCAGGGCTGAATCGACTCCAGTCTCGTGATCTCCCTCGAGGGCTGAAGTGAGGGCCCCTGCCAGAAGGCGGCTCCATTGCAGGGTTAGGGTTCGAGGCAGGCTTACGTTGCGGTGGAGGGTCCCGGTTCGGGGTACGGTTAGGGTTAGGGTTAGGTCCCAGGAGGCTCCAGGCGCCCAACCCACAGCAGGGCAGTGTTCTCCCCGAAGGGCTGAGTGGAGGGCACAAGGGACCGTGCCGGTCAGGATCCGTCTTTGGCTGCCAAGGCCACACACGTGATTGGGCCCCTGGTCGAGGAGGCCTCCGGAATCCTCTGGGCAGCTGCAGCCGGGCCTGGGAAACGACATGGTGAGCTTCCAGGTTCCATGCCGAGTCAGCCTGCACCTCTTCCGGACCCCAGGCGCGTGGTGTTGTCAGACGTTGGCATTGGGTCCTCTTGGGGAGAGAGCCTTAGCTAGGGTTAGGGTTCGGTCCAGGGACGTGGCCAGGGCCGAAGCGACTCCGGTCTCGTGATCTCCCTCAAGGGCTGAAGTGAGGGCCCATGCAGCAAGGCGGCTCCAGTGCAGGGTTAGGGGTCGAGGCCGGCTTAGGTTTCGGTGGAGGGTCCCCGTTCGGTGTGGGGTTAGGGTTAGGGTTAGGTCCCAGGAGGCTCCAGGCGCCGAACCCACAGCAGGGCAGTGGTCTTCCCGAAGGCCTGAGTTGAGGGCACAAGGAACCGTGCCGGTCAGGATCCGTCTTTGGCTGCCAAGGCCACACACGTCGATCGGCCCCTGTTCGAGGAGGCCTCCGGAATCCAATCGGTCAGCTGCACACGGGCCTGGGAAACCACATGGTGAGCTTGCAGCTTCCATGCCGAGTCAGCCTGCACCGCCTCTGGACCCCAGGCGCGTGGTCTTGTTAGACTTTGGCATGGGGTCCCCATGGGGAGCGAGCCTTAGCTAGGGTTAGGGTTTGGTCCAGGGACGTCGCCAGGGCTGAATCGACTCCAGTCTCGTGATCTCCCTCGAGGGCTGAAGTGAGGGCCCATGCCAGAAGGCGGCTCCATTGCAGGGTTAGCGTTCGAGGCAGGCTTACGTTGCGGTGGAGGGTCCCGGTTCGGGGTACGGTTAGGGTTAGGGTTAGGTCCAGGAGGCTCCAGGCGCCCAACCCACAGCAGGGCAGTGTTCTCCCCGAAGGGCTGAGTGGAGGGCACAAGGGACCGTGCCGGTCAGGATCCGTCTTTGGCTGCCAAGGCCACACACGTGATTGGGCCCCTGGTCGAGGAGGCCTCCGGAATCCTCTGGGCAGCTGCAGCCGGGCCTGGGAAACGACATGGTGAGCTTCCAGGTTCCATGCCCAGTCAGCCTACACCTCTTCCGAACCCCAGGCGCGTGGTGTTGTCAGACGTTGGCATTGGGTCCTCTTGGGGAGAGAGCCTTAGCTAGGGTTAGGGTTCGGTCCAGGGACGTGGCCAGGGCCGAAGCGACTCCGGTCTCGTGATCTCCCTCGAGGGCTGAAGTGAGGGCCCATGCAGGAAGGCGGCTCCAGTGCAGGGTTAGGGGTCGAGGCCGGCTTAGGTTTCGGTGGAGGGTCCCCCGTTCGGTGTGGGGTTAGGGTTAGGGTTAGGGCCCAGGAGGCTCCAGGCGCCGAACCCACAGCAGGGCAGTGGTCTTCCCGAAGGCCTGAGTTGAGGGCACAAGGGACCGTGCCGGTCAGGATCCGTCTTTGGCTGCCAAGGCCACAGACGTCGATCGGCCCCTGTTCGAGGAGGCCTCCGGAATCCTCTCGGTCAGCTGCACACGGGCCTGGGAAACCACCTGGTGAGCTTGCAGCTTCCATGCCGAGTCAGCCTGCACCGCCTCTGGACCCCAGGCGCGTGGTCTTGTCAGACTTTGGCATGGGGTCCCCATGGGGAGCGAGCCTTAGCTAGGGTTAGGGTTCGGTCCAGGGACGTGGCCAGGGCCGAAGCGACTCCAGTCTCGTGATCTCCCTCGAGGGCTGAAGTGAGGGCCCATGCAGCAAGGCGGCTCCAGTGCAGGGTTAGGGGTCGAGGCCGGCTTAGGTTTCGGTGGAGGGTCCCCGTTCGGTGTGGGGTTAGGGTTAGGTTAGGTCCCAGGAGGCTCCAGGCGCCGAACCCACAGCAAGGCAGTGGTCTTCCCGAAGGCCTGAGTTGAGGGCACAAGGGACCGTGCCGGTCAGGATCCGTCTTTGGCTGCCAAGGCCACACACGTCGATCGGCCCCCTGTTCGAGGAGGCCTCCGGAATCCTCTCGGTCAGCTGCACACGGGCCTGGGAAACCACATGGTGAGCTTGCAGCTTCCATGCCGAGTCAGCCTGCACCGCCTCTGGACCCCAGGCGCGTGGTATTGTCAGACTTTGGCATGGGGTCCCCATGGGGAGCGAGCCTTAGCTAGGGTTAGGGTTTGGTCCAGGGACGTCGCCAGGGCTGAATCGACTCCAGTCTCGTGATCTCCCTCGAGGGCTGAAGTGAGGGCCCATGCCAGAAGGCGGCTCCATTGCAGGGTTAGGGTTCGAGGCAGGCTTACGTTGCGGTGGAGGGTCCCGGTTCGGGGTACGGTTAGGGTTAGGGTTAGGTCCCAGGAGGCTCCAGGCGCCCAACCCACAGCAGGGCAGTGTTCTCCCCGAAGGGCTGAGTGGAGGGCACAAGGGACCGTGCCGGTCAGGATCCGTCTTTGGCTGCCAAGGCCACACACGTGATTGGGCCCCTGGTCGAGGAGGCCTCCGGAATCCTCTGGGCAGCTGCAGCCGGGCCTGGGAAACGACATGGTGAGCTTCCAGGTTCCATGCCGAGTCAGCCTGCACCTCTTCCGGACCCCAGGCGCGTGGTGTTGTCAGACGTTGGCATTGGGTCCTCTTGGGGAGAGAGCCTTAGCTAGGGTTAGGGTTCGGTCCAGGGACGTGGCCAGGGCCGAAGCGACTCCGGTCTCGTGATCTCCCTCGAGGGCTGAAGTGAGGGCCCATGCAGCAAGGCGGCTCCAGTGCAGGGTTAGGGGTCGAGGCCGGCTTAGGTTTCGGTGGAGGGTCCCCGTTCGGTGTGGGGTTAGGGTTAGGGTTAGGTCCCAGGAGGCTCCAGGCGCCGAACCCACAGCAGGGCAGTGGTCTTCCCGAAGGCCTGAGTTGAGGGCACAAGGGACCGTGCCGGTCAGGATCCGTCTTTGGCTGCCAAGGCCACACACGTCGATCGGCCCCTGTTCGAGGAGGCCTCCGGAATCCTCTCGGTCAGCTGCACACGGGCCTGGGAAACCACATGGTGAGCTTGCAGCTTCCATGCCGAGTCAGCCTGCACCGCCTCTGGACCCCAGGCGCGTGGTCTTGTCAGACTTTGGCATGGGGTCCCCATGGGGAGCGAGCCTTAGCTAGGGTTAGGGTTTGGTCCAGGGACGTCGCCAGGGCTGAATCGACTCCAGTCTCGTGATCTCCCTCGAGGGCTGAAGTGAGGGCCCATGCCAGAAGGCGGCTCCATTGCAGGGTTAGGGTTCGAGGCAGGCTTACGTTGCGGTGGAGGGTCCCGGTTCGGGGTACGGTTAGGGTTAGGGTTAGGTCCCAGGAGGCTCCAGGCGCCCAACCCACAGCAGGGCAGTGTTCTCCCCGAAGGGCTGAGTGGAGGGCACAAGGGACCGTGCCGGTCAGGATCCGTCTTTGGCTGCCAAGGCCACACACGTGATTGGGCACCTGGTCGAGGAGGCCTCCGGAATCCTCTGGGCAGCTGCAGCCGGGCCTGGGAAACGACATGGTGAGCTTCCAGGTTCCATGCCGAGTCAGCCTGCACCTCTTCCGGACCCCAGGCGCGTGGTGTTGTCAGACGTTGGCATTGGGTCCTCTTGGGGAGAGAGCCTTAGCTAGGGTTAGGGTTCGGTCCAGGGACGTGGCCAGGGCCGAAGCGACTCCGGTCTCGTGATCTCCCTCGAGGGCTGAAGTGAGGGCCCATGCAGCAAGGCGGCTCAAGTGCAGGGTTAGGGGTCGAGGCCGGCTTAGGTTTCGGTGGAGGGTCCCCGTTCGGTGTGGGGTTAGGGTTAGGGTTAGGTCCCAGGAGGCTCCAGGCGCCGAACCCACAGCAGGGCAGTGGTCTTCCCGAAGGCCTGAGTTGAGGGCACAAGGGACCGTGCCGGTCAGGATCCGTCTTTGGCTGCCAAGGCCACACACGTCGATCGGCCCCTGTTCGAGGAGGCCTCCGGAATCCTCTCGGTCAGCTGCACACGGGCCTGGGAAACCACATGGTGAGCTTGCAGCTTCCATGCCGAGTCAGCCTGCACCGCCTCTGGACCCCAGGTGCGTGGTCTTGTCAGACTTTGGCATGGGGTCCCCATGGGGAGCGAGCCTTAGCTAGGGTTAGGGTTTGGTCCAGGGACGTCGCCAGGGCTGAATCGACTCCAGTCTCGTGATCTCCCTCGAGGGCTGAAGTGAGGGCCCATGCCAGAAGGCGGCTCCATTGCAGGGTTAGGGTTCGAGGCAGGCTTACGTTGCGGTGGAGGGTCCCGGTTCGGGGTAAGGTTAGGGTTAGGGTTAGGTCCCAGGAGGCTCCAGGCGCCAAACCCACAGCAGGGCAGTGTTCTCCCCGAAGGGCTGAGTGGAGGGCACAAGGGACCGTGCCGGTCAGGATCCGTCTTTGGCTGCCAAGGCCACACACGTGATTGGGCCCCTGGTCGAGGAGGCCTCCGGAATCCTCTGGGCAGCTGCAGCCGGGCCTGGGAAACGACATGGTGAGCTTCCAGGTTCCATGCCGAGTCAGCCTGCACCTCTTCCGGACCCCAGGCGCGTGGTGTTGTCAGACGTTGGCATTGGGTCCTCTTGGGGAGAGAGCCTTAGCTAGGGTTAGGGTTCGGTCCAGGGACGTGGCCAGGGCCGAAGCGACTCCGGTCTCGTGATCTCCCTCGAGGGCTGAAGTGAGGGCCCATGCAGCAAGGCGGCTCAAGTGCAGGGTTAGGGGTCGAGGCCGGCTTAGGTTTCGGTGGAGGGTCCCCGTTCGGTGTGGGGTTAGGGTTAGGGTTAGGTCCCAGGAGGCTCCAGGCGCCGAACCCACAGCAGGGCAGTGGTCTTCCCGAAGGCCTGAGTTGAGGGCACAAGGGACCGTGCCGGTCAGGATCCGTCTTTGGCTGCCAAGGCCACACACGTCGATCGGCCCCTGTTCGAGGAGGCCTCCGGAATCCTCTCGGTCAGCTGCACACGGGCCTGGGAAACCACATGGTGAGCTTGTAGCTTCCATGCCGAGTCAGCCTGCACCGCCTCTGGACCCCAGGCGCGTGGTCTTGTCAGACTTTGGCATGGGGTCCCCATGGGGAGCGAGCCTTAGCTAGGGTTAGGGTTTGGTCCAGGGACGTCGCCAGGGCTGAATCGACTCCAGTCTCGTGATCTCCCTCGAGGGCTGAAGTGAGGGCCCCTGCCAGAAGGCGGCTCCATTGCAGGGTTAGGGTTCGAGGCAGGCTTACGTTGCGGTGGAGGGTCCCGGTTCGGGGTACGGTTAGGGTTAGGGTTAGGTCCCAGGAGACTCCAGGCGCCCAACCCACAGCAGGGCAGTGTTCTCCCCGAAGGGCTGAGTGGAGGGCACAAGGGACCGTGCCGGTCAGGATCCGTCTTTGGCTGCCAAGGCCACACACGTGATTGGGCCCCTGGTCCAGGAGGCCTCCGGAATCCTCTGGGCAGCTGCAGCCGGGCCTGGGAAACCACATGGTGAGCTTCCAGGTTCCATGCCGAGTCAGCCTGCACCTCTTCCGGACCCCAGGCGCGTGGTGTTGTCAGACGTTGGCATTGGGTCCTCTTGGGGAGAGAGCCTTAGCTAGGGTTAGGGTTCGGTCCAGGGACGTGGCCAGGGCCGAAGCGACTCCGGTCTCGTGATCTCCCTCAAGGGCTGAAGTGAGGGCCCATGCAGCAAGGCGGCTCAAGTGCAGGGTTAGGGGTCGAGGCCGGCTTAGGTTTCGGTGGAGGGTCCCCGTTCGGTGTGGGGTTAGGGTTAGGGTTAGGTCCCAGGAGGCTCCAGGCGCCGAACCCACAGCAGGGCAGTGGTCTTCGCGAAGGCCTGAGTTGAGGGCAAAAGGGACCGTGCCGGTCAGGATCCGTCTTTGGCTGCCAAGGCCACAGACGTCGATCGGCCCCTGTTCGAGGAGGCCTCCGAAATCCTCTCGGTCAGCTGCACACGGGCCTGGGAAACCACATGGTGAGCTTGCAGCTTCCATGCCGAGTCAGCCTGCACCGCCTCTGGACCCCAGGCGCGTGGTCTTGTCAGACTTTGGCATGGGGTCCCCATGGGGAGGGAGCCTTAGCTAGGGTTAGGGTTCGGTCCAGGGACGTCGCCAGGGCCGAATCGACTCCAGTCTCGTGATCTCCCTGGAGGGCTGAAGTGAGGGCCCATGCCAGAAGGCGGCTCCATTGCAGGGTTAGGGTTCGAGGCAGGCTTACGTTGTGGTGGAGGGTCCCGGTTCAGGGTACGGTTAGGGTTAGGGTTAGGTCCCAGGAGGCTCCAGGCGCCCAACCCACAGCAGGGCAGTGGTCTCCCCGAAGGGCTGAGTGGAGGGCACAAGGGACCGTGCTGGTCAGGATCCGTCTTTGGCTGCCAAGGCCACACACGTGATTGGGCCCCTGGTCCAGGAGGCCTCCGGAATCCTCTGGGCAGGTGCAGCCGGGCCTGGGAAACCACATGGTGAGCTTCCAGGTTCCATGCCGAGTCAGCCTGCACCTCTTCCGGACCCCAGGCGCGTGGTGTTGTCAGACGTTGGCATTGGGTCCTCTTGGGGAGAGAGCCTTAGCTAGGGTTAGGGTTCGGTCCAGGGACGTGGCCAGGGCCGAAGCGACTCCGGTCTCGTGATCTCCCTCGAGGGCTGAAGTGAGGGCCCATGCGGCAAGGCGGCTCCAGTGCAGGGTTAGGGGTCGAGGCCGGCTTAGGTTTCGGTGGAGGGTCCCCGTTCGGTGTGGGGTTAGGGTTAGGGTTAGGTCCCAGGAGGCTCCAGGCGCCGAACCCACAGCAGGGCAGTGGTCTTCGCGAAGGCCTGAGTTGAGGGCAAAAGGGACCGTGCCGGTCAGGATCCGTCTTTGGCTGCCAAGACCACAGACGTCGATCGGCCCCTGTTCGAGGAGGCCTCCGGAATCCTCTCGGTCAGCTGCACACGGGCCTGGGAAACCACATGGTGAGCTTGCAGCTTCCATGCCGAGTCAGCCTGCACCGCCTCTGGACCCCAGGCGCGTGGTCTTGTCAGACTTTGGCATGGGGTCCCCATGGGGAGGGAGCGTTAGCTAGGGTTAGGGTTCGGTCCAGGGACGTCGCCAGGGCCGAATCGACTCCAGTCTCGTGATCTCCCTGGAGGGCTGAAGTGAGGGCCCATGCCAGAAGGCGGCTCCATTGCAGGGTTAGGGTTCGAGGCAGGCTTACGTTGTGGTGGAGGGTCCCGGTTCAGGGTACGGTTAGGGTTAGGGTTAGGTCCCAGGAGGCTCCAGGCGCCCAACCCACAGCAGGGCAGTGGTCTCCCCGAAGGGCTGAGTGGAGGGCACAAGGGACCGTGCCGGTCAGGATCCGTCTTTGGCTGCCAAGGCCACACACGTGATTGGGCCCCTGGTCCAGGAGGCCTCCGGAATACTCTGGGCAGCTGCAGCCGGGCCTGGGAAACCACATGGTGAGCTTCCAGGTTCCATGCCGAGTCAGCCTGCACCTCTTCCGGACCCCAGGCGCGTGGTGTTGTCAGACGTTGGCATTGGGTCCTCTTGGGGAGAGAGCCTTAGCTAGGGTTAGGGTTCGGTCCAGGGACGTGGCCAGGGCCGAAGCGACTCCGGTCTCGTGATCTCCCTCGAGGGCTGAAGTGAGGGCCCATGCGGCAAGGCGGCTCCAGTGCAGGGTTAGGGGTCGAGGCCGGCTTAGGTTTCGGTGGAGGGTCCCCGTTCGGTGTGGGGTTAGGGTTAGGGTTAGGTCCCAGGAGGCTCCAGGCGCCGAACCCACAGCAGGGCAGTGGTCTTCGCGAAGGCCTGAGTGGAGGGCACAAGGGACCGTGCCGGTCAGGATCCGTCTTTGGCTGCCAAGGCCACAGACGTCGATCGGCCCCTGTTCGAGGAGGCCTCCGGAATCCTCTCGGTCAGCTGCACACGGGCCTGGGAAACCACATGGTGAGCTTGCAGCTTCCATGCCGAGTCAGCCTGCACCGCCTCTGGACCCCAGGCGCGTGGTCTTGTCAGACTTTGGCATGGGGTCCCCATGGGGAGGGAGCCTTAGCTAGGGTTAGGGTTCGGTCCAGGGACGTCGCCAGGGCCGAATCGACTCCAGTCTCGTGATCTCCCTGGAGGGCTGAAGTGAGGGCCCATGCCAGAAGGCGGCTCCATTGCAGGGTTAGGGTTCGAGGCAGGCTTACGTTGCGGTGGAGGGTCCCGGTTCGGGGTACGGTTAGGGTTAGGGTTAGGTCCCAGGAGGCTCCAGGCGCCCAACCCACAGCAGGGCAGTGGTCTCCCCGAAGGGCTGAGTGGAGGGCACAAGGGACCGTGCCGGTCAGGATCCGTCTTTGGCTGCCAAGGCCACACACGTGATTGGGCCCCTGGTCCAGGAGGCCTCCGGAATCCTCTGGGCAGCTGCAGGCGGGCCTGGGAAACCACATGGTGAGCTTCCAGGTTCCATGCCGAGTCAGCCTGCACCTCTTCCGGACCCCAGGCGCGTGGTGTTGTCAGACGTTGGCATTGGGTCCTCTTGGGGAGAGAGCCTTAGCTAGGGTTAGGGTTCGGTCCAGGGACGTGGCCAGGGCCGAAGCGACTCCGGTCTCGTGATCTCCCTCGAGGGCTGAAGTGAGGGCCCATGCGGCAAGGCGGCTCCAGTGCAGGGTTAGGGGTCGAGGCCGGCTTAGGTTTCGGTGGAGGGTCCCCGTTCGGTGTGGGGTTAGGGTTAGGGTTAGGTCCCAGGAGGCTCCAGGCGCCGAACCCACAGCAGGGCAGTGGTCTTCGCGAAGGCCTGAGTTGAGGGCAAAAGGGACCGTGCCGGTCAGGATCCGTCTTTGGCTGCCAAGGCCACAGACGTCGATCGGCCCCTGTTCGAGGAGGCCTCCGGAATCCTCTCGGTCAGCTGCACACGGGCCTGGGAAACCACATGGTGAGCTTGCAGCTTCCATGCCGAGTCAGCCTGCACCGCCTCTGGACCCCAGGCGCGTGGTCTTGTCAGACTTTGGCATGGGGTCCCCATGGGGAGGGAGCGTTAGCTAGGGTTAGGGTTCGGTCCAGGGACGTCGCCAGGGCCGAATCGACTCCAGTCTCGTGATCTCCCTGGAGGGCTGAAGTGAGGGCCCATGCCAGAAGGCGGCTCCATTGCAGGGTTAGGGTTCGAGGCAGGCTTACGTTGTGGTGGAGGGTCCCGGTTCAGGGTACGGTTAGGGTTAGGGTTAGGTCCCAGGAGGCTCCAGGCGCCCAACCCACAGCAGGGCAGTGGTCTCCCCGAAGGGCTGAGTGGAGGGCACAAGGGACCGTGCCGGTCAGGATCCGTCTTTGGCTGCCAAGGCCACACACGTGATTGGGCCCCTGGTCCAGGAGGCCTCCGGAATACTCTGGGCAGCTGCAGCCGGGCCTGGGAAACCACATGGTGAGCTTCCAGGTTCCATGCCGAGTCAGCCTGCACCTCTTCCGGACCCCAGGCGCGTGGTGTTGTCAGACGTTGGCATTGGGTCCTCTTGGGGAGAGAGCCTTAGCTAGGGTTAGGGTTCGGTCCAGGGACGTGGCCAGGGCCGAAGCGACTCCGGTCTCGTGATCTCCCTCGAGGGCTGAAGTGAGGGCCCATGCGGCAAGGCGGCTCCAGTGCAGGGTTAGGGGTCGAGGCCGGCTTAGGTTTCGGTGGAGGGTCCCCGTTCGGTGTGGGGTTAGGGTTAGGGTTAGGTCCCAGGAGGCTCCAGGCGCCGAACCCACAGCAGGGCAGTGGTCTTCGCGAAGGCCTGAGTGGAGGGCACAAGGGACCGTGCCGGTCAGGATCCGTCTTTGGCTGCCAAGGCCACAGACGTCGATCGGCCCCTGTTCGAGGAGGCCTCCGGAATCCTCTCGGTCAGCTGCACACGGGCCTGGGAAACCACATGGTGAGCTTGCAGCTTCCATGCCGAGTCAGCCTGCACCGCCTCTGGACCCCAGGCGCGTGGTCTTGTCAGACTTTGGCATGGGGTCCCCATGGGGAGGGAGCCTTAGCTAGGGTTAGGGTTCGGTCCAGGGACGTCGCCAGGGCCGAATCGACTCCAGTCTCGTGATCTCCCTGGAGGGCTGAAGTGAGGGCCCATGCCAGAAGGCGGCTCCATTGCAGGGTTAGGGTTCGAGGCAGGCTTACGTTGCGGTGGAGGGTCCCGGTTCGGGGTACGGTTAGGGTTAGGGTTAGGTCCCAGGAGGCTCCAGGCGCCCAACCCACAGCAGGGCAGTGGTCTCCCCGAAGGGCTGAGTGGAGGGCACAAGGGACCGTGCCGGTCAGGATCCGTCTTTGGCTGCCAAGGCCACACACGTGATTGGGCCCCTGGTCCAGGAGGCCTCCGGAATCCTCTGGGCAGCTGCAGGCGGGCCTGGGAAACCACATGGTGAGCTTCCAGGTTCCATGCCGAGTCAGCCTGCACCTCTTCCGGACCCCAGGCGCGTGGTGTTGTCAGACGTTGGCATTGGGTCCTCTTGGGGAGAGAGCCTTAGCTAGGGTTAGGGTTCGGTCCAGGGACGTGGCCAGGGCCGAAGCGACTCCGGTCTCGTGATCTCCCTCGAGGGCTGAAGTGAGGGCCCATGCGGCAAGGCGGCTCCAGTGCAGGGTTAGGGGTCGAGGCCGGCTTAGGTTTCGGTGGAGGGTCCCCGTTCGGTGTGGGGTTAGGGTTAGGGTTAGGTCCCAGGAGGCTCCAGGCGCCGAACCCACAGCAGGGCAGTGGTCTTCGCGAAGGCCTGAGTTGAGGGCAAAAGGGACCGTGCCGGTCAGGATCCGTCTTTGGCTGCCAAGGCCACAGACGTCGATCGGCCCCTGTTCGAGGAGGCCTCCGGAATCCTCTCGGTCAGCTGCACACGGGCCTGGGAAACCACATGGTGAGCTTGCAGCTTCCATGCCGAGTCAGCCTGCACCGCCTCTGGACCCCAGGCGCGTGGTCTTGTCAGACTTTGGCATGGGGTCCCCATGGGGAGGGAGCGTTAGCTAGGGTTAGGGTTCGGTCCAGGGACGTCGCCAGGGCCGAATCGACTCCAGTCTCGTGATCTCCCTGGAGGGCTGAAGTGAGGGCCCATGCCAGAAGGCGGCTCCATTGCAGGGTTAGGGTTCGAGGCAGGCTTACGTTGTGGTGGAGGGTCCCGGTTCAGGGTACGGTTAGGGTTAGGGTTAGGTCCCAGGAGGCTCCAGGCGCCCAACCCACAGCAGGGCAGTGGTCTCCCCGAAGGGCTGAGTGGAGGGCACAAGGGACCGTGCCGGTCAGGATCCGTCTTTGGCTGCCAAGGCCACACACGTGATTGGGCCCCTGGTCCAGGAGGCCTCCGGAATACTCTGGGCAGCTGCAGCCGGGCCTGGGAAACCACATGGTGAGCTTCCAGGTTCCATGCCGAGTCAGCCTGCACCTCTTCCGGACCCCAGGCGCGTGGTGTTGTCAGACGTTGGCATTGGGTCCTCTTGGGGAGAGAGCCTTAGCTAGGGTTAGGGTTCGGTCCAGGGACGTGGCCAGGGCCGAAGCGACTCCGGTCTCGTGATCTCCCTCGAGGGCTGAAGTGAGGGCCCATGCGGCAAGGCGGCTCCAGTGCAGGGTTAGGGGTCGAGGCCGGCTTAGGTTTCGGTGGAGGGTCCCCGTTCGGTGTGGGGTTAGGGTTAGGGTTAGGTCCCAGGAGGCTCCAGGCGCCGAACCCACAGCAGGGCAGTGGTCTTCGCGAAGGCCTGAGTGGAGGGCACAAGGGACCGTGCCGGTCAGGATCCGTCTTTGGCTGCCAAGGCCACAGACGTCGATCGGCCCCTGTTCGAGGAGGCCTCCGGAATCCTCTCGGTCAGCTGCACACGGGCCTGGGAAACCACATGGTGAGCTTGCAGCTTCCATGCCGAGTCAGCCTGCACCGCCTCTGGACCCCAGGCGCGTGGTCTTGTCAGACTTTGGCATGGGGTCCCCATGGGGAGGGAGCCTTAGCTAGGGTTAGGGTTCGGTCCAGGGACGTCGCCAGGGCCGAATCGACTCCAGTCTCGTGATCTCCCTGGAGGGCTGAAGTGAGGGCCCATGCCAGAAGGCGGCTCCATTGCAGGGTTAGGGTTCGAGGCAGGCTTACGTTGCGGTGGAGGGTCCCGGTTCGGGGTACGGTTAGGGTTAGGGTTAGGTCCCAGGAGGCTCCAGGCGCCCAACCCACAGCAGGGCAGTGGTCTCCCCGAAGGGCTGAGTGGAGGGCACAAGGGACCGTGCCGGTCAGGATCCGTCTTTGGCTGCCAAGGCCACACACGTGATTGGGCCCCTGGTCCAGGAGGCCTCCGGAATCCTCTGGGCAGCTGCAGGCGGGCCTGGGAAACCACATGGTGAGCTTCCAGGTTCCATGCCGAGTCAGCCTGCACCTCTTCCGGACCCCAGGCGCGTGGTGTTGTCAGACGTTGGCATTGGGTCCTCTTGGGGAGAGAGCCTTAGCTAGGGTTAGGGTTCGGTCCAGGGACGTGGCCAGGGCCGAAGCGACTCCGGTCTCGTGATCTCCCTCGAGGGCTGAAGTGAGGGCCCATGCGGCAAGGCGGCTCCAGTGCAGGGTTAGGGGTCGAGGCCGGCTTAGGTTTCGGTGGAGGGTCCCCGTTCGGTGTGGGGTTAGGGTTAGGGTTAGGTCCCAGGAGGCTCCAGGCGCCGAACCCACAGCAGGGCAGTGGTCTTCGCGAAGGCCTGAGTGGAGGGCAAAAGGGACCGTGCCGGTCAGGATCCGTCTTTGGCTGCCAAGGCCACAGACGTCGATCGGCCCCTGTTCGAGGAGGCCTCCGGAATCCTCTCGGTCAGCTGCACACGGGCCTGGGAAACCACATGGTGAGCTTGCAGCTTCCATGCCGAGTCAGCCTGCACCGCCTCTGGACCCCAGGCGCGTGGTCTTGTCAGACTTTGGCATGGGGTCCCCATGGGGAGGGAGCGTTAGCTAGGGTTAGGGTTCGGTCCAGGGACGTCGCCAGGGCCGAATCGACTCCAGTCTCGTGATCTCCCTGGAGGGCTGAAGTGAGGGCCCATGCCAGAAGGCGGCTCCATTGCAGGGTTAGGGTTCGAGGCAGGCTTACGTTGTGGTGGAGGGTCCCGGTTCAGGGTACGGTTAGGGTTAGGGTTAGGTCCCAGGAGGCTCCAGGCGCCCAACCCACAGCAGGGCAGTGGTCTCCCCGAAGGGCTGAGTGGAGGGCACAAGGGACCGTGCCGGTCAGGATCCGTCTTTGGCTGCCAAGGCCACACACGTGATTGGGCCCCTGGTCCAGGAGGCCTCCGGAATACTCTGGGCAGCTGCAGCCGGGCCTGGGAAACCACATGGTGAGCTTCCAGGTTCCATGCCGAGTCAGCCTGCACCTCTTCCGGACCCCAGGCGCGTGGTGTTGTCAGACGTTGGCATTGGGTCCTCTTGGGGAGAGAGCCTTAGCTAGGGTTAGGGTTCGGTCCAGGGACGTGGCCAGGGCCGAAGCGACTCCGGTCTCGTGATCTCCCTCGAGGGCTGAAGTGAGGGCCCATGCGGCAAGGCGGCTCCAGTGCAGGGTTAGGGGTCGAGGCCGGCTTAGGTTTCGGTGGAGGGTCCCCGTTCGGTGTGGGGTTAGGGTTAGGGTTAGGTCCCAGGAGGCTCCAGGCGCCGAACCCACAGCAGGGCAGTGGTCTTCGCGAAGGCCTGAGTGGAGGGCACAAGGGACCGTGCCGGTCAGGATCCGTCTTTGGCTGCCAAGGCCACAGACGTCGATCGGCCCCTGTTCGAGGAGGCCTCCGGAATCCTCTCGGTCAGCTGCACACGGGCCTGGGAAACCACATGGTGAGCTTGCAGCTTCCATGCCGAGTCAGCCTGCACCGCCTCTGGACCCCAGGCGCGTGGTCTTGTCAGACTTTGGCATGGGGTCCCCATGGGGAGGGAGCCTTAGCTAGGGTTAGGGTTCGGTCCAGGGACGTCGCCAGGGCCGAATCGAGTCCAGTCTCGTGATCTCCCTGGAGGGCTGAAGTGAGGGCCCATGCCAGAAGGCGGCTCCATTGCAGGGTTAGGGTTCGAGGCAGGCTTACGTTGCGGTGGAGGGTCCCGGTTCGGGGTACGGTTAGGGTTAGGGTTAGGTCCCAGGAGGCTCCAGGCGCCCAACCCACAGCAGGGCAGTGGTCTCCCCGAAGGGCTGAGTGGAGGGCACAAGGGACCGTGCCGGTCAGGATCCGTCTTTGGCTGCCAAGGCCACACACGTGATTGGGCCCCTGGTCCAGGAGGCCTCCGGAATACTCTGGGCAGCTGCAGGCGGGCCTGGGAAACCACATGGTGAGCTTCCAGGTTCCATGCCGAGTCAGCCTGCACCTCTTCCGGACCCCAGGCGCGTGGTGTTGTCAGACGTTGGCATTGGGTCCTCTTGGGGAGAGAGCCTTAGCTAGGGTTAGGGTTCGGTCCAGGGACGTGGCCAGGGCCGAAGCGACTCCGGTCTCGTGATCTCCCTCGAGGGCTGAAGTGAGGGCCCATGCAGCAAGGCGGCTCAAGTGCAGGGTTAGGGGTCGAGGCCGGCTTAGGTTTCGGTGGAGGGTCCCCGTTCGGTGTGGGGTTAGGGTTAGGGTTAGGTCCCAGGAGGCTCCAGGCGCCGAACCCACAGCAGGGCAGTGGTCTTCGCGAAGGCCTGAGTTGAGGGCACAAGGGACCGTGCCAGTCAGGATCCGTCTTTGGCTGCCAAGGCCACAGACGTCGATCGGCCCCTGTTCGAGGAGGCCTCCGAAATCCTCTCGGTCAGCTGCACACGGGCCTGGGAAACCACATGGTGAGCTTGCAGCTTCCATGCCGAGTCAGCCTGCACCGCTTCTGGACCCCAGGCGCGTGGTCTTGTCAGACTTTGGCATGGGGTCCCCATGGGGAGGGAGCCTTAGCTAGGGTTAGGGTTCGGTCCAGGGACGTCGCCAGGGCCGAATCGACTCCAGTCTCGTGATCTCCCTGGAGGGCTGAAGTGAGGGCCCATGCCAGAAGGCGGCTCCATTGCAGGGTTAGGGTTCGACGCAGGCTTACGTTGCGGTGGACGGTCCCGGTTCGGGGTACGGTTAGGGTTAGGGTTAGGTCCCAGGAGGCTCCAGGCGCCCAACCCACAGCAGGGCAGTGGTCTCCCCGAAGGGCTGAGTGGAGGGCACAAGGGACCGTGCCGGTCAGGATCCGTCTTTGGCTGCCAAGGCCACACACGTGATTGGGCCCCTGGTCCAGGAGGCCTCCGGAATCCTCTGGGCAGCTGCAGCCGGGCCTGGGAAACCACATGGTGAGCTTCCAGGTTCCATGCCGAGTCAGCCTGCACCTCTTCCGGACCCCAGGCGCGTGGTGTTGTCAGACGTTGGCATTGGGTCCTCTTGGGGAGAGAGCCTTAGCTAGGGTTAGGGTTCGGTCCAGGGACGTGGCCAGGGCCGAAGCGACTCCGGTCTCGTGATCTCCCTCGAGGGCAGAAGTGAGGGCCCATGCAGCAAGGCGGCTCAAGTGCAGGGTTAGGGGTCGAGGCCGGCTTAGGTTTCGGTGGAGGGTCCCCGTTCGGTGTGGGGTTAGGGTTAGGGTTAGGTCCCAGGAGGCTCCAGGCGCCGAACCCACAGCAGGGCAGTGGTCTTCGCGAAGGCCTGAGTTGAGGGCAAAAGGGTCCGTGCCGGTCAGGATCCGTCTTTGGCTGCCAAGGCCACAGACGTCGATCGGCCCCTGTTCGAGGAGGCCTCCGAAATCCTCTCGGTCAGCTGCACACGGGCCTGGGAAACCACATGGTGAGCTTGCAGCTTCCATGCCGAGTCAGCCTGCACCGCCTCTGGACCCCAGGCGCGTGGTCTTGTCAGACTTTGGCATGGGGTCCCCATGGGGAGGGAGCCTTAGCTAGGGTTAGGGTTCGGTCCAGGGACGTCGCCAGGGCCGAATCGACTCCAGTCTCGTGATCTCCCTGGAGGGCTGAAGTGAGGGCCCATGCCAGAAGGCGGCTCCATTGCAGGGTTAGGTTTCGAGGCAGGCTTACGTTGTGGTGGAGGGTCCCGGTTCAGGGTACGGTTAGGGTTAGGGTTAGGTCCCAGGAGGCTCCAGGCGCCCAACCCACAGCAGGGCAGTGGTCTCCCCGAAGGGCTGAGTGGAGGGCACAAGGGACCGTGCCGGTCAGGATCCGTCTTTGGCTGCCAAGGCCACACACGTGATTGGGCCCCTGGTCCAGGAGGCCTCCGGAATCCTCTGGGCAGGTGCAGCCGGGCCTGGGAAACCACATGGTGAGCTTCCAGGTTCCATGCCGAGTCAGCCTGCACCTCTTCCGGACCCCAGGCGCGTGGTGTTGTCAGACGTTGGCATTGGGTCCTCTTGGGGAGAGAGCCTTAGCTAGGGTTAGGGTTCGGTCCAGGGACGTGGCCAGGGCCGAAGCGACTCCGGTCTCGTGATCTCCCTCGAGGGCTGAAGTGAGGGCCCATGCGGCAAGGCGGCTCCAGTGCAGGGTTAGGGGTCGAGGCCGGCTTAGGTTTCGGTGGAGGGTCCCCGTTCGGTGTGGGGTTAGGGTTAGGGTTAGGTCCCAGGAGGCTCCAGGCGCCGAACCCACAGCAGGGCAGTGGTCTTCGCGAAGGCCTGAGTTGAGGGCAAAAGGGACCGTGCCGGTCAGGATCCGTCTTTGGCTGCCAAGGCCACAGACGTCGATCGGCCCCTGTTCGAGGAGGCCTCCGGAATCCTCTCGGTCAGCTGCACACGGGCCTGGGAAACCACATGGTGAGCTTGCAGCTTCCATGCCGAGTCAGCCTGCACCGCCTCTGGACCCCAGGCGCGTGGTCTTGTCAGACTTTGGCATGGGGTCCCCATGGGGAGGGAGCGTTAGCTAGGGTTAGGGTTCGGTCCAGGGACGTCGCCAGGGCCGAATCGACTCCAGTCTCGTGATCTCCCTGGAGGGCTGAAGTGAGGGCCCATGCCAGAAGGCGGCTCCATTGCAGGGTTAGGGTTCGAGGCAGGCTTACGTTGTGGTGGAGGGTCCCGGTTCAGGGTACGGTTAGGGTTAGGGTTAGGTCCCAGGAGGCTCCAGGCGCCCAACCCACAGCAGGGCAGTGGTCTCCCCGAAGGGCTGAGTGGAGGGCACAAGGGACCGTGCCGGTCAGGATCCGTCTTTGGCTGCCAAGGCCACACACGTGATTGGGCCCCTGGTCCAGGAGGCCTCCGGAATACTCTGGGCAGCTGCAGCCGGGCCTGGGAAACCACATGGTGAGCTTCCAGGTTCCATGCCGAGTCAGCCTGCACCTCTTCCGGACCCCAGGCGCGTGGTGTTGTCAGACGTTGGCATTGGGTCCTCTTGGGGAGAGAGCCTTAGCTAGGGTTAGGGTTCGGTCCAGGGACGTGGCCAGGGCCGAAGCGACTCCGGTCTCGTGATCTCCCTCGAGGGCTGAAGTGAGGGCCCATGCGGCAAGGCGGCTCCAGTGCAGGGTTAGGGGTCGAGGCCGGCTTAGGTTTCGGTGGAGGGTCCCCGTTCGGTGTGGGGTTAGGGTTAGGGTTAGGTCCCAGGAGGCTCCAGGCGCCGAACCCACAGCAGGGCAGTGGTCTTCGCGAAGGCCTGAGTGGAGGGCACAAGGGACCGTGCCGGTCAGGATCCGTCTTTGGCTGCCAAGGCCACAGACGTCGATCGGCCCCTGTTCGAGGAGGCCTCCGGAATCCTCTCGGTCAGCTGCACACGGGCCTGGGAAACCACATGGTGAGCTTGCAGCTTCCATGCCGAGTCAGCCTGCACCGCCTCTGGACCCCAGGCGCGTGGTCTTGTCAGACTTTGGCATGGGGTCCCCATGGGGAGGGAGCCTTAGCTAGGGTTAGGGTTCGGTCCAGGGACGTCGCCAGGGCCGAATCGAGTCCAGTCTCGTGATCTCCCTGGAGGGCTGAAGTGAGGGCCCATGCCAGAAGGCGGCTCCATTGCAGGGTTAGGGTTCGAGGCAGGCTTACGTTGCGGTGGAGGGTCCCGGTTCGGGGTACGGTTAGGGTTAGGGTTAGGTCCCAGGAGGCTCCAGGCGCCCAACCCACAGCAGGGCAGTGGTCTCCCCGAAGGGCTGAGTGGAGGGCACAAGGGACCGTGCCGGTCAGGATCCGTCTTTGGCTGCCAAGGCCACACACGTGATTGGGCCCCTGGTCCAGGAGGCCTCCGGAATACTCTGGGCAGCTGCAGGCGGGCCTGGGAAACCACATGGTGAGCTTCCAGGTTCCATGCCGAGTCAGCCTGCACCTCTTCCGGACCCCAGGCGCGTGGTGTTGTCAGACGTTGGCATTGGGTCCTCTTGGGGAGAGAGCCTTAGCTAGGGTTAGGGTTCGGTCCAGGGACGTGGCCAGGGCCGAAGCGACTCCGGTCTCGTGATCTCCCTCGAGGGCTGAAGTGAGGGCCCATGCAGCAAGGCGGCTCAAGTGCAGGGTTAGGGGTCGAGGCCGGCTTAGGTTTCGGTGGAGGGTCCCCGTTCGGTGTGGGGTTAGGGTTAGGGTTAGGTCCCAGGAGGCTCCAGGCGCCGAACCCACAGCAGGGCAGTGGTCTTCGCGAAGGCCTGAGTTGAGGGCACAAGGGACCGTGCCAGTCAGGATCCGTCTTTGGCTGCCAAGGCCACAGACGTCGATCGGCCCCTGTTCGAGGAGGCCTCCGAAATCCTCTCGGTCAGCTGCACACGGGCCTGGGAAACCACATGGTGAGCTTGCAGCTTCCATGCCGAGTCAGCCTGCACCGCTTCTGGACCCCAGGCGCGTGGTCTTGTCAGACTTTGGCATGGGGTCCCCATGGGGAGGGAGCGTTAGCTAGGGTTAGGGTTCGGTCCAGGGACGTCGCCAGGGCCGAATCGACTCCAGTCTCGTGATCTCCCTGGAGGGCTGAAGTGAGGGCCCATGCCAGAAGGCGGCTCCATTGCAGGGTTAGGGTTCGAGGCAGGCTTACGTTGTGGTGGAGGGTCCCGGTTCAGGGTACGGTTAGGGTTAGGGTTAGGTCCCAGGAGGCTCCAGGCGCCCAACCCACAGCAGGGCAGTGGTCTCCCCGAAGGGCTGAGTGGAGGGCACAAGGGACCGTGCCGGTCAGGATCCGTCTTTGGCTGCCAAGGCCACACACGTGATTGGGCCCCTGGTCCAGGAGGCCTCCGGAATACTCTGGGCAGCTGCAGCCGGGCCTGGGAAACCACATGGTGAGCTTCCAGGTTCCATGCCGAGTCAGCCTGCACCTCTTCCGGACCCCAGGCGCGTGGTGTTGTCAGACGTTGGCATTGGGTCCTCTTGGGGAGAGAGCCTTAGCTAGGGTTAGGGTTCGGTCCAGGGACGTGGCCAGGGCCGAAGCGACTCCGGTCTCGTGATCTCCCTCGAGGGCTGAAGTGAGGGCCCATGCGGCAAGGCGGCTCCAGTGCAGGGTTAGGGGTCGAGGCCGGCTTAGGTTTCGGTGGAGGGTCCCCGTTCGGTGTGGGGTTAGGGTTAGGGTTAGGTCCCAGGAGGCTCCAGGCGCCGAACCCACAGCAGGGCAGTGGTCTTCGCGAAGGCCTGAGTGGAGGGCACAAGGGACCGTGCCGGTCAGGATCCGTCTTTGGCTGCCAAGGCCACAGACGTCGATCGGCCCCTGTTCGAGGAGGCCTCCGGAATCCTCTCGGTCAGCTGCACACGGGCCTGGGAAACCACATGGTGAGCTTGCAGCTTCCATGCCGAGTCAGCCTGCACCGCCTCTGGACCCCAGGCGCGTGGTCTTGTCAGACTTTGGCATGGGGTCCCCATGGGGAGCGAGCCTTAGCTAGGGTTAGGGTTTGGTCCAGGGACGTCGCCAGGGCTGAATCGACTCCAGTCTCGTGATCTCCCTCGAGGGCTGAAGTGAGGGCCCATGCCAGAAGGCGGCTCCATTGCAGGGTTAGGGTTCGAGGCAGGCTTACGTTGCGGTGGAGGGTCCCGGTTCGGGGTACGGTTAGGGTTAGGGTTAGGTCCCAGGAGGCTCCAGGCGCCCAACCCACAGCAGGGCAGTGTTCTCCCCGAAGGGCTGAGTGGAGGGCACAAGGGACCGTGCCGGTCAGGATCCGTCTTTGGCTGCCAAGGCCACACACGTGATTGGGCACCTGGTCGAGGAGGCCTCCGGAATCCTCTGGGCAGCTGCAGCCGGGCCTGGGAAACGACATGGTGAGCTTCCAGGTTCCATGCCGAGTCAGCCTGCACCTCTTCCGGACCCCAGGCGCGTGGTGTTGTCAGACGTTGGCATTGGGTCCTCTTGGGGAGAGAGCCTTAGCTAGGGTTAGGGTTCGGTCCAGGGACGTGGCCAGGGCCGAAGCGACTCCGGTCTCGTGATCTCCCTCGAGGGCTGAAGTGAGGGCCCATGCAGCAAGGCGGCTCAAGTGCAGGGTTAGGGGTCGAGGCCGGCTTAGGTTTCGGTGGAGGGTCCCCGTTCGGTGTGGGGTTAGGGTTAGGGTTAGGTCCCAGGAGGCTCCAGGCGCCGAACCCACAGCAGGGCAGTGGTCTTCCCGAAGGCCTGAGTTGAGGGCACAAGGGACCGTGCCGGTCAGGATCCGTCTTTGGCTGCCAAGGCCACACACGTCGATCGGCCCCTGTTCGAGGAGGCCTCCGGAATCCTCTCGGTCAGCTGCACACGGGCCTGGGAAACCACCTGGTGAGCTTGCAGCTTCCATGCCGAGTCAGCCTGCACCGCCTCTGGACCCCAGGTGCGTGGTCTTGTCAGACTTTGGCATGGGGTCCCCATGGGGAGCGAGCCTTAGCTAGGGTTAGGGTTTGGTCCAGGGACGTCGCCAGGGCTGAATCGACTCCAGTCTCGTGATCTCCCTCGAGGGCTGAAGTGAGGGCCCATGCCAGAAGGCGGCTCCATTGCAGGGTTAGGGTTCGAGGCAGGCTTACGTTGCGGTGGAGGGTCCCGGTTCGGGGTAAGGTTAGGGTTAGGGTTAGGTCCCAGGAGGCTCCAGGCGCCAAACCCACAGCAGGGCAGTGTTCTCCCCGAAGGGCTGAGTGGAGGGCACAAGGGACCGTGCCGGTCAGGATCCGTCTTTGGCTGCCAAGGCCACACACGTAATTGGGCCCCTGGTCGAGGAGGCCTCCGGAATCCTCTGGGCAGCTGCAGCCGGGCCTGGGAAACGACATGGTGAGCTTCCAGGTTCCATGCCGAGTCAGCCTGCACCTCTTCCGGACCCCAGGCGCGTGGTGTTGTCAGACGTTGGCATTGGGTCCTCTTGGGGAGAGAGCCTTAGCTAGGGTTAGGGTTCGGTCCAGGGACGTGGCCAGGGCCGAAGCGACTCCGGTCTCGTGATCTCCCTCGAGGGCTGAAGTGAGGGCCCATGCAGCAAGGCGGCTCAAGTGCAGGGTTAGGGGTCGAGGCCGGCTTAGGTTTCGGTGGAGGGTCCCCGTTCGGTGTGGGGTTAGGGTTAGGGTTAGGTCCCAGGAGGCTCCAGGCGCCGAACCCACAGCAGGGCAGTGGTCTTCCCGAAGGCCTGAGTTGAGGGCACAAGGGACCGTGCCGGTCAGGATCCGTCTTTGGCTGCCAAGGCCACACACGTCGATCGGCCCCTGTTCGAGGAGGCCTCCGGAATCCTCTCGGTCAGCTGCACACGGGCCTGGGAAACCACATGGTGAGCTTGTAGCTTCCATGCCGAGTCAGCCTGCACCGCCTCTGGACCCCAGGCGCGTGGTCTTGTCAGACTTTGGCATGGGGTCCCCATGGGGAGCGAGCCTTAGCTAGGGTTAGGGTTTGGTCCAGGGACGTCGCCAGGGCTGAATCGACTCCAGTCTCGTGATCTCCCTCGAGGGCTGAAGTGAGGGCCCCTGCCAGAAGGCGGCTCCATTGCAGGGTTAGGGTTCGAGGCAGGCTTACGTTGCGGTGGAGGGTCCCGGTTCGGGGTACGGTTAGGGTTAGGGTTAGGTCCCAGGAGACTCCAGGCGCCCAACCCACAGCAGGGCAGTGTTCTCCCCGAAGGGCTGAGTGGAGGGCACAAGGGACCGTGCCGGTCAGGATCCGTCTTTGGCTGCCAAGGCCACACACGTGATTGGGCCCCTGGTCCAGGAGGCCTCCGGAATCCTCTGGGCAGGTGCAGCCGGGCCTGGGAAACCACATGGTGAGCTTCCAGGTTCCATGCCGAGTCAGCCTGCACCTCTTCCGGACCCCAGGCGCGTGGTGTTGTCAGACGTTGGCATTGGGTCCTCTTGGGGAGAGAGCCTTAGCTAGGGTTAGGGTTCGGTCCAGGGACGTGGCCAGGGCCGAAGCGACTCCGGTCTCGTGATCTCCCTCAAGGGCTGAAGTGAGGGCCCATGCAGCAAGGCGGCTCAAGTGCAGGGTTAGGGGTCGAGGCCGGCTTAGGTTTCGGTGGAGGGTCCCCGTTCGGTGTGGGGTTAGGGTTAGGGTTAGGTCCCAGGAGGCTCCAGGCGCCGAACCCACAGCAGGGCAGTGGTCTTCGCGAAGGCCTGAGTTGAGGGCAAAAGGGACCGTGCCGGTCAGGATCCGTCTTTGGCTGCCAAGGCCACAGACGTCGATCGGCCCCTGTTCGAGGAGGCCTCCGGAATCCTCTCGGTCAGCTGCACACGGGCCTGGGAAACCACATGGTGAGCTTGCAGCTTCCATGCCGAGTCAGCCTGCACCGCCTCTGGACCCCAGGCGCGTGGTCTTGTCAGACTTTGGCATGGGGTCCCCATGGGGAGGGAGCGTTAGCTAGGGTTAGGGTTCGGTCCAGGGACGTCGCCAGGGCCGAATCGACTCCAGTCTCGTGATCTCCCTGGAGGGCTGAAGTGAGGGCCCATGCCAGAAGGCGGCTCCATTGCAGGGTTAGGGTTCGAGGCAGGCTTACGTTGTGGTGGAGGGTCCCGGTTCAGGGTACGGTTAGGGTTAGGGTTAGGTCCCAGGAGGCTCCAGGCGCCCAACCCACAGCAGGGCAGTGGTCTCCCCGAAGGGCTGAGTGGAGGGCACAAGGGACCGTGCCGGTCAGGATCCGTCTTTGGCTGCCAAGGCCACACACGTGATTGGGCCCCTGGTCCAGGAGGCCTCCGGAATACTCTGGGCAGCTGCAGCCGGGCCTGGGAAACCACATGGTGAGCTTCCAGGTTCCATGCCGAGTCAGCCTGCACCTCTTCCGGACCCCAGGCGCGTGGTGTTGTCAGACGTTGGCATTGGGTCCTCTTGGGGAGAGAGCCTTAGCTAGGGTTAGGGTTCGGTCCAGGGACGTGGCCAGGGCCGAAGCGACTCCGGTCTCGTGATCTCCCTCGAGGGCTGAAGTGAGGGCCCATGCGGCAAGGCGGCTCCAGTGCAGGGTTAGGGGTCGAGGCCGGCTTAGGTTTCGGTGGAGGGTCCCCGTTCGGTGTGGGGTTAGGGTTAGGGTTAGGTCCCAGGAGGCTCCAGGCGCCGAACCCACAGCAGGGCAGTGGTCTTCGCGAAGGCCTGAGTGGAGGGCACAAGGGACCGTGCCGGTCAGGATCCGTCTTTGGCTGCCAAGGCCACAGACGTCGATCGGCCCCTGTTCGAGGAGGCCTCCGGAATCCTCTCGGTCAGCTGCACACGGGCCTGGGAAACCACATGGTGAGCTTGCAGCTTCCATGCCGAGTCAGCCTGCACCGCCTCTGGACCCCAGGCGCGTGGTCTTGTCAGACTTTGGCATGGGGTCCCCATGGGGAGGGAGCCTTAGCTAGGGTTAGGGTTCGGTCCAGGGACGTCGCCAGGGCCGAATCGACTCCAGTCTCGTGATCTCCCTGGAGGGCTGAAGTGAGGGCCCATGCCAGAAGGCGGCTCCATTGCAGGGTTAGGGTTCGAGGCAGGCTTACGTTGTGGTGGAGGGTCCCGGTTCAGGGTACGGTTAGGGTTAGGGTTAGGTCCCAGGAGGCTCCAGGCGCCCAACCCACAGCAGGGCAGTGGTCTCCCCGAAGGGCTGAGTGGAGGGCACAAGGGACCGTGCCGGTCAGGATCCGTCTTTGGCTGCCAAGGCCACACACGTGATTGGGCCCCTGGTCCAGGAGGCCTCCGGAATACTCTGGGCAGCTGCAGCCGGGCCTGGGAAACCACATGGTGAGCTTCCAGGTTCCATGCCGAGTCAGCCTGCACCTCTTCCGGACCCCAGGCGCGTGGTGTTGTCAGACGTTGGCATTGGGTCCTCTTGGGGAGAGAGCCTTAGCTAGGGTTAGGGTTCGGTCCAGGGACGTGGCCAGGGCCGAAGCGACTCCGGTCTCGTGATCTCCCTCGAGGGCTGAAGTGAGGGCCCATGCGGCAAGGCGGCTCCAGTGCAGGGTTAGGGGTCGAGGCCGGCTTAGGTTTCGGTGGAGGGTCCCCGTTCGGTGTGGGGTTAGGGTTAGGGTTAGGTCCCAGGAGGCTCCAGGCGCCGAACCCACAGCAGGGCAGTGGTCTTCGCGAAGGCCTGAGTGGAGGGCACAAGGGACCGTGCCGGTCAGGATCCGTCTTTGGCTGCCAAGGCCACAGACGTCGATCGGCCCCTGTTCGAGGAGGCCTCCGGAATCCTCTCGGTCAGCTGCACACGGGCCTGGGAAACCACATGGTGAGCTTGCAGCTTCCATGCCGAGTCAGCCTGCACCGCCTCTGGACCCCAGGCGCGTGGTCTTGTCAGACTTTGGCATGGGGTCCCCATGGGGAGGGAGCCTTAGCTAGGGTTAGGGGTCGGTCCAGGGACGTCGCCAGGGCCGAATCGAGTCCAGTCTCGTGATCTCCCTGGAGGGCTGAAGTGAGGGCCCATGCCAGAAGGCGGCTCCATTGCAGGGTTAGGGTTCGAGGCAGGCTTACGTTGCGGTGGAGGGTCCCGGTTCGGGGTACGGTTAGGGTTAGGGTTAGGTCCCAGGAGGCTCCAGGCGCCCAACCCACAGCAGGGCAGTGGTCTCCCCGAAGGGCTGAGTGGAGGGCACAAGGGACCGTGCCGGTCAGGATCCGTCTTTGGCTGCCAAGGCCACACACGTGATTGGGCCCCTGGTCCAGGAGGCCTCCGGAATCCTCTGGGCAGCTGCAGGCGGGCCTGGGAAACCACATGGTGAGCTTCCAGGTTCCATGCCGAGTCAGCCTGCACCTCTTCCGGACCCCAGGCGCGTGGTGTTGTCAGACGTTGGCATTGGGTCCTCTTGGGGAGAGAGCCTTAGCTAGGGTTAGGGTTCGGTCCAGGGACGTGGCCAGGGCCGAAGCGACTCCGGTCTCGTGATCTCCCTCGAGGGCAGAAGTGAGGGCCCATGCAGCAAGGCGGCTCAAGTGCAGGGTTAGGGGTCGAGGCCGGCTTAGGTTTCGGTGGAGGGTCCCCGTTCGGTGTGGGGTTAGGGTTAGGGTTAGGTCCCAGGAGGCTCCAGGCGCCGAACCCACAGCAGGGCAGTGGTCTTCGCGAAGGCCTGAGTTGAGGGCAAAAGGGTCCGTGCCGGTCAGGATCCGTCTTTGGCTGCCAAGGCCACAGACGTCGATCGGCCCCTGTTCGAGGAGGCCTCCGAAATCCTCTCGGTCAGCTGCACACGGGCCTGGGAAACCACATGGTGAGCTTGCCGCTTCCATGCCGAGTCAGCCTGCACCGCCTCTGGACCCCAGGCGCGTGGTCTTGTCAGACTTTGGCATGGGGTCCCCATGGGGAGGGAGCCTTAGCTAGGGTTAGGGTTCGGTCCAGGGACGTCGCCAGGGCCGAATCGACTCCAGTCTCGTGATCTCCCTGGAGGGCTGAAGTGAGGGCCCATGCCAGAAGGCGGCTCCATTGCAGGGTTAGGTTTCGAGGCAGGCTTACGTTGTGGTGGAGGGTCCCGGTTCAGGGTACGGTTAGGGTTAGGGTTAGGTCCCAGGAGGCTCCAGGCGCCCAACCCACAGCAGGGCAGTGGTCTCCCCGAAGGGCTGAGTGGAGGGCACAAGGGACCGTGCCGGTCAGGATCCGTCTTTGGCTGCCAAGGCCACACACGTGATTGGGCCCCTGGTCCAGGAGGCCTCCGGAATCCTCTGGGCAGGTGCAGCCGGGCCTGGGAAACCACATGGTGAGCTTCCAGGTTCCATGCCGAGTCAGCCTGCACCTCTTCCGGACCCCAGGCGCGTGGTGTTGTCAGACGTTGGCATTGGGTCCTCTTGGGGAGAGAGCCTTAGCTAGGGTTAGGGTTCGGTCCAGGGACGTGGCCAGGGCCGAAGCGACTCCGGTCTCGTGATCTCCCTCGAGGGCTGAAGTGAGGGCCCATGCGGCAAGGCGGCTCCAGTGCAGGGTTAGGGGTCGAGGCCGGCTTAGGTTTCGGTGGAGGGTCCCCGTTCGGTGTGGGGTTAGGGTTAGGGTTAGGTCCCAGGAGGCTCCAGGCGCCGAACCCACAGCAGGGCAGTGGTCTTCGCGAAGGCCTGAGTTGAGGGCAAAAGGGACCGTGCCGGTCAGGATCCGTCTTTGGCTGCCAAGGCCACAGACGTCGATCGGCCCCTGTTCGAGGAGGCCTCCGGAATCCTCTCGGTCAGCTGCACACGGGCCTGGGAAACCACATGGTGAGCTTGCAGCTTCCATGCCGAGTCAGCCTGCACCGCCTCTGGACCCCAGGCGCGTGGTCTTGTCAGACTTTGGCATGGGGTCCCCATGGGGAGGGAGCGTTAGCTAGGGTTAGGGTTCGGTCCAGGGACGTCGCCAGGGCCGAATCGACTCCAGTCTCGTGATCTCCCTGGAGGGCTGAAGTGAGGGCCCATGCCAGAAGGCGGCTCCATTGCAGGGTTAGGGTTCGAGGCAGGCTTACGTTGTGGTGGAGGGTCCCGGTTCAGGGTACGGTTAGGGTTAGGGTTAGGTCCCAGGAGGCTCCAGGCGCCCAACCCACAGCAGGGCAGTGGTCTCCCCGAAGGGCTGAGTGGAGGGCACAAGGGACCGTGCCGGTCAGGATCCGTCTTTGGCTGCCAAGGCCACACACGTGATTGGGCCCCTGGTCCAGGAGGCCTCCGGAATACTCTGGGCAGCTGCAGCCGGGCCTGGGAAACCACATGGTGAGCTTCCAGGTTCCATGCCGAGTCAGCCTGCACCTCTTCCGGACCCCAGGCGCGTGGTGTTGTCAGACGTTGGCATTGGGTCCTCTTGGGGAGAGAGCCTTAGCTAGGGTTAGGGTTCGGTCCAGGGACGTGGCCAGGGCCGAAGCGACTCCGGTCTCGTGATCTCCCTCGAGGGCTGAAGTGAGGGCCCATGCGGCAAGGCGGCTCCAGTGCAGGGTTAGGGGTCGAGGCCGGCTTAGGTTTCGGTGGAGGGTCCCCGTTCGGTGTGGGGTTAGGGTTAGGGTTAGGTCCCAGGAGGCTCCAGGCGCCGAACCCACAGCAGGGCAGTGGTCTTCGCGAAGGCCTGAGTGGAGGGCACAAGGGACCGTGCCGGTCAGGATCCGTCTTTGGCTGCCAAGGCCACACACGTCGATCGGCCCCTGTTCGAGGAGGCCTCCGGAATCCTCTCGGTCAGCTGCACACGGGCCTGGGAAACCACATGGTGAGCTTGCAGCTTCCATGCCGAGTCAGCCTGCACCGCCTCTGGACCCCAGGCGCGTGGTCTTGTCAGACTTTGGCATGGGGTCCCCATGGGGAGGGAGCCTTAGCTAGGGTTAGGGTTCGGTCCAGGGACGTCGCCAGGGCCGAATCGACTCCAGTCTCGTGATCTCCCTGGAGGGCTGAAGTGAGGGCCCATGCCAGAAGGCGGCTCCATTGCAGGGTTAGGGTTCGAGGCAGGCTTACGTTGCGGTGGAGGGTCCCGGTTCGGGGTACGGTTAGGGTTAGGGTTAGGTCCCAGGAGGCTCCAGGCGCCCAACCCACAGCAGGGCAGTGGTCTCCCCGAAGGGCTGAGTGGAGGGCACAAGGGACCGTGCCGGTCAGGATCCGTCTTTGGCTGCCAAGGCCACACACGTGATTGGGCCCCTGGTCCAGGAGGCCTCCGGAATCCTCTGGGCAGCTGCAGGCGGGCCTGGGAAACCACATGGTGAGCTTCCAGGTTCCATGCCGAGTCAGCCTGCACCTCTTCCGGACCCCAGGCGCGTGGTGTTGTCAGACGTTGGCATTGGGTCCTCTTGGGGAGAGAGCCTTAGCTAGGGTTAGGGTTCGGTCCAGGGACGTGGCCAGGGCCAAAGCGACTCCGGTCTCGTGATCTCCCTCGAGGGCTGAAGTGAGGGCCCATGCAGCAAGGCGGCTCAAGTGCAGGGTTAGGGGTCGAGGCCGGCTTAGGTTTCGGTGGAGGGTCCCCGTTCGGTGTGGGGTTAGGGTTAGGGTTAGGTCCCAGGAGGCTCCAGGCGCCGAACCCACAGCAGGGCAGTGGTCTTCGCGAAGGCCTGAGTTGAGGGCACAAGGGACCGTGCCAGTCAGGATCCGTCTTTGGCTGCCAAGGCCACAGACGTCGATCGGCCCCTGTTCGAGGAGGCCTCCGAAATCCTCTCGGTCAGCTGCACACGGGCCTGGGAAACCACATGGTGAGCTTGCAGCTTCCATGCCGAGTCAGCCTGCACCGCTTCTGGACCCCAGGCGCGTGGTCTTGTCAGACTTTGGCATGGGGTCCCCATGGGGAGGGAGCCTTAGCTAGGGTTAGGGTTCGGTCCAGGGACGTCGCCAGGGCCGAATCGACTCCAGTCTCGTGATCTCCCTGGAGGGCTGAAGTGAGGGCCCATGCCAGAAGGCGGCTCCATTGCAGGGTTATTGTTCGACGCAGGCTTACGTTGCGGTGGACGGTCCCGGTTCGGGGTACGGTTAGGGTTAGGGTTAGGTCCCAGGAGGCTCCAGGCGCCCAACCCACAGCAGGGCAGTGGTCTCCCCGAAGGGCTGAGTGGAGGGCACAAGGGACCGTGCCGGTCAGGATCCGTCTTTGGCTGCCAAGGCCACACACGTGATTGGGCCCCTGGTCCAGGAGGCCTCCGGAATCCTCTGGGCAGCTGCAGGCGGGCCTGGGAAACCACATGGTGAGCTTCCAGGTTCCATGCCGAGTCAGCCTGCACCTCTTCCGGACCCCAGGCGCGTGGTGTTGTCAGACGTTGGCATTGGGTCCTCTTGGGGAGAGAGCCTTAGCTAGGGTTAGGGTTCGGTCCAGGGACGTGGCCAGGGCCGAAGCGACTCCGGTCTCGTAATCTCCCTCGAGGGCAGAAGTGAGGGCCCATGCAGCAAGGCGGCTCAAGTGCAGGGTTAGGGGTCGAGGCCGGCTTAGGTTTCGGTGGAGGGTCCCCGTTCGGTGTGGGGTTAGGGTTAGGGTTAGGTCCCAGGAGGCTCCAGGCGCCGAACCCACAGCAGGGCAGTGGTGTTCGCGAAGGCCTGAGTTGAGGGCACAAGGGACCGTGCCGGTCAGGATCCGTCTTTGGCTTCCAAGGCCACAGACATCGATCGGCCCCTCTTCGAGGAGGCCTCCGGAATCCTCTCGGTCAGCTGCACACGGGCCTGGGAAACCACATGGTGAGCTTGCAGCTTCCATGCCGAGTCAGCCTGCACCGCCTCTGGACCCCAGGCGCGTGGTCTTGTCAGAGTTTGGCATGGGGTCCCCATGGGGAGGGAGCCTTAGCTAGGGTTAGGGGTCGGTCCAGGGACGTCGCCAGGGCCGAATCGACTCCAGTCTCGTGATCTCCCTGGAGGGCTGAAGTGAGGGCCCATGCCAGAAGGCGGCTCCATTGCAGGGTTAGGGTTCGAGGCAGGCTTACGTTGTGGTGGAGGGTCCCGGTTCAGGGTACGGTTAGGGTTAGGGTTAGGTCCCAGGAGGCTCCAGGCGCCCAACCCACAGCAGGGCAGTGGTCTCCCCGAAGGGCTGAGTGGAGGGCACAAGGGACCGTGCCGGTCAGGATCCGTCTTTGGCTGCCAAGGCCACACACGTGATTGGGCCCCTGGTCCAGGAGGCCTCCGGAATCCTCTGGGCAGCTGCAGCCGGGCCTGGGAAACCACATGGTGAGCTTCCAGGTTCCATGCCGAGTCAGCCTGCACCTCTTCCGGACCCCAGGCGCGTGGTGTTGTCAGACGTTGGCATTGGGTCCTCTTGGGGAGAGAGCCTTAGCTAGGGTTAGGGTTCGGTCCAGGGACGTGGCCAGGGCCGAAGCGACTCCGGTCTCGTGATCTCCCTCGAGGGCTGAAGTGAGGGCCCATGCGGCAAGGCGGCTCCAGTGCAGGGTTAGGGGTCGAGGCCGGCTTAGGTTTCGGTGGAGGGTCCCCGTTCGGTGTGGGGTTAGGGTTAGGGTTAGGTCCCAGGAGGCTCCAGGCGCCGAACCCACAGCAGGGCAGTGGTCTTCGCGAAGGCCTGAGTTGAGGGCAAAAGGGACCGTGCCGGTCAGGATCCGTCTTTGGCTGCCAAGGCCACACACGTCGATCGGCCCCTGTTCGAGGAGGCCTCCGGAATCCTCTCGGTCAGCTGCACACGGGCCTGGGAAACCACCTGATGAGCTTGCAGCTTCCATGCCGAGTCAGCCTGCACCGCCTCTGGACCCCAGGCGCGTGGTCTTGTCAGACTTTGGCATGGGGTCCCCATGGGGAGCGAGCCTTAGCTAGGGTTAGGGTTTGGTCCAGGGACGTCGCCAGGGCTGAATCGACTCCAGTCTCGTGATCTCCCTCGAGGGCTGAAGTGAGGGCCCCTGCCAGAAGGCGGCTCCATTGCAGGGTTAGGGTTCGAGGCAGGCTTACGTTGCGGTGGAGGGTCCCGGTTCGGGGTACGGTTAGGGTTAGGGTTAGGTCCCAGGAGGCTCCAGGCGCCCAACCCACAGCAGGGCAGTGGTCTCCCCGAAGGGCTGAGTGGAGGGCACAAGGGACCGTGCCGGTCAGGATCCGTCTTTGGCTGCCAAGGCCACACACGTGATTGGGCCCCTGGTCGAGGAGGCCTCCGGAATCCTCTGGGCAGCTGCAGCCGGGCCTGGGAAACGACAGGGTGAGCTTCCAGGTTCCATGCCGAGTCAGCCTGCACCTCTTCCGGACCCCAGGCGCGTGGTGTTGTCAGACGTTGGCTTTGGGTCCTCTTGGGGAGAGAGCCTTAGCTAGGGTTAGGGTTCGGTCCAGGGACGTGGCCAGGGCCGAAGCGACTCCGGTCTCGTGATCTCCCTCGAGGGCAGAAGTGAGGGCCCATGCAGCAAGGCGGCTCAAGTGCAGGGTTAGGGGTCGAGGCCGGCTTAGGTTTCGGTGGAGGGTCCCCGTTCGGTGTGGGGTTAGGGTTAGGGTTAGGTCCCAGGAGGCTCCAGGCGCCGAACCCACAGCAGGGCAGTGGTCTTCCCGAAGGCCTGAGTTGAGGACACAAGGGACCGTGCCGGTCAGGATCCGTCTTTGGCTGCCAAGGCCACACACGTCGATCGGCCCCTGTTCGAGGAGGCCTCCGGAATCCTCTCGGTCAGCTGCACACGGGCCTGGGAAACCACCTGGTGAGCTTGCAGCTTCCATGCCGAGTCAGCCTGCACCGCCTCTGGACCCCAGGCGCGTGGTCTTGTCAGAGTTTGGCATGGGGTCCCCATGGGGAGCGAGCCTTAGCTAGGGTTAGGGTTTGGTCCAGGGACGTCGCCAGGGCTGAATCGACTCCAGTCTCGTGATCTCCCTCGAGGGCTGAAGTGAGGGCCCCTGCCAGAAGGCGGCTCCATTGCAGGGTTAGGGTTCGAGGCAGGCTTACGTTGCGGTGGAGGGTCCCGGTTCGGGGTACGGTTAGGGTTAGGGTTAGGTCCCAGGAGGCTCCAGGCGCCCAACCCACAGCAGGGCAGTGTTGTCCCCGAAGGGCTGAGTGGAGGGCACAAGGGACCGTGCCGGTCAGGATCCGTCTTTGGCTGCCAAGGCCACACACGTGATTGGGCCCCTGGTCGAGGAGGCCTCCGGAATCCTCTGGGCAGCTGCAGCCGGGCCTGGGAAACGACATGGTGAGCTTCCAGGTTCCATGCCGAGTCAGCCTGCACCTCTTCCGGACCCCAGGCGCGTGGTGTTGTCAGACGTTGGCATTGGGTCCTCTTGGGGAGAGAGCCTTAGCTAGGGTTAGGGTTCGGTCCAGGGACGTGGCCAGGGCCGAAGCGACTCCGGTCTCGTGATCTCCCTCGAGGGCTGAAGTGAGGGCCCATGCAGCAAGGCGGCTCCAGTGCAGGGTTAGGGGTCGAGGCCGGCTTAGGTTTCGGTGGAGGGTCCCCGTTCGGTGTGGGGTTAGGGTTAGGGTTAGGTCCCAGGAGGCTCCAGGCGCCGAACCCACAGCAGGGCAGTGGTCTTCCCGAAGGCCTGAGTTGAGGGCACAAGGGACCGTGCCGGTCAGGATCCGTCTTTGGCTGCCAAGGCCACACACGTCGATCGGCCCCTGTTCGAGGAGGCCTCCGGAATCCTCTCGGTCAGCTGCACACGGGCCTGGGAAACCACATGGTGAGCTTGCAGCTTCCATGCCGAGTCAGCCTGCACCGCCTCTGCACCCCAGGCGCGTGGTCTTGTCAGACTTTGGCATGGGGTCCCCATGGGGAGCGAGCCTTAGCTAGGGTTAGGGTTTGGTCCAGGGACGTCGCCAGGGCTGAATCGACTCCAGTCTCGTGATCTCCCTCGAGGGCTGAAGTGAGGGCCCCTGCCAGAAGGCGGCTCCATTGCAGGGTTAGGGTTCGAGGCAGGCTTACGTTGCGGTGGAGGGTCCCGGTTCGGGGTACGGTTAGGGTTAGGGTTAGGTCCCAGGAGACTCCAGGCGCCCAACCCACAGCAGGGCAGTGTTCTCCCCGAAGGGCTGAGTGGAGGGCACAAGGGACCGTGCCGGTCAGGATCCGTCTTTGGCTGCCAAGGCCACACACGTGATTGGGCCCCTGGTCGAGGAGGCCTCCGGAATCCTCTGGGCAGCTGCAGCCGGGCCTGGGAAACGACATGGTGAGCTTCCAGGTTCCATGCCGAGTCAGCCTGCACCTCTTCCGGACCCCAGGCGCGTGGTGTTGTCAGACGTTGGCATTGGGTCCTCTTGGGGAGAGAGCCTTAGCTAGGGTTAGGGTTCGGTCCAGGGACGTGGCCAGGGCCGAAGCGACTCCGGTCTCGTGATCTCCCTCGAGGGCTGAAGTGAGGGCCCATGCAGCAAGGCGGCTCAAGTGCAGGGTTAGGGGTCGAGGCCGGCTTAGGTTTCGGTGGAGGGTCCCCGTTCGGTGTGGGGTTAGGGTTAGGGTTAGGTCCCAGGAGGCTCCAGGCGCCGAACCCACAGCAGGGCAGTGGTCTTCCCGAAGGCCTGAGTTGAGGGCACAAGGGACCGTGGCGGTCAGGATCCGTCTTTGGCTGCCAAGGCCACACACGTCGATCGGCCCCTGTTCGAGGAGGCCTCCGGAATCCTCTCGGTCAACTGCACACGGGCCTGGGAAACCACCTGGTGATCTTGCAGCTTCCATGCCGAGTCAGCCTGCACCGCCTCTGGACCCCAGGCGCGTGGTCTTGTCAGACTTTGGCATGGGGTCCCCATGGGGAGCGAGCCTTAGCTAGGGTTAGGGTTTGGTCCAGGGACGTCGCCAGGGCTGAATCGACTCCAGTCTCGTGATCTCCCTCGAGGGCTGAAGTGAGGGCCCATGCCAGAAGGCGGCTCCATTGCAGGGTTAGGGTTCGAGGCAGGCTTACGTTGCGGTGGAGGGTCCCGGTTCGGGGTACGGTTAGAGTTAGGGTTAGGTCCCAGGAGGCTCCAGGCGCCCAACCCACAGCAGGGCAGTGTTCTCCGCGAAGGGCTGAGTGGAGGGCACAAGGGACCGTGCCGGTCAGGATCCGTCTTTGGCTGCCAAGGCCACACACGTGATTGGGCCCCTGGTCGAGGAGGCCTCCGGAATCCTCTGGGCAGCTGCAGCCGGGCCTGGGAAACGACATGGTGAGCTTCCAGGTTCCATGCCGAGTCAGCCTGCACCTCTTCCGGACCCCAGGCGCGTGGTGTTGTCAGACGTTGGCATTGGGTCCTCTTGGGGAGAGAGCCTTAGCTAGGGTTAGGGTTCGGTCCAGGGACGTGGCCAGGGCCGAAGCGACTCCAGTCTCGTGATCTCCCTCGAGGGCTGAAGTGAGGGCCCATGCAGCAAGGCGGCTCAAGTGCAGGGTTAGGGGTCGAGGCCGGCTTAGGTTTCGGTGGAGGGTCCCCGTTCGGTGTGGGGTTAGGGTTAGGGTTAGGTCCCAGGAGGCTCCAGGCGCCGAACCCACAGCAGGGCAGTGGTCTTCCCGAAGGCCTGAGTTGAGGGCACAAGGGACCGTGCCGGTCAGGATCCGTCTTTGGCTGCCAAGGCCACACACGTCGATCGGCCCCTGTTCGAGGAGGCCTCCGGAATCCTCTCGGTCAGCTGCACACGGGCCTGGGAAACCACCTGGTGAGCTTGCAGCTTCCATGCCGAGTCAGCCTGCACCGCCTCTGGACCCCAGGTGCGTGGTCTTGTCAGACTTTGGCATGGGGTCCCCATGGGGAGCGAGCCTTAGCTAGGGTTAGGGTTTGGTCCAGGGACGTCGCCAGGGCTGAATCGACTCCAGTCTCGTGATCTCCCTCGAGGGCTGAAGTGAGGGCCCATGCCAGAAGGCGGCTCCATTGCAGGGTTAGGGTTCGAGGCAGGCTTACGTTGCGGTGGAGGGTCCCGGTTCGGGGTACGGTTAGGGTTAGGGTTAGGTCCCAGGAGGCTCCAGGCGCCCAACCCACAGCAGGGCAGTGTTCTCCCCGAAGGGCTGAGTGGAGGGCACAAGGGACCGTGCCGGTCAGGATCCGTCTTTGGCTGCCAAGGCCACACACGTGATTGGGCCCCTGGTCGAGGAGGCCTCCGGAATCCTCTGGGCAGCTGCAGCCGGGCCTGGGAAACGACATGGTGAGCTTCCAGGTTCCATGCCGAGTCAGCCTGCACCTCTTCCGGACCCCAGGCGCGTGGTGTTGTCAGACGTTGGCATTGGGTCCTCTTGGGGAGAGAGCCTTAGCTAGGGTTAGGGTTCGGTCCAGGGACGTGGCCAGGGCCGAAGCGACTCCGGTCTCGTGATCTCCCTCGAGGGCTGAAGTGAGGGCCCATGCAGCAAGGCGGCTCCAGTGCAGGGTTAGGGGTCGAGGCCGGCTTAGGTTTCGGTGGAGGGTCCCCGTTCGGTGTGGGGTTAGGGTTAGGGTTAGGTCCCAGGAGGCTCCAGGCGCCGAACCCACAGCAGGGCAGTGGTCTTCCTGAAGGCCTGAGTTGAGGGCACAAGGGACCGTGCCGGTCAGGATCCGTCTTTGGCTGCCAAGGCCACACACGTCGATCGGCCCCTGTTCGAGGAGGCCTCCGGAATCCTCTCGGTCAGCTGCACACGGGCCTGGGAAACCACCTGGTGAGCTTGCAGCTTCCATGCCGAGTCAGCCTGCACCGCCTCTGGACCCCAGGTGCGTGGTCTTGTCAGACTTTGGCATGGGGTCCCCATGGGGAGCGAGCCTTAGCTAGGGTTAGGGTTTGGTCCAGGGACGTCGCCAGGGCTGAATCGACTCCAGTCTCGTGATCTCCCTCGAGGGCTGAAGTGAGGGCCCATGCCAGAAGGCGGCTCCATTGCAGGGTTAGGGTTCGAGGCAGGCTTACGTTGCGGTGGAGGGTCCCGGTTCGGGGTAAGGTTAGGGTTAGGGTTAGGTCCCAGGAGGCTCCAGGCGCCCAACCCACAGCAGGGCAGTGTTCTCCCCGAAGGGCTGAGTGGAGGGCACAAGGGACCGTGCCGGTCAGGATCCGTCTTTGGCTGCCAAGGCCACACACGTGATTGGGCCCCTGGTCGAGGAGGCCTCCGGAATCCTCTGGGCAGCTGCAGCCGGGCCTGGGAAACGACATGGTGAGCTTCCAGGTTCCATGCCGAGTCAGCCTGCACCTCTTCCGGACCCCAGGCGCGTGGTGTTGTCAGACGTTGGCATTGGGTCCTCTTGGGGAGAGAGCCTTAGCTAGGATTAGGGTTCGGTCCAGGGACGTGGCCAGGGCCGAAGCGACTCCGGTCTCGTGATCTCCCTCGAGGGCTGAAGTGAGGGCCCATGCAGCAAGGCGGCTCAAGTGCAGGGTTAGGGGTCGAGGCCGGCTTAGGTTTCGGTGGAGGGTCCCCGTTCGGTGTGGGGTTAGGGTTAGGGTTAGGTCCCAGGAGGCTCCAGGCGCCGAACCCACAGCAGGGCAGTGGTCTTCCCGAAGGCCTGAGTTGAGGGCACAAGGGACCGTGCCGGTCAGGATCCGTCTTTGGCTGCCAAGGCCACACACGTCGATCGGCCCCTGTTCGAGGAGGCCTCCGGAATCCTCTCGGTCAGCTGCACACGGGCCTGGGAAACCACCTGGTGAGCTTGCAGCTTCCATGCCGAGTCAGCCTGCACCGCCTCTGGACCCCAGGTGCGTGGTCTTGTCAGACTTTGGCATGGGGTCCCCATGGGGAGCGAGCCTTAGCTAGGGTTAGGGTTTGGTCCAGGGACGTCGCCAGGGCTGAATCGACTCCAGTCTCGTGATCTCCCTCGAGGGCTGAAGTGAGGGCCCATGCCAGAAGGCGGCTCCATTGCAGGGTTAGGGTTCGAGGCAGGCTTACGTTGCGGTGGAGGGTCCCGGTTCGGGGTACGGTTAGGGTTAGGGTTAGGTCCCAGGAGGCTCCAGGCGCCCAACCCACAGCAGGGCAGTGTTCTCCCCGAAGGGCTGAGTGGAGGGCACAAGGGACCGTGCCGGTCAGGATCCGTCTTTGGCTGCCAAGGCCACACACGTGATTGGGCCCCTGGTCGAGGAGGCCTCCGGAATCCTCTGGGCAGCTGCAGCCGGGCCTGGGAAACGACATGGTGAGCTTCCAGGTTTCATGCCGAGTCAGCCTGCACCTCTTCCGGACCCCAGGCGCGTGGTGTTGTCAGACGTTGGCATTGGGTCCTCTTGGGGAGAGAGCCTTAGCTAGGGTTAGGGTTCGGTCCAGGGACGTGGCCAGGGCCGAAGCGACTCCGGTCTCGTGATCTCCCTCGAGGGCTGAAGTGAGGGCCCATGCAGCAAGGCGGCTCCAGTGCAGGGTTAGGGGTCGAGGCCGGCTTAGGTTTCGGTGGAGGGTCCCCGTTCGGTGTGGGGTTAGGGTTAGGGTTAGGTCCCAGGAGGCTCCAGGCGCCGAACCCACAGCAGGGCAGTGGTCTTCCTGAAGGCCTGAGTTGAGGGCACAAGGGACCGTGCCGGTCAGGATCCGTCTTTGGCTGCCAAGGCCACACACGTCGATCGGCCCCTGTTCGAGGAGGCCTCCGGAATCCTCTCGGTCAGCTGCACACGGGCCTGGGAAACCACCTGGTGAGCTTGCAGCTTCCATGCCGAGTCAGCCTGCACCGCCTCTGGACCCCAGGTGCGTGGTCTTGTCAGACTTTGGCATGGGGTCCCCATGGGGAGCGAGCCTTAGCTAGGGTTAGGGTTTGGTCCAGGGACGTCGCCAGGGCTGAATCGACTCCAGTCTCGTGATCTCCCTCGAGGGCTGAAGTGAGGGCCCATGCCAGAAGGCGGCTCCATTGCAGGGTTAGGGTTCGAGGCAGGCTTACGTTGCGGTGGAGGGTCCCGGTTCGGGGTAAGGTTAGGGTTAGGGTTAGGTCCCAGGAGGCTCCAGGCGCCCAACCCACAGCAGGGCAGTGTTCTCCCCGAAGGGCTGAGTGGAGGGCACAAGGGACCGTGCCGGTCAGGATCCGTCTTTGGCTGCCAAGGCCACACACGTGATTGGGCCCCTGGTCGAGGAGGCCTCCGGAATCCTCTGGGCAGCTGCAGCCGGGCCTGGGAAACGACATGGTGAGCTTCCAGGTTCCATGCCGAGTCAGCCTGCACCTCTTCCGGACCCCAGGCGCGTGGTGTTGTCAGACGTTGGCATTGGGTCCTCTTGGGGAGAGAGCCTTAGCTAGGGTTAGGGTTCGGTCCAGGGACGTGGCCAGGGCCGAAGCGACTCCGGTCTCGTGATCTCCCTCGAGGGCTGAAGTGAGGGCCCATGCAGCAAGGCGGCTCCAGTGCAGGGTTAGGGGTCGAGGCCGGCTTAGGTTTCGGTGGAGGGTCCCCGTTCGGTGTGGGGTTAGGGTTAGGGTTAGGTCCCAGGAGGCTCCAGGCGCCGAACCCACAGCAGGGCAGTGGTCTTCCCGAAGGCCTGAGTTGAGGGCACAAGGGACCGTGCCGGTCAGGATCCGTCTTTGGCTGCCAAGGCCACACACGTCGATCGGCCCCTGTTCGAGGAGGCCTCCGGAATCCTCTCGGTCAGCTGCACACGGGCCTGGGAAACCACCTGGTGAGCTTGCAGCTTCCATGCCGAGTCAGCCTGCACCGCCTCTGGACCCCAGGCGCGTGGTCTTGTCAGACTTTGGCATGGGGTCCCCATGGGGAGTGAGCCTTAGCTAGGGTTAGGGTTTGGTCCAGGGACGTCGCCAGGGCTGAATCGACTCCAGTCTCGTGATCTCCCTCGAGGGCTGAAGTGAGGGCCCCTGCCAGAAGGCGGCTCCATTGCAGGGTTAGGGTTCGAGGCAGGCTTACGTTGCGGTGGAGGGTCCCGGTTCGGGGTACGGTTAGGGTTAGGGTTAGGTCCCAGGAGGCTCCAGGCGCCCAACCCACAGCAGGGCAGTGTTCTCCCCGAAGGGCTGAGTGGAGGGCACAAGGGACCGTGCCGGTCAGGATCCGTCTTTGGCTGCCAAGGCCACACACGTGATTGGGCCCCTGGTCGAGGAGGCCTCCGGAATCCTCTGGGCAGCTGCAGCCGGGCCTGGGAAACGACATGGTGAGCTTCCAGGTTCCATGCCGAGTCAGCCTGCACCTCTTCCGGACCCCAGGCGCGTGGTGTTGTCAGACGTTGGCATTGGGTCCTCTTGGGGAGAGAGCCTTAGCTAGGGTTAGGGTTCGGTCCAGGGACGTGGCCAGGGCCGAAGCGACTCCGGTCTCGTGATCTCCCTCGAGGGCTGAAGTGAGGGCCCATGCAGCAAGGCGGCTCCAGTGCAGGGTTAGGGGTCGAGGCCGGCTTAGGTTTCGGTGGAGGGTCCCCGTTCGGTGTGGGGTTAGGGTTAGGGTTAGGTCCCAGGAGGCTCCAGGCGCCGAACCCACAGCAGGGCAGTGGTCTTCCCGAAGGCCTGAGTTGAGGGCACAAGGGACCGTGCCGGTCAGGATCCGTCTTTGGCTGCCAAGGCCACACACGTCGATCGGCCCCTGTTCGAGGAGGCCTCCGGAATCCTCTCGGTCAGCTGCACACGGGCCTGGGAAACCACCTGGTGAGCTTGCAGCTTCCATGCCGAGTCAGCCTGCACCGCCTCTGGACCCCAGGCGCGTGGTCTTGTCAGACTTTGGCATGGGGTCCCCATGGGGAGCGAGCCTTAGCTAGGGTTAGGGTTTGGTCCAGGGACGTCGCCAGGGCTGAATCGACTCCAGTCTCGTGATCTCCCTCGAGGGCTGAAGTGAGGGCCCCTGCCAGAAGGCGGCTCCATTGCAGGGTTAGGGTTCGAGGCAGGCTTACGTTGCGGTGGAGGGTCCCGGTTCGGGGTACGGTTAGGGTTAGGGTTAGGTCCCAGGAGGCTCCAGGCGCCCAACCCACAGCAGGGCAGTGTTGTCCCCGAAGGGCTGAGTGGAGGGCACAAGGGACCGTGCCGGTCAGGATCCGTCTTTGGCTGCCAAGGCCACACACGTGATTGGGCCCCTGGTCGAGGAGGCCTCCGGAATCCTCTGGGCAGCTGCAGCCGGGCCTGGGAAACCACATGGTGAGCTTCCAGGTTCCATGCCGAGTCAGCCTGCACCTCTTCCGGACCCCAGGCGCGTGGTGTTGTCAGACGTTGGCATTGGGTCCTCTTGGGGAGAGAGCCTTAGCTAGGGTTAGGGTTCGGTCCAGGGACGTGGCCAGGGCCGAAGCGACTCCGGTCTCGTGATCTCCCTCGAGGGCTGAAGTGAGGGCCCATGCAGCAAGGCGGCTCCAGTGCAGGGTTAGGGGTCGAGGCCGGCTTAGGTTTCGGTGGAGGGTCCCCGTTCGGTGTGGGGTTAGGGTTAGGGTTAGGTCCCAGGAGGCTCCAGGCGCCGAACCCACAGCAGGGCAGTGGTCTTCCCGAAGGCCTGAGTTGAGGGCACAAGGGTCCGTGCCGGTCAGGATCCGTCTTTGGCTGCCAAGGCCACACACGTCGATCGGCCCCTGTTCGAGGAGGCCTCCGGAATCCTCTCGGTCAGCTGATCACGGGCCTGGGAAACCACCTGGTGAGCTTGCAGCTTCCATGCCGAGTCAGCCTGCACCGCCTCTGGACCCCAGGCGCGTGGTCTTGTCAGACTTTGGCATGGGGTCCCCATGGGGAGCGAGCCTTAGCTAGGGTTAGGGTTTGGTCCAGGGACGTCGCCAGGGCTGAATCGACTCCAGTCTCGTGATCTCCCTCGAGGGCTGAAGTGAGGGCCCCTGCCAGAAGGCGGCTCCATTGCAGGGTTAGGGTTCGAGGCAGGCTTACGTTGCGGTGGAGGGTCCCGGTTCGGGGTACGGTTAGGGTTAGGGTTAGGTCCCAGGAGGCTCCAGGCGCCCAACCCACAGCAGGGCAGTGTTCTCCCCGAAGGGCTGAGTGGAGGGCACAAGGGACCGTGCCGGTCAGGATCCGTCTTTGGCTGCCAAGGCCACACACGTGATTGGGCCCCTGGTCGAGGAGGCCTCCGGAATCCTCTGGGCAGCTGCAGCCGGGCCTGGGAAACGACATGGTGAGCTTCCAGGTTCCATGCCGAGTCAGCCTGCACCTCTTCCGGACCCCAGGCGCGTGGTGTTGTCAGACGTTGGCATTGGGTCCTCTTGGGGAGAGAGCCTTAGCTAGGGTTAGGGTTCGGTCCAGGGACGTGGCCAGGGCCGAAGCGACTCCGGTCTCGTGATCTCCGTCGAGGGCTGAAGTGAGGGCCCATGCAGCAAGGCGGCTCCAGTGCAGGGTTAGGGGTCGAGGCCGGCTTAGGTTTCGGTGGAGGGTCCCCGTTCGGTGTGGGGTTAGGGTTAGGGTTAGGTCCCAGGAGGCTCCAGGCGCCGAACCCACAGCAGGGCAGTGGTCTTCCCGAAGGCCTGAGTTGAGGGCACAAGGGACCGTGCCGGTCAGGATCCGTCTTTGGCTGCCAAGGCCACACACGTCGATCGGCCCCTGTTCGAGGAGGCCTCCGGAATCCTCTCGGTCAGCTGCACACGGGCCTGGGAAACCACATGGTGAGCTTGCAGCTTCCATGCCGAGTCAGCCTGCACCGCCTCTGGACCCCAGGCGCGTGGTATTGTCAGACTTTGGCATGGGGTCCCCATGGGGAGCGAGCCTTAGCTAGGGTTAGGGTTTGGTCCAGGGACGTCGCCAGGGCTGAATCGACTCCAGTCTCGTGATCTCCCTCGAGGGCTGAAGTGAGGGCCCATGCCAGAAGGCGGCTCCATTGCAGGGTTAGGGTTCGAGGCAGGCTTACGTTGCGGTGGAGGGTCCCGGTTCGGGGTACGGTTAGGGTTAGGGTTAGGTCCCAGGAGGCTCCAGGCGCCCAACCCACAGCAGGGCAGTGTTCTCCCCGAAGGGCTGAGTGGAGGGCACAAGGGACCGTGCCGGTCAGGATCCGTCTTTGGCTGCCAAGGCCACACACGTGATTGGGCCCCTGGTCGAGGAGGCCTCCGGAATCCTCTGGGCAACTGCAGCCGGGCCTGGGAAACGACATGGTGAGCTTCCAGGTTCCATGCCGAGTCAGCCTGCACCTCTTCCGGACCCCAGGCGCGTGGTGTTGTCAGACGTTGGCATTGGGTCCTCTTGGGGAGAGAGCCTTAGCTAGGGTTAGGGTTCGGTCCAGGGACGTGGCCAGGGCCGAAGCGACTCCGGTCTCGTGATCTCCCTCGAGGGCTGAAGTGAGGGCCCATGCAGCAAGGCGGCTCCAGTGCAGGGTTAGGGGTCGAGGCCGGCTTAGGTTTCGGTGGAGGGTCCCCGTTCGGTGTGGGGTTAGGGTTAGGGTTAGGTCCCAGGAGGCTCCAGGCGCCGAACCCACAGCAGGGCAGTGGTCTTCCCGAAGGCCTGAGTTGAGGGCACAAGGGACCGTGCCGGTCAGGATCCGTCTTTGGCTGCCAAGGCCACACACGTCGATCGGCCCCTGTTCGAGGAGGCCTCCGGAATCCTCTCGGTCAGCTGCACACGGGCCTGGGAAACCACATGGTGAGCTTGCAGCTTCCATGCCGAGTCAGCCTGCACCGCCTCTGGACCCCAGGTGCGTGGTCTTGTCAGACTTTGGCATGGGGTCCCCATGGGGAGCGAGCCTTAGCTAGGGTTAGGGTTTGGTCCAGGGACGTCGCCAGGGCTGAATCGACTCCAGTCTCGTGATCTCCCTCGAGGGCTGAAGTGAGGGCCCATGCCAGAAGGCGGCTCCATTGCAGGGTTAGGGTTCGAGGCAGGCTTACGTTGCGGTGGAGGGTCCCGGTTCGGGGTAAGGTTAGGGTTAGGGTTAGGTCCCAGGATGCTCCAGGCGCCAAACCCACAGCAGGGCAGTGTTCTCCCCGAAGGGCTGAGTGGAGGGCACAAGGGACCGTGCCGGTCAGGATCCGTCTTTGGCTGCCAAGGCCACACACGTGATTGGGCCCCTGGTCGAGGAGGCCTCCGGAATCCTCTGGGCAGCTGCAGCCGGGCCTGGGAAACGACATGGTGAGCTTCCAGGTTCCATGCCGAGTCAGCCTGCACCTCTTCCGGACCCCAGGCGCGTGGTGTTGTCAGACGTTGGCATTGGGTCCTCTTGGGGAGAGAGCCTTAGCTAGGGTTAGGGTTCGGTCCAGGGACGTGGCCAGGGCCGAAGCGACTCCGGTCTCGTGATCTCCCTCGAGGGCTGAAGTGAGGGCCCATGCAGCAAGGCGGCTCAAGTGCAGGGTTAGGGGTCGAGGCCGGCTTAGGTTTCGGTGGAGGGTCCCCGTTCGGTGTGGGGTTAGGGTTAGGGTTAGGTCCCAGGAGGCTCCAGGCGCCGAACCCACAGCAGGGCAGTGGTCTTCCCGAAGGCCTGAGTTGAGGGCACAAGGGACCGTGCCGGTCAGGATCCGTCTTTGGCTGCCAAGGCCACAGACGTCGATCGGCCCCTGTTCGAGGAGGCCTCCGGAATCCTCTCGGTCAGCTGCACACGGGCCTGGGAAACCACCTGGTGAGCTTGTAGCTTCCATGCCGAGTCAGCCTGCACCGCCTCTGGACCCCAGGCGCGTGGTCTTGTCAGACTTTGGCATGGGGTCCCCATGGGGAGCGAGCCTTAGCTAGGGTTAGGGTTTGGTCCAGGGACGTCGCCAGGGCTGAATCGACTCCAGTCTCGTGATCTCCCTCGAGGGCTGAAGTGAGGGCCCATGCCAGAAGGCGGCTCCATTGCAGGGTTAGGGTTCGAGGCAGGCTTACGTTGCGGTGGAGGGTCCCGGTTCGGGGTACGGTTAGGGTTAGGGTTAGGTCCCAGGAGGCTCCAGGCGCCCAACCCAAAGCAGGGCAGTGTTCTCCCCGAAGGGCTGAGTGGAGGGCACAAGGGACCGTGCCGGTCAGGATCCGTCTTTGGGTGCCAAGGCCACACACGTGATTGGGCCCCTGGTCGAGGAGGCCTCCGGAATCCTCTGGGCAGCTGCAGCCGGGCCTGGGAAACGACATGGTGAGCTTCCAGGTTCCATGCCGAGTCAGCCTGCACCTCTTCCGGACCCCAGGCGCGTGGTGTTGTCAGACGTTGGCATTGGGTCCTCTTGGGGAGAGAGCCTTAGCTAGGGTTAGGGTTCGGTCCAGGGACGTGGCCAGGGCCGAAGCGACTCCGGTCTCGTGATCTCCCTCGAGGGCTGAAGTGAGGGCCCATGCAGCAAGGCGGCTCAAGTGCAGGGTTAGGGGTCGAGGCCGGCTTAGGTTTCGGTGGAGGGTCCCCGTTCGGTGTGGGGTTAGGGTTAGGGTTAGGTCCCAGGAGGCTCCAGGCGCCGAACCCACAGCAGGGCAGTGGTCTTCCCGAAGGCCTGAGTTGAGGGCACAAGGGACCGTGCCGGTCAGGATCCGTCTTTGGCTGCCAAGGCCACACACGTCGATCGGCCCCTGTTCGAGGAGGCCTCCGGAATCCTCTCGGTCAGCTGCACACGGGCCTGGGAAACCACATGGTGAGCTTGCAGCTTCCATGCCGAGTCAGCCTGCACCGCCTCTGGACCCCAGGCGCGTGGTATTGTCAGACTTTGGCATGGGGTCCCCATGGGGAGCGAGCCTTAGCTAGGGTTAGGGTTTGGTCCAGGGACGTCGCCAGGGCTGAATCGACTCCAGTCTCGTGATCTCCCTCGAGGGCTGAAGTGAGGGCCCATGCCAGAAGGCGGCTCCATTGCAGGGTTAGGGTTCGAGGCAGGCTTACGTTGCGGTGGAGGGTCCCGGTTCGGGGTACGGTTAGGGTTAGGGTTAGGTCCCAGGAGGCTCCAGGCGCCCAACCCACAGCAGGGCAGTGTTCTCCCCGAAGGGCTGAGTGGAGGGCACAAGGGACCGTGCCGGTCAGGATCCGTCTTTGGCTGCCAAGGCCACACACGTGATTGGGCCCCTGGTCGAGGAGGCCTCCGGAATCCTCTGGGCAGCTGCAGCCGGGCCTGGGAAACGACATGGTGAGCTTCCAGGTTCCATGCCGAGTCAGCCTGCACCTCTTCCGGACCCCAGGCGCGTGGTGTTGTCAGACGTTGGCATTGGGTCCTCTTGGGGAGAGAGCCTTAGCTAGGGTTAGGGTTCGGTCCAGGGACGTGGCCAGGGCCGAAGCGACTCCGGTCTCGTGATCTCCCTCGAGGGCTGAAGTGAGGGCCCATGCAGCAAGGCGGCTCAAGTGCAGGGTTAGGGGTCGAGGCCGGCTTAGGTTTCGGTGGAGGGTCCCCGTTCGGTGTGGGGTTAGGGTTAGGGTTAGGTCCCAGGAGGCTCCAGGCGCCGAACCCACAGCAGGGCAGTGGTCTTCCCGAAGGCCTGAGTTGAGGGCACAAGGGACCGTGCCGGTCAGGATCCGTCTTTGGCTGCCAAGGCCACACACGTCGATCGGCCCCTGTTCGAGGAGGCCTCCGGAATCCTCTCGGTCAGCTGCACACGGGCCTGGGAAACCACCTGGTGAGCTTGCAGCTTCCATGCCGAGTCAGCCTGCACCGCCTCTGGACCCCAGGCGCGTGGTCTTGTCAGACTTTGGCATGGGGTCCCCATGGGGAGCGAGCCTTAGCTAGGGTTAGGGTTTGGTCCAGGGACGTCGCCAGGGCTGAATCGACTCCAGTCTCGTGATCTCCCTCGAGGGCTGAAGTGAGGGCCCATGCCAGAAGGCGGCTCCATTGCAGGGTTAGGGTTCGAGGCAGGCTTACGTTGCGGTGGAGGGTCCCGGTTCGGGGTACGGTTAGGGTTAGGGTTAGGTCCCAGGAGGCTCCAGGCGCCCAACCCACAGCAGGGCAGTGTTCTCCCCGAAGGGCTGAGTGGAGGGCACAAGGGACCGTGCCGGTCAGGATCCGTCTTTGGCTGCCAAGGCCACACACGTGATTGGGCCCCTGGGCGAGGAGGCCTCCGGAATCCTCTCGGCAGCTGCAGCCGGGCCTGGGAAACGACATGGTGAGCTTCCAGGTTCCATGCCTAGTCACCTGCACCTCTCCCGGTCCCCAGGCGCGTGGTGTTGTCAGACGTTGGCATTGGGTCCTCTTGGGGAGAGAGCCTTAGCTAGGGTTAGGGTTCAGTCAAGGGACGTGGCCAGGGCCGAAGCGACTCCGGTCTCGTGATCTCCCTCGCGGGCTAAAGTGAGGGCCCTTGCAGCAAGGCGGCTCAAGTGCAGGGTTAGGGGTCGCGGCCGGCTTAGGTTTCGGTGGAGGGTCCCTGATCGGTGTGGTGTTAGGGTTAGGGTTAGGTCCCAGGAGGCTCCAGGCGCCGAACCCACAGCAGGGCAGTGGTCTTCCCGAAGGCCTGAGTTGAGGGCACAAGGGACCGTGCAGGTCAGGATCCGTCTTTGGCTGCCAAGGCCACAGACGTCGATCGGCCCCTGTTCGAGGAGGCCTCCGGAATCCTCTCGGTCAGCTGCAGATGGGCTTGGGAAACCACATGGTGAGCTTGCAGCTTCCATTTCGAGTCAGTCTACACCGCTTATGGACCCCTGGCGCGTGGTCTTGTCAGACTTTGACATGGGGTCCCCATGAGGAGGGAGCCTTAGCTAGGGTTGGGGTTTGGTCCAGGGACGTCGCCAGGGCTGAATCGACTGCAGTCTCGTGATCTCCCTCGAGGGCTGAATTGATGGCCCATGCCAGAAGGCTGCTCCATTGCAGGGTTAGGGTTCGAGGCAGGCTTAGGTTGCGGTGGAGGGTCCCGGTTCGGGGTACGGTTAGGGTTAGGGTTAGGTCCCAGGAGGCTCCAGGCGTTGAACCCACAGTCGTGCAGTGGTCTACCCGAAGGTCTGAGTAGAGGTTACAGGGAGGGTGCCAATCAAGACCAGTCTTTGGTTTCCAATTTCACACAAATACATGGCCCCCTGTAGGTTAAGCCTCAGGAATCCTCTCCGGCAGCTGCAGCCGGGCCTGGGAAATGATATGGTGAGGTTCCACATTCCATTCCGAGTGACCCTTTACTGCTTCTGGACCCCAGCCACGTGATGTTGTCAGAGGTTTATGGTTCGGTCCAGGAAAGTCGCTAGTGTCGAAGCAACATCAGTGTTTTGAATTCCATGGAAGGCTGAAATGAGGGAACATATTCTGACATGGATCTGTTGTAAAGTTAGTGTGATATATAGGGTTAGGTGTAGCGTGAGTATTCTGGTTAGGGTTACCATTAGGTTTAGGGTTAGTTCCCTGGAGGCTCCGGGTTTTTACCCCAGAGCAGAGTACGTGTATCCCCAAAGGGCTGAGTGGAGTCACAAGGGTGTGTGCCGGTCAAGATTATTCTATGGGTTCCAAGGCTAGACATATGTATGTGCCACCCTTACTGTAGGCTTCAGGAATCCTCTCGTGCAGCTGCCGTCTCGCTTTGGAAATGACATGGTGATATTCCACGTTCCATGTCGAGTATTTCTTCATCAATTCTGGAACCCATGTGCATGCTGTTATTAGAAAATGTACAAATGTATATTTTCTGGTGGAATGATATCTCCCTTGATGTCTTTGCAGTGTTAAAGTGCTCTTCTATGTATGTATGAGTATCAATTCTTTACTTTAGGTTTTCAGTGTTTTGTGTATTGAATTCTCTCAGGTTGAGCACATGTATGTTTACAATTGTTGTATCTTTCGTTGGATTATACCTTTTATCATTATAATTTCCTTCTTTCCCTCTTCTTAGAGTTTTATTTTTAAATGTAAAAGGATGTCAACTTTTCATTGAAATATTCTTCACACATTTGTTGTATTAGTTTTAGGCATACATTGTAGTCATTCCATATGTCTATAAATTATGTTGTCCTTCAGCACAAGTGAAAGCATGCAACAGTATTATTACAGGATTAACTCTATTCAATTGGCTATCTCTTGTATCCCTAGGACTCATTCGTTCCATAGCTGGAAGCAGTTATCTCTCTCTCAAAGGTGTCAATTCTTTATCTAACCTAAATACTCTGGTGGTAAACACAATTACTTGCTCAGCATGTGTAAATTGGCCGTCTATTTTTCTGTGGACATTGCTTAAAACATTACAAATGATGTCATTATGTTAATAAATTCTGTTTCATTCTTCACTCAAAAACAAGGAGAAGGAAAAGGTTTCTTTGTGTCCCAGGCCCTGTCACTAAGACCCTTCCCATTGTGGAGAACAGGCGGAGTTGCCCAGAGCACCTTCAGTCCCTCAGCTGAGCGACCAAGGCCTTCAACTTTGCAGGAATTCCCATGGTAGCCAGCAGAGAGAGCTCAAGCACAACAGACCCGGAGGGGCAGCCTCCTCTGCCTAGGCAGTGATGGCCAGCAGAGGGCGCACCATCAGCTTTTCTGACCCAGGGCACTTCAGAGCAGGAAGGGCTGCTGCTGCTCCCAGAGGACACAGGGCCTCTACCACTGTCTCAGGACAGAGAGCAGAGCTGTGTTTCGAGCGGGTTCTGCCGCCCGCCCCAGGGGAGACCTTGGGAGCTTTGCAGCAACTTGGCATCTCCTGAGTCGCCAGAGAGAAGCTGCCTTGTTGTACTGAGTGCTGAGGAGGGGGCGCTGGGTGGCTTCCCTGGGCATGATGGTTGCAAAACAGCATAGGCCCTTGCATTTTCTGGGTTGTTCCCGTGTTTCATTCCTCAACTTCCTGGACAGTATTTGAACAAGTCGTATTTTATTAAAGGACTTGTGGATTGCAGGGTTCCACGACATCACCTCATAGATACAGTCGATGGTTTGTTCCAGATTCAGGCTTGTTTCCGGGAAGAAACCCTGACAGAAATTCAGAAGAACGGGAGCTGCATTCCATTAGGACTTGAATACACGAAATGTTTGTCTCAGGACCTTCTAGAAGAATGAGCTGTGACCCACTTTCCGAGTCCTGCTGGAACCAGTGACCGAGGTAAGGGCACAAACTGTCCCCCACAACATACATGCGTTTTTAAAAAATTTATGGTTATTTTTCCAACCTAATGAAGTGATTGAAAACTACAGAAAACCCCGTAGGTAGGTGTCTTAACCTTCTGATATCTATTACTTTAAATTGCACTTAGTAAACATACAGTGTAATATTAGTTTCAGGTGTACAATGTAGAGCAACACTTCCATGCGTCACCTGGTGCTCATCCCAGGTGCACTTCGTAATCCCCAGAAGCTGTTTCATCCATTCCCCCAACTCATTGTGGAACCCCTCAGTTTGTTTTCTAGTTAAGAGTGTTTGTCACTGTCTCCTCCTCCCCCCCCCCCAATTTGTTTTGTTTCATTTCCATGTGTTAGTGAAATCATCTGGTATTTGTGTTTCTCTGACAGGCTTATTTCACCCAGCATAACATTCTCTCCATCCACCTCGTGGAAAATGACAAGATTTCATGTTTTTATGGCTAAATAATATTACATTCCATATACTACATCTCAGTTTATTCATCAGTTGATGGATGCTTGGTCAGTTTCCGTAATTTGGCTTTTGTAGACAATGCTGCTGTAAACTCATTGTGCATGTATCCCTTTGAAGAATTATTTTTGTATTCTTTCTGTAAATACCTCGTAGTGAAATTGCTGGATCGTAACATAGTTCTATTTCCATTTTTTTTTTTGACGAATCTCCATGTTGTTTTCCAGAGTGGCTGCACCAGTTTGCATTCCTTCCCACAATGCAAGAGGGTTCCTCTTTCCCCACATCCTTGCCAACACCTGCTGTCTCATCATTCATTGATTTTAGTCATTTTCACAGATGTGACGTGTTATCTCATTGTACTTTTGAATTGTATTTCCCTGAAGACGAGTAATGCTGAGCATCTTTTCATGTGTCTCTTGGCTATGTTTATGTCACCTTGGGAAAATGTCCATTCGTGTCATCTGCCCATTTTTAATTGGATTTCTCATTTTTTGGGTGCTGTATAACTTTATATATTTTGGACAGTAAACCTTTATCAGATGTCGTTTACAAATATTATTCTGTAGGTGTTTTAGTTTTGTTGATTATTTCCTTTGTGACAGAAGCTTTTTATTTTTATGAAGTCCCATTATTTTTGCTTGTGTTTCCCTTACCTCAGGAGATATATCTACAAAGATGTTTGTACAGACAATGTCAAATAAGATACTGCCTGTGTTAGGTATCCTCTGGGATTTTTATGGTTTCAGGTTTCACACATAGTTCTTTATTCATGTTGGATTTATTTTTGTGTATGTTGTAAGAAAGTGGTCCGTTTGTGTTTTTGTTTTGTTTTGCAGGTTGCTGTCTAGTTTTTCCAAAACCACATGTTGAGGAGACTTTTTTTAAGTTTATGTATTTATTTTTGAGAGAGAGAGAGAGAGAGAGAGAGAGAGAGAGAGAGAACATGCAGAAGAGGGTCAGAGAGAAATGGAGAGAGAGAATCCCACGCATGCTCTGCACTGCCCTTAGATCATGGTTGGAGCTGAATCCACAGTCACACGCTGTGGAGACACACATGTGTCCCAAGAGTATCTTTTTTTACCCATTGGATATCCTTTCCTGCTTTGTTGAGAATTAATTGATCATATATGTATGAGTTCATGCCTGGGTTTCCATTCTATTGGTCTCTGCGTCTATGTTTTTGTTGTTGTTGTTGGTTGCCAGTACCATACTGTTCTGTTTAGTACAGCTTTGTAATATAACCTAAAGTCTAGAAGCGTGATGTCTCCAGCTTTAGTTTTGGTCTTCAATTTCTTTTGGCTGTTTGGGGTCTTTGTCACTCCATACATATTTTGGGACTATTTGTTCTAGTTCTGTGACAAATGTTTTGTTTGTGTGATAGGGATTTCATTACATGTGTAGATTGTTTTGTGGAGTGTAGACCTTTTAACAGTATTTTGTTCTTCCTATCCGGGAACATGAAATGTATTTCCTTTTCTTTGCGTCCTCTTCCATTTCTTTCATCAGTGTTTCAAAGCCTTTAGAGTACAGATCTTTTACCTCTTTGGTTAGGTTTATTCCAGGTATCTTGGGGTATTTGGTGCACCTGTCAATGGGATTGACCCCTTATTTTCTCTTTCTGTTAATTCATTATTTGTCTACAGAAATGCAATAGATTTATGTACATTGATTTCTGTATATTTTGATTTGTTGAATTCATGTATCAATTCTAACAATTTTGAGGGGAATCTTTCATGTTTTCTATAGAGACCATCATGTCATTTCCAAATACTGAAAGTTCTATTTCTTCCTTGCCAGTTTGGATGCTTCTTATTTCTTTTTGTTGTCTGATTGCTGTGGCTATAACTTACAGTACTATGTGGAATAACAGTGGTGAGAGGGATCATCCCTGTCTTGTCCCTGACCTTGGAAGAAAAATTTCAATTTTTCCCCATTTAGGATGAGATGAGCTGTGGGTTTTTCATAGATGGCCTTTATTATGTGCAGGTAGGTTGAGTACCAATATACTTGCTAGGGGGTTTTATCGTGAATGGACGTGACATTTTGTCAAATCGTTTTCCTGCATGTCTTGAAAGCATCATATTGTTCTTATCCTTTCTTCTATTACTGTGGTGCATCATGTTGATTGATCTCTGAATGTGGAACCACCCTTGCAGTCCGGGAATATATCCCATTGATTATGGTAAATGATTCTATTAATGTATTATTGACTTTAATTTGAAGGTATTTTGATGTGGATTTATGCATACATATTCATCAGGATATAGGTCTGTAGTTTTATTTAATTTTTTTTTAACATATTCAAAGTATTTATTTACTTAGAGACATAGAGTACATAAAAGTGAGGGAGGGGCAGAGAGACAGGGAGAGGGAGAATCCTGGCCATGCTCCACACTGTCAGCACAGGGTCCAACGTTGGACTCGAACCCATGTGCTGCAAGATAATGTCCTAATCCAAAATTAAGATTTGGACACTAAACCCACTAAGCCACACAGGAGCCCCGGCAGTTTTCATTTTTAGTGGAGGCTTTAACTGGTTTTGGTATCAGCGTAATGATGGCCTCATAAGATGAATTTGTAAGTTTTCCTTCTTTTTTTATTTTTATTTTTTGTAATAATTCAAGAAGAATACATATTATCTCTTCCTTAAAATGGATGGTAGAATTCATTAGTGAAGCCATCTGGCCCTGAACTCTTGTGTTGGTGGGAAATTTTTTTTATTACTGATTTGATTTCTTTCTGTTTTCAGATTTTATGTATCTTCCCATTTCAGTTTTGGTAGTTTGTGTGTTTCTAGGAATTGTTCCATTTTTCTCAGAGTGTCCAATTTGTTGCATATAGATTTTCATAATATTATCTTCTAACTGTATTTTTGTGGTGTTGACTGTTATTTCTCCTGTGTTATTTGTGATTTTATTTACTTGAGTCCTTTCCTTCTTCTTTGTGAAAAAACTCTGCCTGGGAGGTTTTCATGTTGATTACTGTTTTCAAGGAACCAGCCCCTGGTTTCATTGATTTGGTCTAGTGTCTTTTTGGTTTCTATATTCCTTATTTCTGCCGTAATCTCTATTATTTCCTTCCTTCGGCTGTTCTTCTCATTCCTTTAGTTATAAGTTAGGATTGTTTGGGATTTTTCTTGCTCTTTATGGTAGGCTTGTACTGCTATATACTTCCATCATAGACTGCTTCTGCCGCATTCCAAATATTTTTACCAGTGTATTTTCATTTTCATTAGATTCAGTGTATTTTCTCATTGATTTCCTGTTTGACCCATTCATTTGGTAGCATGTTATTTAACCTCCCTTTATTTGTGGCCTTTCCCCCTTAGTGTGTGTGTGTGTGTGTGTGTGTGTGTGTGTGTGTGTGCGCGCGCACGCTCACGTGGTTAACTTCAAGTTTCTTAGCTTCGTGGTCAGAAAAAAATGCTTGGTCTGATCTCTGTCTTTGGATACCTGTTGAGGCCTGCTTTGTGACCTAGAATATGATCAGTTACGGAGAATGCCCCATGTGCACTTGAAAAGAATGTGTACTCTGTCATTTTAGTATGGAGTGTTCTGAATATATCTGTTAAACCCACCTGGTCCAGTGTGTCATTCAAAGCCATTGTTTCCTTGTTGATTTTCTATTTACAGGTTCTGTCCATCGATGTGAGTTATGTGTTAAAGTCCTCTAACATCGTTATATTATTATAAATGAGTTCTTTTATGGTTGTTGTTAAATGTTTTATATACTTGCTGGTTGCATGTTTGGGGCATCAAAATTTAAAATCATTGGAACTTCTTGTTTGGTTGTCCCCTTTAGTATGAGACAGTGTTCGTCTTCATCTCTTGTTACAGCTTTATTTATTTTTTAAATTTAAGTCTTAGTTGACATACAGTGCATTCTCGGATTCGTGAGTAGAATTCAGTGATTCATCCCTTACATACAACACCCAGTGCTCATCGCAACAAGTGCTCTTCTTAATACAGGTCCCCCATCTAGCCCAGAGCTGACCCATCTCCCTCCATGAAACTTCACTTTTTTTTTCTCTATCATTAAGAGACACATGTGGTTTGTTACCACTCTTCTCTTTTCCTGCCCCCTTCCCATGTTTTCATCTGTTTTGTTTCTTCAATTCCACATGAGTGAAATCATATATTTGTCTTTCTCTGATTGACATATTTCACTTAGCATAACACATTCTAGATCCATCCACATCATTGCAAATGGCAGGATTTCATTCTTTTTGAAGCTGAGACATATTTGATTGTATATACATATGTATGTATGTATTATATGAATATATGCACATAACACACACACACATGCGTATACATGAATACACAGACACACACATACACAGACCCCACAACTTCTTTATACCTTCATCAAACGATGGATACTTGGGCTTTCTCCATAATTTAGCTACTGTTGATAAAACTGCTATAAATATTGGGTGCATGCAATTTTACTACTAGGTATTGACCTAAAGGGTACCAAACTACAGTCTCGATTTTAAAGTTTTTTTGCCCGATATAAGTATTGGTACTGAGTTTCTTTTGATACTATTAGCATGATAAATGTTTTTTCATTCCCTCAATTTAAATCTGCAGGTGACTTAAGTCCAAATAAGGCTTTGTAGGCAGCACCTAGATAGGCCTTGTTTTTTTTGTTTGTTTTTTTTTTTGTCCATTCTGTCCCCCTATCCAATGTCTTTTGATTGGAGAATTTAGTCGATCTACATTAGAGTAAATATTGATAGGTATATATTTAGTGCCCTACTAGTTGTTTTACCATTGTATCTTGATGTTTTCTCTGATCCTTTCTTGTCTGTAACAATTTTGGTCTTTCATTTCCGCTAAAAGAGCCCGATTTATATATTCTTTTCTTTTGACTGGTAGTATATTTCTTTACTTATTTTTAATATTTTTTCTTTTTTAAAATTTAAGTCCAAGTTAGTTACCTTATAGTGGAATACAGTTTCAGGATTAGAATTTAGTGATCCGTCAATTACAAAATATATCCAGTACTCATCCTAAGTGCTGTCTCTAATGCCCATCACCCATTTAGCCCATACCCCTATTCAGTAACCCTCCAGGAACCCTTAGCTTCTTCCCTCTATTTAACGGTGTCTTATCGTTTGACTCCATCTCTGTTTGTATCTTATTTTTGCTTTCCTTTCACTACGTTCTTCACTGTTATGAATTTTCTCATCTGTGGAATTTAATATGATGTGTCTTTCTCTGACATATTTTGCTTATCATAATAAAGTCCAGTTCACTCCACGTTGTTGAAAATAGCAAGATTTCACTCCTTTTGATCGCCGTGTAATATTCCATTGTATGAATATACATCTTCTTTATCCATTCATCTGTCAATGGTCATTTGGCATCTTTGCATAATGTAGCTATTGTTGATAATGCTGCTATAAACATTGGAGTGCATGTGCCACTTGGAGTTAGCATTAATGTATCCTTTGTGTAAATACCTAGTAGTGCAATTGCTGGGTCCTAGTGCAGTTCTATTTTTGGTTTTTGTAGCGAATCTCCATACTATTTTCCAGAGTGGCTACACCATTTTGCATTCCCACCAGCATTGCAAAAGCTTTCCCTTTGCATCCTTGCCAACATCTGTCATTTCCTGAGATGTTAATTTTAGCCATTCTGATAGGTGTGAGGGGATATCTCATTGTGGTTTTGATGTGTATTTCACTTATGAGGAATGGGTTTGAGCATCTTTTCACGTGTGACCAATCTGGATGTCCTGTGTGTTAAAGTGTCTCTTCATGTCTTTTTCCCATTTATTCTCTGGATTATTTGGCTTTTGAGTGCTGAGTGTGATAAGTTCTTGATAGATTGTGGATACTAACCTTTTATCTGATATGTCACCTGCAAATATCTTCTCCCATTCCATTAAGTTTCCTTTTAGTTTTCCTGATTGTGTCCTCTGCTGTGCAGAAGCTTTTTATCTTGAGGGCCCAATAGTTTATTTTGGTTTTATTGCCCTTGCTTCTGGAGAAATGACAAGCAAGAAGTTGTTGCGGTCAGGATCAAAGAGGTAGGTTGCCTGTTTTCTCCTCTAGGATTTTGATGGTTTCCTGTCTTACATTTAGATCTTTCATCCATTTTGAGGTGTGTTGTGTGTGTGTGTGTGTGTGTGTGTGTGTGTGTGAGAGAGAGAGAGAGAGAGAGAGAGAGAGAGAGAGAGAGAGAGAGAGAGAGGGGGAGAGAGAGAGAGAGAGAGAAGTTTAAGAACATAGTCCAGGTTCATACTTCTCACTGTCCAGGTTTCCCAGTACCATTTGTTGAAGAGACTCTTCTTTTTCCTTTGGATATTCTTTCCTGCTTTGTGAAAGATTATTCAGCCATATGTTTTAGGCTCCATTTTTGGGTTCCCTATTTTGGTCCTTTGATCTATGTGTCCGTTCATGTGCCCGTACCATACTGTCTTGATGATTGCGGCTTTCTAATGCACCATGAAGTCCAGAGTTGTAATGTCTCCATCTTTGTTTTTCCTTTTCAACATTACTTTGGCTCTTTGGGGTCTTTTCTGGTTCCATACAATTTTAAGATTGTTGTCTCTAGCTCTGTGAAAAATGCTGGTGTTGTTTTGATAGGAATTACATTGAATTTGTCGATTGCTTTGGATAGTATTGACATTTTAACAATATTTTTTCTTCTAATCCATGTGCATGGGATGTTTTTTTTTTCATTTCTTTGTGTCTTCTTCAACTTCTTTTATAGACGTTGTATGGTTTGTTCTTTTAATTTTTTTAATGTTTATATTTGAGAGAGTGAGCGAGCAAGTGAGAGCGCATGAGCGGGGGGGTGGGGGCAGAGAGAGAGAGAGGGAGACACAGACTCTGAGGCAGGCTCCAGGCTCTGAGCTGTCAGCACAGAGCCCGTCAAGGGACTCAATCCCACAAATGCAGGATCATGCCCAGAACCGAAGACGGCACTTAACCGACTGAGCCACCCAGGAGACCCTCTATTGTTTTAACTGTACTGATCTTTTCCCTCTTTGGTTGGGTTTATCCCTGGGTATTTTATGGTTTTCAGTGCAGTTGTAAATGACATCAATTCCTTGATTTCTCTGTTGATTCATTACTGGTGTATAGAAATGCAATCAACTTCTGCATATTGATTGTATATTCTGATACTTTCCTGAATTCCTGTATCAATCCTAGAAGTTTTTTGGTGGAGTCGTTCGGATTTTCCACGGAGAGTATCGTGTCTGTGAGCAGGGAAAGATTGATTCGTCCTTGCCAACTTGGACACCTTGTATTCTTTTTGATGTCTGATTGCTGAGGCTAAGACTTCCAACAGCATGGTGAATAACAGTGCTGAGAGTGGACATCCCCGTCGTGTTCCTGACCTTAGGGGGAAAGCTCAGTTTTTCACCATTGAAGATGATATTAGCTGTGGGACTTTCATATCTGGATATTCTCATGTTGAGGCATGATACTTCTATCCCTCCTTTCATGAGGTTTTTTTTTCATCAAGAAAGGATGCTGCTGCATTTTGTCAAACGTTTATTCTGCATCTATTGAGAGGATCATGTGGTTGTTATCCTTTCTTTTATCAATGTGATGTATCACATTAGTTGATTTGCAGATATTGAATCTATTGTGCATTCTAGGAATAAAATCCACCTCATTGTCCTGAATAATCCTTTTTATGTATTGTTGGATCCGGTTTGCTACTTTTTGTTGAGAATTTTTGCATCCAGGTTCATCAGGGAAATTGGTCTGTAGTTTTCCTTTCTGGTGGGGTCTTTGTCCAGTTTGGACTCAAGGCCATGCCGGCCTCATAGAATGAGTTTGGAAGTGTTCCTTCCATGTCTTTGGCCATGACCTTATCTTGTCCTTTCACTTGGGATGCATTCCTCTTGTCTTGGCATTTTGGTTGAGTATTTGCCTTCTCTGTTACCAAAGCTCATTATGTTACCTGCCTCTGGGATGAATGGCTATATGAAGAGGAGATCATCTAGTGTCCAGGGCCTGGCACATCACGGAGTGTCTGCGGTGTGTGTTGCATGCACTGTTTTGTGTTCTGGCTGCACTATCCTTCAAGCCAGTTGTATGAGCAATGTATGATCCTTGGCCAGAATGTTGTGAGACTTTTCTAGGTCTGCTCCGATCTGCTTGTTAAGTGAGACTTGAAATGATTGCCACTAGAAGTGAAGCCCTGCATAACTGTCTGGTCAAGAGAGGTGTTATGGTCATGGGCTTCCCCTGGTCTTCTGGGGAATGGGCCAGCTCCATTGTGACTGAAGCAAGATTGAATGACCTTGAAGGCCAGTCTCGCCAGAACACAGGAAGTTGGGGTTGTCGTAAGCAGCTTAGGCACCCAGTGTGGGGATTGCCTTGGTTCCAGCAGATGGCTCTGTGGTTTTTTTTGCCTGGGGGGTGTGCAGAGCAGGGTAATGGCGCCACGCAGCTCCTCTGTCCTAGCTCTTTGTCCCCTCATTGTGAACACTGCTTCTCAGGGATGCTCTCCACGATGAGTGTATAATCTCCCCCACGGTGTGCACCAGGAGTTGTACAGATCACTGATTCAATGCCATCTGCCTGCAAGTTGTTGGCTGCCTTCTCTTCAGGAGTAGGCCAGTGCCCTCATGGCTGTATCCCAGCCAAGCATGCTAACCTTTGAAACTACACATTCTCGGGGTGCCTAGATGGCTTGGTTAAGTTTCTGACATTTGATACTGGCTCAGATCATGACCTCTTGGTTGTGGGATTCTCTCTTTCCCTGTTGTCTTTCCCCTCCTTTGCATGTGCTCTCTGTCTCTAACTTGAATAAACTTAAAAAAGAAATAGTGGCATGGAATACCTAATTTAGGCAAGACTGCCTCTCTGAGGGGAATGGCAGGGATCTATCAGTTAAATTTCCAGCACTGACTAGGGAATTCTTTGCTGACTGGTTAAAGGTTACATTCCTGAAGGAATGAAATTAGGTTTAGTGACATGTGGCCTTACCGTAAGTAACTCCATGATGGGCCTGTGATTTTTCTTAACATTCCAAACCCAAATTTTTACACATACATTTTTTTCATTAAATGTATAGCCCTAAATAATACTTTAGGCATCTACTGCCGGCCCAAAGATCATATCCTGTGAAACTGTGACCATCTCCTAATCATAGGTAAAGATCGACTCTGTGGCTCTAAGATCTTTGTGGCTCTAATTTACTTTGATCTATGTTACTAAGATCTTTGTGAGTATGGGTTACTGCTGGCCTTTTGAAGTCTTTGACGCAGGGACCCCCGGCCAGGTTGCTGACCCATCACTTAGGCACAGAAGTACCCTTTACAAGTCACCCCGCCCTAAAGCGTTGTCTTTCCCTCTGGTACTTCTGGGGCTTACCCTTTGGCAAGTCACATATCCTCATGCAAACATGTCAGTGTGGACCAGAGAAAGCTCCTTGCCTGTGACTCCCCCTTCATGGTCAACTCTTATCCTTCTGAAACCCTTTGAACTCCCTATCGTTCGTCCAGTCTTTGGATGTCTCTTTGATTTGGAAATATTTGATTCTCTTGTATTCCTGCTAAAAATATACGTGAAAATATTAAAGCAAGGGTTCTTTACAATAAGTGAGCCAGTCACAATGCTTCATCTGGCCGCGTGTATGCTTTTATTTTTAACGATGTTCAGGCATGATGTGAAGTACATCCTGTAAACTCTGAGTATCATTCATTATCTAGCATGACCACCTTTATGGAAAGCCATTCAATGACATGATCGTTCAAGATCAGAAAAACACTTAATTTACATACCACATAATAGAGTGGTATATATGTACGTTATTATCTTAAAATATGTAAAGTAGATGTTTCTATGAAGTGTTTATCATGCATTCAGTTTTCTGTACCATGAAAGCTAGTATTTAAATTAAACAATAGTAAGAACAACAAGAATAGGTACATGTACATCACGAGTAACTAATACTGGAACTGGTTATATAATCTTATGTGTAGAAAAACCATGATTACTAATAATCTATTCTATCATGATGGGTTTCTATTTACCAAAAAAAATTGGGAACATAATACTGAGTATCCACATACATCAGACTGTTTTCTCACTATTGATGTCATAATGGTTGGTACATGATCACAATCAATGTATCAAAGAGATATGGTAGTATGAAGTAAAGTTTATATTTGTATTCAGATTGCTTCGGTTTTAACCTCTCCTAGCCCAGACTCATCCCAGCTGGCACGTTACAGTCATCCTGTCTCCTTACGCTCTACTAGGCCATGACAATTTTTAGATTTTTCCATATTTTTCATAAGGTGCAAAGTTTTGAGGGTACATTTGTAGAATGTATTTTGTAGAATGATCCTTGGTTGGGATATGTCTAACGTTTGTTCAAATGCTTAAGCCAGAGTTATTGTGTTTTGGAGCAGAAGATCCAGAGGCATAGTGCCATCCATAATTATCACTTCACATAAAGATTGTTTATTTTGAAGATTGGGGTCTTTTTTGGTTCCATACAAATTTTAGGACTGTTGTTCTGTGAAAACTGCTGTCGGTAATTTGATAGAAATTCCATTAATTCTGTCAATTGCTTTGGGAAGTATAGACTTTTTCACTATATTTGTACTTCTGATCCGTGAGTATGGAATGTCCTTCCATTTCTTTGTGTCATCTTGAATTTCTTTCATCACTGTTTTATACTTTCTGAGTATAGGTCGCTCACCACTTAGGTTAGATTTATTCATAGATACCTTATTTTTGGTGTATGACTGTAAATGGGACTGTTTTCTTAATGTCTCTTTCTACTGCTTCTGTATTGTCTACAAATGCAACAGATTTCTGTACAATGATTTTGTATCCTGTGACATTGCTGAATTCATTTATCAGTTCTAGCAGTTATTAGGTGGACTCTTTAGGGTTTTCTATATATAGTTTCATGTAATCTGCAAATGGTTTCGTTTCGTTTGTCTGCTGGCTGTGGCTAGGACTTCCAGTAATTTGTTTACTAAAAGTGGTATGAGTAAACATCCTTGTCTTCTTCATGACCTTACAGGAAAAGCTCTCAGATTTTCCCCATAAGGTTGATTATAACTGCAGGGTTTTCATAGATAACATTTATTACGTTAATGTATGTTTCCTGTAAACCTACTTTAAGGGGTTACATGCATGAACGGATGTTGTACTTTGTCAAATGTTTCTTTCTGCATGTATTGAAATGACTGTATGCTTCTTTTCTTTTAACGTTTATTAATTTTGAGAGAGACAGAGCGTGAGCAGGGGAGGGGCAGAGAGAGAGGGAGACATAGAATTTGAAGGAGGCTCTTGGATCTGAGCTTTCAGCACAGAGTCTGAAGCGGGACTTGAACTCAGGAATCATGAAGTCATGACCTGAGCTGATTTCAGACTGTTAAAGGATGAGCCACCCAGATGCCCCGATCATCTGGTTCTTATCCTTTCTCCTGTTGATGTATTGTATCACATTGATTGATTTGCGAATATTGAACCACCTTTGTAGCTTGGGAATAAATCCCACTTAATTGTGGGATATATTTACAGTTGGTTTATCTTCTTTTTGGATTGTACCATTTACTGGTATATACTATCCTCCTCTGTGTCTTGTTATGTACTTTTTTGAGTGTATTTTTTCTGATACAAGTATTGCTACCCCAGCTTTCTTTTGACATTCATTTGTGTGATATTTCTCTATCCTATCATTGTTGAGCTGTAAAGTGGGTCACTTGTAGGCATCTGAATCTGTTTTGTTTTTTCATCCATTCTTAGACCTTACCTCTCTAGATTGGAGCATTCACTCCATTTCCCTTCAAAATTGATTGTTATGTATATATGTATTGCCATTTTATTGCCTGTTTTGTTGTGGTTTCTAATGATTTTCTCTGATCCTTTCTTGCCTTTCTTTCATGTATTGCTTATTTTCTTTAGTGATATATTTTGATTTCTTTATCCCTATTCTTAGCATATTTATGACTGGTTTTAGGATATGGCTACTGTTAGGTGTTTATATAACCTCTTCTGCATTGAGCAGTTTGTATTGATGGTCATTTACCTTTGAACCCATTACTTTCTCCTCCCTAGGTTTTTGGTAAATGTTATTATATTTCAAATCCATTTCTCTGAGTACTTTAACTGATTTTTTTCCAGAAATGTTCATTTTTTACTTGAATTTGTCTTCTACCTCTATACTGTCACTGTTGGTCTCTCCTTTCCACTCAAAGAATCCCTCTTAATATTTCTTGCAGGACTGGTTTAGTGGTACAAACTCCTTTAGTTTTTGTTTGGGGAAGTCTGTGTCTCCTTCATCCTGAAAGATAGCCTTGCTGAATAGAGTATTCTTGGCTGCTGATTTTTCCATTCAGCACTTTGAATATGTGATGTCACTCACTTCTGGCTTGCCAAGTTTCTGTTCAGAAATATGTAGCAAGCCTTATGGGTCTTCCCTTCTAAGTTAAGGACTGTTTTGCTGCTTTTACAAGTTTTTCTTTATTCTCACCCTAATTTGTAAGTTTGCTTACAATAGGTTTGTGTGTTGGCCTGATTTTGATGGGAGTTCTCTAGTCTCCTGGATGTGGATGTTTGTTTCCCTCCCCCAATTAGGGAAGTTTTCAGCTATTGTTTCCTCAAATAAATTTTCTACCCCATTTTCTCTTCCTTCTGGACTCCTACAATATGAATACTATTATCTTTCCTGTAGTTACTGAGTTCGCTTAGTCTCATCTCATGTTGCAGAATTCTGTTCTCTCTCTTTGGTTCAGTGTGATTAATTTCCATCACTCAGTCTTCGAGGTCACTAGTTTGTTCGGCTGCTTCTTCCATCCCTCTGTTCATTCCAGCAAGCATGTTTCTCCTTGATTGTGTCCTCAGTGTCTAACTATGTTATATCTTACCTCTGTCAGGGGTCTCACTCTTCTACTCATTCCACAACTCCAGTGAGTATCCTTATGATCATTGCTTTCAAATCTGTATCAGGTATGTTACCTACATCTCTTTGGCTTAGTTCTCTGGCTGTGGCTTTGACTAGGTCTTTCATTGTAGATAAATATCTCTGTGTGTCCATTTTGTCTGTCCCTCTGGCTCTATTTCTCTGTGTTAAGAAAGTCAGCTGTGCCTTCCGATCTTGAAATGAATGCCGTTATTAAAAAGAGGTCCTGGAGTCCTCAGCAGTGCACGTCTCCGTTTATAGGACCTGAACCTTCAGGAGGATATCGTATGGGTATTGCTCACTCCCTGCTGTTGTGTCTGGGTTACTTTTCCTTTCAGTGCAGGGGTCTGCACTGAATGCGTGCCTGTTGTGGGCTGTGCTTGCTCTCAGTGGTGTCAGTGGGACTCAGGCAGGCCAGCTGAGTCAAGAATCAGCATGAATACATGTGTCTCCTGTGGCCTAAGCATTGTGTGAAATGCCATGTATACGTTGCCTCTCTACACAGGCAGGGACCTGGCTATCACTCATCCTCCTGGATAACCCAGTGCTGGGTCAGCTGACCTCCAAATACCAGGATCTAAACTCAAGGGAATTCAGCCCCCCTGGGTTTTAATGCCCAATGTTGTGGAGATTAGTCTTCCCTGTGTTGCTACCTGGTGTGAGGGCTCACTTTTTCTGCCCCTTCTGCAGGCAGACAGCCTCCACCTTTCTGACCTTCCTAACCTTTCTGATGCAGCTTCTCTCTATTTAGGTGTGGAGTTTCTTCTGCCAGTCTTTGGAATGCTCTCTGGTTCATGGACTTGGATGTGGATGTTATGCAGTTGAAAACATGGGACAGCGTGAGCTCAGGGTCTGCTTACTCTGCTATTATTAATTTTTTAAATGTCTTATTATTTTGGATTTTTGAGACATGGGCTGACTCATATCACCCGTGCACTTCAGGATTAGAAAGGAACGTTCCCACATTTGCTTCTAGTATATTGTGCTTTGAAACTCTCTTTAATGAGGTATAATTTACATATAACAAAGAGCCTCAATTTAAAGGGTATAATTTGATGAGACTTGATCTCATGGATACAGCACCATGAAGTCATATGGTTGCTCTCTAAACCTTAAATCATGATCCCTTTGTGTCTAGAGCTAATGTTGCTTTTGAAGTAAGGACTTTTTTTTTTTTTTAACGGTTTCGGATATTGGCCAGGTGTCTGAATGCCTGCACTAGGGTACCTACCTCCTTTTCGGATAGACTGTATTCCCGTAAGTTTTGCCATCGCTCTACCTTTGGACTTTATCCTGCGTTGTATCTTTCAGTCTGTTCACTTAATTTTGTTGCAGTACTTTAATGCTGAGGGATGCATAATTGGATTGATTTTCACTAAATGGTACAGGCTGCAGTTCCAATCGTGACAGAAAGCACATGCTTCCTGTGTTAGGTACTCAAGAGCAAGGCAGATACCCTGGGCACTTGAGCTGAGTATGTCACTCGGTGTTTTGCCAGCCCTCTTCCCTTCCGTGGGAGACAAGGGTCTCGTTTTGGTCACACAGAAATGTAGGTGAAGTCAGCAGAGAAGGGTCCCTTCTCCTCTCTTCCGTTTGTCTCTCAAACTCCCTGTCACTACCTTCTGCCTGTCCCTTTCCCTGACTCACTCCCCCAGGCCCACTGCTCCATTCCAGCCATGATAAGGGTGTCCTCCAGCTGCTGGTCTCTGCTCTGCCATCACTCAGTGAGGAAACTACAGGAGGATTATGTAGTTCATGGGTCTGATCAAGAAATCTCTGCTCCTCAGGGTCCTCCTACACGTGGTGCTGTCTGTGGAGACCTGGCATCCTGGGCGTGGGTCTGACCCTCACTCCTCTCTACAGCTGGTTCCTCATCCTTCTCCACCATTAGATCTCAGCCATTTCCTAAGGACAGATACCTGTCTGACCCCAAGGCACCATGGAGTCAGGGAATATTCCCAAAATAATTGAGCATAAGCACCCCATCAATCTAGATATAGGTAGTTCCCATCACCCCGGAAAACTCCCTCAGGTTCCCCTGCACAAAGGGTGATCTTGCTTCTATCCTCCATCACCACCATTTCTGGCACTTTGTTACCTGTGTGTACAGGAACCCCACTGTGTGCACTCAATGGGGAGCGAGAGTAGATGGCCCTAGAAGCAGACGCTGACACAGAGACAAAACGATGAAAGGTAGATTAGGGGACAGTAAGAAGGACAAAGTGGAGGGGACATGATGGGCAGGGAAAGCATTCAGGTAGATCTGACACCTTCTTAAAATGTATATACAAACACGATTGTCTGTCACCATGCAGTCCTCTTCAAATTTCAAAAGAGTTGTCCTATAAGGCAAAGCGATTTTGGTTTATTCCCCTGTGATCTTATGTTTTCCTACATGCATTCTGTCTTCTGTAGTTTATCTGTGGCCTCAGATGAACATTTTAGTGTGTGGCTGCCTCTGTGAGATTATGTGTAATAGAAAATGATTATCTTCAGATCTAGGTCTCTGAATGTACATATTCTCATACTTATCTTTTCTTTCATTGTGTGACAGGGCCCGAATTCTAATAGAAAAATGAAGGACATTGTCTTATTTTTTAAAACAGTGATTCCCACTCCCTGGGCTGAGTTGTTAACAGTCTTAGTTTAATGAACTCCCGTGACCATCTTTTTTGGAGGATCATTGTGTGGATATCTTAATTGAAACTGTGAGAAGCGTGAGGGGACAATTCCCAGAGATTTTGCAGATGATTTCTGCACTGAATGTCTTCTTTTTCTCTTGTTCTTGGAAACAAATGTTATCCCTGTTTTCACAGATAACACAGCTGAGGCTCTGTGTAGGTCCCACTGAGAACTGGTATTAGGGCTGAGACAGCAGGAACACAGGCAAAACCTCAGTATATTGTGAGAGAAGTTTGAGGAGATGCAAAGCTGTAGTCACGATGATGACAGGGGTCCAGTAGTGGTGGCATCTGGCCAGCCCTGAATTGTAGGATGACTCAGCTGATCTAGACTCTGTCTCCACTTTTAGTCTCACTGAGGGATATGAACTTGGGCATACAGCATTTTCATAAGACCAAGTTAAATTCCCCATATCTCCAGGGCTCTTTTCCCCCCACAAATACCAGAACCTTCAGGAAAATCCAGAGAGACAAGAATCTTTTTACATGATTACCCGCGTGCACTTTGGCAACACACTGATATTTTGGAGATGAACGGTGCATTGTGCACTGATAGTAATCCCACACAGCACCTCCGTATGGACCTCACACTCCCTGCTCAGGCTGCGGCCAGGAATGACCTCCCACTGCATCTCACTGACCCCAACACCCTCCCCTCTGCACCTCCTCAAACTCTGCTTACTGTGCTCAACTTCCCTTCTATTCCTGTATGATTCAAGGTTCCCCCGTTTTTGCCCTGGATCCTTCACTGGTGTTTCCATTTTGGTGATTACAAGGTCTGAATCATTTAATGAATGTCCCTCTTTCACACGGGACACCTGATGCTCTAAAAGTTAGAGAACCCAACACATTGTGTCTCCAACATACGCACCAGTACTGCTGATACGTCTGCTTTTGTGTAAAAACTCCTCTTTCATTTGACAAGAAAAACGTATAGCTCACTGTATTACAGGGACATGACACTGCCCATTGTATGTATGTCCTGAGAAACTTGAGATATGCTACGGTGTCCTCAGGCAGTTTGTAGTTGGATTGCCAAGACTCACAACCATCTCTACATCATTGCCACAGTCAATCATGAAGAAGATGAATATACTTTACCAGCCACTCATCCAATTCAGGTCATCTTAACAAATAGAGTAGGTGGAGGAGGGGGATGTGGCCTATAGCCCATGACTGGTGGTGAAGGGTGGTCCACCGGGTACAGCCTGCAAGGCAATCCTGGGAAAGGACCAGGACTCTTGCATACAAAATAGCCTGCGGAAAAGAAATGAGAGGTATGTTCATAGGACAGAACAGAGCACCAACACCAGCAAAAAGCAGAAACCCAAAGCAGCAGTGCTCATATCCTACTAGTTTCCCCACCACCAGATTCCAAGAGGGCAGCATCAGTGCCAAAATCTCTACCCATACTTTGGGTTCCACTTACAGCTTTGGGGTGGGAAGAGGATGTGATTGGGGTAAACTAATGTCCCCACGTGTCTGGAAACGTAGAAACAGCAAGGGCCCTTTTCCTAGAAGATTTATAGGCTGAATACTAAATTAACACAGTAGCATATTCCAGATAGGAAGGCAACTATGTCCAGGATCACACTCCACCCTTCATCCCCTCCACCACAGAGGCTGTTTATTGTGCATGTGAAGAACTACAGAATGAGAAGGAATGACAAAGCCAGTGTCCACACATGGAATCATAGCCCTCGTGGCTCAAAGTTCTGCCTCTAAGCCCCTGCCTGTGCCCAAACTACTGTCCCGACAATGGGGTCTCCTCCTCTCTGGAAGTGCTATCCATGGGCACAGAGACATATGGGGAGATGGGGATCCTGAGGGCCTGTAGAGGAACTGGGAAAGCATGCTCTTAGAGAAACAGGTGGCCTATACATGTTAGTTGGCCTATACATGTTAGTTAGGTTCAGCTAATTTATTTGAATTCAGAGGTACTTCTCAGCTTAAGTACAGTACATTTTGCAGGGTAATTGTGTTCTCTGGAAAAATGAGCTGAAATTCTAAAAGACAAAATTAACACAAATGCACTTTGATGTCTGGTGTAAGTTTCCATGTTTTAGCTGTACCTGTGACACAGGACACGAGAGAACGTGCTCAGGTGAACACAAGCGAAGGACACCGTGGGGACTTGCCACACAGGTAATTTTGGATTTTTTCTCTTCACAAATTAAGTTCCAGTGCATGTTTTCTATGACAAATATGCCACCTCTTATAGTTCAGAGTGTGTGTGCCCAGGGCACACCTGAAGGGATTCTGGACAGCATGTTTACCAAAATGCTGATAGGTATGAAATTTACTTTGTCTAAGACCATTGTAAATGACACATGCAAAAATATAAGTTGGAGTGAAGGCAGTTCGCATTTTCAAGTTGTAAGGATACCCACAGATTATTCTGAGCACGTTAAAACCCTCAATAGAAGGAAACAGGAGAGGAGGAAACAGCAAGAGCAATGATTCCACATTGAGGAGATCCACAAAGAATGAGGCAAGGTAGGAGACTTCCAAGTGGAGTGTGGTGTCATCCTCCTTGATTTATTCCAGGAACACATTAGAAAAGCCCTATGGCCCCCACCTTTAGGCATGCTTAGCTGCTCAAGTTACCACAAACAGATGCCAGCTGGGAAAGAGGGAAGCCTGTAGACTCGGCGGTAAAGGTTTTGCATTTGGGAAAAAAAAAAACAAAAACAGCAGACAGGCCATACTTCACACAAACCAGAGAAATAGGCAGGAGGGTGTCCTGTACAGAAAGATGTGGCGGTCTGTAAAGAATTAGAACTGAAAATGGCCACAGCATTTACTTTGTGCTTCACGGCAGTTTTGGCAGAGCCAGTGTCGATGTCACTCTTGGTTGTGACTCCTACTTCTGGACCTACAAAAAGCTCTAGAAGGGATGGAGGTTTATTCTGACTTGAGTAGACTGTTTGGAGGTCAAAAACAAAACAAAAAACCCTCCCCTCATACTTCAAACAACTTAAACTCTTTGTCCCAGTGAGATCCCAAATTACATGCACAGGGTGTCTCACATGCCTCCGGTGATACCCAAAAAGAACTTGAAGAACCATCCCTTGTAACTTGATGAAGACTCCTAAAAGCCCTGACTCAGATGTATTCACTCAGCGACAACTATGGATGGCTGGGGGCACAACTAGATGGACGTACGTTACATTGTGCCTCATGCCTCACAGATCCCAGCACGTGGACTGTGTACAGGGCATTTCTGCTGAAGCGCTATGTCTGATTTTCTGCATACGGCCCCATTCCTTTTCCACAAGAGATGCCTGTACCAACCCATTGTGGGGGAAAGGACAAAGATGAGATCCTGAGAAACTTTTGAGGAATGTGGTAATGGCAGCAGACACATTCCCCTTGCATCACAATATCTGTGGTACCGCCTCTACACCTTGGCCCAAGACCTAACAGCAACAAAATAAGGTGAGTGTGTTTTACAAGTCAACTCCTAGTGCTCAGATCATCTTACCAAGTGTTGCAGGTGGAGGGGTTCTGAGTGGCCTCAGGGCCACTAAGGTTCAGGAGGTGGATGTGCGTAATAGTCCATGGGGGCGGGGCGTCTCCAGGGTAGGGCATGCAGAATCGTCCAGTTAACAGAGGAGGTCCCCAGGATCCAGACTGCCCTGCAGAATTGACAGCTACATCCATATGCCAGACAAGAGAACCAATACCAAAAGCAGCTGTAACCCAGAGAAGAATGTGTCAGCACCTGCCACCTTCTCTACCACCAGGATCCAAGAGAGTAGCATCAGTACCTGAAAACTCTGTCCCTGCCACTGGATACCACCTACAGCTTGGGGTAGTAGATGCAAGAGGTTAACCTACTGCCACCACACATCACTGCCCATGTCTGTGGAAGAAAATGGCAAGGGTCCTGTCCTAGAGGGTTAACAGAAGTAATTACAGATTAATGAAGTAGCATTCTCCAGACAGGCAGCCATCGATGTCCAGGTTCACCCTGCATCCCTCCTCTACAGCAACTCCAGATGCTCTGCTTTTGGTATATTAAGAACACACACACACAAAAAAAAAATAAGTGGGAATACACGGCTCATATTCTGCTCATGGAATCACAGCCACTCCTGGCAAAACGTTCTGCAGCCGGACCCTCTCTATGCTTCCTTTGCTCTTCTCCCTGAGAAAGGAGTCTTCCCTCTTGAAGGGTTGTCAAAGGCCTCTGAGACCTCTGGGGAGTGGAGGATGCCTGGAATCCTGCAGGGGAATGAGAGACCTCTGTGAAGAACAAGTTACTTGTGGTGAATGTCTACAAAGCTCAGATGTGTTCATCTTAATTCATAGGGAATTCTGACTTTAAGCATACTACAGGACACAGAGTAATTATGTGCAACAGAAAAAAAGAAGGAGAAATTCACATAACAGATTTCATGCAAGTGTTTTGGTACAAAACTCCTGGTATGTGTCATGAGACTGTATGAGCTCTAACAGTGACTGGGGACACAACCAAAAACTGCTCATAGAAACACAATTGAAGGACACAGTGTTCAAACTATTTTTACCTAAGGTATAGGTGGAGGATTCCAGGCAAGTCATTTACCAACAAAGACAGGAAGGTGATGACTGATGACACTGGCTTTATCTAGGACCACTCTAAATGGCACAGGGCACAACATATAAAGTTGGAGTCATGAGGTCGTTTCTAACCGGTTCATCTCCTAGCCAGAATCAAGAAAGAAAGACACAGCAACCACACTCTTCCCACCGAGGTGAGGTCTGCAAGGGGTCACCCAGGCCAGGAGACTTCTGTTTGGAGTGTGCAGTCATCCTCCTCTCGTTATTTCTTGAAACTCACGGAAAAACCTAAAGGTACTCAGTCTCTAAGCGCTTTTGGCTTCTAAACTTACCACAGAAAGCTGACAGACTAAAAATTGAGAAGCCTGTGGGCTCCTGGGTTATGAGTATGCGTTTCGAAAACAAAGAAGAAATAGACATAGCACACAACACGCAAAACAAGACAAGGCTGGGTGAGCGTGCTGTACATAAAGATGAGGGTTTCCCAAAAGAGTTACAACTGAGAATGGCCCCGGCATTTACCTTGTCCTTGTCTGCATTCTTGGTACAGCCAGAGTCGCTGTACCTCACAGAGGTTTCAGCAGTTTCTCAATCTACTAAAGACCCTAGAAGGGACAGAGGTTTATTCTGCTTTCAGAGGACTGGGCATAATGAAAACAATCCCTCAACTCATTCCTCAAATATCTTAAACTTTTCCCTTCAGTCAGGTCCGTGACCAGAGGCAGAGGGTATCCCACATGCCTCAGGTGACCCCCAAGGATAAGGGAGAGAACCATCCCCTCACCTTGATAAAGACCTCACGGTGCTCTAGTTCATGTTGTTTCATAATTAATCACATAACTGTGGACAGGTCAGGCACAACTAGCAATTTAGAATTCATCAGTAAAACAGTTTTCTCAGTATACATCATGGGAAATCACGATTTCATTACAGATAAAGAATTAATATGAGGATGCTTGGATTCATCATCCGTCTCTTAATTTTGGCTCAGGTCACGATCTCACAGCTTGTGAATTCAAGCCCAGCATTGGGTTCCTCACTGACAGTGTGGAACCTGCTTGGCATTCTGTCTCTGCCTCTCTCAAAATAAATAAACTTAAAAAAAAAAGATTACTGGTTTGGCATATATCCTCAATGAGTCCTCAAGAAGCGTGCATTTCTTCCGACTTCAGGCAAATTGTTCAATCTCTCAGCTTATCTACAAGCTGCCTTCCACATGAGAGCAGTTAGTATATAAGGAAAGACTAATTTGACACTATAGAGAAATGGAAAACTGTGAGAAGTTAGCAGTGAAGCTGCAGAGTTACACTGATACCATCAGGGGACTAAGCTAAGCTTTATGGAACTTCAATTGAGGGATGTAGGAGTACAGTTCCCAAAAACAAACAAAAAGAAAGACCGTTAAAACTAGTGAATAAATGACCTTCTCCTCAAATAAACTAAAGTCTTCACATTGAGTCTGGGTGGGAAGAAGGATGAGGCCCATGTCCTGTCATCCTTTCCAGGCTCTTCAGACAGGGGGATGCTAGAGGAGGTGGGAGGGTCACCGGTAGAGGAGGGGCATGAGCTCCACCAGTCTCAGGGACAAGTGCCTCACTGACTGCGGCAGCAGAGGAGAACACCCTTCTGTCACCCCTTCAGACCACCTGCTGTCCTTAGTGCTTGTGATTCTTTCCAGACCACACAATGATCATCCACAGGAACAAGCTGCACAGCAGAAGTTAGATTGCGGCACATCACAACGTGCCTCTTACCTCTCCTCGGAGGGTTCTGCGTCTCTGATCTTGCAGCCATTGGTTTCTGCCTCGTGTATCCCTCAGGCAGCCTCTTTGCTTCCATCCCGTCCAGTCTTGGATACAGAAAAATAATGGACTTCTATAAGAGTTGTAACACCACGTCGTCTACTAGACAACTAACAGTGCAGGCGTCATCCCTGGAAACACCCATAAAAACGCAAGTCAAATGACCACACCTGTATTTCAAGTAAGCGACCTCCCTGCCCTGCTCCACCATCTCCCTGTCCCAGATCTGAGTCTTGATCTGGGGGAGAAAAAACACATCCACCTTCAGTCGGAAGGTGGTGCCACACTGTGCACCAAAGAAAGAGGAGGAAACAAGAAAACACTTACCTAGTTGTCCTGAGCATTCTTCTCATGAACTGCAAGCTGAAAAAGCCAACAATGAAAAGCCTGTGGTCAGGGATTCCAAGGGCCACTACACTCACCCGCGTGAGGTGCTAAGGCTTCAGTATGTCAGGCAGAACTCAGGTTACCTGGTATCTAAAGGGGAGCTCTGCCTGCTGCAGCTGTTCCCGTGTTTGTTCAATTTGTTGCCTGTGAGTTACAATTGCTCTTGTCAGATAAGGCCCAATATTGGGTATGATTTTAAATAAGCTGCCCACGTTCCCAACAACCTCATATCTGTCCCCTGATACAATTTATTCTTACACATGAAACACTTTGCCCATGATTATCAATGACCAGTAGGATCAAAGCTCTTGTTACATCCTTTCCTTACTCATTATTCCATGCCTGTAGGGTTCAGAGTTCATAGAGTTCCTTCCCATTTTCAATCTTTCTCTAACTCATCATGTGACAAGTGTCTTTTATCATAAAGATCTATTCTTCTATAACTTATATCCTCACCATGTTTCCCAGGGTTGCAAAGACGAGGGCCATGAAATGGCACTACCACGTTGATGGGTATGATTCATTGTACGACACACTGCTTTCCTACAGATGATGACAATTGACACCACCCCCGAGGAATGTTAGCATGGACAAAGTTTCCACACAGTCTGGCCACTACTTGAGATCTGCAAATGTTTATAAACTTAATTGTTTTATTCTTTCTAAATTTACCTTTTTTATCTGTTAACACTCTATGTATATGTTGACTTTAAACATTGCAAAAAGATTAAAAACCAAAAAATGAACAGCGGTTTCATGAGCTTCTGGTAATTACTAGCTGAACTCACTTGTACTTGTTTATTTCTTCTGTAGCTATTTTCTTTTTTTTTCCTAATGTTTATTTTTGAGACAGAGAGAGAGTGAGCACATGCATGAGCGGGGGAGGGACAGAGAGAGATGTAACAGAATCTGAAACAGGCTCCAGGCTCTGACCTGTCAGCACAGAGCCTGACATGGGGCTCGAGCTCCCGGACTGTGAAATTATGACCTGAGCTGAAGTTGGACACTTAAACGACTGAGCCACCCAGGCGCCCTTTCTGTAGCTATTTTCAAATTTTACCCGCAGCTGCCAGATGATTCTTCTTTGCCGCCAGTTCACAGTGTCATTTTCAGCTTCCTAAGATGGGAAAATACATACACAATCAGGACCAAGGTCCAGAAGTTCTCCCTTTTTACCTCCCAGCACTCTTGAAGGCCTATGCAAATATCCCTTCCCCCACTTCTCCCATAAATGCACAGACAACCCAATCAGACAAATGAAGTGAACACCCCATTTAAGTTCAAGAAAATTCAACTTCTGTCTGCTGCCACGTCTCTACTATTGGAACTGTCTTTCTAGTTCTCTTGTTTCATCTCCTTTATCATAAAGTCATCAAATAACATTGTATTTTGTGCCTTCCCAGAGTTGGTCTTTTGTTTGAGATGGTGAAGACTCATTTCATCAGTGAGTGAAAAACCATATCTGACCAACTGTACCCATTAGGATGAAGCAGGGGATCATCACTAGTCTTACATCTCCGTGGGGAGCCCTGATTCTCAGTCCAAAAGTTGTACCATGACACAGGCAATCACCTGAAAGACGACCTTCCAGATTATGGTTTCACTAACATTGCAGCTCACTCCCAGACATCGCTAGAGTTCAGGACTGCAACCCCTGCCTCCACCTTCAAAAGGCCAATCTTAGAACAACATCATCTCCTGACGTACAACCTGATATGAACTGTCACACAGTCTGGGTTTACTTCCAGGAAAGAGATTTCAGGTGGAAAACTCTCAACTTCATGGAGCCAAATCTACTTTAACAAGACTCATTCCGTTGATAGTGAAGGCAGCCAAAGGCAATGCTTGGCAAGGCTGGGTTGCTGTGTTGCCCTCAGACTATTTTGTTTGTGGTGTTGACTGAGATGGTTTCAACTTAACACTTGATGTACTCAAGAATCACATGAAAAATTGAAAATCTCTTAGAAAATGACACAAAAGCACTAGACAGAGAAAGGCACATGCATTTCCTTCTGGCCTCTCAGGCAGTCCTTCGGCAAATGCTTGCTGGAGTGGTTGTAATGTAGTGGCTCTGTTGTAAGGGGTTGAAGATAGACAGGTGATCAGGGTGTTGTACCCACTCACAGGAAGAGCTTACGAGTTAACAAAAACAAGATGCCAGTGAGACAGAGCAAGCCCTAACCCCAGCTATGGGAAGGATGAACATAAAGTGAGTCTCCAGGGAAGAGAATACTTCACTTTCCAACACGAGTGAGGGTCTCAAGTCCCGCATCTCCTCCTGAGAACAAAAGGAAATACTGTACAAAGGAGGAGACATGTGACTGAATGCACCAAGTATCTGACAACCCCACGAAGACACACAAGACCAAGATGGAGAAGAAGGAAGCCCAGGACAAAGCCAGCCTGGCAGTTGGACCCAAACTCCCTAGGACTCATCATTGATGTGGGGGGCATACACTTGAATGGCAAAGAAGCTGAGGAACTTTATGGGCACAGAGTTAGAAGTAAACAAGTGTAGTTCAGGGACGGCCAGAAAAGATGAGCCCTAGTGAAGCTGCAGGCTTTGGCCAAGACTCAGAAGAGTTTCACTTGAAAAATCGGGGGACAGGAAACAACTTGACTTTCTTACGGATTGGGCCTGCAGTGAACAATCTCACTGGCAGAATGGATGCAGGGATCCAGTACTGCTGGTACCCCTACCCACTTTCCAGAAAGCAACCTCCATTGTTTCTGCAGCAAGATAATTCATTTTTTTCCCCACACATTTTTGACCCATGTCTGGTCCTGAACAAAAATGACCTAATTGCTGGGCGACAAAACAGTGTGATGCGATTGAAACCTACAGGACAGTGTAGGTGATTCCAGAGTGGATCCAGGTATTAAAGTTATTAATGATGGTACCTTCCCTCTTCCGCCCCCAAAACATGACACAATGTGTGGCAAGCACTTAGGACAGAAAGGAAAATGTCGGTTACGTTACAGAAAGCAAGGTAGGAAGGGAAGGTCCAATTCTACTGAATGCATTGGGCAAAAATACTCTGGACCCAGTTCCAAAAGAAATACAATTATCTCTACTGGCTGCCATGTTCTCCCATACAATCCGGTCCTTGTGACAGTTGTCACGTGAACATCTTACTTTTCTAAATATTTTTTAACGTTTATTCATTTTTTGATAGAGACAGAGTGCGAGTTGGGTAGGGCTAGAGGAAGATATAGAATCCAAAGCAAGCTCCAGGCTCTGAACTGTCAACACAGAGCCTGACATGGGGCTTGAACTCATGGACCCTGAGATCATGACCTGAGCCGAATTTGGACGTTCAACCGACTGAGCCACCCAAGCGCCCCATCTTACTTTTTTGAAGGCACTTTTCTTTGTTCATAGAATTCTTCCAGGTTATGTGCTTTCTCTTTCAGCTGCTTGACTTTTGCTTCCTTTGTGGCTTTCACAGACCTCAATGCATTATGCTTGTCTTCCAGGACGTTTTTATTTTCTGGAAAAAAAAAAGGTGTTTTCTTGATAAACGGGCACATGACCTGAGTCTTGATTTTGGTGAGACAGAAAAAGGCAAGAACCATGAAGGCATGAAAGTATTCTTTCCCTTACCAATGCAAAGTCATTGCCATCATATGGGGATTTCTCCCCAACAGAAAATATAACTTCTAGTTGACAGTTATTGGACCTCAAGGCTCTTAGCTCTACATCCTCGAATTCAACATTTGCATCTGTGGTTAAGACAGATATGAGGAAAGACTTTCACGGAAAACTGATCACACAACAATTTGTACCTCACACAGCAAGATCTTGCATTGCAATCAACAAACACTTTGAGGCATGAATATAACTAGAAGACAAAGATGATGGAAAATAGTTCATGTCTAACAACTCATGGCTTTCTTAGTGGTATACATATGTATGTATGTATGTAGGTATGTATGTATATATGTATGTATGTATGCCTGTTTATCCCCCATTCACGTTGAAAATTTACTATTCAGCATTCAGAGAGAAAGAGACTATTGAGCACCTGGGTGGCCCAGTCAGTTGAGCATCAGATTCTTGATTTTGGGTCAGGTCATGATTGTAGGATCATGTGATCCAGACCTGTGTTGGGCTCCACACTGAGTGTGAATCCTGCTTAAGATTCTCTCTCTTTCCCTCTTCCCCTCTCCCCCACTTGCATTTCCCCTCACTAAAATTAAAAAAAAATCATAAACCATAATTTAAACATATTTTTTAAAGGGAAAGGATTATACACTTTGGCTATCACCCTTTCTCTCTCAACTATATTTGGGTATTTTCTACATATCTTGGAGGGCAGAGTTGAATGATTGATAATTACCGAGTTGTGAAAATAAAAGATAACTCCTGGTCCTTGAAATAGCAAATCTCATCTTGGCGGTCCTAGTAAAATTCCAGCTCATTGGTCAGAAAGAGTTTTGGCTCCCAGAGGTCCACTGTGTACTATGGTAAAGGGCAGGCAAATATGCTGTGCTCACTTCACCCAATGAACAAACACCCTCCAAAGCCAAAATACAGTAAAACTCAGCAGCCAACTCTTACCACTTCCTGATTCTTCACATTGCTTTCTCTCTCTCTGAGTTTGCAAGGTATCAAGTGTACTTTGAATGGTGTCATTTAAAATTTCATTAAAGTTGGTGCCTGGGAGGCTCATTCAGTTAAGCATCTGATTTCAGCTCAGGTCGTCATCTCATGGTTTGTGAGTTTGAGCCCTGTGTCGGACTCTGTGCTGACAGCTCAGAGCCTGAGGCCTGCTTTGGATTCTGTGTCTCCCTCTCTTTCTGCCCCTGTCTCTCTCTCTCTCTCTCTCTCTCTAAAATAAATAAACATAAATAATTTTATGTTTACTTGTACTCAACAAGTACAAAAATATAGAGATCATACCGTGCACAGTTTCAGACCCCAATGCTATGAAACTCTAAATCAACCACAAGAAAAAAATTGGAAAGATAACAAATACTTGTAGACTGAAGAACATCCTACGGAACAATGAATAGTGGAATGCAAGCTGCTGCAGTCACTCTGGAAAACAGTACGGAGGCTCCTCAAAAAGCTAAAAAGAGAACTATCCTACGACACAGCAATTGCAATACTAGGCATTTATCTAAGGGATACAGGTGTGCTGTTTTGAAGGGACACATGCACCCCCAGGATTATAGCACCACGATCAACAATAGCCAAAGTATGGAAAAAGCCCAAATGTCCATTGATGGACGAATGGACAAAGAAGATATGGTGTGTGTGTGTGTGTGTGTGTGTGTGTGTGTGTGATGGAGTATTACTCAGCAATCAAAAAGAATGAAATCTTGCCATTTGCAACTACATGGGTGGAACTAGAGGGTATTATGCTAAGTGAAATTAGTAGTCAGAGAAAGACAAATATCATATGACTTCACTCATAGGAGGTCTTTGAGACACAAAACAGATGAACATATAATGGAAGGGAAACAAAAATAAAAACAGGGAGGTGTACAAAAGAAGTGCACACATAAATATGGAGAACAAACAGTGGGTTACTGGAGGGGTTGTGGGGCGGATGGACTAAATGGGTAAGGGGCACTAAGGAATCTACTCATGAAATAACTGTTGCACTGTACGGTAACTAATTTGGATATAAATTGTAAATAATAAAAACTAAAATTAAAAAAAAGAATGAATGGGTGAACCAAGAAGTTAAAGGGAAAATTAAAAAGTACATGGAAGCCAATAAAACTGATAACACCACAGTCCAAAACCTCTGGGATGCAGCAAAGATAGTCATAAGAGGAAGTTTAGCAATCCAGGCCTTCCTAAAGAGGGAAGAAAAGTCTTAGATACATGACGTAAGCTTATACCTTAAAGTAATGGAAAAAAGATCATCAAATAAAATCCAAATCCAGCAGAAGACAAGAAATGATAAAGATTACAGCAAAAATCAATGCTTTCAAAACTGAAAACAAAAACAAAAACAAACAACAACCCCCCCCACCCACACAAACAGTAGAAGAGATCAATGTAACCAGAAGCTAGTTCTTTGAAATAAATAAAATTGATAAACCACCAACCAGTTGGATCAAAAAGAATAAGGAAAGGACCCAAATAAATAAAATCAAGAATGAAAGAGGAGAGATCACTACCAAAACAGCAGAAATACAAAAAAGAATAAGAGAATATTATCAGCAATTATATACCAATAAAATGGACAATCTGGAAGAAATGGACAAATTCCTAGAAATATGCAAACTATGAAAACTGAAAGAGGAAGAAATAGAAATTTTGAACAGACCCATAACCAGTAAAGAATTGAATTAGTAATCAAAAATCTCCCAAAAAAACAAGAGCCCAGGGCCAGATGGCTCTCCAGGGGAATTCTACCAAACATTTAAGGAAGAGTTAACACCTATTCTCTTGAAGCTGTCCCAAAAATAGAAATGGAAGGAAACATCCAAACTCTTCCTATGAGTTGGCATTACCTGGATTCCAAAACTAGACAAAGATCCCACTAAAAAGTAGAAGTATAGACCAATTTTCATGATGAACATGGATGCAAAAATCTTCCACAAGATATTAGCCAACCAGATCCAATGATACATTTAAACTTTATTCACCATGACCAAGTGGGATTTAACCTGGCTGGATTGATATCCACAAAATAATCAATGTGATTCATCACATCAATAAAATAAAGACAAGAACCACATGACGCACTCAATAGATGCAGAGAAACCATTTGACAAAATACAGCATCCTTTCTTGATAAAAGGATTCCACCAAAAAACTGTTAAATGATCCATGAATTCAGCAAAGTGGCAGGGTATAAAATTAATGCACAGAAATTAGTTGCATTCTTATACACAAACAAAAAAGCAACAGAAAGAGAAATCACAGAATCCATCCCGTTTACAATTGCACCAAAACCCATAAAATACCTAGGAATAAATCTAACCAAAGAGGTGAAAAATCTATGCACTTAAATCTATAGAAAGATTATGAAAGAAATTGAAGATGACAAACACAGAAAAACAAAAAACATTCCATGAGCCTGGATAGGGAGAACAAATATTGTTAAAATGTCAATAGTACCCAAAGCAATCTACATATTCAATGCAATGCCTATCGAAATAACACCAGCATTCTCCACAGAGTTACACAAACAATCCTTCAATTTGTATGGAACCAGAAAAGACCCCGAATAGCCAAAGCAATCTTGAAAAAGAAAACCTAAGTAGGAGGTATCACAATCCTGGACTTCCAGCTGTATTACAAAGCTGTAATCATCAAGACAGTATGGTACTGGCACAAGAACAGACACTCAGATCAATGGAACAGAACAGAAACACAGAATTGGACCCACAGATGTATGGCAAACTAGTCTTTGACCAAAAGAAAGAAGATCCAATGGAATAAAGACAGTCTCCTCAGCAAGTGTGCTGGGAAAACTGGACAGTGATATGCAGAAGAACGAGCCTGGACCACTTTCTCACACAAAAAGACACTCTAAACGGATGTAAGACCTAAATGTAAGATAGGCAGCCATCAAAATCCTCAAGGGGAAAGCAGGCAAAAACCTCTTAATGTTGGCGTCCACATCTTCTTACCCAATACATCTCCAGAGGCAAGGGAAACAAAAGCAAAACTGAAGTATTAGGACCTCATCAAAATAAAAACCTTCTGCACAGAGAAGGAAACAATCAGCAAAACTAAAAGGCAACCAACAGAATGGGAGAAGATATTTGCAAATGACATATGAGATAAAGGATTAGTATTCAAAATCTATAAAGAACATACCAAACTCAACACCCAAAAAACAAGTAATCCAGTGAAGAAATGGGCAAAGACACGAGCAAACACTCCTCCAAGGAAGACATCCAGATGGCCAACCGACACATGTAAAAATGCTCAAAATCACTCATCAGGAAAATACAAATTAAAACCACAATGAAACACCCCCTCACCCCTGTGAGAATGGCTAACATTAACAACGCAGGCAACAACAGATGTTGGCGAGGAAATGGAGAAAGAGGAACTCTTGCACTGCTGGGGCACTGGCTTGCACTGCTGGTGCAGCCACTCTGGAAAACAGTAGGTAGGTTCCTCAAAAAACGAAAAAGAAGACTGTTCTACAACCCAACAGGTGCACTAGTAGGTATTTATGCAAGGGATACAGATATGCTACTTCGAAGGGACACGTGAACCCCAAAGTTTATAGCAGTACTATCAACAATAGCTAAAGTATGGAAAAAAGCCCAAATGTCCATCGATGGAGGAATGGATAAATACGTGGTATATATACATACATACATACATACATACATAGTATCTACATGTGTGTGTGTGCGTGTGTGTGTATACACATACATACATACACACACCATGGAATATTACTTAGCCATCAAAAAGAATAAAATCTTGCCATTTGAAACTATACGGATGGAGAGGCTCCTGGGACCTAACACTAACCATAAACATAACCCTAACCATAACCCTCAACCTACACTACTAGCACATGAAAAGTAAACCAGATCCACAGCCACACATGTGCCCTCACTTCAGCCCTCCATGGAATTAACAACATTGGTGTCGCTTCGGGCTTAGCAATTCCCTGTACCGAACTCTTACCCTAGCTAAGTGTCTATCCCCACGGGGACCCAATTCAAAAGTCTGACAACAGCACGCACACGGGTTCGAGAATCGGTGCAACAATCCTCGGCATGGAACATGGATCATCACCATGTCTTTTGCAAAGTGTGATTGCAGCTGCACGACAGGATTCCTGAGGCCTATTCCAAGGGTGGCCCAAACATCTCTCTGGCTTTGGATCCTATGAACTGACACTGACTGGCACGCTCCCTTATGTACTCCATTCATCCCTTCGGAGAGACAACTGCACTGTTGTGGGTTCAGTGCCTGGAGCCTCCTGGGACCTAAAACTAACCCTAAACGAAACCCTAAACATAACCTTCAACTTACACCTAACCCTATCTCTAATTGAACCCTATACTTGACCCCCACCTTCTCTAGGGCCCTCAACACAGCCCTCAGGGAGATCATGAGACTGGAGTCGCTTCAGCCCTGTCGACTTCCTTGGACTGAACCCTAACCCTAGCTAAGGCTTTCTCTCCATGGGGACCCAATTCTAAAACCTGACAACAGCACCCACAAGGGTTCGAATATCGGTGCAATAATACTCAGCATGGAACGTGGAACATAACCATGTCATTTCAAAAGCACAACTGCAGTTGCACAAGAGGATTCCTGAGGCCAACCCGAAGGGTTGCCCATACATTTGCCTGTCCTTGGAACCCAAAGACTAATCCGGACAGTCACCCTCCATTGTATCCTACACTCAGCCCTTAGGGGAGACAATTGTTCTGCTCTGCGTTCAGTGCCTGGAGCTTGCTGGGTTAGGACCTAACCTTAACCCTAATCATAACCCTAATCATAAACTTCAACCTACACCTAACCCTATCTCTAACCCAAACACTACACTTGACCCGCACACTCGCATGGGCACTCAATTCAGCCCTGCAGCAAGATCACGACACTGGAGTCTCTTCGGCCATAGCCACACCGCTGGAATGAACTCTAACCCTAGCTATGGCTCTGTATGCATTGGGACCCAATTCCAATGTCTGACAACAGCTCTCACACTGGTTCAAGAACTGGTCCAGAAATAGTTGGCATGGAACTTGGAACATCAACATGTCACTTCCAAAGCGTGACTGCAGCTGCACGGGAGGAATCCTGAGGCCTACCCAAAGGGTGGCCCATACATTTGTTTGGTCTTGGAACCCAAATACGAATACTGACGGGCACCCTCCCTTGTGTACTACACTCAGCTCTTCAGGTTGACACCTGCTCTGTTTGGGGTCAGTGTCTGGAGGGTCATGGGACCTAAACCTAAACGTAACAGTAATCCTAACCCTAAATATCACCCTACACTGAACCCTATCTATCTCATTAAGTCTACACCAGACCCACAGCTGCGCATGTGCCCTGACTTCAGAGCTCCATGGAATTCACAACACTGGAGTTGCTTTGGTCCTGGTGACATTCCTGGACCAAACCCTAAACCTATCTAAGTGTCTCTCCCATGGGGAAACAAGTCCAAAATCTGACAATAGCACACACAAGGGTTCGTAAACAGGTGTAGAAATACTTGGCATGGAATATATATCATCACCACGTTATTTCCAAACCATAACCCTAACCGTACCCCTAACAATTACCCTCACCCTACACCTACCCCTATCTCTAACCATACACTACATTGAACCACACCCTCGCATGTGCCCTCAATTCAGCCCTCGAGGGAGATCACAAAACAGGAGTTGCTTCAGGCCTGGCGACTTCCTTGGACCAAACCCTAACACTAGCTAAGGCTCAGGGACCCAATTCCAAAGTCTGACAACAGTACGCATGCGGGCTCGAGAATCAGTACAGAAATACTTGGCATGGAACGCGGAACATTACCATGTCATTTCCAAAGCACGACTGCAGCTGCACGAGAGGCTTCCTAAATCCTACAGGAAGGGTGACACATACATTTCTCTGGCCTTGGAAGTCAAAGGCTAATCATGACCGGCACCCTCTCTTGTGTACTCCACTCAATCCCTCAGGTTAACACCAGCTCTGCTCTGGGATCAGTGTCCGGAGTCTTCTGGGAACTAAACCTAATCCTAATCCTAAACATAATTCTTACCCTACACATAACCCTATCAACCTCGATAAGCTACACCAGACCCATAGCCACGCACATACCCTCACTTCAGCCCCCCATGGAATTCACAACACTGCTATGGCTTCTGCCATGGTGATGCCCATGGACCGAAACCTAACCCTAACTGAGGCTCTTTCCCCATGGGGACCCAATTCCAAAGTCTGACAAGAGCACGCACATGGGTTCGAATATCGGTACAGAAATACTCGACATGGAACGTGGAACATCACTATGTCATTTTCAAAGAGGAACTGCAGCTGAACGAGAGGATTCCTGAGGCCTATATGAAGCTTGCCCAATATTTGTTTGGTATTGGAAACCAAAGACTAATCCTGACTGGCACCTTCCTTTATGTACTCCACTCATCCCATCGGGGAGACAACTGCTCTGCATGGGGTCAGTGCCTAGAGACTCCTGGGACCTAAGCCTAGCCCTGACGTAACCCTAAACATAACCCTCACCCTACACCTAACCCTAACATTAACCCAAATCCTACACTTGACCCGAACTGTCCCATGGGCCCTCAATTCAGTCTTCGAGGGAGATCACGAAACTGGAGTCGATTCGCTCCTGCTGACTTCCCTGGACCTAACACAAACCCTAGGTAAGGCTCTCTTCCCATCGGGACCCAATTCCAAGTCTGACAACAGCATGCACACGGTTTCAAGAATCTGTACAGAAATACTCGACATGGACTGTGGAACATCACTATCTCATTTCAAAAGCGCCACTGCAGCTGCATGAGACGAATCCTGAGGCCTACCCGAATGGTGACCCTTATATTTGTCTGGCCTTGGAACCCAAAGACTAGTCCTGACTGACACCCTCCCTTGGGGACACCACTCACCCCTTTGTGGAGATAACACCACTGTTGTGGGTTCAGTGCCTAGAGCCTCCTGAGACCTGACCCTGACCCTAATCATAACCCGAACCATAACCTTCACCCTACACCTAACCCTATCTAGCACACTAACTCTAAACCAGATTCACAGCCGCGCATGTGCCCTCACTTCAGCGCTCCATGGAATCCAAAACACTGGTGTCACTTGGGACTTGGCGACTTCCCTATACTGAACCCTGACCCTAGCTAATTGTCTATCCCCATGGGGACTCATTTACAAAGTCTGACATCAGCACATACATGGGATCGAGAATCGGTGCATAAATACTAGGCATGAAACGTGGAACATCACCATTTCACATGCAAGGCATGACAGCAGCTGCACGAGAAGAATCCTGAGGCCTACCCGAAGGGTGGGCCATATGTTTGTCTGGCTTTGGACCCAAAGATTAATGCTAACAAAAACCCTCCCTTCTGTACTGCACTCAGGCCTTCAGGAAGACAACTGTTTTGCTGTAGAGTCACTGCCTTCACTCACCTGGGACCTAACACTAACGGTGAACTGAAACATAACCCTCACCCTAAGCCTAACCGTACCTAGCACACTAACTCTATAGCAGACTCACAGCCACACATCAGCCCTCCATTGAATTCACAACAGTGGTGTTGTTTCAGCCTGGCGACAACCCTAGATGGAACCATACTCTAGCTAAGGCTCTTACCCATGGACACCCAAAACCAAAGTCTGACAACACCACAAGACTGGGGTCCAGAAGCAGTGCAGGATCATTCCAGATAGAACCTTGAGCCTCAGCATGTCATTTCTCAGGCCCGGCTGCAGCTTTCTGAAATGACTGCTGAGGCCTACACAACCAATGGCCCATACAGTTGTCTGGAATTGGAACGGAAATACTAAAAATGACCGGCATCCTCCCATGTGCCCTCAACTCAGCCCTTCGGGGAGATAACTGCACTGCTGTGGACTCAGTGCCAGGAGCTTCCTGGGACCTAACCCTACCCCTAACCAGAAACCTCAACTGAAACCTAATGCTACACTTGACCCGCACCGTCACATGGGACCTCACTTCAGCCCTCGAGGGAGATCACGAGTCTTGAGTCACTTTGCATCTGGGGACATCCCTGGACCGAACCCTAACCCTAGCTAGGGCTCTCTCCCCATTGGGACCCACCAAAGTCTCACAACACCACGTGCTTGGGGTCCAGAATTGATGTAGGATCATTCAGCATAGAAACTGGAACATCACCAACTCATTTCCAAGGCCTGAGTACAGGTGCACAAGAGAATTCCTGAGTCCTAACTGACGAGTGATCCATAGAATTGTATGGCCTGGGACCCAAAGACTAACCCTGAGCGGCACCCTCCCTTGTGCCCTCAACTCAGCCTTTCAGGGAGACAACTGCACTGCTGTGGGTTCAGCGCAGGGAGAATCCTGGGACTTAACACTAACCCTAACCCTAACCAGAACCCTCAACAGAAACCTAACCGTATCTCAAACCGAAACCCATGACTCACACCGTTGCATGGACCCTCAATTCAGCCCTCAAGAAAGATCATGAGACTGGAGTCGCTTCGGCCCTGGGGTTGTCTCTGAACCGAACCTTATCCCTAGTTAAGGCTCTCTCCCCATAAGGACCCAATACCAAACTGACAACACCACGAGCCTATGGTCCAGAAGTGGTGCAGGATCACTCAGCATAGAATCTGGAACATCACCATGTCATTTCCAAGGCCTGGTGGCAGCTGTCCAAGAGTATTCCTGAGGCCTACCCGAACATTGGCCAACAGCGTTGTCTGGCCTTGAAATCCAAAGACTCATCCTGAGGGCACCCTCCCTTGTGCCCTCAATTCAGCCCTTCGGGGAGTCAACTGCACTGCTGTGGCTTCAGCACCTGGAGCCTGTTGGGACCTAACGCTAGCCAGAATTCTCAACCAAAACCTAACCCTATCTCAAAAACTAACCCTACAGTTGAGCCGCACCGTTGCATGGGCCCTTACTTCAGCCCTCGAGGGAGATCAAAAGACTGGAGTGGCTTTGGCCCTGGCGACGTCCCTTGACCGAAACCTATCACAAGCTAACATCCTTTCCGAATGGGGACCCCATACCAAAGTCTGACAACACCAAGCGCCTGGGGTGCAGAAATGGTGCAGGATCACTCAACATATAATCTGGATCCTCACCATGTCGTTTCCAAAACCCGGCTGCAGCAATCTGAGAGGAATCCTGACGCCTACACAACAAGTGGCCCATAGAGATATCTGGCATAGGAACCCAAAGACTAATCCTGACTAGCACCCTCCCTTGAGCCCTCAACTCACCCCGTTGGGTAGACAACCACACTGCTGTAGGTTCAGTGCCTGGAGCCTCTTGGGACCTAACCGTAACCCTAACCCCAACCAGAACCGCCAACTAAAACCTAACCCAGTCTCGAAACCTAACCGTACACTTGACCCTTACCATCACCCAGGCCTTCACTTCAGCCCTCGAGGAAGATCACGAGACGGGAGTGGCTTCAGCTCTGGTGACGTCCCTGGACCAAACCCTAAGCCTAGCTAAGGCTCTCTTCCCATGGAACCGAATACCAAAATCTGACATCACCACGCGCCTGGGGTCCAGAAGCGGTGCAGGATCACTCCACATAGAAGCTGGGACATCACCATGTTGTTTCCAAGGTTGGGCTTCAGGTGCTCAAAAGTATTCCTGAGGCCTAACCGACCAGTGGCCCATAGAGTTGTCTGGCCTTGGAACCCAAAGACAAACCCTGACTGGCACCCTCCCTTGTGCCCTCAACTCAGCCCTTCGGGGAGACAAGTGCACTGCTATGTGTTTAGCGCCTTGAACGTCCTGGGAACAAACCCCGAACATTACTTCTAACCCTCATCAGAAACCTCAACTGAAACCGAACCTAACTAGACCCAAACCCTACAATTGCTCTGCATCATCATATTGGCCCTCACTACAGACCTCGAGGGAGATGACGAGACTGGTTTCGCTTGGAGCTGGAAATGTCACTGGACAGAACCCTAACCCTAGATAAGGCTCTCTCGCTATTAGACCCAATAACAACGTATGACAACACCACATGCCTGGAGAACAAAAGCGGTGCAGCATAACCCCGCATAGGACATGTAACCTACTATGTCCTTTTGAAGGACCGGTTGAAGCTCCAGAGAGATTTCCAGAGGCCTACCCGACTAGTGGCCCATACAGTCGTCTAGCCTTGGAACTCAAAGACTAATCCTAATCGGCACCATCCATTGTTCCTTCAAATTAGGCTTTCCGGGAAACAACTACACTGCTCTGGTTTCAGCGCCTAGTGTCTCCTGGAACATAACACTAAACCTATGCCTAAACCTAAACAGAACCCTCAACCGAATCCTAACACTATCTCAACCCTAACCCTACAGTTGAAAAGCACCGTCGCATGGGTCCTCAATTCAGTCCTAGAGGGAGATCACGAAACTAGAGTCGCTTAAGCCCTGGTGACATCCCTGTAACAAACCATAACCCTAGTTAAGGCTTTCTATCCATGCGGACCCAATAACAAAGTCTGACAACAACACGCCCTGGGGTCCAGAAGTGGTGCAGGATCACTCAGCTTAGAACCTGGAACATCACCATGTCATTTCCAAAACCTGGTTGCAGCTGCCCGAGATTATTCCCTGAGGCCTACCAGACCACTCTCCCATGCAGTTGTCTGTATTGAAAGCAAAAGACTAATCCTGAAAGGCAAACGACCTACGAACCTCACCTCAGCCATTTGGAGACACAATTGCAATGCTGTGGTTCAGCCCCTGCAATGTCCAAGGGCCGAATCCTAACTACGAACCCTAAACCTAACCCAAACCCAAACCCAAACCCAAACCTAAATCCTGGCCCTAAATCCTATCCCTAACCCAAACCATGGCACTAACCTACCCTAACACCATCAGCAACAATAATACTAACCCAAAACTCTACACCCAAACGCTGAACCCTAGACCCCAAATCCTAACTACAACCATAAACTTAAACCCTAGACCTGAACATTAAACTCTAACCCTAATCCCTAAACCATAAATCCTACACACTAACCCTAAACCAAACACTGACCCTGACCATAACCCTAAAACCTAACCACTAACACGTAACCACGAAAACCTAAAACCTACCCCAAAACCTAAAACCTAAACTCTAAACAATAAAACCTAAATCCTAACCCCTATCCCCTGACCCTGACACTACCCTGACCGTGAACCTAACCCTGAAGCTAATGCTGATACTAACACTAACACCTAAGCCCTACCCTAACCATCACCCCAACCCTAGCCCATAAACCCTAAACCTAACCTTCACCGTAATCCTAACCCTTTAAATCTAACCATCTAATCTAACCCTAACCCTAAACCTAACCCTAACTCCGAACCGCTAACCCTAACCCCTAACCCTAACCCCATGGAAAGTCTTTCATCACAAGTCATGGGCTATGAACCAACCCCCCCCCCCCATCCCCCGCCTCCTCTATTTGGGCAGATAAACTGAAGTGGTTAGGGATTTCTAAAGCATATTCATCTACTTCGTGAAACACTTTGTGGGAAAAATGTAGAGATGGTTGTTAGGGCTTGGCAATTCAACTGCAAAACTGCCCGAGGACTTTGTAACATATCTCAAGTTTCTCAGGACATATGTTCAATGGACTGTATCATTTCCCCGTAATGAGGTCAGCTTTAGGTTTCTCCTGTCAAAAAGAAAGAGGATTTTTACACAAAGACAGATGTATCGGGCGTACTGGTGCATATTTTACAGACACAATGTTTTGAGTTCTGTGAAGGATGAGATGCACCCCTAAGTGTAGGTGCCTTAGGTGTCCTGTGTGAAATGGGGCACGTGCATTATATGACACAGACCTTGTGGTCACCATAATGGAAGCACCAGTGAAGGAATGGGGGAAACTTGAATCACACAGGAATAGAAATTTGAGAAATTAGAGGACAGTAAGCAGAGTTTGAGGAAGTGCAGAGGGGAGGGTCCTGGGTTCAGTGAGATGCAGTTGCAGGCCATTCCTGACCACAGCCTGAGCAGGGAGCATGAGTTCCACACGGAGCTGCTATGTGGGATCACTCTCAGTGCACAATGCAAGCTTCCTCTCCAAAATGTCATATTTGTCAAAGTGCACCCAGGTGATCATCTAAAAAGGTTGTTGTCTCCCTGCGTTGTCTGAAGGTTCTGGATATTTATGGGTGAAAAAAATGCCCTGGATATATAGGAAATTTAACTTGGTCTTAAGGAAATGCTTGTCTGCCTAAGTTCATATCCTTCAGTGAGACTAAAAGTGAAGACAGGATCTAGATCAGCTGAGTGCCTGCATTGGCCTTTAGCCTGGGTAGACCTACAATTCAGGGATGCCCAGATGCCACCCCTGCTGGACCCCTGACATAACCTGACAACGGCATTGCATCTATCTCCTTAAACTTCTATCACAATATCCCGAGGGTTTCCCTGTGTTCCTGCTATCTCAGCCAGAACACCAATTCTCAGTGGGACCTACACAGAGCCTGAGATGGGTTATCTGTGAAAGAGGGGTAATATTTGTTTCTAAGGACATAATGAAAAGAAGACATTGAATACAGAATGCATCTGCAAAATGTCTGGGAAATATCCACTCACCCTTCTCACAGTTTCAATTAAGATATCTCCACACAAATGATCATCAAAAAAATATGGTCACAGAAGTTCATTAAACCAGATGGTTAACGCCTCTGCCCAGGGATTGGGGATTGCCACTTTAAAGAAGACAACGGCACACTTATTCTATTAAGATTCAGGCCCTACCAGACAAAGAAAGAAAAAGATAATTACGAGAATGTGTATATCAGAGTTCTACATCTGAGATCTGAAGACAATCATATTCCATTACATATAGACTCGCAGATGCATCCACACACTAAAGTGTTCATCTGAGGCCACAGATTAAGTACCGAAGAGGGAATGCACGTAGCAAAACATAAGACCATAGGGAAATAACCCCAAATCTCGTAAATCTCACTGCCTTATACGACAACGATTTTGAAATTTGACTAGGACTGTGTCAGGTGACAGAGTATGGTGATTATATATCTTAAAAATGTGTCAGATCTGCCCGCATGCTTTCTCTGCTCACCCTGCGCTCTCCGCTTTGTTTTTCTTAGTATCCCTTAATAGTACTTTCACTGTTCTGTCTCTGTTTCAGTGTTTGCTTTTAGGAGGACCTACTCTCACCCCCCATCGAATGCACACAGTGCGGTTCCTATACACACAGGTAACAAACTAGCAGAAATTGCAGTGATGGAGGATAGTAGCAAGATTGCCCTTTTTGCAGAGGAGCCCAAGAGAGTTTTCTGGGTTGATGGTAACTTCCTATATCTAGATGTATGGGGTGCTTGTGTTCATTTATTTCAGAAATATTCGCTGACTCCTGTCTTGGGGTCAGATAGACAGGTACATGACCCTAGCATATGGCTGATTTGTAATGGTGGGTAAGGATCAGTGACCAGCGGTGACTGTGGGAGATGAGTGAGGAGGCCACACATGGAGTCAGATCCTCCCTCAGGATGCCATGTCTCCACGGACAGCAACCTTGTGCAGGAGGGCTCTGAGGATCACATATTTCTTGATCAGTCCTGTGAAATGCATAATCCTACTCCAGATTTCTCACTGAGGGATGGACAGGGCAGAGGCCAGCAGCTGGAGGACACCCTGATCATGGCTGGAGTGGAACAGTGGGCCTGGGAGATTGAGTCAGAGAAAGGGAAAGGCAGAAGATAGTGGCAAGGATTTTGAGATATAAAGGGAAGAGGAGAGAAGGCAATGTTTTCTACTGACTTCACCCACATTTCTGTGTGAACAAAAGGAGATTCTTGTCTCGCAGGGAAGGGAAGAGGGCTGGCAAAAAGACAGGGTGACATTCTCAGCTCAAGTGCTCAGGATATCTGCCTTGCTCTTGAATACATATCACAGGAAGCCTGTGCCTTCTGTCATAAGTGGAACTGCAGCTCATACCATTTAGTGAAAATTAAAGCGATGATGAAGACCTCATCATTAAGGTATTGCAACGAGAGTATGTGAACATACAGAGAAATACAATAGAAGCAAAAGTCCAAAGGTAAACCGACTGCAAAACTTATGGGAACATAGACTATCGGAAAAAGAGATACCCCAATGCCAGCTTTCAGACACCTGGGCAATATGTGAAAACATGGGGGAAAAAAAGTAGTCCTTACTTCAAAAGCAACATAGGCATTAGACAAAAAGGGATCATGATGGAAGGTTTAGGGAGAAACCATATGATTTCATGGTGCTGCACCCATGGTCCTGTACCCTCAATCTCATCAAAGTATACCCTTTAACTTGAGGTTATATGTAATTGTACCTCATTAAAGAGAGTTTCAAAACATAAAATAATAGAAGCAAATGTGGGAAAGTTCCTTTCTAATCCTGAAGTGCATGTGTGATATGAGTCTGTCTTCCCATGTCTCAAAAATCCAAAATAATAAGACATTAAAAAAATTAATAATAGCAAAGTAAGAGGACCTTGAGCTCACCCTGTCCCATGTTTTCAACTGCATAACTTCCACATCCAAGTCCATGAACCAAAGAGCGATCCAAAGACTGGCAGAACAAACTCCACACCGAAGTAGAGAGAAGCTGCATCAGAAAGGTTAGGAATGTCAGAAAGGTGGAGGCCATCTGCCTGCAGAAGGGGCAGAAAAAGTGCGCCGCCCCACACCAGGGAGGTCATAGGGGGAAGACTAATCTCCATAACAATGGGCATTAAAACTTAGAGGGGCTGAATGCCTTTGTGTTCAGATCCAGGAGCTTTGGAGGTCAGCTGACCCAGCACTGGGAGATCCAGGAGGGATGAGTGATAGCCAGATCCCTGCGTGTGTAGAGAGGCAATGTAAACATGGCATTTTGCACAATGCCGAGGGAACAGGAGACAGATGTATTCATGCTGATTCTGGAGTGTGTTGGAGGACTTCTCCAACAATGAGGGAGCTCACAGGCACCACTCCTCTCCCCCAGCCTCCCAGAATAAGCATAGAAGCACTCACAAGAGGGTGAGGCTGCACAGACACTTGCTAACTAACCCATTAGCAGTGCGCCAGTCCCAAGGGTTCACTAGGGGACTCACCAAACCAAGCCTGCTGGTCTCAGGCCAAACATTTTTCAAACCACAAGGGCACCCTGTCTGACAAGCTGCATGCATAGCTGCCACAACATGCTGTGCACATCTGCACCTCACCCAGCTGTAGATATCCAGGCACCCTCATCTGTCTCACTAAGCCACATGTCCCCAGGCACAGACATGCTCTGTGCATATCCTCAAGCCCCTAGCTTCCACCGCTGGGCCACACCCCCCAGCCACCAAAGGACATCGGGAAATCTGGCATAGGACTTGTAGCCCTGTGAAATTTTGCTAACACTCCTGCCCTGTGCCCAAGTTATCCAGCGGGCGTACCACCCCACAGCTGGCCTGCCTGGGTCCCACTAACACCACTGAGACGAAGCACAGCCCACAACAGCACGCAATCAGTGCAGACACCTGCACTAAAAGGAAAAGTAACCCAGACACAACAGCAGGCTGTGAACAGTACCCATACGATAGCCTCCTGAAGGTTCAGGTCCTATAAACAGAGATGTGCACTGCTGAGTTCTCCAGGACCTCTTCTTCATAACGTTATTAGTTTCAAGAGCAGAAGGTACAGCTGACTTTCTTAACACAGACAAATAGAGACAGAGAGACAGACAAAATGGACACACAGAGATGTTTTTCCACAGTGAAAGACCTAGTCAAAGTCACAGCCAGAGATATAAGCCAAAGAGATGTAGGTAACATACCTGATACAGATTTGAAAGCAATGATCATAAGGATACTCATCAGAGTTGTGAAATGAGTAGAAGAGTGAGACCCCTGACTAGAGATAAGAAATAGTACAGTAGACATTGAGGACACAATAAAGGAGAGACACGCTTGCTGGAACTAACAGAGGGACAGAAGAAGCAGGGGAGCAAACCAGTGACCTCGAAGACTGAGTGATGGAAATTAATCACACTGAACCAAAGAGAGAGAACAGAATTCTGCCTTGTGAGATGAGACTAAGGGAACTCAGTGACTACAGCAAAGATAACAATATTGATATTGTAGGAGTCTCAGAAGAAAGAGAAAATGGGGCAGAAAATTTATTTGTGGAAACAATAGCTGAAAAATGTCCTAATTGGGGGAGGAAACAAACATCCACATCCGGGAGGCTAGAGAATTCACATCGAAATGAACAAAATCAGGCCAACATGCAGACATATTGTAAGCAAACTTGCAAATTACAGTGACAATAAAGAAAAACTCTTAAATGCAGCAACACAAAGAGACCTTCACTTAGAAGGGAAGACCCATAAGGCTAGCTACCAGATTTCTGAACAGATACTTGGCAGGTGAGAAGCAAGTGACATCACATATTCAAAGTGCTGAATGGAAAAATCAGCAGCCAAGAATACTCTATCCAGCAAGTCTATCATTCAGAATGGAAGGAGACACAGACTTTCCCAAAGAAAAACTAAAGGTGTTTGTACCACTAAACCAGTCCTGCAAGAAATCTGAAGAGGGACTCTTTGAGTGGAAAGGAGAGACCAAAAGTGACACTATAGACATAAAAGACACAAATCAAGTAAAACATGAATATTTTTGTAAAAAATAGTTAAGGAACTCAGAGATATGGATTTGAAATATAATAACATTTACCAAAAACCTAGGGAGGAGAAAATAATGGGTTCCAAGGTAAATGACCATCACCTTAATACAAACTGCTAAACGCAGAAGAGGTTATATAAATAATCCAGCAGTAACCATATATCAGAAACCAGTCACAAATATGCTAAGAATAAAGATAAATAAATTAAAATACTTCACTAAAGAAAATAAGCAAAACATGAAAGACAGACAAGAAAGGATCGGAGAAAATCATTAGAAACCACAAGAAAACAGGTAATATAATGGCAATACATACATACATACATACATACATACATACATACATAGCAATCATTTCTTTGAAGGTAAATGGAATGAACGCTCCAATCTAGAGACATAGGGTGTAAGAACGGATGAAAAAAAAAAAAAAACTAGAGTAGCAATACTTGTATCAGAAAAAATACACTTAAAACAAAGTACATAACAAGAGACAGAGGAGGACGTTATATAACAGTAAAGGGTACAGTCCAAAAGGAGATATAAGAAATGTAAATATATCCCACAATTAAGTGGGATTTATTCCCAAGCTGCAAGGGTGGTTCAGTATTTGCAAATCAATCAATGTGATACAATATATCAACAGGAGAAAGGACAAGAACCATATGATCGAGGCACCGATCCTTTAGCAGTCCGACATCAGCTCAGGTCATGACCCCATGATTCGCGAGTTCAAGTCCCACATCGGACTCTGTGCTGAAAGCTCAGAGCCAAGAGCCTCCATAGAACTCTGTGTCTCCCACTCTCTTTCTGCCCCTTCCTTGCTCACACTCTGTGTCTCTCAAAATTAATAAATGTTAAAAGAAATGAATCATACGATCATTTCAATACATGAAGAAAAAACATTTGACATACTACAACATCCATTCATGATTATAACCCCCTAAAGTAGGTTTACAGGGAACATACATCAGTGCAATAAATGTTTTCTATGAAAACCCTGAAGCTATAATCAACCTTAATGGAGAAAATCTGAGAGCTTTTCCTATAAGGTCAGGGAAAACACAAGGATGTTTACTCTTACCACTTTTAATAACCATAGCACTGGAAGTCCAAGCTACAGCCAGCAGATAAATCAAACAAAACAAAACGAAACAAAACAACATAAAGTAAATTAAAGTAAAAGAAAAGAAAAGAAGAAAAGAGAAAAGAAAAGAAAAGAAAAGAAAAGAAAAGAAAAGAAAAGAAAAGAAAAGAAAAAAGAAAAACTAATCCAAATCTGGAAGAAGTGAATCTTTCACACTTTGCAGATTACATGACACTATATATAGAAAACCCTAAAGAGTCCACACAATAACTGCTAGAAGTGATGAATGAATACAGCAATGTCACCGGATACAAAAATCATTGTACAGAAATCTGTTGCATTTCTAGACAATAACGAAGCAGTAGAGAGAGAAATTAAGAAAACAGTCCCATTTACAGTTGTACACCAAATAATAAGGTATCTATGAATAAATCTATCCAAGGTGGTGAGCGACCTATACTCTGAAAATTATAAAACAATGATGAAAGAAATACAAGATGACACCAAAAAATGGAAGGATATTCTATACTCATGGATCGGAAGTACAAATTTCATGGAAATGTCTATACTTCCCAAAGCAACAGACACAATTAATGCAATTGCCATCAAAATAGCAACAACATTTTTCATAGAACTAGAACGGTCCTAAAATTTGTACAGAACCACAAAAGACCCAAATCTTCAGAGTAAACAACCTTTATGTGAAGTGATAATTATGGATGGAACTATGCCTCTGGATCTTCTGCTCCAAAACACAGTAGTCAGCCTAAGCATTTGAACAAACGTTAGACATATCCCAACCAAGGATCATTCTACAAAATACATTCTACAAACGTACCCTCAAAACTTTGCAGATTAGGAAAAATATGGAAAATCTAAAAATCGCCATGGCCAATTGAAGCTGAAGGAGACAGGATGACTGTAATGTACCAGCTGGGATGAGTCTGGGATAGAAGAGGTTAAAACCGAAGCAATCTGAATACAAATATAAAGTAATTAATACTACCATATCTCTTTGGGATATTGATTGTGATCATGTATCAACTTAGAGGACATCAATAGTCAGAAAACACTCTGATGTATGTGGAGACTCAATAATATCTTCCCAATTTTTCTAGTAACTAGAAACCCACCACGATTGAAAAGATTATTAGTAATCATGGTTTTATTTTTTCAACACCTAATATTATATGACTAGTTCTAGTGTTAGTTACTAGTGATGGCCATGTACCTATTCTTGTTGTTCTTACTATTGTGTAATTTAAATAATAGCATTCATGGTACAGAAAACTGAATGCATGATATACACTTCATAGAAACATCCACTTTACATATTTTAAGATAATAACGTATGTATACACCACTGTATTATGTGGTATGTAAATTAAGCGTCTTTCGGATCTTGAATGAACATGTCATTAAATGGCTTTCCATAGAGGCGGTTATCCTAGATAATGAATGATACTCAGATTTTACAGGATGTACTTCACATCATGCCTGAAGAGTGTCCAAAAAAGAAAACATACGTACACACGGCCAGATGGATCATTGTGACTAGCTCACTTATTGTAAAGAATCCTTGCTTTAATATTTTCACGCATATTTTTAGCAGGAATACAAGAGAATGAAATATTTCCAAATCGAAGAGATGTTCAAAGGCTGGAAGAATGATATGGTGTTCAAGGGGTTTCAGAAGGAAAATATGTGACCATGAAGTGGCAGTCACAGGCAAGCAGGTTTCTCTCGTCCACTTTGACAGGTTTTCATGAGGGGATGTCCATCACAGCATGTGATCTGCAAAAGGGTAAGACCCAGAAGTACCAGAGTGAAAGACACGCTTTAGGAAGAGGTGACTTGGAAAGGGTCCTTCTGTGGCTAAGTGATGGCTCAGAAACCTGGCTGGGTGTCCCTGGGTCAAAGATTTCAGGAGGCCAGCAGTAACCTAGACTCACAAAGATCTTAGTAACATACATCAATGTAATTTAGAGTCACAAAAACCTTATAGCCACAGAGTTGATCTTCATCTATGATTAGGAGATGGTCACAGTTTTACAGGATATGATCATTGGGCCGGCAGTAGATGACTAAAATATTATTTAGGGCTATGATTTTAATAAAAAAATTGATGTGCAAAAATATGGGTTTGGAATGTAAAGAAAACTCACAGGACCATCATGGAGTTACTTATGTTAAGGCCTCATGTCACTAACACTAAATTCATTCCTGTAGGAATGTAACCTTTAACCAGTCAGCAATGAAATTCCTGGTCATTGCTGGAAATTTAACTGATAGACCCCTGCCATTTCTTCAGGGAGGAAATCTCACCTAAATAAGGTATTCCATGTCACTAAATTTGTTTTAAGTTTATTTATTTTGAGAGAGAGAGAGAGAGAGAGAGAGAGAGAGAAAGAGCACATGCAAGGGAGGGGCAGGAATAGAGGGAGAGAGAGAAGCCCATGACCACGAGGTCATGATCTGAGCCAGGATCAAGACTCGGACACTTAACCAAGCGATCGAGACCCCAAAAATGTGGAGTTTCAAAGGTTAGCAGGCTTGACTGGGATACAGCCCTGAGGGCACTGGCCTAATCCTTGAGAGAAGGCAGCAAACTACTTACAGGCAGATGGTATGGAAACAGTGACCTGTACATCGCCTGGTGCACACAGTGGGGCGATTATACACTCATCATGGAGAGCACCCCTGAGAGGCAGTGTTCACAACAAGGGGACAAAGGAGCTAGGACAGAGGATGTGTGTGCGACCATTTTCCTCCTCTTCTCCACAGCATAAACACAGAGCCATCTGCTGGAAACAATGTCATCCCACACTGGCTGCCTAAGATGCTTACACCAACCCCACATGCCTGTGCTCTGGTGAGACTGGCCTTCTAGGTCAATCAGGCTTGCCTCAGTCCCAATGGAGGTGTCCCCTTCCCCAGGAGACCAGCGGAAGCCCAGGACCACACCACCTCTCTTGACCAGACAGTTCTGCAGAGCTTCACTTCGAGTGGCAGTCATTTCAAGTCTCATTTAAGAAGCAGATCGGAGCTGGCCTAGACAAAACTCAGCACATTCTGGCCAAGGACCATACATTGTCCATACAAGTGGCCTCAAGGACAGTGCAGCCAGAACACAAAACAGTGTACGCAACACACACCACAGACACTCCCTGATGTGTCAGGCCCTGGACACTAGATGACCTCCATTTTATAAAGCCATTCATCTCACAGGAAGATAACATAATGAGTGTTTGTAACACAGAGAAGGCAAAAACTCAGCCAAAATGCCAAGACAAGAGGAAGGCATCCCAAATGAATGAACAAGATAAGGTCATGGCCAGAGAAATGGAAGGAACACTTCCAAACTCATTCTATGAGGCCAGCTTGGCCTTGAGTCCAAACTGGACAAAGACCCCACCAGAAAGGAAAACTACAGACCAATTTCCCTGATGAAACTGGATGCAAAAATTCTCAACAAAAAGTAACGAACCGGATCCAACAATACATACAAATAATTATTCACCACAATGAATTGGATTTATTCCTGGGATGCACCACGAATTCAATATCTGCAAATCAACTGATGTGATACAGCACATTGATAAAAGAAAGGATAAAAACATATGATCCTCTCAATAGATGCAGAAAGAGCATTTGACACAATGCAGCATCCGTTCTTGATGGAAAAAAAAGCACTCATGAAAGGAAGGATAGAAAGATCTTGTCTGAATATCAGTATGTCCAGATACAAAAGTTCCACAACTAATATCATCTTCAATGAGGAAAAACTGAGAGCTTTCCCCCTAAGGTCAGGAACACGACTGGGATGTCCACTCTCACCACTGTTATTCCACAAACTGTTGGAAGTCCTAACCTCAGCAAGCAGACAACAAAAAGAAATACAAGGAGTCCAAATTGGCAAGGAGGGTCAAACTTTCCCTCTTCGCAGACATGATACTTTCCAAGGAAATCCAAAAGACTCCATGGAAAAACTTTTAGGACTGATACTGGAATTCAGGAAAGTCTCAGGATATAAAATCAATATACAGAAGTTGACTGCATTTCTATACACCAATAATGAGTCAGCAGAGAGAAATCAAGGATTGATGTTCTTTACAACTGCACTGAAAACCATCAAATACCCAGGGGTAAACATAACCAAAGAGGTAAAAGATCAGTACACTTAAAACAATAGGGGGGCGGGGCGCCTGGGTGGCTCAGTCGGTTAAGCGCCGACTTCGGTTCAGGACATGATCCCACATTTGTGGGTCTGAGTCCCGTGATGGGCACTGTGCTGACAGCTTGGAGCCTGGAGCCTGCTTCAGAGTCTGTGTCTCCATCTCTCTCTCTTTCTGCCCCCCCCCCTGCTCATGTGCTCTCTCTTTCTCTCAAAAATGAACAAAGATAAAAAAAAAATAAAGGAACAAACCATACAACATCTATGAAAGAAATGGAAGAAACACAAAGAAACGGAAAAACATTCCATGCTCATGGATGAGAAGAACAAATATTATTAAAATGTCAATACTCCCCAAAGCAATCGACACATTCAATGCAATCCCTATCAAAATAACACCAGCATCCCTCACAGAACTAGAACAAACAACCCTAAAATTTGTAGGGAGCCAGAAAAGACCCCAAATCGCCAAAGACATGTTGAAAAAGAAAACAAAGCTGGAGACATTAAAATCTGGACTTTATGGTGTATTAGAAAACCGCAATCATCAAGACAGTGTGGTACGGGCACAAAAACGGACACAGACATCAATGGAATGGAATGGGGAACCCATAAATGGATCCTCAAACATATGGCCGAGTAATCTTTGATAACACTGGAAAGAATATCCAGTGGAAAAACAAAAGTCTCTTCAGCAAATGGTACCGGGAAAACTGGACAGTGAGAAGATTGGACCTGGACTATGTTCTTAAACCACACACACACACACACACACACACACACACACACACACACACACACACACCTCAAAATGGATGAAAGATATAAATGTAAGAAAGGGACCATCAAAATCCTAGAGGAGAAAACAGGCAATCTACCTCCTTGATCCTGGCCACAACAACTTCTTGCTTGTCATGTACCCAAAGCAAGGGCAATAAAAACCAAAACGAACTATTGGGACCGCAAGATAAAAAGCTTCTGCACAGCAGAGGACACAATCAGCAAAACTGAAAGGCCACTGAATGAAATGGGAGAAGATATTTGCAGGTGACATATCAGATAAAGGGTTAGTATCCAAAATCTATAAAAAATTATCACACTCAACACCTAAAAACCAAATAATCCAATGAAGAAATGGGCAAAAGACATGAAGAGACACTTTAACAAAGATGACATCCAGATTGGTCACACATGAAAAGATGCTCAATCTCACTTGTCATCAATGAAATACAAATCGAAACCACAATGAGATATCCCCTCACACCTATCAGAATGGCTAAAATTAACATCTCCGAAAAAGACAGATGTTGGCAAGGATGCATAGAAAGGGAACGCTTTTGAAATGCTGGTGGGCATGCAAAGTGGTGTAGCCACTCTGGAAATAGTATGGAGATTTGTCAGGAAAACTAAAAACAGAACTACACTAGGCCCCTGCAATTGCACTACTACGTATTTATCCAAAGGATACACTAACGCCGAGTCGAAGTGGCACATGCACTGCAATGTTTATAGCAACATTATCAACAATAGCTAAATTATGCAAAGAGCCCAAATGACCATTGACAGATGAATGGATAAAGAAGATGTGGTATATTCATACAATGGAATATTACTTGGTGGTAAAAAATAATGAAATCTTGCTATTTGAAACAACATGGATGGAACCAGACTTGATTATACTAAGCAAAATATGTCAGAGAAAGACACACATCATATGATTTCTCTCATCTGTGGAATTTAATACACCTCATGAATGTAGTGAAAGGAAAGCAAAATAAGATACAAACAGAGAGGGAGTCAAACGATAAGAGACTGAAATACAGAGAAGAAACTCAGGGTTCCAGGAGGGTTACTGAATAGGGGTATGGGCTAAATGGGTGATGGGCATTACGGGCGCACTTGGGATGAGTATTGGGTATATTTTGTACTTGATGGATCACTAAATTCTACTGCTGAAACTGTATTCCAATATAAAGTAACTAACTTGAGCTTAAATTTAAAAAAAAATATTAAAAAGAAGTAAAGAAATGTACTACCAGTCAAAAGAAAAGAATATTTAAATCGGGCTCTTTGAGTGGAAATATAGGACTAAAAGTGTTACAGACAAGAAAGGATCAGAGAAAACATCAAGAAACAATGGCAAAACAACTAGTAGAATGGCACTAAATATACACCTATTAATAATCACTCTAAATGTACATGGACTAAATGCTCCAATCATAAGACATTGGATAGGGCTTCAGAATGGACAAAACAAACAAACAAACGAACAAAAACAACACCTATCTAGATGCTGCCTACAAAGCTTTATTTGGACTTAAGTCACCTTCAGATTTAAAGTAAGGGAATGAAGAAACATTTATTATGCCAATAATGTCAAAAGAAAGCCAGTAGCAATACTTATATCAGGCAAAATAACCTTTAAAACCCAGACTCTATTTTGATACACTTTGGGTAAATACCTAATAGTGACATTTCATGAACCCAGTATTTATAGCAGCATTATCAAGAGTAGCCAAACTATAGAGAAAGCCCAAGTATCCATCAACTGATGAAGGTATAAAGAAGTTGTGGTGTGTGTGCGTATGTATGTATACGCATATATACATATGTGTACGTTCATATATACAAACATATGTATATACAAAGAAATATAACTCAACTTCAAGAAGAATGAAATCTTGCCATTTGCAATGATGTGGATGGAGCTAGAATGTATTATGCTAAGTGAGATATGTCAATCAGAGAAAGACAAATATATGATTTCACTCATGTGGAATTGAAGAAACAAAACAGATGAAAACATGGGAAAGGGGCAGGAAACGAGAAGAGTGGTAACAAACCACATGAGTCTCTTAATGTTAGAGAAAAAAACCGAAGGTTGCTAGAGGGAAATGGGTCAGCGCTGGGCTAGATGTGGGATGAGTATTACAGAGAGCACTTGTTGGGATGAGCACTGGGTATTGTATGTAAGGGATGAATCACCAAATTCTACTCGCGAATCCGAGAATGCACTATATGTCAACTATGACTTAAATTAAAATAAATAAATAAATGAATAAGTAAGTAAATAAGTAAATAAATAAATAAAGCTATAACAAGACATGAAGATGGACGCTATCTCATACTAAAGGGAAAAATGAAACAAGAAGATCCAATGATTGTAAAATTTGATGCACCCAACATGTGATCACCAAGTATATAAAATATTTAAAAACAACCATAAAGGATCTCATTTTTTATAATATAACGATAGTAGAGGACTTTAACACATCGCTCACATCAATGGACAGTAGCTGTAAACAGAAAATCAACAAGGAAACAATGGCTTTGAATGACACACTGGACCAGATGGGTTTAGCAGATATATTTAGAACACTCCATACTAAAATGGGAGAGTACATATTCTTTTCAAGCGCACATGGGACATTCTCCAGAGTTGATCATATTCTAGGTCACATATCAGAAGAAGAACAGCAGAAGTAAGGAAGTAATAGAGATTCAGACAGAAATAAGGGATATTCAAACCAAAAAGACACTAGACAACAATCAATGAAACCAGGGGCTGGTTCTTTGAAAACAGCAATCAACATGAAAACCTTCTAGGCAGACTTTTCAGTAAGAAGAGAGAAAGGACTCAAATAAATAAAATCACAAATAAGAAAGGAGAAATAACAGTCCACACCACAAAAACACAGTTAGAAGTTAATATTATGAACAACTATATGCAACAAATTGGACACTCTGAGAAAAATGGACAAATTCCTACAAACACACAAACTACCAAAACTGAAACAGGAAGATACATATATTCTGAAAAGAGAAAGAAATCAAATCAGTAATAAAAAAATCTCCCCCCAACACAAAAGTTCTGGGCCAGATGGTTTAACTGATGAATTCTACCATCCATTTAAGAAAGAGGTAATATGTATTCTCCTCGAATTATTACGAAGAATAAAAAAGAAGGAAAACTTATAAATTCATCTTATGAGGCCATCATTACCCTGACACCAAAACCAGATAAAGCCTCCACTAAAACCGAAAACTGGCGGGGCGCCTGTGTGGCTCGGGCTGTTTACTGTCCAACTCTTAATTTCAGATTAGGACATTATCTTGCAGTGCGTGGGTTCGAGTCCCATGTTGGACCCTGCCATGACAGTGTGGGGCATGGCCAGGATTCTCTCTCTCCCTATCTCTGAGCCCCTCCCTCACTTTTATGTACTCAAAGGAAAGAAATAAACATTTAAAAAATGTTAAAAAATTTTTTTAAATAAAACTGCAACCCAATAGCCTGATGACTGTGTATGCAGAAATTCTTATTAAAATACCTTCAAATTAAAGTCAACAATACATTAATAGAATCATTTACCATAATCAAGTGGGATATATTCCTGGGCTGCAAGGGTGGTTGCACATTCACAGATCAATCAACATGATGCACCACAGTAATAGAAGAAAGGATAAGAGCAATACAATGCTTTCAACAGATGCAGGAAAACTATTTGACAGAATGTCACATCCATTCATGATAAAACCCCTCAGCAAAGTACATTGAGAGTCAACCTACCTGCACATAATAAAGGTCATCTAGGAAAAACCCACAGCTCATCTCATCCTCAATGGGGAAAAATTGAAAATTTTTCCTCCAAGGTCAGGGACAAAACAGGGATGACCCCTCTCACCACTGTTATTCCACATAGTACAGGAAACCCTAACCACAGCACTCAGACAACAAAAAGAAATAAGAGGCATCCAAATCGGCAAGGAAGAAGTAGCACTTTCGCTATTTGGAACTGACATGATGTGTTCTATAAAAAAACATGAAAGATTCCCTTAAAAATTGCTAGAATTGATATATGAATTCCACAAGTCACAATATAGAGAAATCAAGCTACATAGATGTATTGCATTTCTAACACAAATCATGAATTAACACAGAGAGAAAGTAAGGGATCAATCCCACTGACAGGCTCACAAATACCACAAGAAACCAGGAATAAACCTCACCAAAGAGTTGAAAGACGTGTACTCTAAAGTCAATGAAACACTGATCAAAGAAATGGAAGAGGACACAAAGAAATGGAATACATTTCATTTTCATGGATGGGAAGCACAAAATACTGTTAAAATGTCTACACTCCTCAAAACAATCTACACATATAATGAAATCCCTATCACACTAACAAAAACATTTGTGACAGAACAAGAACAAATAATCTCAAAATTTGTATGGAATAACAAAAGTCCCCAAACAGCCAAAACAAACTTGAAGAAGAAAAGCAAAGTTGGAGACATCACAATTCCAGACTTTAGGTTATATTACAAAGCTGTACTGATCAGAACAGTATGGTACTGGCAAAACAACAACAACAACAACAACAACAACAACAACAACAACCACAACAACACACAGAGGCATAGATCAATAGAATAGAAACGCAGAAATGAACTAACACCTATATGGTCAATTAATGCTCAACAAAGCAGGAAAGAACATCCAATGGGAAAAAAGATAGTCTTGGGACACAGGGGTGGCTCAGTCAACAAAGCGTGTGATTGTGAATTCAGCTCAGGTTATGATCTTAGGGCAGTGCAGAGCATGCGTGGAATTCTCTCTCTCCATTTCTCTCTGCCCCTCTTCTGCATGCTCTCTCTCTCAAAAATAAGTAAATAAGCTTAAAAAAAGGCTCCTCAACAAATGGTTTTGGAAAAACTGGACAGCATCCTGCAAAACAAAACAAAAACAACAATGGACCACTTTCTTACAACATACACAAAAATAAATCCAACATGGATAAAGACCTATATGTGAAACCTGAAACCATAAAAATCCCAGAGGATAACACGGGTAGTATCTTATTTGACATTGCCTGTACAAACGTCTTTGCAGATATATCTCTACAGGTAAGGGAGACACAAGCAAAAATAATGAGGCTTCATAAAAATTAAAACCTTCTATCACCAAGGAAATAATCAACAAAACTAAAACACCTACAGAATGATATTTGCAAACGACATCAGATAAAGGGTTAGTGCCCAAAATATATACAGTTATACAGCACCCAAAAAATGAAAAATCTGATTAAAAATGGGCAGAAGACAAAAATGGACATTTCCTGAAGGAAGACATATACCTGGCCAAGAGACACATGAAAAAATACTCAACAATACTGATCTTCAGGGAAATACAATTTAAAAGTACAATGAGTTAACACATCACATCTGTCACAATGACGAAAATCAATGAAGGATGAAACAGCAGGTGTTTCCAAGGATGTGGGGAAAGAATAACCCTCTTGCACTGTGGGTAAGAATGCAAACTGGTGCAGCCAGTATGGAAAACATTATGGAGATTTCTCAAAAAGAAAAAAAAACTGGAAATGGAAGTACCTTACGATTCAGCAATTTCATTATAAGATATTTCCACAAAGAATACAAAATCTTCAAAGGGATACATACACCATGATGTTTACAGCAGCATTTTCTACAACAGCCAAATTACAGAAACTACCCAAGCTTCCATCAACTGATGAATAAATTGAGATGTGGTATATGGAATGTAATATTATTTAGCCATAAAAACATGAAGTCTTGTCATTTGCCATGAGCTGGATGCAGCGAGAGAATGTTATCCTGGGTGAAATAGCCTTTCAGACAAAGACAAATACCAGATGATTTCATCAACACATGGACATAAAATAAAACAAAACGGGGGGGGGGGGGCGGGGGCGGGGAGGAGATAGTGACAAACAGACTTTTAACTAGGAAACAAACTGAGGGCTTCCAGAGCAAGGTGGGGAATGGGTGAAACAGCTGCTGGGGATTAAGAAGTGCACCTGGGATGAGCACCGGATGACGTGTGGAAGGGTTGCTCTATATTTTACACCTGAAACTAATACTACACTGTATCTTTATGCACTGCAATTTAAATTCAAGATAACGTACGTTAATGACAGGTACCTACCAGGTTTTCTGTAGTTTGCAATCACTTAATTAGGTTGGAAAAATAACCATGAAACTTTTTAAAAGGCATGTATGATGTGGGGGACAGTTTGTGCCCTTACCTCGGTCACTGGTTCTAGCAGGACTCGGAAAGTGGGTCCCAGCTCAATCTTCTAGGGGTTCCCAAGACGAGCATTTCATGTATTCATGTCCTAACGGAATGCAGCTCCCGTTCTTCTGAATTTCTGTCAGGGTTTCTTCCCGGAAACAAGCCTGAATCTGGAACAACAAACCATCGACTGCATCAATGAGGTGATGTCGTGGGCCTCCGCAATCCACGAGACCTTTAGTAAAATATGTCTTGTTCAAATACTGTCCGGGAAGGGGAGGAATGAAACACGGGAACAGCCCAGAAAACGCAAGGGCCTGTGCAGCTCAGCAACCAGTTTGCCCAGGGAAGCCACCCAGCGCCCACTCCTCAGCACTCAGTACAATAAGACAAATTCTCTCTGGCGACTCAGGAGATGCCAAGTCGCTACAAAGCTCCCAAGATCTCCCCTGGGGCGGGCGGCACAACCTGCTGGAAATGCAGCTCTGCTCTCTGTACTGAGGCAGCGGCAGAGGCCCTGAGTCCTCTGGGAGCAATCAAAGCCCTTCCTGCTCTCAGGTGCCCTGGGTCAGAAAAGCCCATGGTGCGCCCTCTACTGGCCATCACTGCCTGGGCAGAGGAACCCGCCTCTCCGGGTCTGTGGTGCTCGAGCTCTCTCTGTTGGCTATCATGGGCATTTTTGCAATGTGGAAGGCCCTGGTCGCTCAGCTGAGACACTGAAGGTGCCTGGGCAACTAAACCTGTTCTCCACATTGGGAAAGGTTTTAATGACAGGGCCTGAGACACAAAGAAATCTTTTCCTTCTCCTTTCTTGTGAGTGAAGAATGAAACCGACGTTATTAACGTAATGACATCATTTGTAATGTTTTAAGCAATGTTCACAGAAAAACAGACCGCCAATTTACACTTGCTGAGCAAGTGGTAATTGTGTTTACCACCAAAATACTTAGGTTAGATAAAGAATGAACAACTTTGAGAGAGATACTGGCGTCAGCTATGGAATGAATGAGTCCTAGGGATACAAGGGACAGCCAATGTAATGGAGTCAATCCTGTAATACTGTTGCATGCTTTCACAGGATAGCTACACTTGTGCTTAAGTACAATATAATTTATAGACATATGGAATGACTACAATGTATGCCTAAAACTCATACAACAAATGTGTGAACAATATTTCAATTAAAAATAAACATCCTTTACACTATTTTTAATTTCTCCTTCTTTGCCAATAAACTATCATTCCTGGGGCGCTTGGGTGGCTTAGTCGGCTAAGCGTCCGACTTTGACGCAAGTCGTGATCTTGCAGTCCATGAGTTTGAGCCCCGCGTCAGGCTCTGTCCTGAGAGCTCAGAGCCTCGAGCCTGCCTCAGATTCGGTATCTCCCACTCTCTCCCCCGTCCCCAGCTCGGGATCTCTCAAAAAAAGAAAAAAAGAAACATTAAAAATGAAAAATAATTCCTAATTTGGAATTTGTGAAATTCCGTTTCTACCAGATTCTCTAACATCACCATCTTGATGTGGAGAGCTTATCTGAAAAGTCACTAATATCTTTGATGACACGTATGTGACAAGGTCAGAATGAAACTAACAGGGAGCTATGAATCAGTTGTGAATTTACAGTACGTATCCTTGGCTAATATTTACAATGAAACGTGCTTTAGGGTCACGGATGGATGAAATAATGTCCACCAGTCATATAGGTAAATATTCTATAGGACCATTATGCCTTCAATTACTAATTGCCATCTCTTCAGCAGTAAAAGAAAGCTGGGACAAGAAAATGTCTTTGAATTTGATGTAAGAGAAGACTAGAGTGTTTTAAAGTGTTCACCTACCTTCTGGAATGCTCAGATTAGTTGTGGACAGGAGGATAGCAACCCACGATTGGGATGCACACCGCTAGTCCCAGAGGGAGGATATGGACCTTATTGTCAAATTTTTTTTAAATCAGTATCAGCAGTCCACCTCTGCCAGGTACAGACTTCAGGACCTGGGGACAACATGATGCCTGATGCCTGGGTTCAGAACTTGAGGAAGGCCAGCTGGTGGGGGAGAGGGGAAATCCAACAGGGCCAGTGGCAGTGAGAGAGATGGCCCCAGGACACCTCCCCACAGGGCAGACTTGGAGTATACCTGCCAAAGAGCAGCACAATCTCCCTCAAGACATCCCTCTCCATGACAGAACATGAGGCTGAGCCTCACAGTTCCAGAAGAAATGAGGGATACCCATCTGTTCAATTCCAATGGCTTCTGCAGAGTTTGGACCCAGGGATGTTGGAGTCTTGGGGTCATGGAACTCTGGTTCCCATGATACAAGCCCTTTCTGCCCCAGCACTCAGAGCCACCTCATACATCCCCTCTCCCCTGACGCCTCTAACGCCATCCACATACCTCGAGCAGGTGTCTACCTTCCTCTTTATACTTCCTCTTTGTCACTGTTTCTCTCTAACCACATCTCTCTATGTTTCTTCCTTTCACTCTTTAGGGAGTGGTGTAACATATGGTGCTAACCTTTATTCTTATACATGTGAATATCCAATTTTCGCAGCACCAGTTATGCAAGAGACTATTCTTCTCCACTGTGTATCTTTGACTCCCTTGTCAAATACTAGTTGACTGTGCATGCTTGGGTTTAGATTGGGCTCTCAATTTCCGTTCCATTGTCTTATGTGTGTGCTTATGCCAGTGACATAACTGACTTCTTTGTGTTAGAATGTAGCTTGAAATCGAGAAGTGTGATGCCTCCTATTTTGTCCTTTCTTGCATTGGCTACTTAGGGTCTTTTTGTGGTTCCAAATACATTTGAGGAAATGTGTTTCTAATTGCATAAAAATTGCATCGGAGTCTTGATAGAGATAGCACTGAATCTCTAGGGGGCTTTGAGTAGTATGGACATTGTATCTGTATTAATTCCTCCTACAGATGGACATGGGGTGGCTTTTCACTCACTTGTGTGTTCTGTTTCTTCCATGAAAATTGAATTTCTTCCATTTCTGCACACAGGTTTTATAGTTTTCTGTAGAGATCTTTCACCTTCTTGGCTCAATTTATTCCAATAAATTTTATTGTTTTTGATGCTATTGTAAACGTATGGCCAACTAATCTTTGACAAAGCAGGAAAGATTATCCAATGGAAAAAAGACAGTCTCTTTAACAAATGGTGCTGGGAGAACCGGACAGAAACATGCAGAAGATTGAAACTAGACCACTTTCTCACACCATTCACAAAAATAAACTCAAAATGGATAAAGGATCTGAATGTGAGACAGGAAACCATCCAAACCCTAGAGGAGAAAGCAGGAAAAGACCTCTCTGACCTCAGCCGTACCAATTTCTTACTTGACACATCCCCAAAGGCAAGGGAATTAAAAGCAAAAATGAACTACTGGGACCTCATGAAGATAAAAATCTTCTGCACAGCAAAGGAAACAACCGACAAAACTAAAAGGCAACCAACGGAACGGGAAAAGATATTTGCAAATGACATATCGGACAAAGGGCTAGTATCCAAAATCTATAAAGAGCTCACCAAACTCCACACCCGAAAAACAAGTAATCCAGTGAAGAAATGGGCAGAAAACATGAATAGACACGTCTCTAAAGAAGACATCCAGATGACCAACAGGAACATGAAAAGATGTTCAACGTCGCTCCTTATCAGGGAAATACGAATCAAAACCACATTCAGATATGACCTCACGCCAGTCAGAGTGGCCAAAATGAACAAATCAGGAGACTATAGATGCTGGTGAGGATGTGGAGAAACGGGAACCCTCTTGCACTCTTGGTGGGAATACAAATTGGTGCAGCCACTCTGGAAAACAGTGTGGAGGTTCCTCAAAATATTAAAAATAGACCTACCCTATGACTCAGAAATAGCACTGCTGGGAATTAACCCAAGGGATTCAGGAGTACTGATGCATAGCGGCATTTGTACCCCAATGTTTATACCCTCCAGATTTTCCAGTGATCCGTGCACTGCAGTCTGCAGGGAACCAAGTCCCCACAGCACTGCACCCTGCAGTGAACCCTGTTCCGACTGCACTGCAGGTTCTAAGGATCCCAGTGCCCATGGCACTTCAGCCTCCAGGGAACAAAGTGCCCGCCGCAATGCAACCTCCAGTGAACCCAGTGCCCGCGGCACTGCAGCCGGCAGTGAACCCAGGGCCTGCGGGTCTGTATGCTCCCGTGAAGCCAGTGTCCCTGGCACTGCACCCTCCAGTGAACCCAGTGCCCATGGCACTACACCATCCAGTGAAAAGAGTGCCCTCAGCACTGCCCCATGCAGTGAATTCACTTCCCGCTTCTATGCAGCCTCAAGTAAACCAATTGCCCACAGCACTACAACCTCCAGTGTACCCACTGACCGAGGCACTGCACCCTACATTGAAGGCAGTGCCTGCCGCACTGCACCCTCCAGTGAAACCAGTGCTTGCGGAACTGCACCATGCAGTGAACCAGGTTCCCACTTATATGCAGCCTGTAGTGAACACAGTGCCCGTAGCACTGCAGTCTCCAGTGAACCCAGATCCCGCAGCAGTGGAGCTTCCAGTGAACCCACTTCCTGCAGCACTGCACCCGCCAGTGAAGGCAGTGCCTGCCGCACTGTAGCCTCCTGTGAACCCAGTGCCCGCGGCACTGCACCATGCAGTGAAACCAGTTCCAGCTTGTATGCAGTCTCCAGTGAACATATTGCCCGCAGCACTGCAGCCTCCAGTGAACCCAGATCCGGTGGCACTGCCCCCTACAGTGAACCCACTGCCTGCGGCACTGCAGCCTCCAGTGACCCACTGCCTGCGACACTGCCCCCTCCAGTAATACAGTGTCCGTGGCACTGCACCCTCCAGTGAACCCAGTGCCTGCGGCAATGCACCCTCCAGTGAACCCAGTGCCCAGGGCACAACAGCATCCAGTGAACAAAGTGCCTGCGGCACTGCAGCCTGCTATGAACCCAGTGCCCGCGGATCTGCAGCCTCCACTGAAGTCAGTGCCTGCCGTACTACACTCTCCATTGAACCTTGGGTCCACGGCACTGCAGCTGCCAGTAAAGCCAGTGCCCTCGGCATTGCAGCCTCAAGTGAAACCCGTGCCCACAGCACTGCAGGCTCCAGGTTTCCCAGTGATCTGTGCACTGCAGTCTGCACTGAACCAAGTGCCCACAGCACTGCACCCTGCAGTAGAACCTAGTTCCGACTGCACTGCAGGTTCCAAGGATCCCAGTGCCCATGGCACTTCATCCTCCATTGAACAAAGTGCCTGCGGCAATGTACCCTGCAGTGAGCCCAGTACCTGCGGCTCTGCAGCCTGCAGTGAACCCAGGGCCTGCGGGTCTCCACCCTCCAGTGAAGCCAGTGTCCCTGGCACTGCACCCTCCAGTGAACCCAGTGCCCACGGCACTACACCATCCAGTAAACAAAGCGCCCTCAGCACTGCACCATGCAGTGAACCCCGTTCCCGCTTCTATGCAGCCTCAAGTAAACCAACTGCCCGCAGCACTGCAGCTTCCAGTGAACCCACTGACCGCGGCACTGCAGCCTCCATTGAAGGCAGTGACTGCCGCACTGCACCCTCCAGTGAACCCAGTGCTCGTGGAACTGCACTATGCAGTGAACCCAGTTCCCGCTTCTAGGCATCCTGCAGTGAACACAGTGCCCGCAGCACTGCAGCCTCCAGTGAACACAGATCCCGCAGCACTGGAGCCTCCAGTGAACCCACTTCACGCAGCATTGCACCCGCCAGTGAAGGCAGTGGCTAACGCACTGTAGCCTCCTGTGACCCCACTGCCCACGACACTGCAGCATGCAGTGTAACCAGTTCCAACTTGTATGCAGCCTCCAGTGAACACACTGCCCGCAGCACAGCAGCCTCCAGTGAACCCAGATCCGGCGGCACTGCCTCCTCCAGAGAACCACCTGCCTGCGGCACTGCAGCATCCAGTGACAAACTGCCTGCGACACTGCAGGCTCCAGTGAACCCAGTTACGCGGCACTGCACCATCCAGTGAACCAAGTGCACGTGTCACTGCATCCTGCATTGAACCCACTGCCCAGGGTACTGCAGCCTGCATTGAACCCAGTTCCCGCTGCACTGCACCATCCAGTGAACTCAGTACCCGTGGCACTGGAGCCTGCTGTGAACCCACTGCCCGAGGCCCTGCAGCCTCCAGTGACCCACTGCCTGCGACACTGCCCACTCCAGTGAACACAATGTCCGTGGCACTGCACCCTGCAGTGAAGCCAGTGCCAGCGGCAATGCACCCTCCAGTAAAACCAGTGCCCACGGCACGACACCATCCACTGAACAAACTGTCCGCAGCACTGCAGCCAGTAATGAACCCAGTGCCCGCGGTTCTGCAGCTTACATTGAAGCCAGTGCCCGCCGTACTGCACTATCCAGTGAAACTAGGGTCTGCGGCACTGCAGCCGCCAGTAAAGCCAGTGCCCATGGCATTTCAGCCTCCAGTGAAACACTTGCCCACTGCACTGCAGCCTCCAGTTATCCCAGTGATCCGTGCACTACAGTCTGCAGTGAACCCAGTGCCCACAGCACTGCACCCTGCAGTGAACACAGTTCCGACTGCACTGCAGTTTCCAGGGATCCCAGTGCCCATTGCACTGCAGCATCCAGTGAACGAAGTGCCTACGGCACTGCAGCCTGCAATGAACCCAGTGCCCGCGTCTCTGCAGCCACCATTGAAGGCAGTGCCCGCTGTAATGCACTCTCCAGGGACCCTAGGGTCCGCGGCACTGCAGCTGCCAGTAAAGCCAGTGCCCGCTCCATGGCAGCCTCCAGTGAAACGCGTGACCACTGCACTGCAGCCTCCAGTTATCACTGTGATCCGTGCACTGTGAGCCTGCATTGAACACAGTACCCGCAGGACTGCACCATGCATTGAACCCAGTTCCCGCTTCTATGCAGCCTCCCGTGAACCTAGTACCCGTGGAATTGCAGCCTCCAGTGAACCCAGTGCACGCGTCACTGCATCCTGCATTGAACCCAGTGCCTAGGGTACTGCAGCCTACAGTGAACCCAGTTACCACGTCACTGCACCATCCAGTGAACCCAGGAACCGTGGTACTTGAGCCTGCTGTGAACCCACTGACTGCGGCACTGCAGCCTCCAGTGAAACCAGTGCCCGCGGCACTGCACCCTCCATTGAACCCAGTGCACATGTCACTGCATCCTGCATTGAACCCACTGCCCAGGGTAATGCAGCCTGAAGTGAACACAGTTCCTGCGACACTGCACCATCCAGTGAACTCAGTACCCGTGGCACTGGAGCCTTCTGTGAACCCAATGCGCACGGCACTGCAGCCTCCAATGACCCACTGCCTGCGACACTGCCCCCTCTAGTGAACACAGTGTCCATGGCACTGCACCCTCCAGTGAAGCCAGTGCCCACGGCACTACACCATCCAGTGAACAAAGTGCCCGCGGCACTGCAGCCTGCAATGAACCCAGTGCCCGCAGCTCTGCAACCAACATTGAAGACAGTGCCTGCTGTAATGCACTCTCCAGGGAACCTAGGGTCCGCGGCACTGAAGCCTCCAGTAAAGCCAGTGCCCGCGCCATTGCAGCCTCCAATGTAACCCGTGCCCACTGCACTGCAGCCTCCAGTTATCCCTGTGATCCGTGCACTGCACTCTGCATTGAAACCAGTACCCGCAGGACTGCACCATGCAGTGACCCAGTTCACGCTTCTATGCAGCTTCCAGTGAACCCAGTGCCCGCAGCACTGAACCATGCTGTGAAACCAGGTTCCGCTTCTATGCAGCCTCCAATGAACCCGGTGCCAACGGTACTGCAGCCTCCAGTGAACCCAGCGCACGCGTCACTGCATCTTGCATTGAACCCAGTGCCCAGGGTACTGAAGCCGGCAGTGAACCCAGTTCCCGCGGCAATGCACCATCCAGTGAACCCAGGACCCATAGTACTGGAGCCTGCTGTGAACCTCTGCCCGCGGCACTGCAACCTCCATTGACCCACTGCCTGCGACACTGCCCCCTCCAGTGAACAAAGTGTCCGTGGCACTGCACCCTCCAGTGAACCCAGTGCCCACAGCACTGCAGCCTGCTATGAACCCAGTGCCCGCCGCTCTGCAGCCTCCATTGAAGCCAGTGCCCGCAGTACTGCACTCTCTATTGAACCTTGGGTCCGCCGACTGCAGCCGCCAGTAAAGCCAGTGCCCGCGGCATTGCAGCCTCAAGTGAAATCCGTACCCACAGTACTGCAGCCTATAGTTTTCCAAGTGATCTGTGCACTGCAGTCTGCAGTGAACCCAGTGCCCACACCACGGCACCCTGCAGTGAATCTAGTTCCGACTGCACTACAGGTTCCAAGGATCCCAGTGCCCATGGCACTTCAGCCTCCAATGAACAAAGTGCCTGTGGCAATGCACCCTCCAGTGAACCCAGTGCCCATGGCACTGCAGCCTGTGGTGAACCCAGGGCCTGTGGGTGTCTACCCACCAGTGAAGCCAGTGTCCCTGGCACTGCACCCTCCAGTGAACCCAGTTACGTGGCACTACACCATCCAGTGAACAAAGTGCCCACGGCACTGCAGCCTGCAATGAACCCAGTGCCCGCAGCTCTGCAGCCTCCATTGAAGCCAGTGCCCGCTTCTATGCATCTTCCAGTGAACCCAGTCCCGCAGCACTGCACCATGCAGTGAACCCAGGACCCGCTTCTATGCAGCCTCCAGTGAACCCAGTGCCCACAGTACTGCAGCTTCCAGTGAACCCAGTGCCCATGGCACTTCAGCCTCCAGTGAACAAAGTGCCTGCATCAATGCACCCTTCAGTGAACCCAGTGACCAGGGCACTACAGCATCAAGTGAACAAAGCGCCTGCGGCACTGCAGCCTGCAGTGAACCCAGGGCCTGCGGGTCTCTACCCTCCAGTGAAGCCAGTGTCCCTGGCACTGCACTCTCCAGTGAACCCAGTGCCCACCACACTACACCATCCAGTGAACAAAGTGACTGCGGCACTGCAGCCTGCTATGTACCCAGTGCCCGTGGCTCTGCAGCCTCCATTGAAGCCACTGCCCGCCGTACTGAACTCTCCGTTGAACCGTGGGTCCCTCGAACTGCAGCCGCCATTTAAGCCAGTGCCCGCGGCATTGCAGCCTCAAGTGAAACCCGTGCCCACAGCACTGCAGCCTCCACTTATCCCAGTGATCCGTGCACTGCAGTCTGCAGTGAACCAAGTCCCCACAGCACTGGACCCTGCAGTGAACCTAGTTCCGTCTGCACTGCAGGTTCGAAGGATCCCAGTTCCAATGGAACTTCATCCTCCAGTGAACAAAATGCCTGCGGCAATGCACCCTCCAGTGAACGCAGTGCCCGCGGCACTGCAGCCTGCAGTGAACCCAGGGCCTGACGGTGCCTACGCACCAGAGAAGCCAGTGTCTCTGGCACTGCACCCTCCAGTGAACCCAGTGCCCACGGCACTAAACCATCCAGTGAACAAAGTGCCCGTGGCAGTGCAGCCTGCAATGAGCCCAGTGCCTGCAGCACTGCACCATGCAGTGAACCCAGGTCCCGCTTCTATGCAGCCTCCAGTGAACCCGGTGCCCACAGTACTGCAGCTTCCATTGAAGACAGTGCCCATGGCACTGCAGCCTCCATTGAACCCAGTGCCCGCGGCTCTGCAGCCTCCATTGAAGCCAGTGCCCGCCGTACTGCACTCTCCAGTGAACCTAGGGTCTGTGGCACTGCAGCCGCCAGTAAAGCAAGTGCCCGCAGCATTGCAGCCACAAGTGAAACCCGTGCCCACAGCACTGCAGCCTCCAGTTATCCCAGTGATCCGTGCACTGCAGTCTGCAGTGAACACACTGGCAATGGCACTGCACGCTGCAGTGAACCCAGTTCCAACTGCACTGCAGGTTCCAGGAATCCCAGTGCCCATGGAAATGCAGCCTCCAGTGAACAAAGTGCCCGGGGGAATGCACTCTCCAGTGAACCCAGTGACCGCGGCACTGCAGCCTGCAGTGAAACCAGGGCCTGAGGGTCTCTATATTCCAGGGAAGCCAGTGTCACTGGGAGTGCACACTCCAGTGAACCCAGTGCCCACTGTACTACATCATGCAGTGAACAAAGTGCCTGCCGCACTGCAGCCTGCTATGAACCCAGTGCCCGCGTCTCTGCAGCCTCCATTCAAGACAGAGCCCACCATAACTGAACTCTCCATTGAAACTTGGGTCTGTGGAACTGCAGCCGCCATTTGAGCCAGTGCCCGCGGCATTGCAGCCTGAAGGAAACCCGTGCCCACAGCACTGCAGCCTCCAGTGATCCCAGTCATCCGTGCACTGCAGTCTGCAGTGAACCAACTCCCAACAGCACTGCACCCTGCAGTGAACCCATTTCCAACTGCACTGCAGGTTCAAGGATCCCAGTGCCCAAGACACTTCAGCCTCCAGTGAACAAAGTCCCTGTGGTAATGCACCCTCCAGTGAACCCAGTGCCCGCAGCACTGCAGCCTACTATGAACCCAGTGCCCGCGGCTCGGCAGCCTCCATTGAAGCCAGTGACCGCCGTACTGCACTCTCCATTGAACCTTGGGTCCGAGGCACTGCACTGCCAGTAAAGCCACTGCCCGCGGCATTGCAGCCTGAAGTGAAACCAGGGACCACAAAACTGCATCGTTCAGTTATCCCAGTGATCCATGCACTGCACTGTGCAGGGAACCCAGTGCCCACACCACTGCACCCTGCAGTGACCCCAGTTCCGACTGCACTGTAGGTTCCATGGATCCCAGTGCCCATGGCAATTCAGCCTCCAGTGAACAGATTGCCTGCTGCAATACACCCTCCAGTGAACCCAGTACATGCGGCACTGGGGCCTGCAATGAACCCAGGGCCTGAGGGTGTCTACCCACCAGTGAAGCCAGTGTCCCTGGCACTGCACCCTCCAGTGAACCCAGTTACGTGGCACTACACCATTGAGTGAACAAACTGCCCGCAGCACTGTAGCCTGCTATGAACCCAGTGCCCGTGGCTCTGCAGCCTCCATTGAAGCAAGTGCCCACCGTATTGCACTCTCCATTGAACCTTGGGTCCGCGGCACTGCAGCCGCCTGTAAAGCGCGTGTCCGTGGCATTGCAGCCTCAAGTGAAACCCGTGCACACAGCACTCCAGCCTCCAGTTATCCCAGTGATCAGTGCACTTCAGTCTGCAGTGAACCAAGCCCCCACATCTCTGGACACTGCAGTGAACCCATTTCCGACTGCACTGCAGGTTCCAAGGCTCCCAGTGCCCAAGGCACTTCAGCCTCCAGTGAACATAGTGCCTGCGGTAATGCACCCTCCAGTGAACCCAGTGCCCGCAGCAGTGCAGCCTGCTATGAGCCCAGTGCCCACGGCTCTGCAGCCTCCATTGAAGACAGTGCCCGCCGTACTGCACTCTATTGAACCTTGGGTCCGCAGCCCTGCACTGCCAGTAAAGCCACTGCCCGCAGCATTGCAGCCTGAAGTGAAACGCGTGCCCACAGCACTGCATCGTCCAGTTATCCCAGTGATCCATGCACTGCACACTGCAGTGAACCCAGTGCCCACACCACTGCACCCTGCAGTGAACCCAGTTCCGACTGCACTGTAGGTTCCAAGGATCCCAATGCCCATGGGAATTCAGCCTCCAGTGAACAAATTGCCTGCCGCACTGCACCCTCCAGTGAACGCAGAGCCCGCGGAACAGCACCATGCCATGAACACAGTTCCTGCGGCACTGCACCATGCATTGAACTCAGTACCCGTGGCACTGGAGCCTGCTCTGAACCCACTGCTTGTGGCACTGCAGTCTCCAGTGACCCACTGCCTGCGACACTGACCCCTCCAGTGAACACAGTGTCCGTGGCACTGCACCCTCCAGAGAACCTAGTGTCTGCGTCAATGCACCCTCCAGTGAAATACGTGCCCAAGGCACTACACCATCCAGTGAACGTGCCCGTGGCACTGCAGCCTGCTATGAACCCAGTGCCCGCGGCTCTGCAGCCTCCATTGAAGCCAGTGCCCACCGTACTGCACTCTCCATTGAACCTTGGGTCCGCGGCACTGCAGCCGCCAGTAAAGCCAGTGCCCGCGGCATTGCAGCCTCCAGCGAAACAAGTGCCCACTGCACTGCAGCCTCCAGTTATTCCAGTGATCCAGGCACTGCACTGTGCAGGGAACCCCGTACCCACACCACTGCACCCTGCAGTGAACCCAGTTCCGACTGCACTGTAGGTTCCAAGGATCCCAGTGCCCATGGCAATTCAGCCTCCAGTGAACAAATTGCCCGCAGCAATGCACCCTCCAGTGAACCCAGTGCCTGCGGCACAGCGGCCTGCAGTGAACCCAGGGCCTGCGGGTGTCTACACACCAGTGAACCCAGCGCCCGCGGAATGGCACCATGCTGTGAACACAGTTCCCGTGGCTCTGCACCATGCAGTGAACTCAGTACCCGTGGCACTGGAGCCTGTTCTGAACCCACTGCTTGTGGCACTGCAGTCTCCAGTGACCCACTGCCTGCGACACTGACCCCTCCAGTGAACACAGTGTCTGTGGCACTGAACCCTCCAGAGAACCCAGTGCCCGTATCAATGCACCCTCCAGTCAAACCAGTGTCCTAGGCACTACACCATCCAGTGAACAACGTGCCTGCGTCATTGCTGCCTGCTATGAACCCAGTGACCACGGATCTGCAGCCTCCATTGAAGCCAATGCCCACCCGTCTGCACTCTCCATTGAACCTTGGCTCTGCGGCACTGCAGCTGCCAGTTAAGACAGTGCCCGCGGCATTGCAGTCTCAAGTGAAAACCGTGCTGGCAGCACTGCAGCCTCCAGTTATCCCAGGGATCCGTGCAATGCAGTCTGCAGTGAACCAAGTCCCCACAGCACTGCACCATGCTGTGAACCCTGTTCCGACTGTACTGCATGTTCCAAGGATCCCAGTGCCCATGGCACTTCAGCCTCCAGTGAACAAAGTGCCTGCGGTAATGCACCCTCCAGTGAACCCAGTACCCGCATCACTGCAGCCTGTTATGAACCCAGTGCCCACGGCTCTGCAGACTCCATTGAAGCCAGTGCCCACCGTACTGCACTCTCCATTGAACCTTGCGTACGTGGGACTGCAGCTGCCCGTTAAGCCAGTGCCCGCGGCATTGGAGCCTCAAGTGAAAACTGTGCCCACAGAACTGCAGCCTCCAGTTATCCCAGTGATCCATGCACTGCAGTCTAGAGTGAACCCAGTGCCCACAGCACTGCACCCTGCAGTGAACCCAGTTCCCACTTCTATGCAGCCTCAAGTAAACCAATTGCCTGCAGCACTGCAGCCTCCAGTGAACGCACTGACCGCGGCACTGCACCCTCAAATGAAGGTAGTGCCTGCCGCACTGCACCCTCCAGTGAACCCAGGGCCCGCAGAACTGCACCATGCGGTGAACCCAGTTCCCGCTTCTATGCACCCTGCATTGAACACAGTGCCCGCAGCACTGCAGCCTCCAGTGAACCCACTTCCCGCAACACTGCACCAACCAGTGAAGGCAGTGCCTAACGCACTGTAGCCTCCTGTGAACCCAGTGTCCACGGCACTGCACCATCCAGTGAACCCAGGACCCGTGGTACTGGAGCCTGCTGTGAACCAACTGCCCGCGGCACTGCAGCCTCCAGTGAACCCAGTTCCCGCGGCACTGCACCATGCAGTGAAACCATTTCCAGCTTGTATGCAGCATCCAGTGAACACATTGCCCCCAGCAATGCAGCCTCCAGTGAACCCAGATCCGGCGGCACTGCCCCCTCCAGTGAACCCACTGCCTGCGGCACTGCAGCCTCCAGTGACCCACAGCCTGCGACACTACCCCCTCCAGGGAACACAGTGTACGTGGCCCTGCACCCTCCAGTGAACCCAGTGCCCGCGGCAATGCACCCTCCAGTGAACCCAGTGCCCAGGGCACGACAGCATCCAGTGATCAAAGTGCCTGCAGCACTGCAGACTCCTATAAACACAGTGCCCACTTCTCTGCAGCCTCCATTGAAGCCAGGGCCCACAGTAATAGACTCTCCAATGAACCTTGGGTCCGCGGCATTGCAGCCGCCAGTAAAGCCAGTGCTCAAGGCATTGCAGTCTCAAGTGAAACCCGTGCCCACAGCATGACAGCCTCCAGTTTTCCCAGGGATCCGTGCAATGCAGTCTGCAGTGAACGCATGCCTACAGCACTGTACCCTGCAGTGAACCTAGTTCTGACTGCACTGCAGGTTTCAAGGATCCAAGTGCCCATGGCAGTTCAGCCTCCAGTGAAAAAAGTGCCTGCGGCAATGCACCGTCAAATGAACCCAGTGCCTGCGGCACTGCAGCCTGCAGTGAACCCAGGACCTGTGGGTCTCTACATTCCAGTGAAGACAGTCCCCACGGCACTACACCATCCAGTGAACAAAGTGCCCGCAGCACTGCACCATGCAGTGAACCCAGTACCCGCTTGTATGCAGCCTCAAGTAAACCAATTGCCGCAGAACTGCCGCCTCCAGTGAACCCACTGACCACGGCACTGCACCCTCAATTGAAGGCAGTTCCTGCCTCACTGCACCCTCCTGTGAACCCTGTGCCCGCGGAACTGCACCATGCTGTGAACCCAGTTCCCGCGGCACTGCACCATCCAGTGAACTCAGTCCCCTTGGCACTGGATCCTGCTGTGAACCCACTGCCCGCGGCACTGCACCCTGCTATGAACCTTGTCGCGAATGCACTGCAGGTTCCAGGGATCCCAGGACCCATGGCACTTCAACATCCAGTGAACAAAATGCCTGCCGCAATGCATCCTCCAGTGAACCCACTGCCCATGGCACTACACCATCCACTGTACAAAGTGCCCGCGGCACTGCAGCCTGCAATGAACCCAGTCCCCACGGCTCTGCAGCCTCAATTGAAGCCAGTGCCTGCCGTACTGAAATCTCCATTGAACATTGGGTCCGCGGCATGGCAGCTGCCAGTAAACCAGTGCCCGTGGCATTACAGCCTCCAGTGAAACACGAGCCCACTGCACTGCAGCCTCCAGTTATTCTAGTGATCCGTGCACTGCAGTGTGCAGTGAACCCAGTGACCACAGCACTGCACCCTGCAGTGAACCCAGTTCCGACTGCACTGAAGGTTCCAGGGATCCCATTGCCCATGGCACTGCAGCCTCCAGTGAACAAAGTGCCCGCGGCAATGCACCCTCCAGTTAACCCAGTGACCGCGTCACTGCAGCCTGCACTGAACCCAGGGCCTGCGGGTCTCTACCTCCAGTGAGGCTAGTGTCCCTGGCACTGCACCCTCCATTGAAGACAGTGCCTGTGGCACTGCACCCTCCAGTGAACCAAGTGTCCGCGCCACTGCAGCCTCAAGGGAAGCCAGTACCCATGGCACTGCACACTCTAGTAAAGCCAGTGATGTCGGCACTGCAGCTTCCAGTGAATCCAATTCCTGCGTCACTGGAGCCTCCAGTGAACCCAGTGACCACTGCACTGCAGCCTCCTGTGAACCCAGTGCCAGCTGTAATGGATTGTCCAGTGAACCCAGTGCCTGGGGCAATGCAGCCTCCAGTGAATGCACTGCCCGATGCAGTGCAGCCTACAGTGAACCCACTGCCAGTGTCACTGCAGCCTCCAGTAAACTTACCACCCGAAGCACTGCTGACACCTGTAAACACACTTTCCGACGCACTGCTGCCTACAGTGAACCCACTGCCCGAGGCAATGCAGCCTCCATGAACCCAGCGCCTGCCATCATGGAGTTACTTACGTTAAGGCGTCATGTCACTAACCCTAAATTTACTCCTGTAGGAATGTAACCTTTAACCGGTCAACAATGAAATTCCTAGTCATTGCCGGAAATTTAACTGATAGACCACTGCCATTCCATCAGGGAGGAAATCTCGCATAAATAAGGTATTCCATGCCACTAAATTTGTTTTCAGTTTATTTTGAGAGAGACAGAGAGACAGAGAGCACAAGCAAGGAAGGGGCAGGAATAGAGGGAAAGAGAGAAGCCCATGACCACGAGGTCATGATCTGAGCCAGGATCAAGACTCGGACACTTAACCAAGTGATCCAGACCCTGAGAATGTGGAGTTTCAAAGGTTAGAAGGCTTGGCTGGGATACAGCCCTGAGGGCACTGGCCTAATCCTTCAGAGAGGGCAGCAAACTACTTACAGGCAGATGGCATGGAAACAGTGACCTGTACATCGCCTGGTGAACACAGTGGGGAGATTATACACTATCATGGAGAGCACCCTTGAGAGGCAGTGTTCACAACAAGGGGACAAAGGAGCTAGGACAGAGGAGGTGTGTGGGACCATTTTCCTCCTCTTCTCCACAGCATAAACACAGAGCCATCTGCTGGAAACAATGTCATCCCCACACTGGCTGCCTAAGATGCTTACACCAACCCCACATGCCTGTGCTCTGGTGAGACTGGCCTTCTAGGTCAATCAGGCTTGCCTCAGTCCCAATGGAGGTGTCCCCTTCCCCAGGAGACCAGCGGAAGCCCAGGACCACACCACCTCTCTTGACCAGACAGTTCTGCAGAGCTTCACTTCGAGTGGCAGTCATTTCAAGTCTCATTTAAGAAGCAGATCGGAGCTGGCCTAGACAAAACTCAGCACATTCTGGCCAAGGACCATACATTGTCCATACAACTGGCCTGAAGGACAGTGCAGCCAGAACACAAAACAATGTATGCAACACACACCACGGACACTCCCTGATGTGTCAGCCCCTGGACACTAGATGACCTCCTTTTCATAAAGCCATTCATCTCACAGACAGCTAACATAATGAGTGTTTGTAACACAGAGAAGGCAAAAACTCAGCCAAAATGCCAAGACAAGAGGAATGCATCCCAAATGAAAGAACAAGATAAGGTCATGGCCAGAGAAATGGAAGGAACACTTCCAAACTCATTCTATGAGGCCAGCTTGGCCTTGAGTCCAAACTGGACAAAGACCCCACCAGAAAGGAAAACTACAGACCAATTTCCCTGATGAACCTGGATGCAAAAATTCTCAACAAAAGTAGCAAACCGGATCCAACAATACATACAAATAATTATTCACCAGAATGAATTGGATTCTGGGATGCACCACGAATTCAATATCTGCAAATCAACTGATGTGATACATCACATTGATAAAAGAAAGAATAACAACCATATGATCCTCTCAATAGATGCAGAAAGAGCATTTGACACAATGCAGCATCCGTTCTTGATGGAAAAAAAAGCACTCGTGAAAGGAAGGATAGAAAGATCTTGTCTGAATATCCGTATGTCCAGATACGAAAGTCCCACAACTAATATCATCTTCAATGAGGAAAAACTGAGAGCTTTCCCCCTAAGGTCAGGAACACGACTGGGATGTCCACTCTCACCACTGTTATTCCACAAACTGTTGGAAGTCCTAACCTCAGCAAGCAGACAACAAAAAGAAATACAAGGCGTCCAAATTGGCAAGGAGGGTCAAACTTTCCCTCTTCGCAGACATGATACTTTCCAAGGAAATCCAAAAGACTCCATGGAAAAACTTTTAGGACTGATACTGGAATTCAGGAAAGTCTCAGGATATAAAATCAATATACAGAAGTTGACTGCATTTCTATACACCAATAATGAGTCAGCAGAGAGAAATCAAGGATTGATGTTCTTTACAACTGCACTGAAAACCATCAAATACCCAGGGGTAAACATAACCAAAGAGGTAAAAGATCAGTACACTTAAAACAATAGAGGGGCGGGGCGCCTGGGTGGCTCAGTCGGTTAAGCGTCCGACTTCAGGTCACGATCTCACGGTCCATGAGTTCGAGCCCCACGTCGGGCTCTGGGCTGATGATGGCCCAGAGCCTGGAGCCTGCTTCCAATTCTGTGTCTCCCTCTCTCTCTGACCCTCCCCCATTCATGCTCTGCCTCTCTCTGTCTCAAAAATAAATAAACGTTAAAAAAATATTAAAAAAAAAAACAATAGAGGGGCGCCTGGGTGGCTCAGTCGGTTAAGTGCCGACTTTGGTTCCGGACATGATCCTGCATTTGTGGGTCTGAGTCCCGTGATGGGCACTGTGCTGACAGCTCGGAGCCTGGAGCCTGCTTCAGAGTCTTTGTCTCCCTCTCTCTCTCTTTCTGCCCCTCCCCTGCTCATGTGCTCTCTCTTTCTCTCTCTCTCCCTCAAAAATAAACAAAGATTAAAAACATAAAGGAACAAACCATAACATCTATGAAAGAAATGGAAGAAACACAAAGAAATGGAAAAACATTCCATACATGGATGAGAAGAACAAATATTATTAAAATGTCAATACCACCCAAAGCAATCGACACATTCAATGCAATCCCTATCAAAATAACAACAGCATTTCTCACAGAAACAGAACAACCCTAAAATTTGTAGGGAGCCAGAAAAGACCCCAAATCGCCAAAGTCATGTTGAAAAAGAAAACAAAGCTGGAGACATTAAAATCTGGACTTTATGGTGTATTAGAAAACCGCAATCATCAAGACAGTATGGTACGGGCACAAAAACGGACACAGACATCAATGGAACGGAATAGGGAACCCATAAATGGACCCTCAAACATATGGCCGAGTAATCTTTGATAACACTGGAAAGAGTATCCAATGGAAAAACAAAAGTGTCTTCAGCAAATGGTACTGGGAAAACTGGACAGTGAGAAGATTGGACCTCACCTATGTTCTTAAACCACACACACACACACACACACACACACACACACACACACACACACACACCTGAAAATGGATGAAAGATATAAATGTAAGAAAGGGACCATCAAAATCCTAGAGGAGAAAACAGGCAATCTACCTCCTTGATCCTGGCCACAACAACTTCTTGCTTGTCATGTCTCCAAAGCAAGGGCAATAAAAACAAAATGAACTATTGGGACCTCAAGATAAAAAGCATCTGCACAGCAGAGGACACAATCAGCAAAACTGAAAGGCCACTGAATGAAATGGGAGAAGATATTTGCAGGTGACATATCAGATAAAGGGTTAGTATCCAAAATCTATAAAAAATTATCACACTCAACACCCAAAAACCAAATAATCCAGTGAAGAAATGGGCAAAAGATGTAAACAGACACTTTAACAAAGATGACATCCAGACTGGTCACACATGAAAAGATGCTCAATCTCACTTGTCATCAATGAAATACAAATCGAAACCACAATGAGATATCCCCTCACACCTATCAGAATGGCTAAAATTAACATCTCCGAAAAAGACAGATGTTGGCAAGGATGCATAGAAAGGGAACGCTTTTGAAATGCTGGTGGGCATGCAAAGTGGTGTAGCCACTCTGGAAATAGTATGGAGATTTGACAGAAAAACTAAAAATAGAACTACACTAGACCCCAGCAATTGCACTACTACGTATTTATGCAAAGGATACACTAATGCTGAGTCGAAGTGGCATATGCACTGCAATGTTTATAGCAACATTATCAACAATAGCTAAATTATCCAAAGAGCCCAAATGACCATTGACAGATGAATGGATAAAGAAGATGTGGTATATTCATACAATGGAATATTACTCGGCGGTCAAAAAGAATGAAATCTTGCTATTTGAAACAACATGGATGGAACCGGACTTGATTATGCTAAGCAAAATATGTCAGAGAAAGACACACATCATATGATTTCTCTCATCTGTGGAATTTAATACAACTGATGAATGTAGTGAAAGGAAAGCAAAAATAAGATGCAAACAGAGAGAGAGTCAAACGATAAGAGACTCTGAAATACAGAGAAGAAACTCAGGGTTCCAGGAGGGTTACTGAATAGGGGTATGGACTAAATGGGTATGGGCATTACGGGCGCACTTGGGATGAGTATTGGGTATAATTTGTACTTGATGGATCACTAAATTCTACTGCTGAAATGTATTCCACTATAAAGTAACTAACTTGGGCTTAAATTTAAAAAAAAAAGAAATATTAAAAAGAAGTAAAGAAATGTACTACCAGTCAAAAGAAAAGAATATTTAAATCGGGCTCTTTGAGTGGAAATATAGGACTAAAAGTGTTACAGACAAGAAAGAATCAGAGAAAACATCAAGAAACAATGGCAAAACAACTAGTAGAATGGCACTAAATATATGCCTATTAATAATCACTCTAAATGTACATGTACTAAATGCTCCAATCATAAGACATTGGATAGGGCGTCAGAATGGACAAAACAAACAAACAAACAAACAAACAAACAAAAACAACACCTATCTAGATACTGCCTACAAAGCTTTATTTGGACTTGAGTCACCTTCAGATTTAAAGTAAGGGAATGAAGAAACACTTATTATGCCAATAATGTCAAAGGAAAGCCAGTAGCAATACTTATATCAGGCAAAATAACCTTTAAAACCCAGACTCTATTTTGATACACTTTGGGTAAATACCTAATAGTGACATTTCATGAACCCAGTATTTATAGCAGCATTATCAAGAGTAGCCAAACTATAGAGAAAGCCCAAGTATCCATCAACTGATGAAGGTATAAAGAAGTTGTGGTGTGTGTGTGTGTGTGTATGTATGTATGTATACGCATATATACATATGTACATATGTGTACGTTCATATATACAAACATGTATATGCAAAGAAATATAACTCAACTTCAAGAAGAATGAAATCTTGCCATTTGCAATGATGTGGATGGAGCTAGAATGTATTATGTGGATGGAGCTAGAATGTATATATGACATATATAGAAATATGTCAATCAGAGAAAGACAAATATATGATTTCACTCATGTGGAATTGAAGAAACAAAACAGATGAAAACATGGCAAAGGGGCAGGAAACGAGAAGAGTGGTAACAAACCACATGACTCTCTTAATGTTAGAGAAAAAAACCGAAGGTTGATGGAGGGAAATGGGTCAGCGCTGGGCTAGATGTGGGATGACTATTACAGAGAGCACTTGTTGGGATGAGCACTGGGTATTGTATGTAAGGGATGAATCACCAAATTCTACTCCCGAAACCGAGAATGCACTATATGTCAACTATGACTTAAATTAAAATACATAAATAAATAAATAAATAAATAAATAAATAAAGCTATAACAAGAGATGAAGACGGACGCTATCTCATACTAAAGGGGACAATGAAACAAGAAGATCCAATGATTATAAATTTTGATGCACCCAACATGCGATCAACAAGTATATAAAATATTTAACAACAACCATAAAGGAACTCATCTTTTATAATATAATGATAGTAGAGGACTTTAACACATCGCTCACATCAATGGACAGAAGCTGTAAACAGAAAATCAACAAGGAAACAATGGCTTTGAATGACACACTGGACCAGATGGGTTTAACAGATATATTGAGAACACTCCATACTCAAATGGCAGAGTACATATTCTTTCCAAGCGCACATGGGACATTCTCCAGAATTGATAATATTCTAGGTCACATATCAGAAGAACAGCAGAAGGAAGGAAGTAATAGAGATTCAGACAGAAATAAGGGATATTCAAATCAAAAAGACACTAGTCAAAATCAGTGAAACCAGGGGCTGGTTCTTTGTAAACATTAATCGACATGAAAACTTCAAGGCAGACTTTTCAGTAAGAAGAGAGAAATGACTCAAATAACTAAAATCACAAATAAGAAAGGAGAAATAACAGTCCACACCACAAAAACACAGTTAGAAGTTAATATTATGAACAACTATATGCAACAAATTGGACACTCTGAGAAATATAGACAAATTCCTATAAACACACAAACTACCAAAACTGAAACAGGAAGATACATAAAATCTGAAAACAGAAAGAAATAAAATCTATAATAAAAAAAAATCTCCCCCCAACACAAGAGTTCTGGGCCAGATGGTATAACTGATGAATTCTACCATCCATTTAAGAAAGAGGTAATATGTATTCTCCTCGAATTATTACGAAAAATAAAAAAGAAGGAAAACTTATAAATTCATCTTATGAGGCCATCATTACCCTGATACCAAAACCAGATAAAGTCTCCACTAAAACCGAAAACTGGCGGGGCGTCTGTGTGGCTCGGGGTGTTTACTGTCCAACTCTTAATTTCGGATTATGACATTATCTTGCGGTGCGTGGGTTCGAGTCCCATGTTGGACCCTGCCATGACAGTGTGGGGCATGGCCAGGATTCTCTCTCTCCCTATCTCTGAGCCCCTCCCTCACTTTTATGTACTCAAAGGAAAGAAATAAACATTTTAAAATGTTTAAATTTTTTTAAAATAAAACTGCAGCCCAATAGCCTGATGACTATGTATGCAGAAATTCTTATTAAAATACCTTAAATTAAAGTCAACAATACATTAATAGAATCATTTACCATAATCAAGTGGGATATATTCATGGGCTGCCAGGGTGGTTCCACATTCACAGATCAATCAACATGATGCACCACAGTAATAGAAGAAAGGATAAGAACAATACGATGCTTTCAACAGATGCAGGAAAACTATTTGACAGAATGTCACATCCATTCATGATAAAACCCCTCAGCAAAGTACATTGAGAGTCAACCTACCTGCACATAATAAAGGTCATCTAGGAAAAACCCACAGCTCATCTCATCCTCAATGGGGAAAAATTGAAAATTTTTCCTCCAAGGTCAGGGACAAAACAGGGATGACCCCTCTCACCACTGTTATTCCACGTAGTATGGGAAACCCTAACCACAGCACTCAGACAACCAAAAGAAATAAGAGGCATCCAAATCGGCAAGGAAGAAGTAGCACTTTCGCTATTGGGAACTGACGTGATGTGTTCTATAAAAAGCATGAAATATTCCCTTAAAAAATGCTAGAATTGATATATGAATTCCACAAGTCACAATATAGAGAAATCAAGCTACATAGATGTATTGCATTTCTAACACAAATCATGAATTAACACAGAAAGAAAGTAAGGAATCAATCCCATTGACAGGCTCACAAATACCACAAGAAACCAGGAATAAACCTAACTAAAGAGGTGAAAGACCTGTACTCTAAAGTCTATGAAACACTGATGAAAGAAATGGAAGAGGACACAAAGAAATGGAATACATTTCATGTTCATGGATGGGAAGCACAAAATACTGTTAAAACGTCTACACTCCTCAAAACAATCTACACATATAATGAAATCCCTATCACACTAACAAAAACATTTGTCACAGAACAATAACAAATAATCTCAAAACTTGTATGGAATGACAAAAGTCCCCAAACAGCCAGCCAAAACAAACTTGAAGAAGAAAAGCAAAGCTGGAGACATCACAATTCCAGACTTTAGGTTATATTACAAAGCTGTACTGATCAGAACAGTATGGTACTGGCAAAACAACAACAACAACAACAACAACAACAACAACAACAACATCAAACACAGAGGCATAGATCAATAGAATAGAAACGCAGTAATGAATTCACACCTATATGGTCAATTAATTATCAACAAAGCAGGAAAGAACATCCAATGGAAAAAGAGATAGTCTTGGGACACAGGGGTGGCTCAGTCAACAAAGCGTGCGATTGTGAATTCAGCTCAGGTTATGATCTCAGGGCAGTGCAGAGCATGCATGGGATTCTCTGTCTCCATTTCTCTCTGCCCCCCTTCTGCATGCTCTCTCTCTCTCTCTCAAAAATAAGTAAATAAACTTAAAAAAAGGCTCCTCAACATATGGTTTTGGAAAAACTGGACAGCATCCGGCAAAACAAAACAAAAACAATGGACCACTTTCTTACAACATACACAAAAATAAATCCAACATGGATAAAGACCTATATGTGAAACCTGAAACCATAAAAATCCCAGAGGATAACACGGGTAGTATCTTATTTGACATTGCCTGTGCAAACGTCTTTGTAGATATATCTCTAGAGGTAAGGGAAACACAAGCAAAAATAATGAGACTTCATAAAAATTAAAACCTTCCGTCACCTAGGAAATAATCAACAAAACTAAAACACCTACAGAATGATATTTGCAAACGACATCAGATAAAGGGTTAGTGCCCAAAATATATACAGTTATACAGCACCCAAAAAATGAAAAATCTGATTAAAAATGGGCAGAAGACAAAAATGGACATTTCCTGAAGGAAGACATATACCTGGCCAAGAGACACATGAAAAAATACTCAACAATACTGATCTTCAGGGAAATACAATTCAAAAGTACAATGAGATAACACATCACATCTGTCACAATGACGAAAATCAATGAAGGATGAAACAGCAGGTGTTGCCAAGGATGTGGGGAAAGAATAACCCTCTTGCACTGTGGGTAAGAATGCAAACTGGTGCAGCCAGTCTGGAAAACATTATGGAGATTTCTCAAAAAAAAAAAAAAACTGGAAATGGAAGTACCTTACGATCCAGCAATTTCACTACAAGGTATTTCCACAAAGAATACAAAATCTTCAAAGGGATACATGCACCATGATGTTTACAGCAGCATTTTCTACAACAGCCAAATTACAGAAACTATCCAAGCATCCATCAACTGATGAATAAATTGAGATATGGTATATGGAATGTAATATTATTAGGCCGTAAAAACATGAAATCTTGCCATTTGCCATGAGCTGCATGGAGAGAATGTTATCCTGGGTGAAATAAGCCTTTCAGACAAAGACAAATACCAGATGATTTCACTAACACATGGAAATAACACAAAACAAAGCGGGGGTCGGGGCGGGGAGAAGACAGTGACAAACAGACTCTTAACTAGGAAACGAACTGAGGGCTTCCAGAGCAAGGTGGGGAATGGGTGAAACAGCTGCTGGGGATTAAGAAGTGCACCTGGGATGAGCACCGGATGACGTGTGGAAGGGTTGCTCTATATTTTACACCTGAAACTAACACTACACTGTATCTTTACTGACTGCAATTTAAATTCAAGATAACGTACATTAATGACAGGTACCTACCAGGTTTTCTGTAGTTTGCAATCACTTAATTAGGTTGGAAAAATAACCATGAAACTTTTTAAAAGGCATGTATGATATGGGGGACAGTTTGTGCCCTTACCTCGGTCACTGGTTCTAGCAGGACTCGGAAAGTGGGTCCCAGCTCATTCTTCTAGGGGTTCCCAAGACGAGCATTTCATGTATTCATGTCCTAACGGAATGCAGCTCCCGTTCTTCTGAATTTCTGTCAGGGTTTCTTCCCGGAAACAAGCCTGAATCTGGAACAACAAACCATCGACTGTATCGATGAGGTGATGTCGTGGGCCTCCACAATCCACGAGGCCTTTAGTAAAATATGTCTTGTTCAAATACTGTCTGGGAAGGGGAGGAATGAAACACGGGAACAGCCCAGAAAACGCAAGGGTCTGTGCAGCTCAGCAACCAGCTTGCCCAGGGAAGCCACCCAGCGCCCACTCCTCAGCACTCAGTACAATAAGACAAATTCTCTCTGGCGACTCAGGAGATGCCAAGTTGCTACAAAGCTCCCAAGATCTCCCCTGGGGCGGGCGGCACAACCTGCTGGAAATGCAGCTCTGCTCTCTGTACTGAGGCAGCGGCAGAGGCCCTGAGTCCTCTGGGAGCAATCAAAGCCCTTCCTGCTCTCAGGTGCCCTGGGTCAGAAAAGCCCATGGTGCGCCCTCTACTGGCTATCACTGCCTGGGCAGAGGAACCCGCCTCTCTGGGTCTATGGTGCTCGAGCTCTCTCTGTTGGCCATCGTGGGCATTCTTGCAATGTGGAAGGCCCTGGTCGCTCAGCTGAGACACTGAAGTTGCCTGGGCAACTAAACCTGTTCTCCACATTGGCAAAGGTTTTAATGACAGGGCCTGGGACACAAAGAAATCTTTTCCTTCTCCTTTCTTGTGAGTGAAGAATGAAACAGACTTTATTAACGTAATGACATCATTTGTAATGTTTTAAGCAATGTTCATAGAAAAACAGACCGCCAATTTACACTTGCTGAGCAAGTGGTAATTGTGTTTACCACCAAAATACTTAGGTCAGATAAAGAACGAACAACTTTGAGAGAGATACCGGCGTAAGCTATGGAATGAATGAGTCCTAGGGATACAAGGGACAGCCAATGTAATGGAGTCAATCCTGTAATAATACTGTTGCATGCTTTCACAGGATAGCTACACTTGTGCTTAAGTACAATATAATTTATAGACATATGGAATGACTACAATGTATGCCTAAAACTCATACAACAAATGTGTGAACAATATTTCAATTAAAAATAGACATCCTTTACACTATGTTTAATTTCTCCTTATTTGCCAATAAACTATCATTCCTGGGGCTCTTGGGTGGCTTAGCCGGCTAAGCGTCTGACTTTGACGCAAGTTGTGATCTTGCAGTCCATGAGTTTGAGCCCTGCGTCAGGCTCTGTCCTGAGAGCTCAGAGCCTCGAGCCTGCCTCAGATTCGGTATCTCCCACTCTCTCCCCCTCCCCAGCTCGGGATCTCTCAAAAAAAGAAAAAAAGAAACATTAAAAATGAAAAATCATTCCTCATTTGGAATTTGTGAAATTCCATTTATACCAGATTCTCTAACATCACCATCTTGATGTGGAGAGCTTATCTGAAAAGTCACTAATAATATCTTTGATGACACATATGTGACAAGGTCAGAATGAAACTTACAGGGAGCTATGAATCAGTTGTGAATTTACAGTATGTATCCTTGGCTAATATTTCCAATGAAACGTGCTTTAGGGACACGGATGGATGAAATAATGTCCACCAGTCATATAGGTAAATATCCTATAGGACCATTATGCCTTCAATTACTAATTGCCATCTCTTCAGCATTAAAAGAAAGCTGGGACAAGAAAATGTCTTTGAATTTGATGTAAGAGAAGACTAGAGTGTTTTAAAGTGTTCACCTACCTTCTGGAATGCTCAGATTAGTTGTGGACAGGAGGATAGCAACCCACGTTTGGGATGCACACCGCTAGTCCCAGAGGGAGGATATGTACCTTATTGTCAATTTTTTAATCAATATCAGCAGTCCACCTCTACCAGGTACAGACTTCAGGACCTGGGGACAACATGATGCCTGATGCCTGGGTTCAGAACTTGAGGAATGTCAGGTAGTGGGGGAGAGGGGAAATCCAACAGGGCCTGGGGCAGTGAGAGAGATGGCCCAGGACACCTCCCCACAGGGCAGACTTGGGGTATACCTGCCAAAGAGCAGCACAATCTCCCTCAAGACATCCCTCTCCATGACAGAACATGAGGCTGAGCCTCACAATTCCAGAAGAAATGAGGGATACCCATCTGTTCAATTCCAATGGCTTCTGCAGAGTTTGGACCCAGGGATGTTGGAGTCTTGGGGTCATGGAACTCTGATGCCCATGATACCAGCCCTTTCTGCCCCAGCACTCAGAGCCACCTCATACATCCCCTCTCCCCTGACGCCTCTAACGCCATCCACATACCTCGAGCAGGTGTCTACCTTCCTCTTTGTACTTCCTCTTTGTCACTGTTTCTCTCTAACCACATCTCTCTATGTTTCTTCCTTTCACTCTTTAGGGAGTGGTGTAACATATGGTGTTAACCTTCATTCTTATACATGTGAATATCCAATTTTCCCAGCACCAGTTATTCAAGAGACTATTCTTCTCCACTGTGTATTTTTGACTCCCTTGTCAAATACTAGTTGACTGTGCATGCATGGGTTTAGATTGGGCTCTCAATTTCCATTCCATTGTCTTATGTGTGTGCTTATGCCAGTGACATAACTGACTTCTTTGTGTTAGAATGTAGCTTGAAATCGAGAAGTGTGATGCCTCCTATTTTGTCCTTTCTTGCATTGGCTACTTAGGGTCTCTTTGTGGTTCCAAATACATTTGAGGAAATGTGTTTCTAATTGCATAAAAATTGCATCGGAGTCTTGATAGAGATAGCACTGAATCTCTAGGGGGCTTTGAGTAGTATGGACATTGTATCTGTATTAATTCCTCCTACAGATGGACATGGGGTGGCTTTTCACTGACTTGTGTGTTCTGTTTCTTCCATGAAAATTGAATTTCTTCCATTTCTGCACACAGGTTTTATAGTTTTCTGTAGAGATCTTTCACCTCCTTGGCTAAATTTATTCCAATAAATTTTATTGTTTTTGATGCTATTGTAAACGTATGGCCAACTAATCTTTGACAAAGCAGGAAAGATTATCCAAGGGAAAAAAGACAGTCTCTTTAACAAATGGTGCTGGGAGAACTGGACAGCAACATGCAGAAGATTGAAACTAGACCACTTTCTCACACCATTCACAAAAATAAACTCAAAATGGATAAAGGATCTGAATGTGAGACAGGAAACCATCCAAACCCTAGAGGAGAAAGCAGGAAAAGACCTCTCTGACCTCAGCCGTAGCAATTTCTTACTTGACACATCCCCAAAGGCAAGGGAATTAAAAGCAAAAATGAACTACTGGGACCTCATGAAGATAAAAAGCTTCTGCACAGCAAAGGAAACAACCAACAAAACTAAAAGGCAACCAACGGAATGGGAAAATATATTTGCAAATGACATATCGGACAAAGGGCTAGTATCCAAAATCTATAAAGAGCTCACCAAACTCCACACCCAAAAAACAATCTAGTGAAGAAATGGGCAGAAAACATGAATAGACACTTCTCTAACGAAGACATCCAGATGGCCAACAGACACATGAAAAGATGCTCAACGTCGCTCCTCATCAGGGAAATACAAATCAAAACCACATTCAGATATCACCTCACGCCAGTCAGAGTGGCCAAAATGAACAAATCAGGAGACTATAGATGCTGGCGAGGATGTGGAGAAATGGGAACCCTCTTGCACTCTTGGTGGGAATGCAAATTGGTGCAGCCGCTCTGGAGAACAGTGTGGAGGTTCCTCAAAAAATTAAAAATACACTACCCTGTGACCCAGCAATAGCACTGCTAGGAATTTACCCAAGGGATACAGGAGTACTGATGCATAGGGGCACTTGTACCCCAATGTTTATAGCAGCACTCTCAACAATAGCCAAATTATGGAAAGAACCTAAATGTCCATCAACTGATGAATGGATAAACAAATTGTGGTTTATATACACAATGGAGTACTACGTGGCAATGAGAAAGAATGAAATATGGCCCTTTTTAGCAACATGGTTGGAACTGGAGAGTGTTATGCTAAGTGAAATAAGCCATACAGAGAAAGACAGATACCATATGGTTTCACACTTATGTAGATCCTGAGAAACTTAACAGAAACCAATGGGGGAGGGGAAGGAAAAAAAAGAAGTTAGAGTGGAAGAGAGTCAAAACATAAGAGACTCTTAAAAACTGAGAACAAAATGAGGGTTGGTGGGGGGTGGGAGATAGGGGAGGGTGGGTGATGGGTATTGAGGAGGGCACATTTTGGGTTGAGCACTGGGTGTTGTATGGAAACCAATTCGACAATAAACTTCATATATTGAAAAAAAAAAAAATAAAATGTATTTAGTTTAGTTTAAATTTATGTATGCATTTCTTTAGTATTTATTTTTTCAAGTTTTTTATTTAAATTCTAATTGGTTAGCATACAGTGTATGTTAATTTCAGGTATAGAATGTAGTCATCCATCACTTACATACAACACCCAGTGATCCTCACTGCTAGCGCCCTCCATAGCCCATCACCCATTTAACCCATGCCCCTGCCCACCTCACTTATAGTAACCCTCCATTTGCTATTTATAGTTAAGAGTCTGGTTTCTGGTTGATTTTTATTTCATTCAATTATGTGAGGGGTCACATTTATTGATTTGCATTTCTGAAACATCCTGCCTTTACAGGGAAAAAACCCTTCATCATGGTCAATGATCCTTTTCATGTGATCCTGAATTTGGTTTGCCTGTATGTTACTGGGAATTATTCATCTATATTCATCACGGGGATACTGGCCTATAGATTTCTGTTCAGCTAGTATCCTTTCTGGCTTCCTACCAGGGTAATTCCAGTCTCATGAAATGAGTTTGGTGGTGTTCATTCCTTTTGAATCAGTGAGAGTACCGCTGTTAGTTCTTCTACAAACGTTTGGTTAAATTCACCAATGAATCCACCTGGTCCTGGGGTTTTCTTCCTTGGCAGAACATCGATTACTGATTCAATTTACTTACATTGGTTATCTTCTTGTATTGATACAGTCTTCCTTTAATGGGTCTGTGCAAACCTTCTATATCTTCCTGATACAATCTTGGTAGGTTGTGTGTTTCTAAGAACCTATCCATTTCTTCTAGGTAGGTAGTTTTCTGTCATCTAATTTGGCCATAGTCGCCACTTTGTCTGCTTTATGTTTCTTTTGTATAAGGCATAATATCTTCTCTTTTATGTATAATTCTTTTGAATTTGGTCCTCTTTATGTCTTAGCATAGTCTATGTATAGTCCTGACAATTTTATTTCACTCTTCTGAAAACTCACTGTTGGTCTTCTTCATATTTTCTATTGATTTCATGGTCTGTTTCATTGGTTTCCACTCTCATATGGATTAATTTCTCCCTTTTGAGAACATTGGGCATAGATTGTTTTTTTCTTCTAGTTCTCAGAAGTTAAAGGTAGGTTGTTCATTTGAGTCTCAAATCTATCCTCCACGCATGCAAATCCAGTGACTCATCAGAGAACCTTCAATAGGTCTTTTCTGTCCTATTTCTCATTCTCAGAACTCTGAGAAATAGAATCCGAAAATTTATTTGAAGACACAATAAATGAAAACTTCCCTAATGTGGGGAAGGAAACAGATCCAGAGCAGGAGGCACAAAGAACCCTCATTATATTCAACAGAAGCAGATCCACACCAAGTCGTATAGTAATTAAAACCCAAAATGTCGTGATAAAGAAAAATTTTCACAGCAAGAAAACAAAAGTTGACAGTTACCTACAAGGGAAACCCCATAAGGTTATCACTGGATGTATTTCAGTAAGTGAGCAGCACGGTTTTGTAAAGTGAGTGAGTGAAACCGCAAGTGAGCAGCACGGTTTGGTAAAGGTGCCGAATGGAAAACATCTGCAGCCAAAGAGAGTCTATCCAGCAAACTATCATTCAGAAGGAAGGAGAGATTAAGAGGTTCCCAAATAAATACTAAGCGAGTGCACAATCAACAAACCACCCCTGCAAGAAATGTTAAAGGGGACATTTTAAGTGGAAAAGAAACACCTAAAGTGACAATATTAAAGTGTGAAACGCAAAAGCAATAAAAATGAGTTTATCTGTAAAACATCAGTCAAAGTATTCACAATATGAAAGGTTTCGAAATAGGAACACTACATAGCTACAAAACGGGGAGGAGAGGAGTAAACAACTGGTTCAAACTTAAACAACTATCAACTTAATATAGACTCCTATATGCAGAAGTGGTTAGGTACAAACCTAATAATACCCACAAATCAAACACTACTAATACATATGCAGAGTATAAAGACAAACAATTTCAACTGTGAAATTGTGAAGAAACCCAGCAAATCAAAAAAAGAGAAAGAGAACAAAGGATCAGAAAAAATCAGAAATAACCAATATCAAGTAATAATAGGACAAGTACATGTCTATCAATTACTTTGAATAGAAACAGAATAAATGCTCAAATCAAAGGCACTGGGTGACAGGGGCAACTGGATGGCTCAATCGCTTGAGATTTCGACTCTTGATTTCGGTTCAGGCTATGATCGCAGGATCATGGGATTGAGCCCCAACTGGGCTCTGCACTGAGCATGGAACTTGGTGAGGATTCATTCTCATTCTCATTCTCTCTCTCCCTCTCTCTCTGTCTCTCTCTTCCCTCATTCCCCCCTCCCCACCCTCCCATGCCTGTGCTCACCCTCTTCATAATAAAAGGCACTGGATGATAGAATGAGTAAATATATAGGACCCATCTATCTTCTACCTACAAGAGACTAATTATAGAACTAAGGTTTCAAAAGAAATCTGCAGTAGCAGTACCTTTATCAGACAAAATAGATTTAAAAATAAAACTGTAACAAGAGACAAAGAAGGACAATATAATAATAAAAGATACAATCCAACAAAAAGAACAATTGGAAACATATATGCGCTCAATCTGAGAGCATTCAAATACACAAAGCAGTCCAAAACTAAAGAATTGATAGTCATCCAATAATAGTAGGGCACTTTAACACCCCAATGACATCAATGGAGAGATTTTTCCATCAGAAAATCACAAAGGAAGTAGAGACTTTGAATGATAGAGTAGACCAGATGGACTTAACCAATATATTTTAGACATTCCATCTTAAAACAACACAATACACATTCGTTTCACGTGCACATAGAACATTCCCCACACTCGATAAAAAGGTCATAAAACAAGCCAAAACAAAATCAAAACGATCGACACCATACCATGTGTCTTTTCAGACCACAATGCTATGAAACTAGAAGTCTGAAACAAACAAAAAAAAAAAATTCCGGAAAAGGCACAAAATCATGAAAGTTAAATAACATGCTACTAAACAATCAATGGCTCAACCAACAAATCAAAGAGAAAATACAAAAAAAAAAAATGAAAACAAATGAAAATGAAAATACAACAATCCAAATTTCTGTAAACAGGAAAACTGGTTCTAACAGGGAAGTTTATAACAATACATGTCTGCCTCAGGAAAAAAAGAAACAAAAAAAAACCAAAAACTGAAGTAAACACCATAACTTTATAAAATAAAAACCAGACAAAGGACAACAAACAAAACTCACAAAGGACAGAATGAAGAAAATAATTAAAATCAAAAAAGAAATAAATGATATAGAGATTAAAACTATGCATCCGATGCATCAAAAACAGAGGAGGCAGTACGTGAAATCCTATCATACCGAGAGAGGCAGCGTGGCGGTGTGAAACAGTCCAGAGCCAAGCAAGAATGGAGCAAGGCAAAAACAACCTCCAGTGCACAGAGACAGGGGCGAAAAAAATGAACACACTCCCTCCCAGATGCAGGGCGGTGTCCACGGATAAACATCTCCCCGCTCCAAGTGGGAGTGTAAACATAACTTACTTCTTGTCCTAGACCTAACCCTAACAATAACCCAAATCCCAACACCTAAACATAACAGCTAACCCTACCCAGAACCCAAATACTAAACCCAGTCCCTATCCCTACGCCTAAACCCAAAACTAACCCTACCGAACTGAGAAAGTAAACAAACCCTGAACTAACCCTAAACTTGTGACTAAATCTCTTACTCTAACTCTATAACTCTAACCCTAAAACCCTAACCCTAATGCTCTAACTATACCCACTAACCCTAAAATTATAAAACATAAAACTAACCCTAACCATAACCATAAAACTCTAACACTAACCCTAACGCTAACCGCGAATCGAATCTCCAAACCCATAACCCGAACGCAAGTCCTAGACCTAGACCTCACCTTATCCCTAAACCTAATGCAAACCATAACACTAATGCTATCAACTTACCCTAACCCCACCATCTAACCATTATCCTAACTCTCAAACCCAAACAGTAACTCTAAACCTAAGCCTAACGCAAGCCCAAACCTAATGCCTAAACCTAACTCTAACTCCAAACCCTAACCCTTAAGCATAACCCTAAACATAACCCTAATGCATAAACCTACCTCTATCCCCTAACACTATCCCCTAACACCAACCCTAACCCTAACCCTAACCCCTAACACCAAACTCAATCCCAAACCCTAACCCAATGCACACGACACACAGGAATGGTGTCACATCCACACTGGTGAAGTCCCTGGTCAGAACATTAACCCTAGTTAAGGATCTTTCTAGATGGGGACCCAATTCCTATCTCTGAGAACACCACAAACAAATGGCCCAAAGCAGTGCAGAATTACTCCACATGGAACATCGAACATCATCATGACATTTCCAATGCCCGCATGGAGCAGCACAAGGGGGCTGATGAGGCCCAACTGAAGATGGCACACACACGAGGCTGGTCCTGGAACACAACGACTAAGCCTGAACAGCCCATTCTGATGAGGCCCACACACATTCCTCTGGGGAGACCACTACACTGCGGAGGTTCAGCGCTTGGAGCTTCCTGGGACCTAACCCTAACCTTAACTGTGACACTCACATACCGCTCAAACTAAAACTCACCCCAACTCTAAACCTAACCCTACACATGACTCGCAACCGCGCATGGACCCTCATTCAGCCCTCAGGGTGATCACGGCACTGGTGTCGCTTTGGCCCTGGCAACATCCATGGAACGAACCTTAACCTTGGCAAAAGCTTTCTCCTAATGGGGACCCAATTCCTAAGTCTAAGGGCATGACGGACATGGGGCCGAGAAGCGGAGGAGGATTACGTGGCATGGAACCTGGAACATCACCATGTCATTTCCAAAGACCAGAAGGAGCTCCACAGGGGACTTCTTGAAGTCTAACCTAGGAGTGGCACTGGCACCCAAAACTCAGCCTAACTGGGACCCTCCTTAGACCCCTCTACTCAGCCTTGTGGGGTGACAATGGCCCTACTGGGGGTATAGTGCCAGGAGCCTCCTGTGACCAAGCCCTAATCTTAACAGTGACCCACAGTATACACGTGAACCTAAACCTCACCTCATCTTTAACACTCACCCTACACCTGACTCGCACCATGCATGTGCCCTCATATAATCGATTCAGGGAGATCACAGGACTGGTGTCACTTCAGCCCTGGAGATTTCCCTGGCCAAAACCCTAACTGTAGCTAAGGCTTTCTGCATATGGAGACCGAATTTCCACAGTCTGACAAGAGCAGGCACAATTGGTTGAGAAGCGGTTCAGGATAATTGTGTGTGAAGCGTGGAACATCACCATGTCATTTCCAAAGCAGGGCTTCAGATGCACAGGAGGATTCCTGAGGCCTACTGAAGAGTGTGGATATAGGTGTGGGGCCGTGGAATGCAAAGACTAATGCTGACCGGTACCCTTCCTTCTGCACTCCAGTCAGCCCTTCGGGGAGACAACTGCACTGCTGTAGGTTCAGGGTCTAGAACCTCCTGGGAACTAATCTCAACCATAAACAGAAACGTAACCCTAACGCTACACCTAAACCTAACACGAACTCTCACACTAACTCTAAACCAGACCTACACCCGCCCATGTGCCCACATTTCAGCCCTCCATGGAATTCACGAGAATGGTATCTCTTTGGCCCTGGCGACGTCCCTGTACCAAACGCTAATCCTAGCTAAGGCTCTCTCACCATGGAGACCCAATTCCAAAGTCTGATAACAGCATGTACATGGGTTCCAGAATCAGTGCAGAAATACTCAACATAACATGGAACATCACCATGTCATATCCAAAACACGACTGCAGCTACAACAGAGGATTTATGAGTACTACATGAAGAGCATTCCATACACTTGTCTGGACTTTGTACACAAAGAAAAATCCATACTGGAAACCTCCCTTGTGTACTCCACTCAGCCCTTCGGGGAGACAACTTCGGGGAGACAGCTGGACGAGGGGATTCCTGAGCCCCACCAGAAGGGTGGCCCATACATTTGACTGGCCATGGAACACAAAGACTAATCCTGACCGGCACCCTCCCTTGTGTACTCCACTGAAACCTTCAGGGAGACAACTCCTCTGCTGTGGGTTCAGTACCTGGAGCCTCCTGGGACATAACCCTGACCCTAACCCTAACCCTAACCCTAAAGCTTACCCTACACCTGACCCTATCTATCACACTAACTCTAAAACAGACCCAGAGCCAAGAATGTGCCCTCACGTCACCCTCCATGGATTCACAACACTGGTGTCACTTTGGCCCTGGCAATGTCCCTGGACCGAACCCTAACCCTAGGTAAGGCTTTCTTCCCTGGGGACCCAATTCCAAAGTCTGAACACAGCATGCACACGGGTTCAAGAATCAGTGGAGAAATACTCAGCATGGAACGTGTAACATCACAACATCATTTCCAAAGATCTATGGCAGCTGTACTAGAGGTCTTCTTAGGCCTAACCAAAGGGTGGCCCATATATTTGTCTAGCCTTGGAATCAAAAAACTAATCCTGACGGGCACCTTCCCTTGTGTACTCCACTCAGAACTTTGGGGAGACATTGCTCTGCTGTGGGGTGTCTAGAGACTCCTGGGACCTAACCCTAACCCTAAACATAACCTTAAACATAACCATCACCCTACACCTAACCCTATCTGTAACCCTAACCCTACACGTGACCCGCACCGTCGCATGGGCCCTCACTTCAGCCCTCGAGGGAGATCACGAGACTGGAGTCGCTTCAGCCCTGGCGATGTCCCTGGACCGAACCCTAACCCTAGCTAACACTAGCTAAGGCTCTCTCCCCATGGGGACCCAAAACCAAGTGTGACAACACCACGCACCTGGGGTCCAGAAGTGGTGCAGGATCACTCGGCATAGAACCTGGAACAACACCATGTCCTTTCAAAGACCCGGCTGCGGCATCCCGAGAGGATTCCAGAGGCCTCACTGACCAGTGGCCCAAAGAGCTGTGTGGTCTTGGAAGACCAAGACTAATCATGACTAACACCCTACCATGTGCCCTCATCTTATTCCTTCGGGAAGACAACTGCACTGCTGTGGGTTCAGCGCCTGGAGCATCCTGGGTCCTAACACTACCCTAAACCTAAGCCTAACAAGAACCCTCAACCGAAACCTAATCCTATCTCAAACACTAACCCTCCACTTGACCATCACCATCGCATGGGCTCTCACTTCATCCCTGGAGGGATATCACGAGACTGGAGTCGCTTCGGACCTGGCGACGTCCAGGGACAGAATGTTAACCCTAGCTAAGGCTCTCTCCCCATGTGGACCCAAAACCAAAGTCTGACAACACCACATGCCTGGGCTCCAGAAGCGGTGCAGGATCACTCGGGATAGAACCTGGAAGGTCCCCATGTTCTTTCGAAGGCCTGGCTGCAGCTGCCTGATAGGATTCCTGAGGCCTACTACACCAGTGACTCATAGAGTTGTCAGGCCTTGGAACCAAAAGACTAATCCTGACTAGCACCCTCCCTTGTACACTCAGCCCAGCGGGGAGACAACGGCACTGCTGTGCTTTCCGTGCCTGGAGCCTCCTGGGACCTAATTCTAACCCTAACCCTAAACGTAATCCTAACCAGAACCCTCAACCGAAACCTAATCCTATCTTGAACTCTAACCCTACACTTGACCCACATCGTCGCTGGGCCTCAATTCAGCCCGTGAGGGAGATCACGAACCTGGAGTCGCTTCGGTCCTGCCGACTACCCTGGACCTCACCCTAACCCTGGTTAAGGCACAAACCCTGTGGGGAACCAATTGCAAAGACTGACAACAGGAAACACACGGTTTCGAGATCAGTGTAGAAATACTCTACACAGAATGTAGAACATCACTACATCATTTCCAAAGCACGACTGCAGCTGCACAAGAGGATTCCTAAGGCCTATCTGAAGTGTCTCTCATACATTAGTCTGGAATTGGAACCCAAAGACTTATCCTGACTGACACCCTCCCTGGGGACACCACTCGGCCCCTCAGGTAGACAACAGCACTGTTGTGGAATCAGTGCTTGGAGCCTCCTGGGACCTAACCCTAACCGAAACCATAACCCAAACCATATCCCTCAACCTACACTTAACCCTATCTCTAACCCTAACCCTGTACTTCACCTGAAACTTCGCATGGGCCCTCAATCAGCCCTCTAGGAAGATCATGAAACTGGAGTCGCTTCAGCCCTGGTGACTTCCCAGGACCGAACCCTAACCCTAGCTAAGGCTATCTCCCCATGTGGAATAAATTTCAAGTCTGGAAACAGCATGCACATGAGATCGACAATCAGTGCAGAAATACTCGGCATGGAACATGGAAATTCACCATGTCATTTGCAAAGCGCGACTGCAGCTGCATGAGAGGATTCCTGAGGCCTACCTGTAGGGTGGCCAATACATTTTTCTGGCCTTGAAACCCAAAGCCTAATGCTGACCGGCACCCTCCTTTGTGTAGTGCACTCAGCCCTTTAGGGAGACAACTGATCTACTGTGAGTTCAGTGCCTGGAGTCTCCTGTGACCTAACCCAAACCCTATCCATGACCCAAACCATAACCCTCACCCTACACCTAACCCTATCTAGCACACTAACTCTACAGCGGACTCACAGCCACACATTTTCCCTCACTTCACCTTCCATGGAATTAACAACACTGGTGTCGCTTCAGCCCTGGCAACTTCCCTGGACCAAATCCTAAACCTAGCTAAGCCTCTCTTCCCATGGGGTCCCAACTCCAAAGTCTGACAATACCACACAGACGGGTTCGAGAATCAGTGCAGAAATACTCAGTATGGAGCGTGTAACATCACCATGTCGTTTTCAAAGCGTGACTGCATCTGCACGAGAGGATTCCTGAGGCCTACCTGAAGGATGGCCCATACATTCATCTGGCCTTGAAACCCAAAGACTAATCCTGACCAGCACCCTCCCTTGTGTCCCCCACTCAGCCCTTGGGGAGACAAAGGTTCTTCTGTGGGGTCAGTGCCTGGAGCCTCCTGGGACCTAACACTAACCCTACACATAACCCTAACCGTAACACTCACCCTACACTTAACCCATTCTCTAACACTAACCATACACTTGACGCGCACCCTCCCATGTGCCCTCATTTCAGCCCTTGAGGGAGATCACAAAACTGGAGTCGCTTGAGCCGGGTCTATTTGCCTGGACCGAATCCTAACCCTAGCTAAGACTCTCTCACCATGGGGATCCAATTCCAAAGTCTAACAACAGCCCGCTCAAGGGTTCAAGAATCGGTACAGAAATACTCGGCATGGAACGTGGTATATCAGTATGTCATTTTCTAAGGGTGACTGCAGCTGCAAGAGAGGTTTACCAAGGCTTACCCGAAGGGTGGCCCAGATATTTGTGTGGCCTAGAATCCAAAGGCTAATCATGACCGGCACCCTCCCTTGTGTCTTCCACTCAGCCCTTCGGGGAAACATCTGCACTGCCTTGGGGTCAGTGTCTGGAGGCTCCTGAGACCTAAACCTAACAGAAACCCTAACCAGAACACTCAGGCGAACCCAAACCCTATATCGAACTCTAACCCTACACTTGAAGCACACAGTCACATGGGCCCCCACTTCAGCCCTCGAGGAAGGTCACGAAACTGGTCTCGTCAACACTGGCGATGTCCCTGGATCGAACCCTAACCCTAGCTAACGCTCTCTCCCCATGGGTACCCAATACCAAAGTCTGACAACCCCACGCGACTGGGGTCCTGAAGCGGTACAGGATCACCTGGCATAGAACCTGGAACATCACTATGTTGTTTCCAAGCCCCACTGTAGCTGCCCCTGAGAATTCCTGAGGCCTACCCGACCAGTGGCCCATACAGTTGTCTGGCCTTCGAACCCAAAAATTAATCCTGATGAGCATGATCCACTGTGCCCTCACTCAGCCCTTCCGGGAGACAACTGCACTGCTGTGGGGTCAGCGCTTGGATCCCCCTGGGAACTAACCCTAACCCTAACACTAGCCAGAACTCTCAACAAAACCCTAACCCTATCTCAATTCAAAGCCTATTCATGACATGCACCTTTGCATGGGCCCTCAATTCAACCCTCCAAGGAGATCACAAGACTGGATTCGCTTTGGCATTGGTGATGTCACTCAATCGAACCCTAAATTTAGCTAAGGTCTCTCCCATGGGGACCCAATACCAAAGTCTGAAAATACCACGTGTCTGGGCGCATGAAGCAGTACAGAATCACTCGGCAAAAATCTTGGACCATCACCATGTCCTTTCAAAATCCTGGCTGCAGCTGCCCAAGAGGATACCTGAGGCCACCCTGAAGGGTGGCCTATACATTTGTCTGACCTTGGAACTCAAAGACTAATCCTGACCGGCATCCTCCCTTGTGTACTCCACTCAGCCCTTCGGGGGGACAGTTGCTCTGATGTAGGGTCAGTGCCTGGAGTCTCCTGGGACATATCCTAACCCTAACCGTAATCCTAACCCTAGCCCTCAACCTGCTCCTAACCCTATTTATCACACTAACTCTACAGCAGGCCCACAGCTGTGCATGTGCCGTCACCTCAGTCCTCCATGGAATTTATGATACTGGTGTCGCCTCAGCCCTGTCGTCCCTGGTCCGAACCCTAACCGTTGCTATGGCTCTCTCCCCATGGGACCCAATTCCAAAGTCTGACTACAACACGCACACGGGTTCGAAAAAGGGTGCAGAAACACTTGGCATGGAACCTGAAACATCACCATGTGATTTCCAAAGCGCGAGTGTGTCTACAAGAGAGTATTTCTGAGGACTACCTGAATAACGTCCCATAGAGTAGTCTGGTCTTAGAACCCAAAGAATAATCCTGACTGGTACCCTCCCTTGTGTACTCCACTCAGCCCTTCGTGGAGACAAGTGCACTGTTGGGGTTTCAGTGCCTGGAGCATCCTGGGTCCTAAGTCTAACCCTAACCTTAACCCTAACCATAACCCTCAACCTACACCTAACCCTGTCTCATTAAAAAGGACAACATCAGAATCAGAGGGCTCCCAGAAGATGAAGAGAGAGACAAAGGGGTAGAAGTGTTAAGTCAGCAAGTCATAGCGGATATATATATTTTTTTTTACCTAGGAAAAGGCACAGACATTAAAGTCCAGGAAGCACAGAAGACTCTCATAAGACTCCATAAAAATCCACCAGTAAAAGGAATATCACATTCAAATTCACAAAATACTCAGGCAAGGAAAGAATCATGAATGCAGCAAGGGAAAAAAGTCCTTAACAAACAAGGGAAGACAACACAGATCAGGTTTGCAGCAGACCTACCCACAGAGGCTTGGCAGGCCAGAAAGGAGTGGCAAGATATACTCAATGTGCTGAATCAGAAAACTATGCAGCCAAGAATTCCTTATCCAGCAAGTCTGTCGTTCAAAATAGAAGGACAGATTAAAAGTTTCCCAGACAATAAAACTTAAAGGAGTTTGTGACCACTAAGCAATTCCTCAAGAAATTTTCAGGGGGGCTCCCTGAGGGGAGAAAAGATAAAAAAAAAAGAATAAAAAAACACCAAAAGTACCAAAGACTGGATAGCACAAAAAAACACCACCACAAAATCCAACGCTACAAGACACATAACGGCCATAATCTCATATCTGTGAGTACTCACTCTAAACGTCAATGGCATAGATGCTCCAATCAAAATACACAAGGTAACAGGGTGGGGAAAAAAACAAGATCCATCTATATGCTGTTTACAAGAGACCCATATTAGACCTAAAGGCGCCTTCAGATTGAAAGGAAGGGGCTGCAGAACCATCTATCATGCTAATGATCGCCAAAGAAAGACGGAGTAGCCTTGCTCATATCAGACAATCTAGATTTCAAAATAAAGACTGTAACAAGAGATGAATAAGTGTGTTGTATCATAATTGAGGGGGTCTATCCACCAAGAAGACCTAACAATTGTAAACATTTATGCTCCCAATGTGAAAGCACACAAAGATATAAATCAATTAATCACAAATATAAGGAAGCTCATTGATAATAAAACCATAATACTATGGGACTTCAACACCCCATTATGACAACAGAAAGATCATTTAAACAGAAAATCAACAAACAAACAATGGATTTGAGTGTATATAAAAACACTATACTTGAGTGAATATACACATACATATATATACACACACATACATACACACACACACATATACATAGTGATATATATATCACTTATATATATGAGATATATATATATATATATATATATATATATATATATATATATATATAGAAGACTGAAATCTTGCCATTTGCAACTACGTGTTTAGAACTGTAGGGTATTATGTTAAGTGAAATTAGAGAAAGACAAAAATCATGACTTCACTCACATGAGGACTTTAAGAGACAAAACATGAACATAAGGGAAGGGAAACAAAAATAAAAACAGTCAGGGGGACAAAACAGAATGGACTCATAACTATGTAGGACAGACAGAGTGTTACTGGACAGGATGTGGGAGGGGGTTTGGCTAAATGGGTAAGGGGAATTAAGGAATATACTCATGAAATCATTGTTGCACTATATGCTAACTAATTTGGATGTAAATTTTAAAACATAAAAAAAAAATGAAAAAAAAAAGGAATGAATGGGTGAACCAAGAAGTTAAAGAGAAAACTAAAAAGTACATGGAAGCCAATGAAACGGATAACACCACACCCCTAAACCTCTGGGATTCAGCAAAAGTAGTAATAAGAGGAAGTTTATAACAATCCAGGCCTTCCAAAAGAGGTAAGAGGGTCTCAGATACACAGCCCAACTTTATACCTTAAAGAGCTGGAAAAAGAACAACAAATAAAACCAAAACCAGCAGAAGACAAGAAATGATAAAGATTACAGCAAAAATCAATGCTATCGAAACTGAAAACAAAAACAAAAACACACACAGAAAAAAAACAACAACAAATAACCCCCTCCACCCACACACAAAACAGTAGAACAGATCATTGAAACCAGAAGCTTGTTCTTTGAAATAATTAATAACATTGATAAACCACTAGCCAGTTGGATCAAAAAGAAAAAGGAAAGGACCCAAATAAATAAAATTACGAATGAAAGAGGAGAGGTCACAACCAACGCAGCAGAAATACAAATAATAAGAGAATATTACCAGCAAATATATGCCAATAAAATGGACAATCTGGAAGAAAGAGACAAATTCCTAGAAATATATAAACTAACAAAACTGAAACAGGAAGAAATAGAAAATTTGAACAGACCCATAACCAGTAAAGACATTGAATTACTAATCAAAAATTTCCCAAGAAAAAGAGCCTAGGGCCAGATGGCTTTCCAGGGGAATTCTACTAAACATTTAAGGAAGAGTTAACACCTATGCTCTTGAAGCTGTCCCAAAAAAAGAAATGGAAGTAAAACTTCCAAACATTTTCTCTGAACCCAGCTTTACCTTGATTCCAAAACCAGAAAAAGACCCACTAAAAAGGAGAAGTATACACAAATTTTCATGATGAACATGGATACAAAAATCTTACACAAGATATGAACCAACCAGATCTAACAATACATTTAAACGTTACTCACCACGACCAAGTGGGATTAATACCTGGAATACAAATTGGGTTCAATATCCACAAAACAATCAATGTGACTTATCACATCGATAAAAGAAAGGACAAGAACCACATGATCCTCTCAATAGATGCAGAGAAAGCATTTGACAAACTACAGCATCCTTTCTTGATAACATCCCTCAAGAACGTAGGGATAGAAGGATCATACCTCGAGATCATAAAAGGCATATATGAAAGGCCCGATGCTAATATTGTCCTCAAAGGGGCAACACTGAGAGCTTTCCTCCTAAGGTCAGGAACAAGACAAGGATGTCCACTCTCGCCACTGGTATTCAACATAATATGGGAATTCTTAGCCTCAGCAATCAAACAACACAAAGAAATAAAAGGCATCCAAATCGTCCAGGAGGAGCTCAACCTTTCACTCTTCATAGATGGCATGAAACTCTATGTGGAAAACCCACAATAGTCAACAAAAAACTGCTAGAAATAATACAGGAATTCAGCAAAGTGGCAGGATACAAAATCAATGCACAGAAATCAGTTGCATTCCTATGCACCAACAATGAAGCAAGAGAAAGAGGGATCAGGGAATCGATCCCATTTAAAATTGCACCAAAACCCATAAAATACCTAGGAATAAATCTAACCAAATAGGTGAAAAATCTATACACTGAAAACTATAGAAAGCTTATGAAAGAAATTGCAGATGGCAAGCACACAGAAAAGACAAATATTGCATGCTCCTGGATAGGAAGAACAAATATTGTTAAAATGTCAATAGTACCCAGAACAATCTACATAGTCAACACAATACTTATCAAAATAATACCATCATTCTTCACGGAGCTACAACAAAGAATCCTACAATTTGTATGGAACCAGAAAAGACCCGGAATAGCCAAAGCTATCTTGAAAAAGAAAACCTAAGTAGGAAGCATCACAATCCTGGACTTCAAGCTGTATTACAAAGCAGTAATCACCAAGACAGTATGCTCTTGCCACAAGAACAGACACTCAGATGAGTGGAAGAGAATACGAACACAGAAATGGACCCAGAAACGTATGGCCAACTAATCTTTGACAAAAAGGATAGAATATCCAATGGAATAAATACAGTCTCCTCAGCAAGAGTGCTGGGAAAACTGGACAGCGACATACAGAAGAATGAGTCTGGACCACTTTCTCACACTCAAAATGGATGAAAGACACTCAAAATGGATGAAAGACCTAAATGTAACATAGGAAGCCATCAAAACCCTCGAGGAGAAAGCTGGCAGAAACCTCTTTGATGTTTGCTTCCACAACTTCTTAGTCAACAAGTCTCCAGAGGCAAGGGAAACAAAAGCAAAAATGAACGATTAAGACCTCATCAAAATAAAAAGCTTCTGCACAGTGAAGGAAACAATCAGCAAAACTAAAAGGCAACCAACAGAATGGGAGAAGATATTTGCAAACGACATATGAGATAAAGGATTAGTATACAAAATCTATAAAGAACATATCGAACTCAATACCCAAAAAACAAGTAATCCAGTGAAGAAATGAGCAAAGACATGAGCAAACATCTTCCAAGGATGACATCCAGATGGCCAAATGAAACATGAAAAAATGCTCAACATCACTCATCATCATGGAAGTACAAATCAAAAACACAATGAGATAACACCTCACCCCTGTGAGAATGGCTAACACTAACAACTCGGGCAACAACAGATGTTGGCGAGGAAGCAGAGAAAGAGTAACTCTTGCACTGCTGGCGGGAATGCAAACTGGCACAGTCACTCTGGAAACCAGTAGGTAGGTTCCTCACAAAATGAAAAAGAGGACTACTCTACAACCCAGCAGTTGCACTACTAGGTATTTATCCGAATGATACAGATGTGCTATTTTGAAGGGAAAAGTGAACCTCAAAGTTATAGAAGCACCATCAACAACAGCTAAAGTATGGAAAAAACCAAAATGTCCATCGATGGATGAATGGATAAAGAAGATGTGGTGTATACACACACACACACACACACACACACACACACACACACACACACACACTAGAGTATTGCTTAGCAATCCAAAAGAATAAAATGTTGCCATTTAACCTGCATGGATGGAACTAGAGGGTATTATGCTAAGCGAATTTAGTCAGAGAAAGACAAATATTATAGGACCTCACTCGTATGAGGACTTTAAGATACAAAACAGATGAATATAAAGGACGGGAAGCAAAATAATATAAAAACATGGAGGGGGACAAAAATATAAAAAAAAAACCCTCTTAAGTGTGGAGAATAAACAGGGTTACTGGAGGGACTATTGGAGGGCTGATGTGCTAAATGGGTAAGGGACTTTAAGTAATCTACTACTGAGATCATTGTTCCACATTATGCTAACTTGGATGTAAATTAAAAAATAAATTAACTAAAAATTAAAAAAATTATCCCAGTAAATAAAAGACATCCCAACAGAATATTGTTGAAAAGGTGTCAGTCATGAGTCCCCACTAAGGTTTGTACCTAAGTGGCTTTCTTAATTTCCCTAGTTTCTCATAAATACGGACAGTGCGCTCTGACACAAATCTGCTCTTGCCCTGCCTCAAGGTGAGCAGAAAGAATATATTCACCTTTGACTTGGCTTGTTAAAAATAAAAGAGAAAAGCAAATTCATTTAAGATAAAGCAACTTTTACTCATGATGCAAAATCTGCTTGACTACTTTGGACATAATGTATTGCATTTGTTTATGGCTGACTTTGCCTAAATTAGTGAATCTATTTAAATGACCAAATATTGCACATTTCACTTAGTTGCAAACACACACACACACACACACACACACACACACACACACACACAAATAGCATGAAACAAAAGTGAATAGTATATAACATAAATGCAGTAAGGACATAAAAGATTAGTTTTCCTATAAAACATAAAATAACTGCTTTGGCAACAGTTTTCCATTTGATAACTTCACAAGCAAATTTATATTGACTTCCAATTTATTAACCATTTTTAGAAATACTATGTTTAATGATAACTCTAAATACAAATGGGATTATTTTTCAGAAAGAGGGAAACATTTTTTTTCTCCTTAGTATATTAATTAAGCTGAAAACTGAAAGGATATCAGTTTTGTAAAAGACAATCCCAACAGACAACATTGTTGGTATCTGAACCATCATGTCAGTAAAAGTACAGTCAGTGAGGCTGTATCCTTGACTGAAATCATGCACCATTTGTGGAGGGAACGCCAGAAACTCTCCTCCAACATGATGATTGTCATTCAGGAGCTGTATTTTTTTTTTTTATTTGATGAAATGGCATGTTCAAACTATCTTTATCATGACTCCAGTCTCTGGCTTTTTAAGTCCAGATCAGTTCTAAAATGGTCTTAATTCATTTTCCTCGGGTAACTTCTCTTAATCCTGAATACCCAAATAAAAGAGACCTCAAATTAATTTTTTGATCATTAAAGAAAATAGGTCTACCAAAACGACATATACCAAACCTTACTAGCTATGATAGTATGCTTATCTCTTCCAAGTTACTAAAAGATTACTGCTTGTATTCAGCTTAATGGTCAACCTGGCATTTAATGGGAGCCTAGGGAAACAACAGTAATGTATTTTTGGAATTTCAGGATATTTCTTTGTTTCAATCAGCAGTCACTATAAATATGTTATGGTCTACAGATTTATTCTAGACCTATTTTCTATGTTTAAGTTTATATTTGAGAGAGAGAGAAAGAGCATGAGCCAGGGAGGGGCAGAGAGCGGGAACACAGAATCGCAATCAGGCTCCAGGCTCCCAGCTGCCAGCACAAAGCCCAACATGGAGTTCAAAGTCATGAGCAGTGAGATCATGACCTGTGCCAAAGTCAGATGATTAACCAACTGAGCCACACAGATGCCCGAAGACCTATTTTAAATTTGCAAATATCAGACTCCAAAAGTACTGACTATTATCTAAGCCTTTAGCTCATTCACAAGTTGCAATTGACTTTGAACAAAAGTAATTTTGATAAGATGCGCTAGTCTTCTATTTTTAGGAGCTACACAGACATAGAAGCAGAAAACCAACAGCTTCCTCATACACAACTTAAGAATCATCTCTACACCACTGATGCCAATTTAAAACAACCATTATATGGCCACTTGATCAACATTCATAAGGTCATGGCAATGGTTTGGAAATGCCAAATGAAACCAGAGCTCAACACGTGTAAGGAGTCACACCATGACCCTTAGGATTTCCATCTACATGTCCAAATGACAACTATTAACAGCTGCTTTCCTGTCAATTTAATGATGGTACAACTTACATGAATGCAAATATAACATACTTTTTAAAACAAAGCTCATTCTGAAATAGACAATCTATGCAGACAAATCCTAAGTTCTATTTCAAAAATCAGCTGCACCCAAAGAAAGAACGATACTCTCTTAACTATAAATAACTGACTTTCAAAATCTACGATGGGTTTTCACCAATACAGCTCAGTCATGTTACCAAGAACACATGGTAAACTCTCACAACAAAGGCAATGACCTTTTCCTCTATATTGTAGGAAAAAATAACAGCTATTATCTTGACATTATGAATTCATCCTATAATTCAGACCTGTTAAAAAGGAAACAAACTCTCTCAGTATTCTTACTGGCTAAATTTTGCAAAGGGAAGAATACGTTTATATAATCATTAAGGATAACAGAAATTCCAGCAGTAAAAAATAAAAGGATGTGATATTGAAATTCAACCTGTGGGTATAATTACTCAGATACTAAACTTAATCCCATTTCCTGAATTGTTACACCAGCTTTACACGTACCATTGCTTATATTATACCATGCTGAAATATGGCTTTTCCCCATTCATCTTGGGGACATATGGTAGATGAAAGAAAGTGGGCTTTGGAGCCCATGAGAACAAAGTTATCCAAAGGACAGCACTTACTAGTATTGTGATCTCAGAAACATGACCTACTCTCTTTTGAGCTTCAGATTGTTGATTTTCAAAATGAAAATCATACTTACCTCACCTGGAGGTTATGATGTCCGTGCTAAAGATGTAATTCCAGTGCCAGCCAGGATCTTGGAGCATAGAGGTAGAGGGAAGATGCAAGCCTATACAAATAAATAAACAGAGTTATAACTTGGGCTAAGGGCAAACTGGGATTAGCACTGTGTGAGCAAATAACGGGCACAAGGGCATAAAGAAAAAAAAAACCCATGTAGGTAGTGACTAGGTACAACAGACATAAACCTGTTATGGAATGGATTTGCCCCCAAAATCCATACATTGAAGTCCTAACTACCCATGGGACTGTACTTGGATACCAGATCTTGAAAGGTAAAGTGGAGGTCGAATGAGCTCATTTGCGGGGAGGGACTCTAGTCTGATAACCGGTGTCCTATAGGAAGAGAGTGGGCAACTACACACACAGAAGGAAGACCACGTGAAGACAGTGGGAAGGAGGCCATCCACCAGTCATGGAGAGAGGACACCCACCCTGGCCACACCTTGATCTGAAGTGTGAGAAAATAAATAAATCAATTTCTGTTGCTTAAGCCACCCAGTCTGTGGTACATTGTGATGGCAGACACAGCAAAACAATACGAAATCCTAATATTTACTTGCTCAGCAAATGGTTTGTGAGCCTTTGAAGGAGTGGGGCACTGTTCGAGGGCCCTAAGGAACCAGCCCTAAACAAAGCTAGTTTGGTCTTTGGAGCCCATGGAGCCGACAATCTGGCAGGGACTGCAGTAGGCAACATCCAGCAAGCAAGAAAGAAAACAGATGGTGCCAAAGGCCAGGAAGAAAAAGAATGCAGGGAAGGGATATGGGGTGTTCAGGTCGGAGAAGGAACAGTTTTCAGTTTTACATAGAGAGCTAGCAGAGAATCCACTGAGCAGGTGATGTCAGAGCAAGGTTATGACGGAATTGAGGGAGTATGTCTTGTTGGCACGTGGAAGTATATCTCCGACAGAGAGAGGCAAACTGATTGCAAAGACCTGATGCAGGAGTATGTGCTTGACAAGCTCAGGGAACAGGGAGGGGCCGGTGTGGCAGCAGCCCAGTAAACAACGGGAGGGGAATAGGAGAGGCCTATAGGGAGGTAGCAGAGTCTGGGGAGGGTAGCACCTGTGTGGTGCACAGCTGGAGTCAGGTGTCTGGAGACATGAACAGCTGTGGGCAGCGCATAAAGACTTAGAGGCCCCAGATGCTGGCATATAGAAGCCTGAGGCTGGCTGAGATCACCCCAAAGTAAGGGCGGGTGGAAAGCAGATGGGGGGCAGGAAGAAGACGAGGACCTACCAACACAGACACTGGTGAGCAGCGGCCCAGACGGTGGGAGGAGGAATGGAGTAATTTTTAAAGAAAGGGGGTAATCAATTGAGACTGTAAAATGGTGCCACGTAATCCACATACTGAAGTTTGAGACTTCACTGTGACCTTCAGCGATGTGTGTCATCCATTAAAGAGATGAGAACTAGGGACAAGTGGGAGAGGAAGCCCATTCAGACTCAGCTGACAGAGAAACAAGGGAAGTTCTGCAGACACTGGCACGTGCGCTGCTAGGCGTAGGAAGACAAAGCAAGTGGTGCTGGATGGGAAGTGATTGCTCCCCGTGGGGCGGGAGAAACAGCTGCAGGTGCACAGGAAACAATAATGCTAGTATGTGCAACACGAAATATTTGTACTTGTGTAAGCTGTATCAGAGCGGATAACCATGGATAGTTAACCATGAGATAAAAATAACCTAAATGTAAAGTCAATATCAAACTAATTGTTGACCCAACATGGATAGGCAATCAAGGAAAGATGAAACGAAGTAAAAGGAACTCAGTGAACACAAACCCCACCTGCTTACCAGTAAAATCACCTCTAGCATTTCTAGTTTTAGAGGCCCCGCCTGCCTAGGGACATTCATGAAATGGCCATGGTATCCTGACCGTGGAAAAGTAGCATAATCACTTGTTTCCTAAATAGTGACTCATTTGAATGGCCACACGAGGGTTTTACTCTCTTAGTAAAACCGTAAAACCAATCAGTGAAATGGACCTTCCCGTGAAGAGGCGGGAATAGGGCAAGAAGACAAGTAGACCGATGGAGCTGCTTTAAAATGTTTTCAGCTTCACTGTTTTTTTTGAGAGAGAGAGAGAGAGACAGACAGACAGACAGACAGAACACACGTGGGGAAGGGGCAGACAGAGAGTGAGACACAGGATTTGAAGCAGGCTCCATGTTCAGAGTCATCAGCACAGAGATGAAGCGAGGGTTCGAAACCACAAACCGTGAGACTATGACCTGAAGTGGGACACTTAATCCACTGAACGGCCGAGGCAGTGCAAAATACGTCTGGCCTAAAAGGAACATCAAGGCTACATCACCGATGAAGGGGTGCAGAAGGGGCACATGCATGATCCCCTCCCATGCCAAGGTGTGGGAAAGAACATGAGTGACACCCCTCCATCGCAGAGACAGTGGCGCAATGGTGACCCCCTACCTTGATGTGGGAGAGCGCATGTGTTAACCCCCTCCTGTCCAAAGGGGGGGGGAAGCTAATGCTTGAAAACCTTTCATACCCAGGGTGGAGGAAGTACTACCTAAGCCTTACCCTACCCCTTATGTCAGTGTCAACCCTAACAATTAATTACCTTAAGAGATGTGTGTTTCTTCAGCTGTGAAAGTGAAAGAACCATTCATGAAATATCACATTTAATAGTGACACCACTACTCTCCCTAAAAGGTGGCACTGTGCATGGGTGACCATCTCACACACCAACCAGGGGCAAGGCAGAATCCTGAACCACTTCTGGCATCAAGTGGGGTGGGGCACATGTTTGAACACCCTCCAATGCTGAGGGGGGTTATGTGCATGTGTGAACACCCTTCCCACCGAGGTGAGTGGGGCCAAGCATGAACACTGTCCCTTGCTGAGGGAAGGTTGTGTGCCTGTACAAATGGTCTGCCTCACAGAGCGGGGGTTGTGGGCATGCCTGAACCCCCTTTGGCAAGGGGGGGGGGGCTTTGCACATGCGTGAACACCATCCTGGCAAGGGGAGCGGGGAGAATATGTTAATGCCCTCCCTGGTCGCATTTCTTCAGCTGTGTTTCTTCAGCTCTGAAAGTGAAAAGAACCATTCATGAAACATCACATTCAATAGTGACATCAGTACTTCCTCCCTGAGGGGTGGCGCTGTGCATGGGTGACCGACTCACATGCTGACAGGGGGCCAGGCGGAAGCCTGAACCACCTCCTGTGCTAAGTGGGGCAGGCCGCATGCACCAACGACCTCCCTGGCTGAGGTGGTGGTTCTGTGCATGCCTGAACACCCTTCCTTGCCCAGGGGAAGGGGGCGCATGTGCAAATGTCTTCCCTCATTGAGGGGAGCTGTGTGCATGCGTGAACATACACCAGTAGGGGGGGCAGTGCGCATGCCTGTACAGCCTCCTGCGGTAGTGGGTAAGGAGCATGCATGCATGCCCTCCCTCACTGATGGGGATTGTGCTCATGTGGAAACACCCTACCTCTTGGAGCAGGAGTTTTGTGCATGTGTGAACACTCTTACGCCAGTAGGGAGAGCTGTGCACATGTGTGAACAGCACCCAGTGGTATGGGGTGGGGCCAACGTGAGAATGGCATCCCTCCCCCAGCCGGGGTTGTTCAGAAGTATGAACACACTTCCGCCACAACGGGGGCTGTGCACATCTATGAACACCCTCCAGCGCTGAGGGGGTAAGGTACATAGGTCAACACCCTCCCGTGCCAAAATGGGTATGGGGCACATGCTTGAACCATTCCCTTGTTGAGGGATGCATGGCGCATATGTGAATGCCCTCCTTCATGGAGGGGTTGTTGTGCGCATGCATGAATACCGTCCCTCACTGGTGGCTGTGCGCATGCATGAACACCCTCCCGGACAGAGGGGGGCGGGGCAGATGTGTGAATATTCCCCCATGCTGACATGTCATGTCACATAGGTCAACACCTTCCCATGCCAAAGTGGGGGGATGGTGCACATGGGTGAACGCCCTTCCACCAGGAGGGGGGGCCTTACACACACGAGAACAAACTCACGCACTAATGGGGCAGGGTGCATGCACAAACAAGTTCCATCGCCAAGGAGGGTTGTGCGTGAGAACACCCTTCTACACGGATGGAGGGCTGTGCCCATCTGTGCCAGGGGGGGCAGGGAGTATTAGTGAAACACCTCTCGTGCAGAGAGGGGAAGCAAGCATGACCTAACCCTTACCCTAAAGCCTAAATGTATAGCTAACCCTAACCCTTACCTTAAGTGATGCATGCTGCTTCAGCTGTGAGAGTGAAAAGAATCATTGATGAAAGGTCACATTTAATAGTGGCAACAGTACTCCCTTGCCAAGGGGTGGCACTGTTCATGGGTGACACCATCCATCACCGAGGGGATGAGGAGCATGTGTGTACCACCTCCCATGCCGAAGGAGACAGGGCACATGTGTCAACACCCTCCCTCACCTTGGGACGGGTGGTGCAAATGTGAGAATGCGTGAATGCACTTCCAAGCTGAAGAGGATGGGGCACATGTGTGAACACCCTCCCACGCTGAAGGGGGCAGGACACATGCATGAATATTCTCCCACACTGAGGGGCGGTGCTATTGTGTGAATACACTCTAGAGAGGAGGGGGTGGGTGTGGAAGCATGACCTAACCCTTACCATAACCGTTAATGGTAATGCTAACCCAGACCCTTACCTTAAGAGTTGTCTGCTACTTCAGCTGTGAAATTGAAAAGAACCATTCATGAAACGTCACATTTAATAATGGCATCACTATTCCCTCATTGAAGGGTGGCGCTCTGCATGGGTGACCTCCTCCCACACCAAGGTGAGGCTGTGCACATGCGTAAAAGCCCTCCCTGCTGAGGTGAGCAAGACACATGCATGAACCTCTCCCATGCAGAGGTGGGGTGTGCCCATGAGTGAACACCCTCCCGACCCGACAGGTGGTCATGCACATATGTGAACAATCTTTCCCGAAGGGGGGATCTACGCATGTGTGAAAGCCCTCCCCAGCGGAAGTGGAGTGGAGCACGTGCTTCAATATTTTACCACTCTCAGGGGTTGGGGTGAAAGGGTGAACACTCTCCCTTGCTCAGGATAGTAGGGTGATGCGTGAAGTCTTCCGGTGCTGAGGGGGGAGAGCAAGCATGACCTAGCCCTATTCTTAACCCCTAACTGTAATGATAACCCTACCCCTGACCTTAAGAGATGCATGCTTCTTCAGCTGTGAAAGAGAAAACAGCCGTCCATGAAACGTCAGATTTAATAGTGGCATCACTACTCCCTTGCTGACTAGTGGTGCTGGGCACAGGTGACCCCCTCCAGCGCCTGAGGGGGGAGGGCACATGCGTGAACGCCCTCCCACGCTGGGGAGCGGGTTCATGCACATACCTGAACACCTTCCCAAGCCACGGGGGCACTGTGCTCATGCGTGAACACCTCCTGAGCCAAGGAGGGCATGGTGCATGGACAAATGCCCTCCCTCACCAAGCGTTGTGGTGTCCATGCATGAACACCCTCGCACACGAGATGGGTGCAGGCGCATACATCAACATCCCCCCGCTGAAGGGGACTGGTTCCTATTGGTGAACACACTCCTGAGATGAGGGGGTCGTGGCTCATGTGTGAACGCCCTCCCACTCTAAGGGAGGGTGCAGGCATGGCCTATCCCTTACCCGAACCATGAACAGCAATCGTAACCATAACCCTTATGTTAAGAAATGCCTGCTTCTTCAGCTGTGAAAGTGAAAAGAGCCATTCATAAAACAACACATTAAGTAGTGGCATCACTACTCCCTTGTGGAGGGGAGGCAGGCTGCATGCCTGAACACCCTTCCACAAGGAGGGTGGCAGGGGTCAGGTGTGACCTTCCTCCCTTGCCAAAACGGGGGGTGCAAGCATGACCTAACCCTTACCCTAATCCTCAGGGTAATCCAAACCCTAACCCTCATCATAAGAGATGCTGCTTCTTCAGCCATCAAAATGAAAAGACTCATTCATGAAACATCAGATTTAATAGTGGCAACACTACTCTCTTGGTGTCTCTTTCAATCGGTGAAATGGACCTTCCCGTCAAGAGGCAAGAACAGGACAAGACCCTATGGAGCTTTAATTCACTGGCCTACAGAGACAACATCAATACAGTCAATAGGGACAACACATCTCCCCATGGGCCAACAATTTAGGTTGGGGTGACCTCAGAGAATATCCCCTCTGAGGGATTTAGTTGTACACTTACCAGTCAAAAGTACAACCTCACTTATTGATCCAAAATACATAACCAACACCTTAGGTTTGATACATGTACCCTGCTAGAGTTTCCTTTTGGGGGTGGGTGATTGTTGTCTCCACATTCGGTGCAGAGTTATGAAACGGTGGTGGTGGGTGTTTTCTCCTCTTCCATAAAGAGTTCCAAGGCGACCATTTGTGGGAGCAAAGCGGTAGTTGGTCTGCTCCTGAATCCCTGTGTGCTTCGGGTTCCCTGTTGAGCATCATAGCAGTGGCCTAGTGGAAACATGAGAGAAGATGTCAGAAGACACTCAGGTAACCAAAGATGCGAATGAAGAACCTCCTGAAATACCATCAGAAGACTATGGGACACTGCTACCATCCACAGTTACAGTCCAGTTTCCGAGAGCATGTGGGATGCTCTAGAGGAACGCAGTGTTACAGTGGATGAGAGGTGTCTGGCTGGTGGAAGAAATGCTGAGCATCCCCGATGCTGGCTGGGGAAATGTCGTATATGTTGTCAGCTATGCCAAAGATAACAAAAGAACAATGAATGAGACAGACGCCTTCTTCTTCAGCAATGAAAGTGAAAAGAGCCATCCAGGAAACATCGGATTGAAAATGATTTTAGGTACATTAATTTTTGAAAGACACAAAGAACACAAGTGGGGCATGGGCAGAGAGAGAGAGAGAGAGAGAGAGACAGATAGTATCTGAAGCATGCCCCAGATTCAGAGCCATCAGCACAGAAGCTACCCAGGGCTCAAAACCAGAAACCCAGAGACCATGAACCAAGACGGAGTGGGAAGCTTAACCCAGAGACATCCAGGTGCCAAGGAAAACATCTGAATTAAAAGGACTATCACTGCCACATCGCGGATAAAGAGAAGCAGATGGGACACATTCATGAAGGCATCCCACACCAAGGGGGATTGAACCATGCGCTAAACCTTAACTCACACCTAATATTAATCCTAAACATAAACCTTACCTTAAGAAACGCCTACTTTTTCAGTTGTGAAATTGGAAAAAGATATTCATGATTTAATACTGGCATCAGTATCAGATTTAATACTGGCATCAGTAATCCCAATCTAAGGAGGGGTGAGGCTCATGGGTGACACCATCGCATGCAGAGGGGGTGGAGGGTCGCATGTGTGAGCACACCCCATGCACCAAAAAGGATTGGGTGGTATGTGAAATCCTACCATACCGAGAGAGTGTGGGGTGATGGTGTGAAAAACTCCAGAGCAAAGCTGGAATGGGCGAGGCAAGAACAACCTGCAGTGCAGAGAGACTGGGGCCATAGCAAGAACACAATCCCTCAAACATGGAGGGCGGTATCCACGCATGAACACCTTCCCGCTCAAAGTGGGGGTGCAAGCATGACCTACTCCTTGCCCAACTCCTAACCCTATCACTAAACAAAATCCCACCACCTAAACCTAACACCTAACACTAACCATAACCCTAATGCTAAATACTGCCCCCATCCTTCCCCTAACCCTAGCCCTACCTCTAACTAACCGCAAATGTAAACATAACCCGAACTCACCCTAACCTTACCCTAACGCTCTAACACTAAGCCTCTAATTCTAACCCTAAAACCCTCGTCCTAACCCTCTAACTCTACCCGCTAAGTCTAAAACTATAAACCTAAGGCCTCTCTCCCCATGGGGATCCATATCGAAAGACTGATAACAGCACACACACCAAGACCAGAAACGGTTCATGAACACTCAGCATAGAATGTGGAAATCACCATGTATTTCCAAAGCGTGGCTGCAGCTGCACAAGAGGATTCCTGAGGCCTAACTGATGGGTGGCCCATACAGTAGTCTGGCCTTGGAAGCAAAAGACTAATTCTGACCAGCACCCTCCTTTGTGTACTCCCTTCTGCCCTTCGGGGAGACAAATGCTCTGCTGTGCTTTCAGTGCCTGGAACCTCCTGGAACCTAACCCTAATGCTAACCAGAACCGTATGCTAACCCTCAACCTAAACCTAACCCTATCACTCACACTAGACACATGTATCTACACCAGACCAGATACAGTTGTCTGTCCTTAGAACCCAAAGATTAATCCTGACCCGCAGCCTCGGTTGTGCACACCACTCAGTCATTCGTGGGGGCAACTGCACTGCTGTGGGTTCAGTGCATGGAGCCTTGGGAACAAAGAAAACCCTAACCGTACCCCTAACCATAACCCTCAACCTAATCGTAACCCTATTTCTAACCCTAACCCTACACTTGAGCCACAGCCTCGCATGGGATCTCAGGTCAGCCCTTGAGGGATACCACTAGACTGGAGTTGCTTCGGCCCTGGTGGCTTCCCTGCACTGAACCCTAACCCTGGCTAAGGCTCCTTCCCCATGGGGACCCAATTCACAGTCTGACATCAGCACGCACATGGAATCGAGAAGTGGTACAGGAATACTTGGAGTGGAATGTGGAACATCATCATGTCATTTCAAAAGCCCGGCTGCCACTGCACTCGAGGATTCAACAGGCCTACCTGAAGAGTGCCCGATACAGTTGTCTGGCCTTGGAAACTGAAAACTATTCCTGACTGGCAGCCTCCGTTGTGCATTCCGCTCAACCCTTCCGGGAGACGACTGCACTGCTGTGGGTTCAGCGCCTGGAGACTACTGGGACCTAACTCTAAACCTAACCGTAAACCTAACAATAACCCTCAACCTAAATCTAACAGTTTCTATCACACTAGACTCACCTATCTACACCAGATCTTATAGAGTTGTTCATCCTTGGAACCCAAACACTAATTCTGACAAGCAGCCTCCATTGTGCACTGACTCAGCCCTTCGGGGAGATAACTGCACTGCTCTGGGTACAGTGCCTGGATCATTCTTTGACCTACCCTAACCATAACCATAACCCTGAGCATAACCCTCAATCTCACCTGACCATATATCTCACAATACCTCTACACCAGACCCACACCAGCGCATGTGCCCTCACTTCAGCCCTCCAAGGAGATCACGAGACTGGAGTCCTTTGGCCCTGGCCACATCCCTGCACTGAACCCTAACCCTAGCTAAAACTCACTCCCTAGGGGTACCCAATTACATTGTCTGACAACAGAATGCACATGGGGTCAAGAAGCAGTGCAGGATCACTCAGCTTGGAACGTGGAATATCACCATGTCATTTCCAAAGCCCGGCTGCTGCTGCATAAGAGGATTCCTGAGGTCTTCCCCAAAGAGTGTCCAATACACTTGTCTAGCCTTGGAACCCAAAGACTAATCCTGACCGGCAGCTTCCGTTGTGCCCGAGAGCATTCCTGAGGCTTACCCGAAGAGTGCCAGAAACAGTTGTCTGGCCTGGCAACCGAAAGACTAATCCTGACGCGCAGCATCCATTGTGTACTCCAGTCAGCACTTCAGGGAGACCACTGAACTGCTGTGGGTTCAGCATCTGGAGTCTCGTGGGACTTATCCCCAACGCTAACCAGAATCCTGACCCTAGCACTCAACCTAAACCTAAACCTATCTTTCACACTAACTCTATACCAGACCCATACCCTCACAAGGTTTCTCACTTCAGCCCTCATGAAATTCATGAGACTGGAGTCACTCTGCCCTGATGATGTCCCTGCACTGAACCCTAACCCTAGCTAAGTCTCCCTCCTCCTGGCAACCCAATTCCAATGACTGACAACAGCACACTCATGGTGTAAATCACTCGGCTTGGAACCTGGAACATCACCATGCCATTTCCAAAGCTCAGAGGGAGCTGCACAAGGGCGCTGCTGAGGCCCAACTAAGGAGTGTCCTACACCCAAGGAGGGCCTTCACACCCTAAGACTAAGAAGGAATGGCACCATCCTTTGCGCCCTCCACTCAACCCTCTAGGAGACCACTGCACTATTAGGTTTCTGCACTTAAGCGCCACCTGGAACCTACCCCTAACCCTCACCATGACCCTAGCCATATTCCTCAACCTAAACCTCACCCCAATTCTAACACTAACCCTACACCTGACCTGCTACTGCGCATGGCCCTCATTCATACTCAGTGGAGATAAATGGACTGTTGTTGCTTCAGCCTTGCTTATGTCCCTGGATCTAACTGTAATCCTAACTATTTCTCTATCCCGATGGGGATCCAATTCCTAATGCAGAGAATATCACGCACCTGTGGCCCAGAAGCAGTGCAGGATTACTCCACATGGAGCATGGACCACCACCATGTCATGTCCAAATACCAGAGGGAGGTGCCAAAGTGCTTGCTGAGGCCCAAAAGTGGCACACATGCAAGGCTGGCACTGGTAACCAAAGACTAAACCTGACCAGAACCCTCCCATGTGCCCTCCACTGAGCCCTCCCAGGAGACCACTGCACTGCATGGAGTTCATCACCTGGGGACTCCTTGGAGCTATCTCTCACCCTAATCATGACCCACTCCATACTCCTCAATCGGAACCTCACCCTAAGCCTAACGCTAACCCTACACGTGACCTGCATCCGTGCATGAGCCCTCACTCAGCCCTCCATGGAGGTAAAGGGATTGTTGTTTCTTCAGTCTTGCTTACGTCCCGTCCCTGGATCAAACGCTTGCCCTAGCTATGGCTCATTCCCAATGGGGACCCAATTCCTAACTCGGAGAAAACCACGTACATGGGGCCCAGATGCGGTGCAGGCTTACTTGGCATGGAACGGGGAACATCACCATACCATTTCCAATGCCCAGAGGGACCTGCACAAGGGGGTTGCTGAGGACCAACCGAAGAGTGGCCCACACAAGAAGCTGGCCTTGGCACCCAAAGAATAAGCATGACAGGCACCCTCCCATGCGCCCTCCTCTGGGTCCCCCAGGGAAACAACTGCACTGCCTTGGATTCAGCACCTTGGGCCTCCTGGAACCTAGCCCTAACCCAAACCATGACCCTCCCCATACTACTCAACCTATACGTCACCCCAACGCTAATGCTAACCCTACACCTGACCCTCACCTGTGCATTGGCCCTCATACAGGCTCTCATGGAGATAATGGGACCGGTGTCTCTTCAGCCCGGCTTATGTCCCTGGACAGAACCTCACCCTATCCGTGGTTCTCTCCCAATGGATATCCAGGTCCTAATTCTGAAACACCATGCATATAGGTCAAACCCCTGCAGTATTATTCAGTATGGAATTGGAACATGATCATTTCATTTCCACTGCTGGGATGGAGTTGCCCCAGGAGGCTACTGAGACCCAATGAATAGTGGCACACACGGGAGGCTGGCCTTGAAACACAAAGAATAAGTCTGAACTGAAGGCTCCCGTGCAGCCACCACTCAGCCTTCCGTGGAGACCACTGTGATGCTAGGGGTTCACCGTCTGGAATTTCTTGGGCCCTAACCCTAACACTAACCGTGACCCTCACCATACCCTGAACCTCAAACTCATTCTTACACTAACGCTAACCCTACAACTGACCTTCACCTGCACACTGGCAACCATTCATCACCCCATGGAGGTAAGTGGAATGGGGTAGCTTTGGCCCTCCTCATGGCCCTGGTCTGAAACCCAACTCTATCTAAAGCTCTCTCCAGATGGTGACCCGATTCTTAAGTCTGAGGATACCTCCCTTCCAGAAGAAGAGGCGGATTCCTCGGCATGGAATGTGGAATATCACCATGTAATATCCAAAGCCCAGATGTTGCTTCAGAAGTGGTTCCTGAGGCTCAACCAAAGTGTGGCCCACAAAGGAGGCTCACCCTGGCTCTCAAAGACTAAGCATGACCTACACCCTCCCATGTGCTCACCACTGAACCCTACAGGAAGACCAGCACTGCTGGTGCTTCAGCTTCTGGAGGACCCAGGACAAAACCTAACCATCATATTGTCCAGAACCATACACATCATCCTCAACCTCACCCCAACTCTAAAGGTAACACTACACCTGACCTGCACCCCTGCATGGGTGCTCATTCAGCCCTCCATCTAGATAATGGGACTGGTGTTGCTTCGGCCCTGCTTATGTCCCTGGACCGAATCCTGACCCTAGCTATGGCTCTCCCCCAAAGGGGATCCAGTTCCTAACTCTGAGAACACCATGCACATAGGGTCCAAACCCCTGCAGTATTCTTCAGTGTAGAATTGGAACATCATCATCTCATTTGCACTGCTGGGATGGAGCTGCACAAGGAGGTTGCTGAGGCCCAACTTAAGAGTGTCACACATAGGATGCTTCCCTGGCACGCAAAGACTTAGTCTGAACTGCAGACTTCCATGCAGCTTCCACTCAGCCCTCTGTGGAGACCACTGCACTGCTAGGCGTTCACTGCCTGGAACCTCCTGGGACCTAACACTAACACTAAACTTGACCCTCACCATACACCTCAACCTAAACTTCACACCAACTCTAACGCTAACCCTACACATGACCTGCACCCAAGCATGGGCCCTATGGAGTCCTCCAGAACGATCACGGACGCATGTGGATTTGGACCTATCTACATCCCTGGGCCGATACCTAACCCTAGTAATGGCTCTCTCTCATTGAGGAACAAATTCCTAAGTCTCAGTCACCACGCATATGGGGCCCAGAAGCACTGCAGCGTTACTCGCATGGAACATGGAACATCGACAGGTAATTTCCAAAGCCCAGAGGGAGCTGCACAAGGGGGTGGCTGAAGCCCAACCAAAGTGTGGTCCATATCCGAGGCTGGCCCTAGCCCTTAAAGACTAAGCCTGGCCGGCACCCTCCAATGCGACCTCCCTCAGCCTTCCAGGGTGATCACTGCACTGCTTGGGTTTCAGCACCTAGGGCCTCCTGGACCCTAACCCTAACTGTGACCCTCGCAGTACTCCTCAACCTAAACCTCACTCCAACTCTAACACTAATCCTACACCAGACCCTCACGTGTGCATGGTCCCTCATCCAACACCCCATGTAGATAACGTGAGTAGTGTTGCTTCAGCGCTGCTTATGGCCCTGAAGCAAACCCTAACTCAAACTAAGGCTCTCTCCTGATGGTGACTCAATTCTCTTGTCTGAGGATACCACACACATGGAGTCCAGAGGAGGAGGACTATTACTCGGTGTGAAATGTGGAATATCACCATGTAATATCCAAAGCCCAGATGTTGCTGCAGAAGTGGTTGCTGAGGCTCAATCAAAGAATGGCCCACGATGGAGGCTTGCCCTGGCAAACAAAGACTAAGCATGACGGACAACCTGCAATATGCCCTCCACTGAGCCCTCCGGGAAGCTCACTGCATTGCTGTTGGTTTATCGCTTGGAGCCACCTAGGACTTAACCCCAAACCCAATAATGAACATAACTATACACACCAACCTCACCATGAACATAACTATGAACAGAACTATAACAATGAACATAACTATAGACACCAACCTCACCAACTCTAACCGTAACCCTACATCTGACCTGCACCTGTGCATGTGCCCTATTCAGACCTCCATGTAGCTCAAGGGACTGGTGTCGCTTCAGCCGTGCTTATGTGGCTGGAACATACCCTAACCCTAGAGATGGCTCTCTCCCAATGAGGATCGAGTTCCGAATTCTGAGAACAACACGCCCATAGGGCCCAGAACCCTGAAGTATTATTCGGTATGGAATTGGAACATCATCATGTCAATTCCACTGCCGGCATGGAGTTGCACAAGGAGGGTGCTAAGGCCCAACTGAAGAGTGGCACACACGGGAGGCTGGCTCTGGCATGGAAAGACGAAGCCTGAACTAGAGGCTTTCATGCAGTCTCCATTCAACCCTATGTGGAGACCACTGCACTGCTAGGAGTTAACTGCCTAGAACCTCCTGGGACCTAAACCTAACAGTAACCTTGACCCGCACCATACCCCTCAACCTAAAGTTCACACCAACTCTTACCATAATCCTAAACCTTACACACATTAGTGCATGGGCCCTCACTTCAGCCTTCCAGGGTGATCATGGGTCTTCTGTCCATTCAGCCCTATCTAAGTCCCTGGCCCAAACCCAAACACTAGCTAAGACTCTCTCTCTCTCTCGATGAGGACAAAATTCCTAAATCTGATATGACCACACACATGTGGGGCCAGAAGTGGTGCAGCATTACTTTCCATGGAAAGTGTCCTGAAGGGCACAGACGCTCCCAGTACCTGAAGGCACACCCCATGCCGGAAGTGGCTCCCCATAACTGAAGGCACTCCCGTGCCTGAAGACAAGCTCCGTGCCTGAAGGCAAGCCACGCACCTGAAAGCAAGCCCCGTGCCTGAAGCCTTGCCCCATGCATGAAGCCCCACCCAGTGCCTGAAGGCACGCCCCTTGCCTGAAGGCACGCCCCATGCCTGAATTCTCACCCTGTGCCTGAAGGCTAGCCCCCTGCCTGAAGGGCACAGGCATGCCTAGTGCCTGAGGTCAAGCCCAGTGACTGAAGTCACTCACCCCGAATGACTGAAGTCACTCCCACTGACCGAAGTCACTCTCGAAGTATCTCCCAGTGATTGAAGTCAATCCTGACGTCACTCCCACTGACTGAAGTCAAGTTACTCGCAGTGACTGATGTCAGAGTCACTCCCAGTGACTGAAGTCAAAGACACACTCAGTGTCTGCGGTTACTCCGAGTGACTGCAGTCGTCAATCTCAGTGCCTGATGTCGGCACTCCAGTGAAAACAAGGCCCGCGACACTGCATCATCCAGTGAACCTAGTGCCCGCGGCAGTGGAGCCTCCAGTGAACCCAGTGCCAGCGGTACTGCAGCATGCAGTGAATCCCGTGCCAGTGGCACTGCAGTATGCAGTGAATCCAGTGCCAGTGGCACTGCAGCATGCAGTGAATCCAGTGCAGGGGCACTGCAGCATGCAGTGAATCCATTGCCAGTGGCACTGTACCCTCCAGTGAACCCAGTGCCAGCGGCACTGCACCCTCCACTGAACCCAGTGCCAGCGGTACTGCAGCATGCAGTGAATCCAGTGCCAGTGGCACTGCAGTATGCAGTGAATCCAGTGCCAGTGGCACTGCAGCATGCAGTGAATCCAGTGCCAGTGGCACTGCAGCATGCAGTGAATCCAGTGCCAGTGGCACTGCAGCATTCAGTGAATCCAGTGCCAGTGGCACGGCAGCATGCAGTGAATACAGTGCCAGTGGCACTGGAATCTGCAGTGATTCCAGTGCCCGCGGCACTGAACCCTCCTGTGAATCCAGTGCCCCTGGCACTGCACCCTCCAGTGAACCCATTGCCAGCGGCACTGCACCCACTAGTGAACCCATTGCCAGCGGCACTGCAGCATGCAGTGAATCCAGTGCCAGTGGCACTGCAGAATGCTGTGAACCCAGTGCCAGGGGCACTGCAGCATGCAGTGAATCCAGTGCCAGTGGCACTGGAGTCTGCAGTGAACCCAGTGCCCGCGGCACTGCTCCATCCAGTGAACCCAGTGTCCGCGGCATTGCACCCTCCGTGAACCCAGTGCCAGCGGCACTGCAGCATGCAGTGAATCCAGTGCCAGGGGCACTGCAGCTAGCAGTGTATCCAGTGCCAGTGGCACTGGAGTCTGCAGTGAATCCAGTGCCCGAGGCACTGCACCCTCCACTGAACCCAGTGCCTGCGGCACTGCAGCATGCAGTGATTCCATTGCCAGTGGCACTGCTGCATGCAGTGAATCCAGTGCCAGTGGCACTGGAGTCTGCAGTGTATCCAGTGCCCGCGGCACTGCACCCTCCATTGAACCAAGTGCCCGCGAAACTGCACACTCTATTGAACCCATTGCCAGCGGCA